>NC_050461.1:26647674-27247674 GCF_903995425.1 Onychomys torridus | reverse complement strand
TTTACCAGTGACAATGCAGACATGGAACTTAGCTTAAAATCACACTGTGATTGGGAAAAACTGACTTTACTGATTTAAGTATGGCAACCCACCATCTCCTGTTTCTAAAGCTCAGATTTCTGTAGCTGGAGTTTTCTCTAGTCCTGCCCAGGCCGCAGCTGCTCAAACCCAAATAAACACACAGAGGTTTATATTACTTTAAAATGTATGGCCATGGCAGGCTTCTTGCTATCTAGTTCTCATATCTTAAATTAACCCATTTCTATTAATCTAAAAGTTGCCATTTGCTTGTGGCTTACTGGTACTTTTTACATATTCCTTCCTCTGTGTCTGGCTGGCAACTCCTGACTCAGCCTTCCTGTTCCCAGAATTCTCCTCTCTCTTTGTCCCGCCTATACTTCCTGCCTGGCTTCTGGCCAATCAGCACTTTATTTATTAACCAATCAGAGCAACACATTCATAGCATACCGAGCAATATCCACAGCAGATTTAAATATATCAAAGGAAAAAAAAGATTCCCAATGTCAAAAGTGAGTGGCAAAGCTAATATGCAGAAAAGAAGCTAAGGCTATCCATGAGATATGTGAATGTTCAGGGTGTATTTACATATATACAATAAGCAAATGGAAAGTAAATAATTGTTTATAGGCTTTAAAAGGAAATCCAAGTGTTGATATTTACATGAAATTAGTTTAGTGTTGGGAGAAGAAATCAATATTGCTATTAACTTAATGATAAAACTTAATGTCACCACTTTTCTCTGCAAATGTTAATAGTAATTTAAATACTTTCAAGTGTTGGATTCTACTGGAAAATCAATTATGTTTATAACTCTGTTCTTATACATTTAAAAAAACAAACAAACACTGATGCATGGGGTGTAATAGAGTAGGATTCGATGTAGGTAATGTGCTCCTCCTAAATAGGACAAGAGAAAAAACATCATTGTTTAGATGGAAGTGTGGGCAGTAGATGGAATGCTTGGTGTGTCAAGGTGTGTGATAGAAAAGTTGCTCTGAAGAGTTTCCCAACTCTGGCTTCCTTTCAAAGTATGGGGCAGGACAGTAATTCTAACAAAGTTGACCTATATTACTGTGATGGTTAGCTTAAATATCAGTGTGATGCCATCTATAATCAACTGGGAAGGGAGTCTCAATAACGAATTAGATTAGACTGGCCCTTGGGCATGTCTTTGAGGGATTTTCTTTATTGAGTTAAGGTCAGAAGACCTACCCTACATGTGGGTGGCACTATATCATGGGTTGGGCTCTGGATTGATACAAAGGAGAGACCTAGCCAAGCACTGCCTAGACACATGCCTCCTGTGCTATTTGTTCCTGATATGGATGTGATGTGATCAGCTCTCAAGTTCCTGCTCTGTGACCTCCCTGTTACAATAGACTGTAACCTCTTACTGTAAGCTAGAACATGTTCTTTCTCTCCTAAGTTGCTTTGGTAAGGGTATTTTATCATGGGGTCAGGAAAAGCAACTAGGGCATTTATTATGTTTGCATGAATTCCCTTTGTTCTGGCCTTAGGGAAAGTCCAGATACCAGGTTTTTTAAATTTATTTTTCTTTTTAAACCTTGTTACTTAAGAGTTGAGTGTGCAATAAATTCTATTTCATAACAGCACAGGCAATTAGACACCTCCATTTGATTGAAATTTGATTGGCAGTTTCTTTGAAATTTATTGCCCCAATTAAGTTATATGCTTTTATTGTTGAAAAGTATTTGTATTCATATTAATATTCTCAGGCTTATCTTCTTCCTGTATTGCTATTAAGTGCAGGATTTGCCTCCAATTGCTAATGTTATTCTGTTTGATATAAATCCTTTAAAAATTTTATCCATTTTAATTTGCCTTTCAGTAAAATTGGAAATTCAGGAGTTCTTAATATGTCTTAAAAAATGTAAAAAGCATGATTTCTATTATAGTTTAGCAAAAGTTACACATTTACATTTCTCTCAATTCTTGGGTGTCTTGAATTGTTAAAGAATTAAGAATTTCCTTTATAAATCCATGAAGGAAGCCACAGGGAGGATATGGGAAACCTCTCTTAGGGTCACTTGCAGAATTAGTCTAGAGTGTTCTATAAAGGAGGGAGGAGTCACAGGAAAGTTTAAAGTTGGATTACTAGCACTGACTGCTGCCGTACATACAAAGTTAGTGCTTCTGGTGAGTTAATAAGGGGGCAATTACTGATTGACCTTGACATTATGTAATGGCAGTGGTCACCACAGCTCTATGTTCTGTGATTACTTTGTGGCTCTAATTGATGAAATTTCAAGGAGACCATGCTGAACAGGGTGTTGAAAGCCTGTCTGCTCTGCTTACTGAGCTGTGAGGCTAAGAAGAACACACTTTCCTGAAATACGGAGATTAAATGCAGAGTACATAACATAGTGTGTGTTAGGGATTCATACTCTGACCCTAGAAATAATTTGGCATTCAAATTATTATTATTATTATTTTTTGCCCTGATTGTAAGGTTGAACAGGCCCTGGGAAATGAGAGGAGCTTGTATTATGTAGATATTTTTAGATTTATGTCAAAAGTATGCTACTTTTTCAAAATGTTGTTAAGAAGTATTGCCCTTCTCAATAGATCATGGTTGTAGTAAATTCTTTTATTTTTCCTTTGCAAGAATTGGTAGAATCTAACCCAGAACAACAAAGGCCTTAAAGCATGATTATAGTTAAAGAGAAGCAAGAAATTTTCATTTGAGGATAAGTGTGTGTTGATGAAGAAGGCTTCTCCAACTCCATATCGTGAGGGAAGGCTTGACTTGACCTGTGAGTGGTATCTATAACTAGGATGAGCCTCCCTTTAATTCTAAGCTGGAGAGTGAGCCCAGTGCCCATGCACAATTCACTACAATACTGCTGTGGCCTATGGCAGATGGCGACCACACATCCACTTATACATGTGCTACAGACTTAGCTGCAGTGTAAACAGGAAGGAAAAATAGCTGTCTCTTTTGGACCGATGTTAAATGTTGAAGAGCTTATTCCTTAGGGAAAACTCAAGCACTCTATCATTACATACAGATTACCTTCTGATCAGAGATTTAAAAAAAATACTGGCTTTTAATTCATTCAAATAAAATGAAAATATTTTATAGGGTGTATGCACTATGGCAAATTTAAGACAATATCTGCCAGCAATTGAAATGCATGGCATTCATATCCTTCGTCACATCTGGAAAGCATAGTACAATGTGGTTTTGTGCGAGGCACCAAATGAGAAGAAAAATGTGATGTGTGAGCAAACTGTAAAATGGACCATGATGTAGAAAAATGCTGCTTGTTACATGATAAATCTCTCCGGAGAGCCAGGTGTGGTGGGCAGATGCTTGAAATGCCACCAGCACTTGGGAGGCTTAGTTCGAAGCTAGCCTGGGCTACATAGTGAGTCCAGGGTCAGCCTAGGTAGTATGACAAAATCTTGTCTCCAAAACAGCTGACACCAGTACCAAGGCTAAGGCCCAGGCTCCCTCTGAAGCCCACCAAGGTAATAATCTTTCCAGTTACATAAACCAGCTGTCATAACACTTTCTTGAGTCTGCCCAACTTTAAGATATTTCAGTAGTGGCAGCGAGAAGCAGAGTATATGGATAGGTCACTGTGTGTTTATTTTTCAACCTGTCATCCCCAAACCCTGTGCAGCAGACATGGCGAGTGTGCTTGGTTTTAGGTGGCAGTTGGTTCCAAAATCAGAATGTGGAACCTGGAAACTCCCTTACTAGATAACCACGGAACTTATACTGGGGGCACATTTGGTGGCCGTACTCTGGAATAATCTGTATAGTTACCAAAGCAAGGATAATGGAATCTGCTTTAACTAGCTTGCAGGGCAGAGATCCTAAGTGTAAGTGTCTCAAAAGGAAAAACTTTTATGCATATCTGTGTCTGTCAGTCTTCATATTTTTCTTTTTTTGCCTCCAAATCTGAAGTCTATTGTAATTTCAGAAACTCCCTCTTAACTGAGATATATTGCTACCTTCCAACTGCTGACTGCAGATACTTGAAAATCGAAACCAGCTTCTCATTTCATATTATTTTTCTGCCTACCCATGTGCTGAGATAACATGCTGGATATTTTTGTCACTCTGCTGAACAAGAGTTCTGTTTGCATGATTTATCAGGATAATTATTTGCTGTGAAGCAGCAGCCCCAGAAAGACATCTCAATTCGAGGTAATCCACTGACGGCAGCTCGGCATCACTGAGTTATTGCTCTGTCCGTGGAGAAGTTTTGGAAGACTAAACTTCTCAGTGTTTGAAAAATACCCCCAAGCTTTGCTGGAGGCTCTCTCTTCATCTTTCTCTTGGATTCAAGGCCACTGCACACAGCTGGATTGCTCTGCACAGATAGTGAGTGTTGTTGAAGTCTTCCAGTGCCCCGGTAGCAGGACCATAAGAGTAAAGTATGATTCCTTTGGATCAAGTGGAATTTAATCTGTGTGTTATCTCCGCTTCTTGAACATTTCACCCAGCTTCTCTTAGATCACTGTTGGTTTTGATGCGTTTTAATGCATTTCCAGTATTAAGGTGGTAAAAATGGAAGTTTAATTTTGAACTAAGTTCATAGGTTTGAAGTAAGCCACAATTATTACAGAACGGTTCTTTGAGCAAGACTCTCCTTTATGTGTTATCAGTTTTATCATTATCATGGAAATTTTCCTTGTGTTGGGGGATGAGAAGAAGAAATGGTTCAAATGGTAAAGATTCTCAACTTAAATCAGAATTTCATCTATTCTTAAAGGTAAGACTGTGGCAAACTACTAGAAAAGGATGCTTTGATAGAAGTAATGTTTATAGTCACATTAGGCAGATCTGTATAGAAACAATAGTTAATTACCAATGCAATTTGATCACCAACAAGATAATTGTAGTAAGGCACTGAAATAGAAACAGTTTACTTTTCATTTGGAGAAGTAAAGACAGTTACTCTTGTATATGAATATTTATAATTATTTGGGTGGTGTTGATATCTTCTTCTGGCTCCAGAGAACTAGCTAGTCTATAAATAGAAACAGGCTTTGGAAACTGTATACTGTGAATGGCCAGACATGCCGAGCTTGAACACTCACTTTGGAGTCTCCTATCTGGGAGCCCAGATTCCCACCCCTGCTCATACCTCTCTGCAACCCCTGATTTTGTTGCCCTCTAAGGGAAGTGACAACATCCGAGATCATGTTATACAACTTGTAAGCAGCATTTAATAATCAGAGGTTCGTGATCTCTTACATTGCTTTTTCCCCTGCTGCTTAATACTGTGAGATCATGAGATTATTAAAATGTGAACTCTGATCCCTCGCTGATTAAATAGTTCCTAAGTTACACCTACCAAACAGGTATGCTTGAGGCTTGGGCTTATCAGCATGGCAGCCGCTGACTTTGTTCATTAAGTAATTAGAGAGACAGCACCAGGAAAAGATAGACAGTGAAAAGCATCTTTAGTTCTTGGTTTCGGATGGTCTCTGCACTCCACTTCATCTTCCCATACTTCCAGCTGCACCAGCCTTTTAAAATTCTATCTAGATAGTCTCTCCTGCTTATGTTAAGCCTGCCTGATACCTAAGCTTCAGTTCTACCACAGAGGCCTTCATTCCTGTGAAACTCTGGAACACATAGTTCTACTTCTTCTAAGCTTGGCATTGCCCCCAGCAGAACTAGAGGATCTGTGTGCTTCCTTAGAAAAAGCATAGACTGGTATTGGAGTTCAGAGTCACAGCTTACAATTTCAACTACTGTTCTGCTTACCTAACTGACACAGTTTGGATAAAAGTTATTCCCGACACCTCCTATATCTTAAGAGTTTAGAGAGTGATTGGAAATAGAAATACAAATTTATTCAGTGGTGGAAACAATGGAGTTTAAGTGTACCTGTATAAGAGAGCAATGTGTGATGTGGGGCAAAAACAGTGACTCATGGGAAGCTTTAATTGAGTGACTGGCCCAAGGATACATTCATTAAAACAAAAAACCCGAAGACAGTCACCAAACAGGTAGCAGAAAGCAAATAAAACACCAACATGCAACTGAAGTTCACAGAGAATTTTCACCTTCACCTTCCTTTTCTTCTCCTATCTACCCTCTCCGCTCTTTCTCTTTCTCCATCTCATCCTGCTTCCCATATTCCTCCATCCTGTTCTTTCCTCAAGGTTTTGCTATGTGGCTCTGGCTGGCCTGTTCCTTGCAATGTTGCCCAGTGTGGCCTCAGACTCATGGTTAATCTTCCTACCTCAGTCTCTCAAATGCTACTATTCCTGGCATATGGTACTATGCTTGGCTTGAGAATTCAAGCTGTCAGAGGATTGGCTTAGAATGACAGAGTAGATTGAGAAATGGAAATGTCTACTGAATCCTTAATTCAGAACTTATTGGCGACTTGAAAGAACTATTTTCATTTGGAGAAGTCTAAGAGTATGGACGCAGTGGACTGAGTTCATAGAGCAAGTGCTGAGTTTCTCGAAGCTGAGGTGAAGGAATGGAGAAAACCCAGTTGGACTCAAGTGGCAACCCAAGGCCACCATTGCTGTTGTTGTTAAGGTAGAGGAGATTGTAGGCAGTGAAGAAGGGCAAACCAAAGAGATGGGGAAAAAAGTGAAATAACTAAGGGAGAGAGTCCCCACTCCCACACCAATAGAATTGAATGAGAGCCTGTATTACAGAGAAAAAGGCTTAGCTTTAGGACAAAAACTTTTTGAGTATTACTTATTTCCATGTTCAGCTTAGTTAAATTCATTGTATGCAGACTGATTTTTCATTAACTTTACATGTCCACAAGTTAAGAGTTCTGTAACTGGTAAGTGTGAGTTAAGAGTTCTGTAACTGGTAAGTGTGTGTGTGTGTGTGTGTGTGTGTGTGTGTGTGTGTGTGTGTGTGTGTGTGTACACATCCTAAGGAATGAGTTTGTGTCTTTCACTGTAGGTGTGATACATATCAAATGTTTTAGGAGGAATGTCTTCCCCTATCCCTTTATACCTCATTTTGTTGAGGCAGGTTCTCCCCGAGCTTGGAGCTCACTGATTTCTCCAAAGTGGTGGGCCAGTGAGTTCCAGGGATCCTGTCTCTGCACCTCTAGTGCTGTGCTTACTGGTCCATGTTGTAGAATATTATTTTAAGATGTGTTCATTTATTTATGCTGTGGAACATTTGTTTGATGATGCAAAGGTATGTTGCAATTGTTTATTTCTGTGAAGCTGTATTACTTTGCCTGTGTAAAACACCTGATTGGTCTAATGAAGAGTTGAACACTCAATAGCCAGGCAGGATAAAGGATGGGATGGCAGGCAGAGAGAATAAATGGGAGGAGAAATCTGGGAGGAAAAGAAAAAAGAGCAGGAGAACAAGGAGAGGAGGACAGCAGAGGCCAGCCACCCAGCCAGCCATGGAGTAAGAAAGAAAGACATACAGAAATGGAAAAAGGTGAAAGTCCAGAGGCAAGAGGTAGACGGGATAATTTAGGCTAAGAAAAGCAGACAAGAAACAAGTCAAGCTAAGGCCAGGCATTTATAATTATGAATAAACTTCGATGTGTTATATATTTATTTATTCATCTGGGTGGCTGGCCACCAAAAGACCAAGAGCCAAAAAGAAAGAGTAAAAGAGCAAAAACAACCAACAACAGGTGCATGCTGGCATGTTGTATAGGTACTGGGGATCTGAACTCAGGTCCTCATGCTTGCACAGTAAATACTGTACTTTTCTCATTGAACTATTTCCTCATCCTGGGTCCACTGATTTTGAGAATCTCAGAAAAAGTTGGGTTGAAAGTGACTAAGGGAAAACGATATTTAGATGTACTCCTTATTTTTTTAATTGGGTTTTTCGAGACAGGGTTTCTCTGTGTGTAGTCCTGGCTATTCTGGGAGTCTCTCTGTAGATCAGGCTGGCCTTGAACTCACAGAGATCTGCCTGCCTCTGTCTCCTGATTGCTGGGTTTAAAGGCATGTGCCACCACCTCCTGGCTTTTAGTTGTACTCTTAAACTATGTATTTCCTTTCTTTTTTTTTTTTTTTTTTTTTTGGAGCTGAGGATCGACCCCGGGGCCTTGCGCTTGCCAGGCAAGTGCTCTACCAATGAGCTAAATCCCCAACCTCTAAATTATGTATTTCTAGCAGAAAAATATCTATGTAGAAAAATTAGTAACTTTAATGAAAATAGTTAAAAAATTTCACTGACCTCTTCACTCTCCAGTTGTTAGAATTTTATATCTGTGATACATGCATGCATGTACGTGTGTATACATGTGTGTAAGGATATAGAAAACAATACAAAACAATTTAGTTTCTCCTACTCCACACTCTCCCTGATATTACAGGGGACATTGTCATTCCAAGACCCAAGTGGAGCCTGAAACCAGGGTTACTGCGGGACCTTCGAAGTGAGCCCACTTATTACTGCAACTACAGTCTTACATTCAGACAACTATTGGGAGACTCATGACTGAGTGAGACTCGTGACAGTGTTGGATACACCAGGCAATGGATACATATCCAAAACATGTATTGAGCACAGGATTCTGTTACATAATCCAACATCATACAACTTAAAACTTGAGTTGTGTTTTTCTGGAACTTTCTTTTTACTTTTCCACATTTATTTGTTTGCTATTTATGTATATGTGTGTACTTGTGTGCACAATATATGTGTGTGTATACATGCTACATGAAAGCTATAACTCTTACATGAATGTCAAGGGACCACCCTCAGGAGTAGGCTCTCTCCTTCTACCATGTGAGATGCAGGGACCAAACTCAGGTCATCAGGCTTAGGGGCAAGCACCTTTACTAGCTGATGCATCTTACCAGAGCTGGGAAAAAATGGGGGTGGGGTGAGGCTTCAAGTTCCACAAATCTTGCATTGTCTTGGTTTTTCTGTGCCTGGCCCCAAGTCAGAGCTACTTAGAAGATAGGAGCCACCAAGCATCTCATTAGTGAGAGTCACTCACCACCAAGGAAATGACAAGCTTTTCAGAGTTCTGTATGGTGAAGGGAGCTGAGAAAACTAATACGGTGTATGTATTTTATGGCAATTCAGCTACAGTGTATATGTTATTATTTGAGAAAGAGAATGTCATTCAAAGGGTCCTCTGTAAATGTGTTGATCATCACTGAAAATCTCCTGGATAAGCAAAAGAAATAAAAATAAAGCCTAACACTATCAAATTTGAAATAGTTCAAATAGTCAACTTTTAAGTTCTAATCCTTTAAATTTCACACAGTTTGAACATTCTGAATAGGAGATTATTTCTACTGTAATTTGATTAAAATGGGTGGCTAAGCAGCTTTGGTCTGTCCTCTTCCATTTCCAGATATGGTGATGTAGCAGAAATCTTAAAAGGTCTTATTAATAAAAACAAACCTGGGGCAGGTATTGGGGTGAATGCTGGAAGATCAGAGAAGCAGAACAAGCCACAGCTACCTCACCTTGCCAGTTCCTCAGCTGATCCTGTTTCCTCAGACTGGAAGCCTCTGAGTCCTCATCCAGAATGAATCTCAGCTGAACTGTGCTGTTCAAAGCCTAAAAGCTTAACCAGCCAAATGTTCTAGTTCCTGGTCTTCACACCTTATATACCCTTCCGCTATCTACCATCACTCCCTGGGATTAAAGACATGAGTCACCATGCTTGGCTGTGTTGTTGAACAGATGGATTTCTGCCTCTGGAATGCTAGGATTAAAGGCGTGTGCTACCACTGCCTATCCTCTATGTTTAATATTGTGGCTGTTCTGTCTCTGACCCCAGATAAGTTTATTAGGGTGCACAATATTTCGGGGAACACAATTCCACCACTGAACTCAATTGTCCTGCACATAGAAGCCAGAAAACTCCACTGTGCACATGAGTGTCAGGTTGTATGCAATACTAGGGAGAATATTTAAATCTTGAGACTTGCTGGGTTTGATGGCTCTTCAGGTGGAAGCAGTTGCCACTAAGGCTGGTTAGAATCCAGGGAACCACATGGTGGAGGGAGAGACCTGACTCTTGGATTCAACTTGTCTTCTGACCTCCACATGAGCTATGTTGTGCATGTGTTTGCCTTCTCCAACCCCGTGCCCCAATGCAATGAAAAAAGGAGTTATCTGACACACGGGGAATACTAGCTTTGGAGTTTTGTAAAAATAATTTAATTCTCTAGTAAAGAGATAAATTCATTAGAAATTTACTACGCTATGTTCAATTATTTGATGTTTTCAAGATATTTGCCAGTGGATGCATGGTGTAATTATCATCTAGTTAGTTCAGCTGAGTGCTGGAAGTTGGCAAGGGGTATGATGTAATGGAAGTTGGCAAGGGGGAAGTGGCTTGGGCTGCACTGCGCATGACTCTTACCTCCTTCATATATGATCTTAACCAGTTACCTTGAATTCCTTGTATTCCTTGAAAGTCAATGATAATAGCGCCTTCCATTGTTAAACACAGTAAGTTGTGAATGTTTAGGATTTGCATATGGCCCTCCTATTTGTGAGTATGTAGAGAAATTTCTAAACAGTCTTATTAAATAAGAAACACACAGCTAAATACAGAGGTATAAGCCACAGAGATCCAAGAAATAGCCTCCAACTGACCTTTACTCACCACCTCGCCATAGCTTCCCAAGAGAGCTTCTTCCTGTCTAACCTGCACCTTTATTGTTTTCCTGTACTGCCTCCTCACTGGCTCTAAGCCCAGCCACATCACTTCATCACTACCTGTCTATACAGACCTCCAGGTCTCTATGGTTGGTACTGGGGTCAAAGGCTCGTGTCACTACACTTGGTTATGTCCTTGGATTCAACACACTGAGACTCTGTCTGCCATGTGATTGGATGAAGGGTGTGTGCTACCACTGCCTGACTTCTGTTTATGGCTGACTATGACCTCTGATCTCCAGGCAAACTTTATATTAACGTACAAATAAAATATCGCATTTCAGCACAAGTGAAATATCACCACACAAGGGCATTAGCCATTCTTACTGTCATTTATATGGATTCTTGTTTTAGATGGTGAAAGAGAATTGAATGAAATCATAACAGAGTATGAGAATTTTACATAAAAATTCAGTTTATAAGAATGAATTTAATAAGAAAATAATTTTCCACTGTGAAAACAGAGAAAATGTAAAAACACCAGTATATTAAAAAAAAAGGCAATTACCTATTAGTATCAGTGATTTTAATTTTCTTTTGACATTTTTGCATTTTCCTTATTTTTCTATGGGGAAAGATGTTCCTTTAAAAATATGTTAAATACTTTAAAACTACATAGGTCATTCTAAACATGAGGTATTAGAATATCAAAATTGAAGCCATCTAGAATACCAGTCTTTTTTTTTTTTTTTTTTTTTTCTTTTATGTGTATTTAGAGGGTGTTACTTTCTAACTGGCTTGTGAATGTAGTCAGTGAGGACATTTAGCAGACTGTACACTCTCTGATCTGATTCTTTTTTTTTTTTTTCCCCCGAGACAGGGTTTTCTCTGTGTAGCTTTGCTCCTTTCCTGGATCTCACTCTGTAGACCAGGCTGGCCTTGAACTCACAAAGATCCGCCTGGCTCTGCCTCCCAAGTGCTGGGATTAAAGGCGTGCACCACCACCACCACCACCACCACCACCACCACCACCACCACCACCACCGCCTGGCTTTCTGATCTGATTCTTTTGCCACCCTGTAGCACACTTAGGCAATAGCTAATCCTCATGTTAGTTGGTGACTGCTCCAGGGCTAAAAAACAGCGTTTTCCCATGGAAATTGCTGGGTAAAGAAGAGCAAATAGAAAAAAAATATTTTTTTTCTCTGCCAAATCATATGGGATTGTTTATGGAGAATTTAGTAAGGTTTTAGTTTTTCCTTATTCACAGTGGATAATGATGCTGGGATTTAAGACTAGAGATTAGTATGGAATTCTTTTCCTGGTGTAAACACACACACACACACACACACACACACACACACACACACACACACACACACACACACACACACACACACACACCCCTTTGTGACTTTGTGTGGCTACCATTCAGGTTTATGCTTTTGTATTGAATATGAGTGTAAGCTGGAAACATTGTTACAGGTCTCTCTAGATAGTCACACAAGAAAGGGACAGAAGATGGGAAAAAAACAATTTGGTGTGAATGTAGTTGTGGACTGGTGTGCAATCCCTTAGGAGAACAATGGATCACTGTCTTGGACAAATATTCAACAGCCTGGTGCAAATTTCAGATACTAAGGTTTATTAACTGGGTAAATGCATGAAAATTTAAACCGTATTTCTAGGGTTTCAGCTCATAGATCATTGTGTAATAACAGTTGTACATCCCTATCACAGGCCAGCACATCACCACTCACACATTCCCCTGGTGAGGGCCACTGCTCACTTGTGTCCCAGGTAGATCCCTCTATAAAATTTTATAGAAACAGGTAATTTGTTGGCAGGTGATGACAAGATTAAACAGCCAATATTCCACTCTGATCTGTATATTTTGCAGTGTGTCATAATTTCAGCATGTTGAATGTATTAAATGTACTTTCCACTTACATTATTTTCAATTAACAATGCTGTCTTTCTTCCTTTCTTTTCTTTTCTTTTTTCTTTTTATTTGGAGATAAAGTCTCATTATATAGTCTTGGCTGGTCTGGAATTTCCTATGTAAAGCAGGCTGGCCTCAAACTCATAGAGATCCATCGTCCTCTGCCTCCTAAATTCTGGTACTACAGATGTACAGTCACCCTGGGTTAACAATGCTTTTATTTGGGATGTAACAGCATAAGAAGTTGTACAGCTTCTGTGTAGACTGTATACATTTTGGCTTTAGTGGGTCAATGTAAACAATTCTCTTGGGATCCATGCAAGTTATTACATGTATTAGTAGTTTATTCCTTTTTGTTGCTGAGTCACTTAATTTTGCACACACACACACACACACACACACACACACACACACACACTTGTTTTTCTCACTGAGAGATATTTTTTTTACCTTTCCTGGCTATTATATACATATGTTTTTAGGTTTTAAAGATTCATTTTGTGTGTGTGTGTGTGTGTGTGTATGTGTATGTGTGTGTGTGTGTGCATGTGTGTTTCTATGTGGTGGGGTGCACATGTGAGCTCTGTATCTGGGGAGGCCAGAAGTAGATCCCCTGGAGCTGGAGTTACATGTGGTTGTGGACTATCTGATGTAGGTGCTGGGAAACAAGCTCCACAAACTCAGCAAGATCAGTTCTCTTTGCACACTACCAATCCATCTCTCCAGCCTTTCCATTCATGCTTTTAGCAACAGAAACATTTTTAGTGTTTTGATGAAAAAATTACAAAGGATATTAAGCCACCCTTTATTTTATCTCAGTCATTATAAAAGTGTATTTGCCAGGTGGTGGTAGTGCACGTCTTTAATCCTAGCACATGGAAGGCAGAGGCAGGCGGATCTCTGTGAGTTTGAGACCAGCCTGGTCTTCAAAGTGAGTTCCAGGAAAGGCGCAAAGCTACACAGAGAAACCCGGTCTCAAAAAACCAAAAAAAAAAAAAAAAAAGTGTATTTGGTTCTTTATAAAGATTTTAACTAGCATATAAAGGTTTTAACCTACATCAGTTAGTCCACAACCACATGTAACTCCAGCTCCAGGGCATCTATTCTGGCCTCCCCAGGTACGGACACACACACACTAAAAATGAATCTTTAAAACCTAAAAACAGATACACATAATAGCCAGAAAGGAAAGGCAAAAATATCTCTCAATGAGAAAATAGTTCAAGAAACAAGTGTGTGTGTGTGTGTGTGTGTGTGTGTGTGTGTGTGTGTGTGTGTAAAATTAAATGACTCAGCAACAAAATGGAATAAACTACTAATACATGTAATAACTTGCATGGATTCCAAGAGAATCATGCACATTGACCCACTAAAGCCAAAATGTAACTGAACAAAGTAAAATTTTCATAGTCATCCGAACCATGCCATGAACTTTTTAGGGGTGCCATGGAAGTATTGTGACCTATGAGAATTTGCTGTCTCAACTAGGATGTGTTTATGTATCACAGTTAGCTAGGGATAGGCAGAGGAGAAGGCAGCCTTCTTTGCAGAGGGAATTGAACATTAAAAAAAACCAAAACCAAAAAAAAAAAAAAAAACAACCCCTGGTAATGTAAGAGGACATAGCATTTTTAGAGGAAATGCACACTCTGGCTGGATCCTATAGCAACCAAAACAGTCAAGAGATGCTGTGAGTGGAGGGGAGGTCAGTGGCGTAGAGACATCATAGCTGTCCTCAGAGGTAGGCTTTATTTACTGGGACCAGCAGCAGAGAGAGACCCTCGAGGTCTGGAATACACAGCGGTTCCTGCAGAATGGAGAGTGAATTGTAGCAAGTACAAGGGACATGGCAATACTCATTTATAGAAGCAATTAGCACTTAAAGCACTGTCAGTATTTACATATTCCTTTTGGTGTTTCTGCTGGATGATTTCTGAATAAGAGATGTTCTTAAATGCAGGCTCAGTTCTAATATGATAAATTGCTCAAAGTTGAACTAGGTTGCATAAAACTAGGGTCATGGATGGCCCGAGACTTGTTGTTTCCTATATTCACATCCAACCATACCCCGATACCATCCTTCACACCTATTATCCCAGCGTTCTTTGTGGTTAGGGTTCATGTTTCAAGGAAGTCCTTCCCATTTCACTCATGACCTTTCAAAACCTTTTATATGTTCTGTGTAAATTTCATCTCCCAATTCCATTTTTTTTTTTTTTAATATAGATTTTTTTTTTTCTGAGAACAAAATGTTTGAAAGTCCTTGCCCTTAGTGTTTTGGGAATTCTGGTTGGTAAATTCTAATTTAAAGATGGGAAGTTTTAAACTCTGTGGTACATTTTTAGTAAGAACTAAGTGAGAAAAATGAACTACCGGGAACTTTCATTTAGTCAATTTGACATGTGAAAATTATGTGAGAAGCCGATGATCTCTCCGGGAGAGATATTTCTTCTGCATTTTTGAAGTTTAAAAAAATTCTCATGTCTTTTGCAGTTATCAGTCATACAACACTTTTCCAAATCTGTGTGGAATTACACTGACTTACTTTTCCCTCTATCCAATCTGCCTGGACTTGTTCCATTCCAATTTACTGTCTTTTTCGGCCATCTGATACACACCGGGGTCATGACATATATCAGGTGGGATTTTGCCTTTTTGTGGATTTCCTATGTATTTATTATGTATCCATATTTTTGTCTGTAAATATATACCCCACTGTCACATCATCCCCTATTTTGACACAGTGAAGCTCTCTTTTATTACCTCAAGAGCTGAGGTTACATTCAACAACCTTTTCACACCTCAGGACCTTGAACTCCCAAGGAGTAGAGGATGGTAGACATTGGAGCTGCCAGACTGAGTGGTCAGCTTCAGCTGCACACTTGCTGCCTCCTCCTTTAGGTTCCTGGCTCATTTTTAGCTAGGTCTCGGTTCTTAATTAGCCACCACATCTGAGTTTATAGCAGTGCTACGCGTTGAAATGGCCGAGTTGAAATCATATTTTCCTTTGCTCTTTTCTCTTTTCTTCTTCCAGGGTAAAATATGAAAGAACCCAACATTGAAATAAAGGTAGTGGTATGTTTCTGGCTCCACGGAAGTTAACATGGTTTATCATTTCAAAGACTAAAAGTAAACAGTTGGTAGGAGACTTGGTAAACTAGAAATTTCCATTTAAATATTGATTTTTTCAGCCCAGTAGCTTCTTGCCAGGCACAGATTTTTTTTTCCTTGTTTGTGTCCACTGTGATCATTTTAGAGAAACTAGAAAATCATCTAATTTTTTATTGTTTCCTGGATTAAAGTTCATAAGGTACAGTGGATAACAAGTAAGGCACACGTGACTGTTGGTCTGCATCGTAGGAAAGACTAAGATGTTTGCAGTCTGAGATCCATTTTGTATCATACTTTTGTCGGTGCCCTTGGACCTTTCTTTGAGGTGTCCAGTCTTAACTTGTAGTGTGTCCGATCATCTCACTCCTGTGTCTGACCTGTTATTTCCAGCTCTGATCCTGTTAGAGATTTTATTTCTTCCTCTTTGCAACTCCAATAAAGTGGGTGCATGGGTTGGTTCACTGACATGGCCTTGGTTCATCAATTCCTTCATAAATGCTTGTCCTTTAGAAGTGGCCACAGTGGAGACATGTTCTCTAGCTGCTGTGTAAATTCTTCATGTGTCCTGATTTTCCTGGGAGAGCCATAGAGACTTGGGTACTAATAGCGCCTCTTTTCTGTGTACAACGTCCCCCAATTTACTTTGATGGAAGACTTATATGCTTCTTACTGAGTTTGGACTGCTGGCAACTTTGCCTAAATCCCCGTGTGGAATAGACATTCAGCTGCATAAACTTTTCTCATTATATAAGGAAAAAAAAAAAAGAGCAAATGCAAATGTATGCCTTTCATTAGTATGTCCATCATCAACAGCCTTTCATATATTTTACATATCCGTGTGTGTGTGTGTGTGTGTGTGTGTGTGTGTGTGTGTGTGTGTGTAGAATGCTATCAAAACAGTGGCAGAACCTTTCTCTACCTGTAAGAGAATCAGGTTCCAAAGTGAGGTGGTTGTATTGTTAACTAAAGCAGAAAAACGACCAGAGCTCTTCATGCACATTACCACAACACCCTGCCTCTCACCCTTCCTAATGCTGTGGCTCTTTAATACAATTCCTCGTATTGTGGTGATCCCCCCAACCATAAGATTATTTTCATTGCTACTTCACAACTGTAATTTTGCTATTGCTACGAATTGTAATGTAGATCTCTGTGTTTTCTGATGGTCTTAGGCGGCCCCTGTGAAAGGGTCAGTCAGCCCCCAAATGGTCATGACTCCATATGCTGAGAAGCGCCACCATAGTGGGCCTCTCACCCCATTTCACTTGTTTATTTATTTATATTACAGACAATAAAAAGAATATAATAATAAGACTATATCACAAAAAAAAAAACACCTCAACAAAAAACCAAAAAGCTAGAGTACATTTTTGTTTTCCTGTTGATATGTCCTCTGAGTCATCTGCTATGGTGTACGCTATTATCTACAGCTGCTGTAGGGAATCTTCATCCTAAGGAAGCTACTGAGGGATATTTATGGGCGTCAGGTCTTTCTTTTGACTCCCTTTTGATGAAATGAATGAGTGGAAATGATGTGGGGAATAGGAACTCTGTGTTCGGTGTATTGCTTCCGCTTGCTCTTGGTGCACTGTGAATTTTTATTCATTTCTCTGAACTTTACACTTGAATTGTTTGTGTTTTAGGAGGATTTTTGCTGATGCCTTACTAAAGCCCCTCTTGCAATTTCCCCTTACCTTCATTGTGTTCTCCATGTGTAAGTGTCTTCTCACAGGAAAAAGCAGATGGGGGCAGTATGGAGGCGCCTGTTTGAGAAGCCTGTAGCAGTTGGTAGTCCTAGACCAATCAGTTTCAATTGGCTTTCAGGTTCACCAAGGGTTGTGGGCATTCCTAGGCTCTGGTCTCCACAGAGCATTATTCGTCAGTAGCCAAATTAGTGATTGTTTCCCTTATCTGGCTTCACCAGGAAGTTGGACTTGCTTCACTTCTAATTTAGAAGTGAAACAAAATCGTTATAGACTTTGCAAGTTTCCCTGCGTGGCTGATCAAAAGCATGCCTAAAACTACTTCATAGCCGACCAAAAATCTCTTCAGTGGCTGTCAGAACTGTGTGTTAAGTAAACCTTCTTACATAATAGAAACAGGAATAAAACACAGTTGTGTACTTCTTAACATTTGTTAACAATCTCCAATGATTTTAAATTACAAAGGGTACTTGCTTTATAAATCGTTATGTCTGTGATGGTCAGTAGGAATAAATATTGTATATTTGTGTTAATACTGATCATATTTAGAAATTTTGGCCTGAATTTTGTTATGATCATATAAGATAAAAATTTTTTAATGTATCTAAGAAATATTTTATTTGCAAGGAGAAGATACTCAAGGATATTAAACCAATCCTGATCTAAAGTCATCATCCAGGTATACCTAAAATAGATGTGTCTTTGGCCAAGTTTTACATTTTCGTGTTGGATTTGGTGGTAACGACCACATTCTCTTTTATGTGCCATGTGAATTCAGTGGAAAATTTATTTGCATGACAACCTTTTTAGGAAATAATACAGTTTTATGTTTCCATAATACTAATAAAGTTTTAGAGACCTTTAAATTATTGTTATCAAACTGCATATTTTGCCCACGCTACAAGTCCATACTTAAGAGATGTTTCTTGGCCCCCTCCCTGTTTGTGATATTTTCTTTGGTTAATTGGCATCATATAATTGCCATGGTTATATATTTCTGACCACGCAGAATTTGCTGAAAGTCAGTGAAATCAACTGACTAATGTCTTTAATTTTTGGAGGACATCTATTCTTGATTTCACTCTAAATTTTTAATTAATATAGAGATTGCATTGTTGTAAATATGTTGTAGGTAACTCAGTATGGTCTGTAAATCTCTGTAATTTACTAACAGACATTGTGATGGCTAAAAATTAATACATTATTTCACTCAAACTGTTCTGTGATGAAAAGGATAATATTTGTAAAGACCTATGGTATGAGATTGCTTCTCTCGGGATCCTTTCTGTCCTTTCGTCACAAAACATTCTCACATACAGGGTCGCCAATACCCATTGAATATTATGCTTAAATTTTCTGATACAGAGTTGATGTCCCCGCTTCTTAAAATTTATAAACAAAGAAACAAACACATCTCAGGGGATGAAGAGACAGCTTAATGAATACAAACTTCCTTTGTGTGAGTATTAAGGTCTGAGCTCAAATCGCCAGCAACATAAAGCCTGGTCTAGTCATAGCACCTGTAACATTGGCACAGTGGGGAACAGGGAGAGGGGGGTCACCGGGCTTGCTGGCTGCCTCCTCACAACCAAATTCAGTGAGAAACCTTGTGCCTGCTATGAATTTCTGTCTGTCAGCTGCTAGACTTAGCAAAGTTTTCATGGTTCCACTTTGACAATATAGAAGGTGCAGAGGACACTACAGTCCAGATCTGCCAGAGCCTTCCCTGAGTCCTCAGCCAGTAGCAGTGTGATTTCTGGGTCCTACCTTCCCTGCCTCCTCTGTACTCTCAGAGGCTAAGAGAAGGCATTGGATTTCCTTGAACTGGAGTTACAGGCAGTTCTTAGCCACCACGTGAGTGCTGGGAATTGAGCTCTCTACCCTCACAGGTTTTGAATGCATGCACATTAGCACTTCTTACACGTTTCCTGATTTTACAAGGAGCAACATTAGTACTGTTACACTGTGTTTATTTTTATATTTGTAGCATTAGGTGCATTTACTGTGTCTCACCTCGAGCTGAATGCTCTCCTGGCACTTTTCTGATACATTCCTCTTGGCTCCCCTGCAATGCTTCATCACCCTTGACTGACAGGTGATGTACCTCTACTTTATAATGGAGAAACAATTGTTTCAAGACCATTTTCTTGACAGAGATGATGCCGCAATTAAACTGGTTGGTTCTCATCCCATTTATACTGCAGAGAACAATGGCATGTTTTATAAGTGCTTTATTTTCTCCTAAGATGTAACATTTCTTACTGAGAGAAAGAGAATCTTTATTGGCTTGTCAGGCCACTGACAAAGGAAGACAATTCAATTTCACAGACCATATAAAATATTTTGTGCATTGCATTCATTAGTACAACCACAATTGGGGCATTTGTGAGGGTTTACTTAATGTCAAGTGTGTCTGAAAATTGGCAGGTTGTGGTCAGGTCGAAGGGAAAGAGTGTCTCCCAGTTCTCAACTTTCTGTTTATACCAGCATCCTTGAATATTTCAAATATTTCCCCCCTTTAAATTCACTGTTTTTGAGTTTTAAAGTGTGTGTGTGTGTGTGTGTGTGTGTGTGTGTGTGTGTGTGTATTCATGTAGCAGAATCAAATGATTTCCTGCATCTAAGAGTCAAGGTATCTTGTGAGACTGTAGATTCCCCTTGGCATGTGTTCAAGAAAGACACTGTGATGTGGTGGCCTTGAATAACTCTTTCCTCCCTATTTCTGATAATTGGAGCAAGACAGTTTCCAACAGTGGGTACACACTAAGGTGTCCATAGATTCCTGTTTTTGGCCACATAAATAAAAGTTTACTGCCTGAATTATATATCCTTAAAATTTAACTTTAAAAAAATAGATACAGTGAGTATTTTTTTAAATACCAATTTTCTTTGTAGTTAAAGAAAATTGAATGTTTCTATTTTGAGGACTAGAAATATATAATTTTAATGGAAATCAAGCTTATTTAGTTTATTATCTCTGGACACCTGTATAATGGAAAAGATTATTTATACACCTTAGCTGTAGCAAGATATATCAATGAGAAGAGGTATACATGCCTGTGGTATACTGCTTGCATGGTGATTAGCATGGAGTATTCTCTTCCCTTCCTGAATTATATGCTGATGGGCTGCGTATGTACTCTTGGTATTGGAGAATAGAATTGGAAAACACTCTTGCTTCTCCTGAAGCTGAGCTTCACACCATAACTTATTTGTCTCTTTGGTGTTGGGTTTTTCTCAAATGTCAGTGATTCAATTAGCTGTGCCTATTGATTCCTGACTCATCCTTGGTGGAATGCTAGATGCTGTATTTGAAGAAGGAGTATAGAGTATTTCCATCAATGAGATGCTGGGTTGAGGAGGCGATAACATACATAGAATCATTAAAGAGTAGTGGCTGGATAGGAATGGTTATAGCGTTCAGTGTTTCCTCCAGGCAAGCTCAGGGTTAAAGATTTTCTACATGGAGTGGAAATACAGTTCCACTTTCCTGTCCACCTGTACCGACAAAACTGAAATCTCTCCGACATCATATTGCAATGTTCAAGGCCAGAAAGTGTTAAAACGTTGCATGCCTTCAGCCTAGGGGTACAACTCCGTCTGTAAAGGGCTTACTGTGCTTACTCTAAAAGGGCTCGGAAATGCTGGACATTGTCATCTGTGTTTATAGTCTCTGCTCTGGGGAGGTGGAGACAGGTGGCTCCCTGGGGCTTCTCCACCAGCCCTCCTCCTATAGTAAGATGTGCTCTAGACCATTAGAAAACCCTGTCTCATAAAACAAGGTGATCGGCTACTTAGATCCCTGAGATTGCCCTGTGGCTTGTGCATGCTCGTGCATGCACACATATGTATGAGTGTGCATTTACTGATTGTAAACATATTTCTTCCCTTACCTTTAGAGACCTCCTGTTTACCCTTTTTTCCTACACTCAGTTTGCTTTTGCTTTTCTCCAAGTAATGGTTTCCCTTTCTTTTCTTTTTTTCCACTTGGACTTAAGTTTTGTACATGATGACAGATATGGATCTGTTTGCAATATTCTATATGTTGACATCCAGTTATGCCAGCACCATTTGTTGAAGATGCTTTCTTTTTTCCATTGTACAGTTTTGGCTTCTTTGTCAAAAATCAGATATTAATAGGTGTGTGGATTAATGTCAGGGTCTTCAATTCGATTCCATTGGTCCACATGTCAGTTTTTATGGCAGTACCAAGCTGTTTTGATTACTGTTGAGGTCAGGGAATATGATGCCTCCAGAGGTTGTTTTATTGCACACGATTCTTTTGGCTATCCTGGGTTTTTTGTTTTTCCATATGAAATTGAGTATTGTTGTTTTGAGGTCTGTGTTGGGATTTTGATGGGTATTGCATTGAATCTGTAGATTGCTTTTGGTATTTTTACTCGGTTAAATCCTACCTATCCATGAGCATGGAAGATCTTTCCATTTTCTGATGTCTTCTTCATTTTTTTTTTCTTTAGAGACTGTTTTCTTTTTTATAAATAGATGTATTTATAAAATATCTGGCGCTCACGTGGGGCAAATTCCAAAGGCCTAGGCGGCTCCCTCCTTCAGCCTTTTCCACTGCTGGTGGGAACCCAAACCCGCCTGCAAAGTTCCATTTAATCAGGGGATGCCTACAAGGTTCTATTCCTGAAAAAGAGGACAGCTAGTCCGGTCTCAGTTCCCTAGCTTAGCCCCCAGACCAGCGAAAACCGCTGTGAATGAGGCCTTCCCACTCCTCCCTGAGTGCCGGCTCCTGCCTTCAGCTGCAGCCAAGGTCGCTAGCAGGCCTTGCTTGGGAGCTATACCAACGCCTCCTACTGGCTGAAAAGTGCTACTGCACCACCCCAAACCACGGAAAGGTATGCTTCTTTCAAGTAAAAGTACTTGATAATTTTACACCTTAAAACTGACTAACAAATTTTGAGTAATTCTTGTAATATGGCTGAAAACATTACCTCACAAGAATTTAAAAACCTTTTTGCCTGTATGGTGAATGACATTTTCCTGGAAATATATGACCTCCCTAAGGCATATCTGGCCTGTACCATTTTGACATTCATTGTAATAATTCACACAGTGTTCAAACACTGGTTTAATAATAAGAACAAAGATGAGTCATTATTGGGACTGATACAGGCTTTAAAAGATAGATCCATTTATAAATTCTTTCCTACCATTCTTTTATCCTCAGGTACATGGCAATAGTTGAATAATACCTAAAATACTGCTTTAGAAATGCAGGGTGGTTGGCCAGAATGAATGAGTGAGTAATGGAATAATCACTGTGTGTTTGCTACTCAGGTCTCATATGTTGTGGTTTTCACCTCATATTTTACATCTTTTATTTAGCAGAGATCTGCAGGTGTTAGTGTGACCTAAATAGATGTAGTTATAGAGACTGTGTGATGATGGGAGGCATCCTAGACAGGAAGCCGTAGTGATGGAAACAGACAGGATGCCGAAAGAGATGTTCACCTTGACGTTGGCAAGGATAACTTGATTGCAGAGTTCATTCGTGAACCAGTGCTTAGCCTTGCAGACAGTCTGACCTTAGGATGTGTTTTGTTTACTTCAGCTGCACCGGGGACAAATAACAACTTCGCCTTTCTGTAATTTGTCAAGCAACTGAAAATGCAAGAATGGGATTGGAGAGGTGGCTCAGCAGTTAAGAGCCCTTCTCTTCCAAAGGATCTGGGTTTGCTTCTCTGCTTTCTGATTTTGGGGTAGGAGCTCAAAAATGCATGTAGCTATAGTTCCAGGTTATTCAGTTTCCTCTTCTGGTTTCCTGGGGGCACCTGCATACATATACTGCACATATATACACTCAAATGTACACACACATTTATAAAATAAAATAAATAAATTTTTAAAAATTCAGAAAACACATTCATGATTTATGAACTATTTTCAGACAAAACATTCAGCAGCTGAATTCTTGCTTAAAATTCTTCATTCTAAGAAACTTTAGTAGCACTATTATTCTTATAGTGCTAACCTGAATGGATTATTATGCTAACTATGCCAGATTCTATTTTAATTATTTTTGTAGCCTTCATATTCTGGAAAACCTTGAATTACTAAGAATAATATGAAATCCTAAAGTTAACAATTTATGTGTATTTAAGATAATCTAGTTAGCTGAGAAACATTCACATTTGTGTTAAATTTGTGTCAGGGTTAAGTAAAGTATACATTCTGTCATAGCTTCAAGTAGAAATGAGGGTCTTAGGGGAGAGCACATAGAACAAAGTAACCATTCTCACAATGCGTGCAAATTTATAATAACTCAAATTCTCGTTGATAGCATCGTTTCCTTTTAATGAGAGATTTTATTTTCACAGCTCCAGAATTTGTACCTACTACATTGAAAAGCTCATTAGCAATAACTTCAGCAAAGGACTTGGAAATATTTTTGACTGAGCAGATTTGCGTGTTTCCTATTATTTCATTAGGAATTACACTTAGAATGTTTACTGGTCCTTCAAAACAGTGAAGTGCTGGTAAGAAAGTGTTAGAAAAAGTGGAAGGACATGGTGACAGAGACCTAAAAGATGTACCATTGTCTTAGGAATTACCAGTCAGGTATCAGTCTTGCAGAGTGCAAGTTCATCTCTGAAGTCTGTGAGAGAGTTGTCTTTGTGAAGACTGCTGTTTTTCCCAGGTCTGAAAACACCGAATCAGGCCTTTTTTTCTTCAACTGCTTCATGCCCACAGGGAATTAACAGAGCATGCTCTCTTGTACATTGTGAGGTTTTTAAAGGTAAAAGCAATAATGTTCTCACATTTACTGGGTCTGCTAGGAAGAGGGGGCTTTGTAAAGGAACTGCTGGTGTGTGACGGAGCCTGAGAGAAATGGCCACCACAAAGCAAGTCGGGACGCTTGTGTGATGAGTCCTAAGGCTTGTCTCTAACAGTGCGGACTGGTGAACCGTTAGCTACATACACAGTGTAATAAAGAACTGTGGGATAGTTTTTACTTGGACAAAATAACTCTTTTGAGAGGAAATTCAAGCCACTGAAGGCATGGATCCATGTTGAAGGTCATCTGAGCAATATGCTCTGGTCCTTGATAACATGTACCCCTCCTTCAGTACCTTCGTTCGGTACCATACACCTCGAAGTAGTGGATACCTGCTCTACCTACCTATGGCCTTGAAGTACCTACCCCTGGGGTGTGGCCTGGGGGCTAGCTACCCAAAAGACCCGAGAAGTACTTGTGTGGGTCTCTTCTCTCCTCTGTGGGCTTGGAGGGCGGGCTGACTCAGAACAGCGTGTAACAGTACCTCAGCCTTCCAGGACCCTGTGACGATAGTCCTATTCTGCTTCAGTGAGTTTTCTTTCCTAATGAAACCCTTTTACCCTTTAAGCAAATTCCTGTGGATTTCTTGATATACCCACTACCAAAAAAACCTTCCTTTGCTGCTGTGCACCTTTCCCCCTACCTCCGTGACACTGTGGACCCCTCCCCACTGCCTTCTGTGACACTGTGGACCCCTCCCCACTGCCTTCTGTGACACTGTGGACCCCTCCCCACTGCCTTCTTTGAGACTTTGGACCCTCCCCACTGCCTTCCATGACACTGTGGACACACACACACACACACACACACACACACACACACACACACACCCCATCTTCCTTTTCCTGTTTTGCTTTGGAGGGAATAATGTTGACAAATTTGACCTTTGGATTTTAGTTCAAATATTCACCCTTGTCCAATTAGAAGGATGGGTAAGCCCCTGTCTTTCCTCTGTGCCCTATATTGTTGGTGCCACTTTTGCTTGTATAGGGAAAGGCCGAGGCCCCATGGAGTGGTTCTTGTCCCCTAGAAACCTGTTTTAAACCTAAGGATGTGTTTAGGCTCCAGCCCAATAGAAAGAAATTGGTCGTAGTGAATTTGTCTATTACCTTTTTCCTTTATGTACTTCCTCCCATTTTCAGGTCTAGAAGAATATATTTGTGGTTTTGTATGTTCTAGAAAGCAATTTTTGAAAAAAATAATGACTGAGGAGGATAATCACGATTGTGTCTCAATCACAATTAGTTCCAATTTGTCCTCCCCAGACATACGCCTGTTGTCACATCTTGTAAAGTCTTTCATCCCCGGAACACATTGTGTTCAAATTGAATGCTGATCAGGATAAATGTACAACATGCTCAGCCAGGGAGTTTGGTTTTGTATTTGAGGAGATAAATCCGTAAATGGCTTCTTATATTCGGGATGCGTTTCACTGGGGTTAGAAGGTGAGTGCGCTTGAGGTCCCCAAACTAGTTATGTGCGCTTGTGAGTTCAAGATTAAATGACTTTTATCTATCTCTAGACGGAGTCTGCTGTGAGGTCTCAGAAGTCACACAAGTTGTTAATAGTTTTAGGGATAACATTTTGGTAAGAAATGGTGAAAGATTCTAAGTTATAAAATCTATTCTGCTAGGTTACAGGCTAAGAATAAATATCATGTCCACATCCTCTGTAGCATTTCTAATACTTATGGTATCACAAATAGTTTCTGATGAGTTTGCTACATTCCATGCTCTATTAATTATATTAGTTCTGTAAAATGTAAATTTGTCTACATATTTTAAAGATCTTTTAAAATTAAAAGTATTTTTCCTTATACTATCATTTGTGTGTGTGTGATAAATGTGTATGTCCATGTATATGTTCAAGTGTGTGCCTATGTTTGCCTGCTGTGGCCTGTGGAGGACAGAGGTTGAAATCAGGTGTCTTTATCCATCATATTCCACTTTATTGTTTAAGACAGGGTCTCTCATAGATCTACTTCTCACTGTTTTGACCTGACAGGCTAGCCAGCAAGCCATCAGGATCTGCCTGTCTTCATCCCTGCCACACTGCTTCTAGTTCTGGTTTCAAAAGTTTGCCTCCCTATGTCCAGTTTTCACATGGATTCAGAGGATCCCCATGATTGCACAGTTAATACTTTACTCACTGAGCCAAGATTCCCCAGCTGTAGAATCTTGTAAAGATAAACCCAACCAACTAATCAATGAAACCAACCCATAATCATATTGCAGAATGTGTGTGTGTGTGTGTGTGTGTGTGTGTGTGTGTGTGTGTGTGTGTGTGTTTGCTTCCTTGCATGGCAGATCAACAGTGTATTACTGTCAAGATCTTTCCTTTGAGAAACAGATTCATATACCCAACTTCTCAGAGATGTTGCAATAGAATACATACCCCTTTCCACATAGATAGTATCTGTTATTTTTGTTGTTATTGTTGGCATTTCTTTTATTGGGTGAGTTTCTTGCCCTATGAATTCTTGTTATCCAGTAAGGTTTCTCTTGCTGTGATAAAGACCATGACCAAAAGTTTCTTAAAGTGGAAAGGGTTGATTTAAATCTTTGATTTCCAGGTAATAGACCATCACTGAGGAAAGTCACAACAAAAACTTGAGGCAAGAACAAAAGCAGAAGCCCTGGAGGAATACTGCTTACTGGCTTTCTCCCTATAGCTTGCTCAGTCTATATTCTTGTACCACCCAAGAACACCTGCCTAGGGGTGGTACTGCCCACAGTGGGATGTATTCTCACACATCATTTATCACAAAAATGCCCTCCAGACTAGCCTACAGGCCATTCTTACGGAGGCATTTTTCTCAAGTATGATTACCTCTCCCTGCTTTGCCTAGGTTTGAATTGACAGAAGCCAACTAGCAGATATAGAAGGAAGTAGCCTCCCCTCCCCTAGCTAAACTACAGCCTTATGGTAAGACTCTACATAGGTTTCCAAGTCCCCATCATTCACACTTCTCCTAAGAATTTTGGACCTGGAAGCTGTTGAGCCAAGGGAGGAGGCATGGTGAAGACTTATTGTGTAGGGTGAGAGCTCAGCCATACACTGGACAGTGGAAGTGATGTTGTCTTCAGGCAACCGTGGCTTTCCACTAGAGGGTTCCTAGAATAAACTTTGGTCATTCTTTAGGCTTCCTAATTTCCTTTAATTGGAGAGTTCTCCTATTTCCTAAATTTGAGGTAATGAAATCTATTTACACAGAAGAACATGCACTGACCTTTCTCCCAGAGTTCATCTTCACCAGCTGTTGCATGGTTCAGAGCGTGAGAATAGTATCTGTCTTGATAGTCGAGCGAGAAATAAAACTGTACATTTCAGATACCAGATTCCATTAAATATCTCCTTGGTGTCTGCTCCTCCTGTGCAGGTCTCTGCTGTCTTTGCCTCTACCTGTATCATCATCTACCCCCCTCACTAAATACCATTGTTCTCTCCCTCGGGGGCAACAAATGTTTCCCAGTCTGCTTTGCTCACCAACACATCACACATCACAGCTGGGTGGAAGCTGGATGAATATCCACTTCTGTCTCACTAAGTTTAGTGCTTTCTGTATTTCCTTTTGACACTTGAGGTAAAGATGAAACTCTTTATCTTTGCCTCTGAGGACTGCATGGTCTAGGCATAGTCTGCATCTCCATTCCATACACCTCCCTGTTTCCAAGTGTACTTGGTGTTGCTCCGGGTCATTTGCACCAAGTGGCTCCTCTCTGCCGGAAATGGCCTTTCCCCTATGAAGTTAGCTGATAGCTCGCATTTATTCTTTTTGGATCATAACTTAAGCATCACTTTCTGAGAGCGCTCATCAGACATTCATTGAGTCCATATTTCCTTTGATACGATCTTACTGCCTGGCCACCTGTCCTGTCTGTCCGGTACTCCAGTCTGATTTTGACGTGTTCCTGTATCCTTTGATTACTGGTGAGCTGCATCTTGCTTGTGGAAGACGCTTCCTGAAGAAAATAGTACCACAGTGCCATATGCAATCATGCTGAAAATTCATTCTCACTAGATTTTTTCCAAGCAATTTAAAAATATTTAAATTACATTACTCTGTAATTTAAATTTCTCATCGTCTTTGATAGACAGTGTAATGTGATGCTAAGGAAAATTGTTGAAGTGTTAGAATTGGATTCAGTTGTGCGCAGGTTACTTAAACATAAACCTCACATCTTTTGCATGCTTTTTAAAAAAAAATGTTTTAAAATTTATTTATCTTATTTTATGTGTATGAGTGCTTTGCCTGCATATTTGTATATGCACCATGTGCTTGCTTGATGCCTGCGGAGGTCAGAAGAGAGCATCTGACCCCCTGGAACTGGGGCTGTGGACGTCTGCAAGCCTCCATGTAGGTGTTGGCAACTCAACCCAGGTCCTCTATAAGAGCAAGGAGTGCTTTTAACTGCTGAGCCATCTTTCCAGCCATGCATATTTAAATTTTCTACAATTAATTTTTATTCTCTCTCTCTCTCTCTCTCTCTCTCTCTCTCTCTCTCTCTCTCTCTCTCTGTGTGTGTGTGTGTGTGTGTGTGTGCATGTGCACATGTGGAGGTCAGAGGACAACTTGTAATATGTTCTCTCTTTCCACCATTGGGATCCCCCAGGATTGAACTCGGGTCTCCAGGCTTGGCAGCAGGAGCCTTCACCTTCGTCTCACTGGCACTGTTTGCTTGTCTGTGTTTCATACGTTAACATATTCAGTACTATGCTCATGCAAACTTGGATGGCTTCGCTATGAAAGTTTTTATTGTTTGTTATGTTTTTTGTTATCTTAAGCTGTTCTTTTTAGTTAACCTAAGCCAGCATCTTCATCTCCATTGATGAAGTAGTACCTTCCACCTGTAGGTCACTTGTGGAAAAGGACATAATGGGAGGCATTAACCTTTACACATCTCACCACTATGTTTGGAAAACTATACCTTTCTCAGTGAAACGTAGAGAATGTATAATTTTTTTTGTGACCTCCAAATTTATATAATTGGTTATGAGAATTTATGGGGAACACAAGATTGGTACTCCTTTTTTTTTTTCCTTATGGAGAAGAAAGATCATACAAGGCATCCATGCAAAAATCGGGACGTGCCAATGCAGCTGAGATGGGTCATAAATCATGACCACCATGACACCATGATCTCTCTGGTGACACGTGTCAAATAAACACTGGGAGCTTTGTATGGACTAGGTCTGTGGGTTTTTATTGCCAGATGGACTTCGTCGTTCTTACCCATGTGCCAGGCTGTAGTTGACTCCCTTCATCCTACAGAATCATGTGGTTCCATGTCACTATTGTGTGAATGACACTGTCTGGCTGTGGGGCCCATAGAGCGCAGCCACTGCCTGTATGAAAATTCTCAATCATTTTTCAGGTGCCACACTCCCCCTTTCCACAGGTTTTCCTTGTGTAGTTCTGGCTGTCCTGGAACTCACTCTGAAGACCAGGCTGGTCTCGAACTGGGAGACTTACCTGCCTCTGCTTCCCAAGTGCTGAGATTAAAAGTGTGTGCCGCCACCACCACCACCAGCTTAAGAAAAACAAGATTTTTTTTTTTGTCACATAGTTTTTAGGGAGATACTGAATGATAAAACTACTTCGAAGAAAATATTAAAGACACCTCTCTCTTTGTCATTATTTGGGAGAGAAATTTGATCATATTCTTTGTGCTTGAAATGTTTTCATTTAGATCATGCATAGTAATGGGTCCTGGAAACACAAATTAAGAGTAGGCTGAAAGATGTGAAAACTAAATTTTGTAAACCATTGCCAGTCCCTTCCTCCCTTCCCTAAAAGAAAGGCCACCATCTTAGGAACAGCAAGGGGACACCTGTGTTTGATTACTGGCCACAGATGCAACCATTCCTTGCTCTGGATGCAAGCTTCTTTCTATTTTAGTTTCTCCAGTACACCCCAGAGGTTAGGTTTAAAAAAGTTAGTGTGGGAACGGAAAGTCCATAGTTTCTCAATGTTTTCACTCACCCATCCAGCCCTGCGTCAGCCTGTAAGAAACCCAAGCACAGTTCTGGGAGAGGACAGAGGGCACAGAAGGCACTGCTTGAAACTGGACGGGGAGGGGCCACTATGGTGCCTGCCTTTCTGGTTCTGTCTGGAGGAATGGTTGTTTGGAGTATCTTTTAGCCACTGTTGCCTGAGAGGAATAAAGTGTCTGCTAACAGTAGCAGGAATATTAGCTGGCTGGCCATTTGCTTAGCCAGTGCAGCTTTTAATCATTGAACATGTTTTCATAGGTGAGTCCCACCTCTTCCTCCTTCTGATTTACAAAGTAATAGATTGACAACATTGGCAGTACAACTTGTCTCAGGGGACAGTGACGAGCTTCATGACTGTTCCTCTGTGAGGCAGTGGGAGCCACTAATTAATTCTACCAGTGTTGCCTAGAGTTAATAGACACTTACAGGACTGTGGGGGAATCTCAGGTCCTGCTCCATCATATTGTGTGTGTGTGTGTGTGTGTGTGTGTGTGTGTGTGTGTGTGTGTGTGTGCTATATGTGTGCGCTTTTATAGATGAGTGCATGGATGTACATGGATGTGGCAGCCAGAGGTGGACTTTGGGTGTCTTCCTCAGTCACTTTTTTTTTTTGAGTTAGGGTCTCTCATTGAACCTGGAGCCCACAAAGCTTGGCTTCAAGACTCCATATGTTTGCACTCCCACCCCCCAGACCCCACTGAGATTAGAGACATGCATCCCCACACTTGGCTTTTATGTAAGTGCTCTGAGTCTGAACTCAGGCTCTCATACTTCACAGTAAGCCCTTTCTTTCTTGACTGGGCCATCTCCTTAGCGGGGAAATATGTCTATCTATCTCCAAGCCTTGGCTCACAGGTGGCTAGCTTTTGAGGCAACAACACTGGTCTCTTTGGCTTTTGCCTTTATTGGGACCTTAGTTCCCTTTGCCCTGTTCACCTGGCTCGTGGAGCCACTGGGAAGAGAGAACAGCTTGATATTACCACCTTTGTGTTCACAGAACTCATGTGTTAAAATGTGAGCTGGTTTTTGTTTCATCTTCTCCAATTTGGACTCCCTTTAGTTCTCAATACCCAACCTTTGATTTCCTCTTATTTCTCTTCTCTTTCACTTTATGCCTACGATAAGCCTTCTCAAATGGGACTGTCTATCTAAGCAAGTGAACCCAATCTTGTTTAGACGAATTTTGCAAATAAAATAGTTAAAAAAAATATTTCAATTGAATGTTCCCACTTCGGCAGTCCTCATGATGATACAGTCCCTTTATTCCCTTCTATTAATAAATATAAGACATGATGAGAGGGTGATTGGGGGTGGGATTGACAGGGGATGACTCTGCCTGTTAATTTGGATGTATGATCTATCACAGCCAAAGTTATTGTCATATTCCCTTTCTCTGTCTCTCTCTCTCTCTCTGTCTCTCTCTCTCTGTCTCTCTGTCTCTGTCTCTGTCTCTCTCTCTATTGGTGGGGTGCCCATGCATGTATGTAGTATGCATGTTTTGTATGGATGGTCTAGTCTATCTATCCACTTTGATCCAGGAATCTGCCATCTCTGCTTTCTGCGGTTGAAATGACATGCCACATCCAGTTTTTATTCTGGCTCCTGGAGAACTGGGTTCTTGCCCTCAGACTTTCAAAGCAAGTGTTATACGCCTCTGCTAGTTCCTGAGTCCCAGTACTTGAATCCTTAACATCTTTAGAGAGAGGAATTTATTTTCATTAGGACAGTGTTGAAAAAAAATGCTATTTCTCACCGACTCTTTATGAATTGTGTTCCAGTATAATTAATGACTCTTCTTCCTTTCGTTAAGAAAGGAAGAAACGTCTTTGTTTGCTTGGGTAACATGGCTCCTGCAACCTCATTATTCTTGAATCTGAAAACTTGGTTAGGAAACTATTCAACCCCAGTTCTTCTGATTGATCATTACCTGCTACTGACTTACTCAGGAGCAGCCATCATCATTACAACGGTATACCTGAGGAGCTAACAATGGTTGTTAGTTTTGAATACAAATCCAGGCCTTGTTCTTCTTCTATTACATTAAATAGTTTTCATGCCTTCCGACATAAAGTATCTACTTAGTCGAATATGTTGACTTTAGGGATAGCATGGCTCCACGGAAAGGGGAGAAGCAGCAGGCTTTCATTTCCTGGCCCTCAGCTCTGGCTTTCCATTAGGAACTAGGATGAGCTGTGTCGCAGTGACAGATCGGAATCGTTAGTATGATCTTTAGACAGTTGCCAGAGCCTGCGTCATGCGTAATCCTCCTTTCCATGCGCGTTCTATTCTGGTTTCCGTGAAAAGGCAAGCAGGGATCACAAAGCTGTCTGCAGGACAAAGGCTCTTGTGCATTGTAGGTAATGCGCTGTAATTATTCCCTCTCAAGTTGCTTTTCATCTTAGCAGCCACTTCTCCAAACATTTCAGTACCAGTTGGAGAGCCAACAGAGAGAAGCCGGGTCGCAGAGATGGGAGCAATCTTAGAACGGGAGTTTTTAAATTTCAGTGAAGGCATTAACATTGGTGTGTGTGTGTGTGTGTGTGTGTGTGTGTGTGTGTGTGTGTGTGTGCACATTTCTGAGAACAGGGTGGAGGGAGAGGTATCCTAAATTCAGGCAAGATTTCAGAGAAGCATGGACAGGAGGGAGAAGGGAGCAGTGTAGAGAAGAGCTGGCAGGGAGCCCTAATAGGCTGGGATCAGAGGACAGGATTGTGGTGGGAAGGACCAAGGGAAGCAGAAAGATGGGAGGGAGAGTTGGCCGGATGGGGGGCATGGAGGGGGGAGAGGACAGAGCTGTGAGGGGAAGGACTGAGAAAGGCTGTGCTAAGTGACAGCCGCTGGAAGTTTACAAGTGTTCCACTGTTTAACACCGTCAGCTCAGTTTGAACCTTTGAAAATGTTCTTTTCACACATTTCTCGTTTGATTCTCCATACCGTGTGGTACAGAAGGGAACGGATATATACAAAGAAAACATTTCTGAGGACATTTTTATTATCTCAGCACACAGACACAGGCTGGATTTTTCGGTTCCCCCTACCAGCCTCAGGGCCAGGCACTTCCAAGACAAGGGAGTCAAAGCAGAGGCAGGTTAAATTATTTGCACTGGGTGACAAGCTGAATGAATGTGCATGAAACACAGAAAACTGAAGTCTTAGTAGGAGAGGGAAGTGGATAATATGATAACCCACTTATGTTAGTAAGCCCATGACCTATGTGACCTTAACCACTTTAGCAATTATGTTGCTTTGGTCTTCTATGCCATGCAGATGAACATGGAAATTTATGGTCAAGGGGCCAAGGGCTTGTTCTTCTTTTTTTCCCCCTCCCTTTTCTTTCAAAAAGTATGCTAGGGAAATTAAATTATAGACCAATAGTAGGCCCAGTCTTACGTTTTAACATGTACCAGATAAATTCTATGGAAGTATACTCCCAAGAAGGGAAAATAACTCTGATCAAGTTTAGGAAAATGTTTGTTGTTTTTGTCTTCCTCCCTTCCACTTCCCTCCCTCCCTACTAGGAATCATTTCATTGATGTAGATTCAGGTGAATCTCTGTGAGCTCCAGGCCAGCCTGGTCACATAGAGCTCCAGGTCAAGTAAGGCTATGTATGTAGCAAGTCTTTCTCTGTCCCACCCACCAGCTCCCAAATAACAAAATGAAGACTTCTTATTAATTAGGAAAGCTTGGCCGATAGCTTAGGCTTGTTTCTGACTAGCTCTTATAACTTAAATTAACCCACATCTGTTAATTTACTTTCTGCCTTCTAGCTTTATTACCTCATCTCTGTAGTTCCCATCCTGCTTCCTCTCTGTCTGGCTGCTGACTGTGCCCTTCTTCTTCCCAGCATCTGCCGTGCCTTGAAAATCCTGCCTAGCTATTGGCCATTTAGCTTTTTACTAAACCAATCCAAGTGACATATCTTTACCATGCACAAAAAGATTATTTCAGGATATATGTAGAAAGACTCTGTCTCAGAAGACAAATCAAAACAAAACAAGTGTCCATAAATTTATCCCATCCCTCAGTTTTCAAATACAAATGCAAAGGTCTTTGAGCTTGAGAGGAATTTGATCCCACGAAGTGTCATTGAAGCAGTTATGTATTCCCCAAGGCAAGAGAGGGAGCCTGAATTCTGGGAGATTGAAGATGGCAGACCTTGAATCCTTACAAGGTACAATTTCAGGCATTTTGTTTTGGAGTTTACAGTACAAGTTGCCTTTTGTATTTAGATATTTTTTAACACATGTCTCCTTCTGTGTTTAGAAATCAGCTGTGTAGCAGGAAAGAAGAGAAATATTATCTTAAGGCATGATAGAATGTATAAGCTTGAAGATGACCAATAGGGTATGTTTTTTCTCTACAAAATGGAGGCTTTGATGCTAGTCTTTCTGACAGTGATATCATTGGGAGGAATTTTCAAGATCAAGACAAAGGTCATTTTAAATTTCCAAATTTTCCTTTTGCTGACTCTCAAAACAACTATGTTCAATTTTTTTCCTCTTTATTATTGCCTATAAGTTCCTCAGTGTTTCACTAGCTCTCCTTTTAGGGCTGAGGTAGGGACAAAGATAGTTTGTAATATTGGAATATTTCTCAGAGAGGCCATAATAGTATGCAAGTGCCTAATTTTGTTACATATTATAATTCAACTGCAGACTGAATGCTCTAAACTTTTCTCTGGACTTTTGGAATGACAATGTACTTGTAATTCTAACCTTTCATGTAGCATGAATCTTAAAAGGACTTATTAATTAAATAAAACCTGGAGCCAGGTATTGGGGTGAATGCTGAAAGATCAGAGAAACAGAACAAGCTACACCCACCTCACCTTGCCAGTTCCTCAGCTGATCCTGTTTCCTTAGACTAGAATCCTCTGATTCCTCATCCGAATGGGTCTCAGCTGAACTGCTGCCCAAAAGCCTAAAACCTTAACCAGCCAAATGCTTCTAGTTTCTAGTCTTCACACCTTATATACCTTTCCACTTTCTGCCACCACTCCCTGGGATTAAAGAAAGGCTCACTTTCTGGGATTAAAGGCGTGAGTCAGCATGCTTGGCTATATCCTTGAACACACAGAGATCCAGGTAGATCTCTGCCTCTGGAATGCTAGGATTAAAGGTGTGTGCTACCACTGCCTATCCTCTATGTTTAATATTGTGGCTGTCCTGTTCTCTGATGCCAGATAAGTTTATTAGCCTGCACAATATTTTGGGGAACACAATACCACCACTCTTTCATAGAGGTTTTCAATCAAATAGACAAATCGGTTAGGTTCAGTAAGAGACACAGGAAGTGAGGGATTTAACAAAATCTGGTATGTTTGGACATTTAGAAGGGACTAGTGTCTCATCAGTCTTAGGAAGGCTGTATCTAAAATTTATTGATGAAGAAACAAGCCAGCTGAAAGACTGAATTCTAAGCCAAAGAAAAACCCAGCTTGGAAAGAGCGAGGCATGCACCATGCTGGGATTTTTCTTCAGAACAGAAGGATGCCCATTGTTAAGGGGACCAGGTGCTAGAGAGAACAGGTGTGGATCATGTTAAAGCCAGTGAGGAAAGAGGTGGGATTTAGTTCTTACTGTGATGTGAGGAGAAGGAAATGTTCATTGTAAGATTTGGGGGGGGGGGTCCGAGTGCCTGTCAAAAATATTATAGGGCTGTTCTCATGGAAATCATGAAACCCATTAGCACACCACCCTAGTTGGTTGTTGGCCTTAGGATCAGAGCCTGGTAAAAAGGTAGGGAGTGCACAGATAAGGCAGAAGGGTTGAAGAATGAGCTTGAAGGAGGCAATAGGAATTGCTGGTGACTTTCATGACGAAATTGGGGGAAAGTGAAAATGAAAATTAGTGTTATTAGAGGTGTATGTGTAAGTGTGTGTGTGTGTGTGTGTGTGTGTGTGTGTGTGTGTGTGTGTATGTGAGAGAGAGAGAGAGAGAGAGAGAGAGAGAGAGAGAGAGAGAGAGATCAGGCATATGTACTTGTGTGTATTTGGATGATGATGGCATCTGGTGTCCTGCTCTCTCCCCGTCTACCTTAATTCTATCAAGACAAGGTTACTCTGGTTGACCAGCAAGCTCCAGCCATCCTCTCCATTACCCGCATCAGTGGAATTGCAGTTACATCTGAAGCCATGCCTAGCATTTTTCATTTGGGTGATGGGGACTCAACATCAGGTCCTCATTTTCACATAATAAGCACTTTATGCACTGAAGCACCCCTGGCCAGATATCTTGGTGGTTGCTTCTTAAGCTACCTTGGCATGAAATTAGTACTGTAAGCTGTCCTTATTTTATTTTATTTTTTGCATATCAGATTTCTAGCATTTGTTTTCTTTATATTGGGAAAAATCTAACTGAATACTAAGAAATGATTTTTCACTGCATTGGTGCCTTGGTAGCTTGTTTAAATGGTCTCAAGAATATACAAAATATGTGTCTTGTTAGACATGAATACTACTTTTTTCTCTATACTTCTTTTTATAGTAACAACTTGTTTCTCTGATGGTGTCCTGCTAGAATGGAAGAAATCCCCTTGCAGTGGTATATCTGTCATTTTGAGTATGCCTGTACATTTGGTTAAAAGTTTTCCTAGGTGTGTCAGAGTCTACATGGGCTTACCACTTTAAAGGATGGACTGAAGAGAGCTGATAAGTGTAATCCTCACCTAGTGCACTGAAGATCTGAACAGAAACAAAGATAACTGGTTATTCTGGGCCTCTTGAGCTGGGACACCTGTCTTGTTTATACTTCTATTACATTGGAACTCATTCTGTCTACTCTCCCTGTTCTTAGACTCAGGCTAGACTGAACTTTCTACCATTGACTCTCCTTTACAGACATTCCAAATCAGGCAAGAGCTATACCCTGGACCTTCTGGTATAAACTTTTAGAAGGTCTTAAAATAAAAAAAAAAAATCACATAAACCTATTCTTAATAATCATTATTTTCTCATTAGTTATAAAGAGATGTAGTATAAGAGAGTTAGATGTGGTACTTGTGTGTGCGCGTGCATGCGTGCATGCATGCATGCGTATCTATCTCTTGCTCTTTTCTATCCCTCTGGAGAAAGTTAAAACACCCTTTGTTCATACAAGTACAGAACTACAGAAACATTTAGCTTGTTTGATTTTTAATCTCCAGACACCCACCTCTCTGTTTAAAAGTTCTATTTCTTAGTGATCTTTCTGTACCACATGGACTGAATAAATGCGTATAGACTCAATATATCAGCAGTGCTGTTCTCACGGGCAGAAAGAACTGTACATATCTTGAAAGCTACTGGTCCTGTGCATATGGCTCATGGATCACTCTATAAGATTCACAGACACTTACAATAGACTTATGAGGTCAAATTAATTTCCTAGGATCACTAATATGTTCCTTCTGTCTCTCATTTTCTCACGAGTATATAGGCAGATTGAATGAAGTTGTAAAAATAAGAATCTGAATGGCTTTTATTAAGTCAAAAATTAGCATTTGAAAAAAGTAAAAACAATGCCTGATCTCATTGGTAAAATATAGTTGTTTCATAAAAACTATGGGGGTGTGGTTGTTAAACAAATTAGTAATTATTTTACAAGTTTTATTTTATTTCCTTCTTGGTTAGTTGGTTGGTTTTGAGACTTAACTCAGTAGAAAAGTGCTTGCCTGTTAAGCCCAAGCCTGTGGGTACAATTTTTAGCATCATCAAAGCAAAGTAGAGCAAATACTTCGTTTCTCAGTCTTAATTTCCTGTATAGTCAGTGTTGACAGAACTTAGAGTTGATATAATGTTTGTTTGTTGATAATTGGTTAATTAAGTTGTGCATGTGGGTATGTGTATGATGTGTGAGTGCAGGGCAGCTGAAAACTTGGTTGACTTTCTTTTCCCCCTCCACCTTTATTTGGATTCTGGGAATTGAACTCAGGTCAGTTATGTGTTAAGCTCCTTTACCCACTGAGGCACCTTGCTGGCTCAGTGACCTCTGCATATTAACAGTGTATAGGCATTCTGAAGCTAAAATATTCAAGAGCCATTACTTAAAGCAGAACTTTTATATAGCTATGTTAATGGTGACTCTAACAAAACTCTTAGGCTCATACCTCCAAACCTTTTACTTACTGGTCCCTCAAATTATTCTGTCTCAGAACTAACTAAATCAATTCTAATTACAGGTTTAATTTTATTGTTTTTACACTCTTGGGCATGTGTTGGCAGACTCTTATGGCCACCTTGCCATTCAATCAGCCATCAAAATAATCAAACAAATACTTATTTAAAATATATAAATATTTGCATCTACAAATATACTTGTTGGATTTGCACATAGCACTAGTCTATTGCTTCAGGATTTCAAATTCATGCTTTGTTATCTCTCCTGTGATATATTTCTCTTTCCTAGTTAGCATGGTGTCTTCATCAGGAGTGGACACAGACAGGACTTTTGGTATTAGGCAAGTGTCCCCGTCCCTACTTGAATAGACTTCTTTTTCTCTTGTGGACACTGCAGAGCTATTGTGCTATGTGGATCCAATTCATACAGTCACTCAGTGAGCTTCCAGCCCAAACTATGGCCTGGGTACCACCTTTGCTGTCCCTCCTGGGTGGTGACCACTTCACGGTGATGTTCTGCATGCCCTGTATTGCACAATCTGTTGCAGAAGGGACTCTACCTTGCTTTTCTTGCAGTTGTGGACCTACTCCTGAGCAGTTCAGGGAATGTCTCCACCACCCATCCACACCTTCTTTAAGAAGAGCTGTCAATCAGTCAAACCATCTTCCACACTGATTTCTTTAGTGGGCACAAGGCTATTGTAAGGTTCTCTCCACATCTTTTTCAAGATCTTACTTTCTCGTGTTTAACATTTTTCTACTTTTATGTCAAATTTACCATGTGGCTTCACTCTTAGGATTGATGCCTAGATCAGTCATGTGAGAGAACATTCCTGTCTTTTCTTTTATCAGCTATATTTGTGTGTTTGTGTGCGGGTGTGCATATGCAAATGTACACATGTGTCAGTCAGAGCACAGCTTGTAGCACTCAGTCTTCTGTTTCCACCATATGTGTTCTTCAATAGAACTCAATCCATCAGGTTTGGCAGTAAGAACTTTTACCTCCTGTGGTATCTTGTCAATTCCTGTTCTTAGTGTCCTGAAGGAGGATGGCCTTTACAAAGAATCTCCATATCACTCATTTAAACATGTGTGAAAACAGCATGTAATGAAGCACCTTAATAAAAAAATTACAAACTATGAGCTCATTCTGTTAAAGAAACTATCCTTTTGTGTGAAGAAGAATCTTGATAGGCCTGTCAGATTGGGCAAGGTGATTTGTAAAGGGAGCAAGAGTCAAAATGATCCAAGCAGTTTGAATCAAGAATGTGGAAAGCCATGGCTTCTAAGTTTATCTTTTAGTTTGTAAGACATCTTAAGTATTTTGAATCACCAGCTTAGAGAAATACTATGTTAACATGCCAAAGTCTAAAAATATATACTGTTGCATATATGCACAGAGGAGTTTTGAGTAAAGTGTGGGAATTTGTATCTTTCCTATCAATATGATAATCTAGAGTAGTCTTAACCGAAAAAATATAACCTAAAGATAAAATGTTATTACAATAATAAATCTGTGATACTTTGCATTTTGCACTAGACGATGGTGTTTGTGAACAAAAGACTTTCTTTGGCAGTGAGAACTTTTTAAAAGGCCAATAACTTGCTTCAAATATCTATTATTCTTCAATGACTGATGATGGCATTTATGCATTCTTTTAAGTGATTCATATTGTGCACATAAGCAAAAATGTCAAGGCAGTTACTGCCCCACTGATAATGCACACAGCATTTAACTCTGTGTCCTTTATTTTTCTAGTCTCAATGTTCATGTGTGTATGTGCATAATTAAATGCATGCTAAAAAGATATTTATGTGTTCTTTTAATATAAAATGATCCCAAAGATGCTTGTTTTGATAACTTGGTTCCCATTGCAGCATTGTTGAGGGGTGAGGTTTTGGGGATGTGTTTGGATTTTTAGAGCTTTAATATGGTCAGTAGATTGGTTCATTGATGTTCTTGTTGTTGTGTAGATTATTGGGAGGTAGGGCCTGCTTTATGTATTTGGTTACTGAGAGTATTACCTTAGACTTATATCTTGTCCTTGGTCTCAGTCAGCGGTAGTTCATCAATACCCCTCCTGCCGTAGGTGGTGACAAGTGACTGTGGAATGAAACCTTTGAAACTATCAGCCAAATAAATCCTTCCTTCTTTAGTTGATCTTCATAGGTATCTTGTCACAGTGATGGAAAACTAGCCATATGAATATAATATTATATTATGAGTATCTACCATGATATGTTTAAATGATATTTTTAATGGCTGCTTTATTGTTCATTAAACTCATTAGTCATAATTTTATTAATTGCATATTTTTGAACATTTATATTTCTTTTATTTTCGCCATTTAGTGAACATAATGAATGAGTTATCTTTTCAGTTGTACCTTTTTTTATTTACACATGAGGTTTTCTAGTGTGCATTTATCAGTTTTGAATTATGGCATTAGGGGCCATATATATTTCTTCTTATTGCCAAATTGTTCTCCAGAAAGTCATGCTATTTAAAAATAATACAAACACATAAATTTAGGCATTCTCCCTTGAGTGATGCATTGGAGAACACTTAGCTCAGGTGACCACGGAGAATATTAACTCCACATCAAAAAAGTTACTCATAATGAAATCTACCACATTTGTGTGACTTGACATTATTAAGCCTTCAGATAGCTAAGCCTCCATCAAGCACTACTGAACTCTTACTTGAAATTTGAGGGAACCATAATAACACTAAACAGGCTTTGATTTTTAATATCAAGAATAAACGACATACATGTGTAAAATTTCCAGACTTTATATGTAGAGGGTCAATTGTTCTCAGAGATTGTAGCAGTAATCTTTGGAACTTGGTAAGAACAGTGTTGGCAACATTTAGGTTGGTGGAGGGAGGTCTGTGTCCCAGCTGTAGCTACACAGGCACCAACTGTGTAAATTGCCACTGTATCAAGTGGGTCGACAGGGCATTCAGTTGCTCCTGCTTGCTTCTTCCTCTGCAGCACTGCTCAGTAAGTGCATTATTGATGCACAGAACTCAGCCCAGGGAGCCAGGCAGGGCTCTGTGTAAGTAAGAGTATTTATCCCAACCATTCCATAGAAGTGAGTTATCAGCACTAATTTTCTTTAGTATTTAACTTGTGTTGAGTGGTACTAAAATGCTGAAATAGTTAGGATAAGCTTTTATTTCATGATTTCCATCTTCCTAACGATCAAATTGGTAAGGAGTAATGATGGGTAGAGTTTGTTCGTTCCATTTCTTTAATAAGAAAATGGCTGTAGTTTAAAATGCAAATGGCTGAAAATTGCTAAATGCTCTTAATGGTAAATATAATGCAGATTTAAAATGTGACACAAAGCATATTTTATTCCAAACTTTATTTTATGACAGAGGAAAATTACTATTAGGAAGCTAATAAGTCTTTTGAGCTCCACACTTTAAAATGGCTAGTCAGAAGCTAAACTTGTAAAAATAAATACATAATTTCCTTGTAAAATGCTATACCAATGCAGAAACAGGGCATGGAAATTGGGCAGCAAAGCTGGGTAGATTTTCTGGGATCTCAGGCCTGGTCACAGTTAACACCAGAAACTAGTCTTGATGCAAATTGGTGATTTTAAAGACATTTTGATAAAATTAGTTATTGGTGTTAAGTATGTGAGAACAGCCATGAAAAAAAAGCATCCCTTTTTTCTGTAAATTAGATTAGGATCCAGGATATCCTGTTTCTTTGTTTTTTTTTTCCCCCCTTTTTGGTAAATGTTTTCCAAAAATACACAGATGATTTATTTTATTAATGTGCTGTCCATGAGAATCAAGTTAAAAAGTAATTCTAGCTTATGAGAGACGATGAAGATTGGGAGCCACATGTCAACAATAACAGGAATTACTATTAATACAGTATGTGTATTCTGTACTTGACTGTCCTGAGTAAGAGGTGAAATTGTCATAACAACTGGGGATCACAAAGGTCTGCTCTGTTGGGAATCATCCAGATTGGAAATTTGATTTCTTAAGTAGTTGAAGCCTTGCCCTCTGGAACGGTTTGAACTCCAGATTGTAGATGAGTTGAGATTGGTAGACCAGTAAGTTGTTGAATTTTTAGTATGTCATTGGTACAAGGTATTATGTGTCACAACAGAATACAGAAGATTAGTTCTGCATTTCAGGAAGAGAGGGCCAAGTGTAGTGCAAGAACCCTTGTGAGAGTTAGCTCTGAAATATGACACCTAATATATTGCTGTTAAAATTATATTCCAGGGAGAAATAGATTTATGGTAAAATTTGGTTCTAATTTGAAGTGTGACAAAATGATAGCTTTACATTTTTTTTTACTTATGTACTTACTAAAATCTCTTATTTATTTATTTGTTCATTTATTATTTATTTATTTATTTTTGCATGAGAATAGGATGTCTTTCTGGAGAGCTGCTTGCATTAATATAGTAGTGCAGTGTCAACATCCAACTGCTGTAATTAGTCACTGCATGACCTTTGCCAGTAGCAAAAAGTCAGTGTTAGTGCTCTGAAGGTAGGCCTCTGTCATTCACATCACCACAATTCACAACAAATGATTAGTTACTCAGTCAAAGTGACTTCATGCTTGCTTTTATTCGGTTTTAGAAGAGCAGTGTAGGCATCGCAGACTGGGTTCAGCAGTAACCTTAATGGGCTGACAGTTTAGTGAATGAAACAACATTGCATCAACTATGTACCAGAATCAACTTTAGAAAAGTTGGGCATTAGGGTCAGCAAGATGGCTCAGTGGGTATGAAACCTGAGTTCAATTCCTAGATCCCACATACTGGAAGGAGATTACTGACTCCCTCAAGTGTTTTCTGACTTCAAACATGTGCTCTGAATACACACACACACACACACACACACACACACACACACACACACACGTGCGCATACGCATGCACACACTTGTAAAAAAAAAGTGTAGAAAGAAAAGAAAGTTGAACATTTACCCCCATACTCACCTTACAAAGTATTCTTACTGCGTAACTTGATGGTCTCAGTAGTTAGTAATTGGCAAAAGGCACATGACTTGAATAAGCAAAAATATTAGTATTTGAAGTTGGAAGTTACTCCATTTCCCGGAGTCTTCCATTCCCCTGCCTTAACATTCTTGTTGAGGGAGGAAGGCAGAGAAGTACTTTCCATGCACGTGAGAGCAATACATTTATTTGGTTTCTTTTTTCAAAGTTCACAATTTGGCAGGACTGGAGAAATTTTCAAGGGAGATTTGAACTAGAATCAGGCTCTGTCTGGTCTTACCTCATTTTCTATTTGTAAAACAGGGTTAATGACAAGTTGTAGAGAAGAATCAACATGTGCGTCCAGTTTGTGCAATGTTAGTAAGGGATGGCTTCACATAATATCTTGACTAATATTCTATTGCAGTGCCCAAGAAGACATTTTAAAATTTATTATTTTCATTCTTTTATTCTTGTGTGTTCCCTTTGGCATACCACTCTTCTTAGCGCTGTTCTTTGTAATGTCGTTTCAGGTTCCTATATGGTTGTGGACGTCTCAAATCATGATCCTGGAGAGAAAGCCCGACTTCAGCTGCCTACCATGAAAGAGAATGACACTCACTGCATTGATTTCAGTTACCTGTTATACAGCCAGAAAGGGCTGAACCCTGGCACTTTGAACATCCTAGTTCGAGTGAATAAAGGACCCCTTGCTAATCCAATTTGGAATGTGACTGGATTCACTGGTCGAGACTGGCTTCGGGCTGAGCTGGCAGTGAGCACCTTTTGGCCCAATGAATATCAGGTAATCCTCTGAGATTTTCTGCCTTGTGCTTTCATATATTGGCTCTCTGTGTATGTGGAACATCCAGATATAAACATCGATCCTGCAATAGTACGGTTCCTCCCTCCTGTTTCCCAACTCCTCATTCTTGAGGAGGAGTTTGAATCCACTGGGACAGAACCTTTTAACTAGAGACAATACTTCACCGCATAGAAAAACAACAGTTCAGCCCACAATTTGTGGTCTGCTGAGTAAAGGGCTACTTACTTCTGATTCTGATGCACACATTTCTGTGTCTTTGTGTAGGAAGAAATAGTTTTCTTTTGTTTTTCCATTATGCTGAAATATTCTGACTGGATTGGCTTACTGAGTTCTTGAAAATAACATTTGGGAGATAAACAGAAGATAGAATTTTGTAAAATATGGTATTATCTTGTGGTGGTGATATGATTATTAATTTTCTTAAGCAAATGGAATATTTAAAAGATGCAAACAGAGGTTGGGGATTTAGCTCAGTGGCAGAGCACTTGCCTAGCAAGCAAAAGGCCCTGGGTTCGATCCTCAGCTCAAAAAAAAAAAAAAAAAATAGGACAGGTTGTCCATAACAATGTTTGGATGACTTCTTTTCTTGGAATGCTTAATCTGATTATGACGAAAAGATGCAGTGAAGAATGTTAATTCCCCCTTTAGGATTCTGTGACTGAGTTTATATGGTTCAATGTTAAAGTTCATGGATGAGCTCGAAGACTCCTTCAGCCACACAGGCCGTCATTAGGCCTGGAAATACCTGATCTTCTGTAAGAATGCAGAGCTTGTGTTAGACTTGAGATTTCACCCTTTTGGAAGACTCACCTCTTTGTAGTTTATTATAGAGATAATGAAAGGGCATTTATGTATAAGCATATTCTACAACAGCCAGTAGCAGATACATTAATAATCATTTTATTCATGTATTTCAAAAGTGAACCCTTTTGGTTGTTACTCATTAACTACACCCCCACCCACCCCCCACATACAAAGCATCCCCTTACTTGGTTTTTCTTTTTTTCTTTTCAAATTCTTTCTTATTTATTTATTTATTTTAATTTTTTTCTTTCATTTTTTTTATTAAGAAATTTTCTACTCATTCCATATGCTATCCACAGATCCCCCTTCCTCCCTTCTCCCTTCCACCAGCCTTCTTTCTCAAGCCACCCCACATTCCCACATCCCCCAAATCAAGGTCTCCCATGGGGAATCAGCAGAGCCCAGCACACTGAGCCTAGGCAGGTCCAAGCCCCTTACCACTGCACTAAGGCTGTGCAAGCTGTCACACCACAGGCACCAGACTCCAGAAGCCTGCCCATAGACCAGGGACAGATCCCGATCCCCCTGCTTGGGTGCCCCCCAAACAGTTGGAGCCAAACAACCATCTTCTGTATCCAGAGGGCCTAGTCCAGACCCATGGGGACTCCACAGCCACCAGTCCACAGTACATGGGCTTCCACAAGTGTGGCCGGTCATCTCTGCACATCCTCCTGACACGATCTTGATGTCCCTCACCTGCAGAATCTCTCCTCTCTCTCACCAATTGGATTCCCGGAGCTCAGCCTGGTGCCTGGCCGTGGATCTCTGTATCTGCCTCCATCTGTCACTGGACAAAGGCTCTATGATGACAGTTATGTTATTTGCTAGGCTTGTCCCCAGAGTAGACCAGTCCAGGCACCCTCTGGACCACTGCCAGCAGACCAAGGTGGTGTCAACCTTGTGGATTCCCCAGCACCCTGCCTCTTCCTTGTCTCATGATCACCCATATATCATGGTATCTCCCTCCCTGCCCTCCCACTCTGTCCCTATTCCAGCTCAACCCTCCTCTTTCCCTATGTTCTCACCCCCCACTCCTCGCCCTTTGCCACCACCACCCCCAGTCAACTCATGTAGATCTCATCCACTTCTCCTTCACAGGGTCATCCATGTGTCCCTCCTAGGGTCTTTCCCTGTTAGCTAGCCTCTCTGGAGTTGAGGGTTGCAGTCTGGCCATCCCTTACCCCCATTTAGTATCCACTTATGAGTGAGTACATACTATGTTTGTCCTTCTGAGTGTGGGTTACCTCACTCAAGATGATATTTTCTAGTTCCATCCATTTTCCTGCAAATTTTGTGATATCATTGTTTTTTACTGTTGAGTAGTACTCCATTGTGTATTTGTGCCATATTTTCTTTATTCATTCATTCTTCAGTTGAGGGGCATCTAGGTCGTTTCCAGGTTCTTGCTTTTACGAATAATGCTGATATGAACATAGTTGAGCATGTGTCCTTGTGGTATGATTGAGCATTCCTTGGATACACGTCCAAGAGTGGCATAACTGGGTCTTGAGGAAGACTTATTCCCATTTTTCTGAGAAATCGCCATACTGATTTCCAGAGTGGCTGTACAAGTTTGCATTAGTATTGATTTTTTTTAGTTTCACTCCTGCCTGGATCTGGTAAAAGTTAAGTTTCTCATTTCCAGATTATGTGTCTGGTGAAAATTCAGTGCACTTTTTAGGTGCTAGTGGCTTCCATTATTCCAGAACAGAAAAATGTTGCTCTTTACTCTGATAGGAAAGCCATGTGCTTTTTCATTTAGGACCTACAGTGCATCCTACAGATTGCTTATGTAAATGGGTGGGGTATGTACATGTGTGTGCATGTGTGTCAAGCTGCTGTTAGAGCAGTGATTGTAAACCAGGGGACTTACCTGTGACTTGTGTGTTAGTGACTGTCATCACTAGACCTTCTTACTGTGTACTGTCAGTATACTGATTTCATGGGCATCTGTCACGGAGCTTAATGTAGCCCTTGGAAGAAGGAGGTCTGATGTAGCCAAAGGACAATGCCAGCATATCCAGCCTCCCTAACACACACTGAAGCCCCAGACAACAAATAAATCTAACAGAATTGTACAAATGTGAGCTCCAGAGTCAGGCTCTGTAGCTACCTGCTATTCGTTACCCGCGTCAGTAGTTCCTCAGGGAACCAGATTGTCATTTGTTCTTCCTTTTGATAAACATGACTGACAGCATGTCAGTGACGTGCTTCCCCCTTGTCACTAAGAAATCATATTCATGTCTTTATATTTTTATTTTTTAAAAGACACACTTTTGACTCACTGATAGTAATAGATTTTAAAATTTGTATTTTACTCTTTTATTTTATTTTTTGCTTTTTTGAGACAGAATTTCTCTCTGTAGCCTTGGCTATACTGGAACTCACTCCATAGACCAGGCTGGCTTTGAACTCACAGAGATCCTCCTGCCTCTGCTTCCCAAGTGCTGGGATCAAAGGCATTTGCTGTCCATCTATAATAGAATTTTTTATAGCACATATTATTATAGTATTAGTTGCTATAATCTGGATACACATTTCTCTATTGTGGCTTATTTTCTGTATAAAATATCCTCTATCACGTGTACTGATGATAGAATTTTTTTTTTTTTTTTTAAATTTTGAGACAGGTTCTTACTATGTAGTCCTGGATGTCCTAGAAGTCACTGTGTAAACCAGGCTGTCCTGGAACTCACAGAGACCCACCTGCCTCTGCCTCCCAAGTGCTGGGATAGATTTAAGCCAGCTATCCAAAGTGCCCTGTGTGAGTTTCAGTTTGGCTGTGAGATGTCTCACCAGAGAAAAAACTTAGTGATATACTCAGAAGAGTGGGCAAGATCTCATTGTCATTTATCAAGGGAGAAAGTATTTTCCCTCCATCATTCTTCCTTACCCTCTAAAACTTCAGCAAGAAGAGAGAATAACAGGAGTTTTCAGTTATGTGCTCAACTCTCAATAAATTATTGGATTGGTCTTTTCATCATGTTAGTCATGTGGATAGCTAGTTGTACCTGTGCAGTATTTTGATAGGTGATTTGGTAGTTGAAAATCTCCTTTCAGGAGACACCATTTGCTCTAAGTACCGGTTATCAGAGGCCAATTGTGAGATTTTTCTCGCAGAAATTCGGATGATTTCTGTTATTTTATGAGAGAACCGCCCCATTGTCACACAAAGGTACTTGCTAGCATCCAACTTATGACTTAAAGCTTTTATTTTCTCAGGTCAAACCTACTCAAGCTGAGCTTGGTAGCTCCTGCGGGTTATTCTAGTCTTCAGGAATCTGCTATGTGAGGATTGCCCTCTGAATTTAAGGCCAGCCTGGGCTATAGTTTGCATCATAAAAATGAAGAGAAGAAGGAAGAAGGAAGAAGGAAGGCAGGGAGGGAGGGAGGGAGGGAGGGAGGGAGGGAAATAACCAACCCTTTTCAAGCAATTGCTTAAGATTTCAGAACTTCTTTTCATATTTGAAAAAAATGAAAATATTTTTAGAAAAAGGTAAAGAAAACCTTTTCCCTAGAGTAAAGTACTAACATATGATTGCCTAAATCATCAAATGATTTAGCTGAGACACCCCCTCCCCCAAATGCGTTACTTAAAAAACAAAAAGAAATTAAACTTGTAAGGAAGAATTATCTTCAGTTTGTGGAGAAACTGTATCATCGAAGTGACCCATTGGGTGTCATTACTTGGTATTTCATTCTTTGATCTTGTTTTAAGCAGAGTTTATAGAGAAATCTGTTTGTCCTGCCTATCCTTCCTCTTCATGGCTGGTCCATCATGTGAATGGAGATGAATGTGGCCTACAAATTACGGCAGATTGTGTTTGCTTTTTAGTCATGTAATGCAAAAGAATGCTTTGAGTACACTTCCTATTGTTGAAAAGAAGAAGAGGGTGTAAATTTTATTTTTTGGCCATCATCGTAGTAGCATAGTACTGTGTAAGAAAGTGCTGTGCATCTGTCTTCAGGATAGAAGTTATCTTTAGCCCAGGTCATGGGTAGAAATGATCACATAACATTTATTTTATGTGTCATGGTAGGATGGTGCTATGGCATGTTCTAGGCTTCAAGGTAGTACTGTAGATTCTTAAGGTGATTGCTAATTAAATAACAAACAAAAAAGCCTCACTAAAAAATCTTTGGAAACATAATCTCTGGTTATATTACATTATAACTAAAGATCTGCACACCTCTAAGAGAGTAATATTCTTTATTCCAGAAATCTGACTTGTCTTGTGTACATAAATGGAGTTCTGCTTTATTATTAAACCCATTATGTTCCTATTGAACAGTGAGGTTGTTACTAAATGAGGCAGATAGATGACATACATAACTTGCAAAACTATTAGTGAAGAACTAATCTGTTGCTTTCCATTAACTGGGTGCACATCATTAATCTCAAAAATGATGCGTGATGAACACTACGGGCCTCTGGCCAGGAATTGAAATGCAACAATCTAGCAAGTGTACTTTCCTTTATTCAGGAAAAATAAACATAGACCTTGTACAGTACATTTCCTTCATCTTTTCTTCCTGTTTGGAAAGAATGTAAAAACAGAGATATGAGACTCTGGCTTTGCCTCCCTTTTAGAATTCTGTTTGTATGTACTGTGCTGATACTTTGGCAGTGGAGAGATTGCCATGCTCCAGATATTGGAGATCCTGCTGGTTTTGGATATAAAAAGACTGTGACTTAAGTCAAGTGACAGCGTACCTGAATAAATGGCCTCTGGAAGATGGATTGGGAGACAGGGCAACCTCTGTCAGAGGAGCCTGCTAACAGCATCCTACAGATTTTCAGGGGGTACTAAACCTCTGCCATACCTCTTAGAACTCCCAATTTTGCGAGTCCTTATTGATCCAAGAAGGTTTCACCTTAGATACAGCTTGGAGATTTCATATATATATATATATATATGAACCATGGTGACTCTGTCTCATTATTGTGAATAATGAGCTGTATTTCGATGCTGTTCTTGTCTGTTTAATAGTCATTGTCAGCTCATTCTATCCTGGCAGGACTTCTCATTGGATTGGCATTTCTCATTCATTTTGTAGGCAAGGGTGTGCTCTGGGTAGTGAGTAAGAAGAAGAGTTTACTAGGCTATATCAGGGGAAAATTTTATTTCCTAATATGCGAGGGGGCGCTGAACGGAGGGAGGAAGATTGTTACTAGTGCCTTTGCCTGAGGGAGAAAAATGATGGACCAATATAACAAGGCAGCCAAAATTATGGAAGTGGCCTCAGCCCTATTCCCAGGCAAAGTAATAATAATAATATACTGTAATAGCAATAACTATTCTTTAACTTGCATGTAGGTGAGTATTCTGCTTCCTAATGTGCCATGTCATTTTTCTCAAGTTGTTCATATTTCTGGTTTATGGCTAGCATAGGGAGGCGTGTTAGAACTGAGAGTATGCTTGTATACCTATGACTGGAGCCGGTCACACTTCCAGTGTCCTCATTATTTGGAAGACAAACATATATAGTTGAACAGAGTCAGTAGGCTGCATGACATGGTATTGATACATTCCACAGGCAGGAAAAAAAGAAGGGTGGCAGAGGATTATGCCACCCATGCTTGGAGTGCTGTCCTGGACCTGCTCATGTATGCCCACCATCTTTATTTCACCACTACATGTGGTGGTATGTGTTCCCCAAAATATTGTGTGTTCCCCAAAATAAACTTATCTGGGGTCAGAGAACAGACAGCCACTATGAACAAAGCCAAAAATGATGGCTAGAAAATGGGAAGAGTAAGCCATAGCAGAAGTTGGGCAGTAGTGGTACATGCCTTTAATCCCAGCACTTGGGAGGCAGAGCCAGGTGGATCTCTGTATTCAAGGCCACTTTAGAAACTGCTAAGCATGGTGACCCACGCCTTTAATCCCAGAAACCCAGCTTTTAATCCCAGGGAGTAATGCAGAAAGCAGAAAGATATATAAGATGTGTAAACCAGGCACCAGAGTTAGTAAAGCATGTAGTTAGTTAAGCATAACTTGAGAAGTATTCAGGCTTTGGAGCAGCACAGTTCAGCTGAGAGCCATTGGGATGAGGACTCAGAAGCTTCTAGCCTGAGGAAACAGGATCACCTGAGGAACTAGCAAGGTGAGATAGCTGTGGCTTGTTCTGCTTCTCTGATCTTCCAGCATTCACCCCAATAACTGGCCTCGGGTTTGATTTCATTAATAAGACCTTTTTAGATTCGTACTACAACTACACAAAATGTAAAGTCAATGTAGCTTACTTTCCTAGGTGGACCAGGTTTCTGATTAATTTATGGAGGGTCAGAATTATTCCACTTCGTCCTCTTAGGTAAATAGTCTGGCTGCTAAAAGTTTGGACTTTGCCCCTCCTAGTAACTATTGGATTAAACCATTTATCTAGGCTTCTTTTAGTAATGGCCCAACATGGTCATTGTGGCTCATTTTTATATGGACAACAATTTGCTTATCAGTACGCTAGATTATTCTCAAAGTAAATGTTTGCCAGTAGTCTTTTCGCATCCATAGTTCCCTTCGTTGCATTTGAAGGAGTCCAAATGGTGCTGGAAAGCCTCCCATGTTATTATAGTCATTGTTTTTCTAAAACTTCAGAGTGTGACTTCTCCCTGCTTCCCAAGGCAATTTGCTTTTATTACAGAATGTCTCCTCTCCTTTGATGTTAGACTCTGGATTGATTCGTTGATGAACGTGTGCTCATGTAAACAAACATAGACAATTGAACAGGAGCCCCGCATTTAACCACAAGATAATTGTATGCATACAGCATGACCCTCTGCTCAGCCATACCTGCTTCTCCTGAGAGCTTCAGGAGTTGTCATGACACCCTGGGCAACATAGGGAGACACTGATTGTTTTGAGGCTTCTTGCCACGAGATTAATTCAATTCTTTTAAAGTAACTGACTGAAAAATAGTGACCATTAAGGAGAGCCAAGTGTTGTTCAGTATATGATTCTTCCCTTGCCTCATGAGTTTGCCTCATGGGGAAAGAAGTGCTCCCTGGAGCACGGAAGAGTGTGCGTTCTTTGCTTACTCAGATGCTTGCACTTTCAGTATAGTTAGCCGGCTCTGCGACAACTCAGTTCTGTTTTGCTTATGTCTTTATTAATTATTTAGCCTTCATTGATTGGAGGCAGTCTTTGCACAGCAATATAAAATAATGTGGGCAGATACAAAACCATGAGACTCCTTTCCTTCTCATCAGCTGACTGATGCTTCCATCTTTATTAATTCAGTTCTGTATCATAGATGAAAAACGTGTGCATCAACTTCAAATTAATTCCCCTTTCAGCAGGTGTCTGTGCTAATACTGGAGAGTTAACTAGAATGAGTCTGTGACTTCCACCTTCCAGTACAAAGAAGTTGAATGTCTGCTTTGTGTGTTGTCATTTTTAAAGACTAATTTTTCTTATTTTCATCTGCATCTAGTATATGAAAGAAATTGTGGTTTTGCAAAGGAAAAACAAAATTAAATGTTGTCATGCTTTTGTCCAAAGTTTAACTTTTGTGCAATGCATATTTCAGTTTCATTCCATAGACTGTACTAGAAAGGTGAAAAGATACAAGTATCTATCTTACTGTAATTAAATATTTAATTAAAGAGTTTAGGAAGAAAAAATGAGAAAAATAGACATATAGAAGCTTGTATCTATTTTTTTTCTTAAGATAAAAATTTAGCATTTCATAATGCTTAACAAAAAAGTGTTAGACTACAAACACACATTTTAAGGATTGTAAATATAAATATCTATCTGTAGAATTTAGTGGACAATTTATAGACATATTTGGTTGTTTTCATTTTCAAAGGACATTCTTAATATTGTCATTACAAGGTAGGCCCAATACTGTTTAAATCTAATGTTTCAGAGGTTGAAGTAGGAAGATTATTAGTTAAGAAAGCAGCCTGTGCTACATAGGGAGACCTGTATCAGATATGCTAACTCACCACCCAACTAAACCCCCAAACAAACTACCAGCAAGCCAGCTAATTCACCAATTAACCCTCCTAAACAAACAAGCAAACAAACTACCAGCTACACTAAGCAGCTAACTCACACCAACCGACTACCAAAGTAAATACCAGCTAACTCATGAGTCAATTAACCAACCAGCCAGCCAACAGATTGCCAGCTAACTAGCTAACTCAGCCTTCAACAAGCCAACTAACTAACCAGCCAGTGATCAAACAAGCCCAGTAAATGGCTAACTAACCAGCTAACTCACTCCCTAACACACCAACCAAACAACTGAACTGACTAGCTACCACACAACCAAACAATCAACAATAAGTAACAATATATTCTGTTATAAAATAGCTGCTTTATGCCACTTCTGCATTTAGTTATAATTATTCTTGGTTTACGCCATTAAAATGTCTCTGAAGAGAGTAAGATTATTACTATTTTTAGTAATTACAATACTTTTCTCAGCAATTTTCATTTTATGCCTAACAACTAGTCTGGGACCCTAGGTTTATATTAAGTAATGATTCAGTAAAATAAAGTTTGTAGCATATAGACAGCAAAGTTAGCTTTAAACCCTATTATCTTTATTCCACGGAATATTTTTTTTTAATAAAAGAGTTGTTTATGTTTTAATGGGTGTTTGTACCTATATAAATCTATTTGGAACTTATGCACGCAGATGTCTGCAGAGGCCAGAAGAGGACATGAAATCCCGTGAACTGGAGTTACAGGTGGTAGTGAGCTGCCTGACTCAGGTGTTTGGAGCTGAACCCAGCTCCTTTTTAAGAAAAATGACCACCGTGCTTTGGTTTATTTTTGTATCAAACTCTGCAATATAGAATAATAGCTCCCTAGCTCCCTATCTCCCTAGCTCCCTAGCTCTCTAGCTCCCTAGCTCCCTCCCTCATCCTTCCCTCCCTCCCTCCCTCCCTCCCTCCCTCCCTCCCTTCCTTCCTCCCTCTCTCTCTCCTTCCCATTGTTGGTTGTTTTTGCTCTTCTGGGGGCCCATCACCCAGCTCCAAAATAAATCATACAGAGGCTTATTCTTAATTATAAATGCCCGGCTTTAGCTTGGCTTATTGCTAGTCAGCTTTTTTTAACTTTAAATTATCCCATCTACCTTTGCATCTGGGCCTTTACCTTTTTCTTACTTCTGTGTATCTTGTTTTCACTCTTACTCTGTGACTGGCTGTGTGGTTAGGTGGCTGGCCCCTAGCATCCTCCTCTCCCCATTCTCTTGCTCCTTCTTCTTTTCCTCCCAGGTTTCTCCTTCCATTTATTCTCTCTGCCTGCCAGCCCCACCTATCCTTTCTCTTCCCTTGCTATTGGCAGTTCAGCTCATTATTAGGCCATCGGGTGTTTTAGACAGGCACAGTAACACAGCTTCACAGAGTTAAACAAAGGCAACATTAAAAAAAATGCAACGTGTCTTTACATCATTAAACAAATATTCTAGAGCATAAACAAATGTACAGCACCTTAAAATAATATTCCACAACATCCATCCTTCGTTCCTTCCTTCGTTCCTTCGTTCCTTCGTTCCTTCGTTCCTTCGTTCCTTCGTTCGTTCGTTCCTTCCTTCCTTCCTTCCTTCCTTCCTTCCTCCCCTCTTCCTTCTTTTTTTGAGACAGGGACTCAATATGTATCTCTGGCTGTCACGAAACTCATGGAGATCTGCCTGGTTCTGTATCCTGAGTGCTGCTATTAAAGATGTGCACCACACCATGCTTGGACTAGCTAACCTATGCACATGCTTCATGAGGTTTGAGGTGTAGTATTTAGCTAAGTGAATGGATAAAGGTAGAATTGAAAAGTTTTAGCATTTTTTTTTTCCTATCACTTGAGGGAAGTGAGATATTCAAGCTGGTTACAGGGCTACAGCATAGTTTGAAAATGTTTGTAGGGCCAACTAACTCTCGCTTTCTGAATATCTGTTATGCTGTATTTATCTACCATTTACTCAACTAATTACTTAATTGCATCACATATAGGGAGCACTCTTCTTTCCTGGACCCTGTTCTTTTTACGTCCAAATAAGTTTCAAGACTCCTTTTTTTTCTTTTATTGCCTCTGTGGTTGGATGTGGGTGGCACTCAAAAAGCCTAGAAATTAATCGATGAGAAAAAGGTCAGAATGCTGTGATGCTGCATGACTGATAAAAATAGAGAGGTGTGACAGCAAGTGAGGTGGAACAGTTGTTATGGTAGGAAGTATTGGAGGAGGTGATCTTCAACTAGAACCTGGTGATCAAGAAGAGCCAGGTATGCAAAGATGAGGGGATTACATCAGGTTGAAAAAGCCCCAGCTAGTCATGGCCCTATGTCCAAAGACTGTAGCTAGGCAGAAAGAAGCACATTGCTCAAAGTTTACGCTTTCCAAGATCTGGTGGGCAGGTTCTAGTTTTGTGGAGTTTTGCAACCCAAGAGGATAAGCCTTCGGAGTTTTTATCAAGGGACTCACCCACTCTTCTTGGTTAAATTAAATTTATGTGCATGCTATAAATTTGCTTTCATCCTTAGCCTTTAAAGTAAATGATCCCAACACTCACAGCTTTGATCATGGGCCACCTCAATAATGGTAACCGTTTCCTAATCCACTTAAACTCAGTTATATATCAGCTTCTTTTCCTGGATGGTAATTTGCTAATGTGGAGCTTTTCAGATCTTTATTAATTTCCTTTCAATTAAAATTTTACTCTCCAAGTTCCAATTTGTTACTCTTATTTTTATTTTATTTTATTTTATTTTTAGACAGGGTCTGTCTCTGTTGCTTTGGCTGTCCTGGAACTCACTGTATAGACCAGGCTGCCCTCAAACTTACAGAGATCTACCTGCCTCTGCCTTCCAAGTTTATTACTTTTATTTTTTTACTTTTCATTAGTTTATTTACAGATATCTCCTACTTTCATTGTTCTTGGGACAATTTAAGTGCGAGTTTTGGGTTGATTTATACCTGTTATACCTACCTTCTGATATGCCTTGATTTTTATAAGTAATCCCCCCCTCTTTGGCTTTTTGAGACTGGATTTTTCTTTGTAGCTTTGGAGCCTTTCCTGTTTCCTGGAACTCACTCTGTAGTCCAGGATTGCCTCAAACTCACCAAAATCCATCTGCTTCTGCCTCCTGAGTGCTGGGATTAAATCCCTGAGCCACCACCACTCAGCTTATAAATAATTTTCTTGTTAGTTTGTTCTCTGACAGTTTTATACCTGTATATAGTACATATTGACCACTGTCATCCTCATCCTCTCTTCTCTACCTCTCAAACCCTCCCCACTCCCATCACTTTCTTACTCACATGTCTTTTGTTTCATTTTATGATCCACTGACTGTTTGTGTGACTGGGTTTGGAAGCATCCATGGGATCCTAGTGGTACATAGCTGAAAATAATGACTGCCCCTTCTCCAGAGGCCACTTGTGCGTTCCCTCATCTATAGATCTCTGACTGATGGTTGATAGATCCAGTCTTGTGCAGGCAGCTGCGGTTGCCAGGAGACAGAATGCACTGGCTCTGTCGTTCTTGGAAGGTATCATTTAGCAGCCACTCTCTCATGTCATATCCACTCCCATGTCCACAAAGCTCTCAGACTCTTAAAGTGAATGTCGTAAGTACCTTGTTCTGTACTCTTTCCTCACTTACTCTCGGTACCTTGAGCAGCTGTGACCCTTGACATTCACCATTGTTCATTGCAGAAAGGCTTTTCTGAGTAGCAGTTGGGCACAAACATAAATATTTAGAAGGCGGCTTCGCACCGTGTCAACATAGTAGTTACCCCAAGGCCTAAGACCTCCTCAACCATGAGTTTTTGTCTAGGTTTATTGTACTAGACGGGCATTCCCATTTGTAGATTGGGCCTGAAATCCAATCAGAGAGCTTATTAGCCCCAAAACATTCAGGCCACTGCTGCAGTGTGGGCCTATTTGCCTGGCAGTTGGTATTCTAGTTGGTAAAGTTCACAGCTGGGTATGACCAAAGATGCCATCTTCTCTTTGAGAAGTTTGCACAACAGCTTCCAAAATTCTCTTGTTTCCTGTTCTCTCTCTTTTCTCAAAGTCTTGGCTCAAGTTTCATTGATTCAATGAAACTTCAAGGAAAGCATCTTAGTGTGTGACAAAAACAATTTAGTATATGATGACTTGGATTTTAACATGCAGTTTACAGCTTCAACTTGTATGTGCATGCCAGCATACCTGCCTCTGTGTGTGTATCTGAAATTAGAGCTTTTTTACTAATATTCTCCATCTTACTTTTATTGAGTCTCAAAACCTGGAGCTTACTATATACATGATAAATAAATAAATCTTGAAGAAAAAAAAAAAGAGTCAGGATCCAGCCAGTTTATGCTCACACAATTTCTCTGGAAAATTATTTTTAATTGTTATTTGTTAATACCACCTGTGAAGTGACTAATTTATGGATGGATTTTCTGCCCAAGACTTATGTAGATGAATGAGGTAAGCTGAATATAGCTGTGAACCTTGGAGAACTGAATGAATTTTGTTGCATTCTCTTAAGCATGCATTGGGATACAGTGACCTTCTTCATATTAGCCTGGACTCCCCGAGAAGATAAAGTATGGAGAGAAGTCAATAAGGCAGCAGCTGCAGTGAGGAGGCGCAAGGGGAGGGTATTTGAAATGAGAGGTGTGGCTGTTCATGCTGCTTAGGCCTGGCACTCGTGGTGCCAGCTTTCTAAATCCAGCTCCGGAGATACGTTGCTGTTGATTCTAACTTGTGGCTTATCATCATGACGTTGTGACGACAATGATGGTCTTTGAAAGTCCTCTTAAGGATTGAGTTCAGCCCATCAAAGTGAGTCTGGCTGACCTCCGCAGGCACTGTTCATACACACACTGCTATTAAAACATGTACTTAGGAACGACTCTTCTAGAAAGTACTGACTCCTCACTTAGGCCCATGAGGGAAATCAAGCAGGATAGGCTTCTCTGCCTTGGCTTCCCATCTCCTTTACTTTGCTTTAACTTTGTCATCTTTTAACTGGGCTTGTTAAGTCCAAGGGGCATCTCCAGCAAACCCTGGAGTGCCTGAGCTGTCTGTCTCCCTCAGAGGTTGAAGGCATCTGTGGGTTTCTACTGTGACTCTCGGAGTACTGTCAGACTCTTGAAGTTGGGTCAACGTTTTTGGATGCTGAACTGGATGTGTGAGTGTGGGTGGTGGTGGTGGTGGTGGTGGTGGTGGTGGTGGTGGTGGTGGTGGTGGTGGTAGGTTGCGTCCAGGAATACTTTTGTTGTCTTCTGCTGGATAGTGATTGATTTGTTAGGAAGAAAATTGGATTCTATCAGACACACTTTTTGTATCCCAAAATGGTCTATTTAAGGAGTCTTCCTTTGTCCTGGGAAGTGCTAAAAATGGTTCATTTCAGTTTATTCCTTCTGCTGCGATCGCCAGGGAACCTTCCCTTATTACAAAAGATGAAGGATGCCCAGATGATGCTCTTCTCCTCCGTCTGTCTGTTAAGTCCTTAATCTCCTACACCTGGGTGGCTTCTAATCTTTTATTTGCTTTATGTACCAGTGGCTCCAAGAGGGACAAATCTGTGTCGCATATGCCAAGCAGGTTCCCTTGTGCCATAAAAGGGCATGCTGCTTCCCCAGGTTCTATTCACAAATGGACCTGCTAGATTTAATGCATCCCAGTTAGCAAGTGGCCTTCGCTCGCCCTAAAACCAGAGTGCCCTGTTGATTGGCGGCAGGTAGCTCCTTGTTCATGTGGAGAGTTCCTTTTTGCAGGGGCACTAGCCTCTGTGAATTGTCAGCATATGGCCTTTACGATGGAGGGAAAGGGCTTTACTGCTTTTCTCATGGCCATTTGTAGCTCAGTCTGGAGCCATTTGAGTTACTTAGCCAGGGCCCTGAGCTGGAAGGGACAGCAATTTGAAAGGAGTTTTGTTTTTTTGTTTTTTTTGAATCTGCCGTGGTCAAGCTTCTTTTTTGGAAGAGCAGCAAGCAGAGAGTCGAGACGGCGGTGGGTGCTGCCAGCCTTTTCTTACCCAGTGCTGCACTCACTAAAGTTGCTATGGTACCAAGAGCTTATGCCCAGTGTCGAGTTTCAGCCTTGAGTCCCACTCAAGTTCAGTGGGAGCTCACGCTGCGGAAACTGTCCTCTAACTTCTGACATGTAAGCCTTTCTAACTAATCCCTACACATGATGAAACCAGTCTGGAAATCAGACTGAAAGAAGGTAAACCTTACTTTCTCTGATCTTCAACTCTCGGTGTGGTAGACTCTTCATGACCCAGCCAAGCATGGCTTCTGCTGGCCCAGGATGAAGTTGCTACAGCGTTTGAGGGAGAAGATCAGAAATAGTAAACATGTCAGCCATTAGCTAGCTCATGTTTTTGAATATCTGACTGGTCATGCATGGCATTCGTTTCTGGGGCAGAGACCAGTTTTTATTTTCAGTTTTTCAATACCTCAGAGGTGGAGGTGTGTGGTGAGGATGAGGTGGTTCTTACACTATTATTTGTGATTATATTGCTTCGAGGCCAGCCTGGTCTACAGAGTGAGATCCAGGACAGGTACCAAAGAAACAAACAAAACAAACAAAAAGTGGTGAACTGATCTCATTCTACGAATGGCGAGTTTTGTATAATGTTACTATTTATGGAATTTGAAAAGGAGAGGTTCAAAAAATACTAGTACATTACTTAGTGTGTGTGTGGAGTGGGTGTCTGGAAAATACTAAACAGAGTGGTATTTGGACTTTAATAAAGCAGCTTAGCCACACAAAAGTTCTTTAATTGCTGACCATGATGAAAAGTTCTCTCCTTGTTTGGCTCACTGAGAAGTTCTTACAACCTTTGATGTAACCCTTGCTGAAGGGGGGTCTCCATTCTTCTACGTAGCAGCTGCCACCATATTTCATTATGCTTGTTTCCTCATATAGTTGGACTGCAGGGCTTTGATTTGTTCTTTTAATGTTTCCAACCTGCCTTTGCCTTGTTGGCTTGGGAGGACCATTTATACACTTAAGCCCTGGACCCAAGGGGAGTCAGGCCCCTCCTAGAAGAGCTTCTTTCCCTGTGACTTGGGTCTGGGGTTACTGGAATATGAGAGAGGTGGTGGCTCTCTTTATGAACTTGGATTATTCCTAGGACCATCTTACAGGTGTTGAGTGACATGAATCTTTGTAGTCAAGGAATGAGAAAGGTTCTCTTTAAAATAAAGGAGAGATGGCCTAATGGTTAAGAGCACCTGTTACTCTTGCAGAGGACCCAGGTGCAACTTCTAGTGCCCCCATGACAGCTGTCTATTTCTAATCCAAAGAATCTCATGCCATCTTTTGGCCCCTGAATGCATGCATGCATGTGGTACTCGGACACATGCAGGCAAAACTCTAATAACACACACAAACACACAAACACACACACACACACACACACACACACACACACACACACACACCCCAAGCTCTTCTGTAGCAAAATTGTGATTTATAACCTATTGACCTGTTTTCATACTATTTAGAGATTGGACATTTCATAGACAATAACAACCCACCATTTTTAATGCCCCAAGTTACAGTATTATCTATTTAAATGACCTCAACTTATTTCTCCTACAGCTTTGGTGCTTTTTCTCAGGTCTGCTGTGTAAACACTGATGCCCACCTGCCCCTCTCCATTCATGGAAAAGTTTCCTCCAATCCCCTCTCCCGCAATTGTGCACTGCCATTCAGTATATCTCTTCTTCTGCACATACACATAGGTGCTTTGTTCATCCTTTGAGACTGGAACCTTCTTTTCCTCTGTATTGATGAAGTGATAGAGACGTCCATGTTGGCATCATCATTGGAAACCTCTTACTCTCACATTTATCCCAGCCCCTACCCATCTATCTCACTGGTTTCTGGAATTTTAAAATTTCCTGGACTTTTATTTCCACCACTGCTCTGTACTATACCATGTGTTCTTCACTTAAATCCCATGTAGACTTTGGATTAGTCTTTCATTTGGATTTTATATCTAGTTCATTTGATACTGACACAGTGTCAATGTGGATCTTTCTAAAATAAGGTTTTCATTCTTTAAAATCACTAGAGCTTTTGAACATATATTTATGCTAATTTTTATGCTTAGACACCCTAAGTCTCTCTAATTCAAATATTAACATATAACCCTGTCTTCCAAAATGTCATCTCCTTTAGAAAGTGAATTGTCCTCTGATTTTCGTTTTCTTTTGTTTGCTAATTCCATCCAACACCATGTTCCTGCTTTCTGGAATCTCTAGCACAGAGTCTCCTGTTGGTACTCACTATACACTGAGTAGTAACTTCCCTGGGTGCTTCTATTGAACGAGGGAACTGATTCAGAGTGTGTGTTAGATTATATATATTGATTAATAGAAGGATGCTAATGTTATATAATAAAATTGTATTTGTATTCTCCTAGTGAGTTCTTAGTGTCTTTGATTTGGGAAGCAAGTGTTAAAAAAAATCACTGAACTTTATTTTGTGATAAATGAAAAAAAGATGTGGATTTTATTCATGACAATGGACAGATGTTATATTTTTCAGTCACCAAAGGTCTGATTCTTAATCTGCATGGAAGTATCAGTCTGCCTGAATTACTTGTAATTTTTATTACATGTAATTTTATTTATAAATAGCTCATTTCTTCTTTTAGTGACTAATTTGTTCTTTTCTTCCTTGGTCTGATTTTAACTTTTTCAGCCAGAATTTTTGTTTTATTTTTGTTTATATGTGTAAATATTTTGGCTGACTGTATGTCTGTTTACCATGTGTGTGTGCCCGATGCCCACAGAGGTCAGAAGAGGGCATTGGATGCCCTGGAACTGAAGTGATGGATAGTTGTGAGCCACGTGGGTGCTGGGAATTGAACCTGGGACTTTGGCAAGAACAAGTGCTCTTAAGTACTGATCTGCATCTCTCCAGCACCAAGCCAATTTTCTCTTTTTTTCCTCTACCACTTTTCCATTTTCTGTAAATAAACTAATAGAAATGTTAAGGCTAACTGTCCAAGCTGGTTATTTTTCTAGATTTTATTGTGGAGGAAAGGGGATATTTTAAAATCCTCTATGATAAAGAGTTTAAAGATAAGTCTAATATTATTTCATTTTTGTATATTTGTGGTGTACCTCTGTGTGTGTTGTGGGTTTTATGTATGTTTGTTTGTTTGTTTGTTTTCCGAGACAGGGTTTCTCTTTGTGGGTTGTATGTTTTATGCATGTGAGTAGTACATTCACATAAGTTTCCTTTGTACATGCATATGAAGGCCAGGTTAGGACATCAAATATCTTCTTTTTTATTGCTCTCTTCCTTTTTCCTTTGAGACAGAGTCTCTCCTAGAACCATAGTTTTGTCTTTTGGGCTAGGCTGTCTGGCCAGTGATCTATTTATCTTTATAGGTACAGACGTGTCGTTTTGGGTGGGTACTGAGATTCAACCCAGGCCTTACGATTTCAGAGTCATCACTGTTCCCTATTTATCAGTCCCCCTGGCTCTGGGAAATCCAGTGTTGTTTGGTAATTCATGCAAACTAAGGAGCAAAGGCCTTTTTTTTTTTTTTTTTTTTAATCTTTTTGAAAATTAAAAAGCCTTTTTTTAAAAGAGAAAATTAAAAATCAAACTTCTCTGTTAGTCAGCTTTAATATGGATATTAACTGGTCTGCACTGAAGTGGCCATGATTCCTCAGGATAGCTTCAGAAAGATCTTTAAAACAAAACAAACAACAGAAAACTACCACTTACTGTGTGTTCAAACTTACATTTATATGTCCTTTGAGACTTTCACCAAGAGACTGTGTTAGAGGTCAAGAAAAGAACAAAAGTATTCTTTTCAGTTCTTGAGACAAATAAGTACTTTTTTGTGTTTCTTAATAGGGGTGAGGTGGCTTTTTAGCTTTGCAGTTTGTAGGGTTACATGTTTTAACTGGAAGGCCTTTCCTGATTTTTCTCTCTAACCCCTGATGTCAGAGACCCATTGACCACATGACCTATGGGTGTCACACACACAGACAGTGACTGAATGAGCCAGGAATTGTCTTCTGTTCAACCGTCTTTTAGAAAACAGCTGCTTGATGTGTTATACAATCAAATAACTTCCTTCCTCTCCAGTTTAAACCCAAAGAGTTTTCATCGTTAACATTTCATTGACATCACACTTGTCCAAGGAAGCTTGTAAAGCATGGTGAAATAAGTAAGTTTCAGAGCATCTTTGGTATGCTTCTGCCTTCTCTGTGTGTTGTAACCCACTTCAGGAGTGATGCTAAGCTGTGTTCTCCCTCCAGCATTCTGCTTTGCTTTGGCTTGGCCAGACTGTGTAGACAAAGCCCTTCCATGCCCAGCAGATGATCAGCGAGGAGTGGATAAGCACCTAGGGCTGTACTCTCATTTCTGTTGAGTACGTGGCAGACAAAATATCAACACACCGCCGGGCAGTTTTCATGCTCAGTACTGCACCTCACGTTCTGTGGTAGTGTCTTCCAGGCCTGCTCCCCTCCCCCTCAACCACAGTGAAGCCTTTGTCTTCTTCAGGTAAACTCTGTTGTTGTTCATCCCGTCTCTAGACTTCAAATAATTATTAAATGAGTGGTGTAATGGAGAGAATCCGCCTTTGGAACTACAATCATAATGGAAATCTCATGCTCTTTAAATTCTAGGCGAGAATAGTCCACATGTTTTAAGGAACATCCTATCATCTCTGGAAAAAAATAGCTTGAACAACTTGCTTTATTGTAATAACATTACAGAGAGAAATGTGTCACTACAGTCTTAACTGTTTTAGCGTAAGGTCATTGGTTGCAGCAGATATTCTTTTCACATGTTCATGTTGGAAAGACTTAGACCTAGGACTGCTGTTCCAGTGGGTAAAGTGCTTGTTCTGCAAGTGTGAGGACCTGAGGTTTGTTCCACAGTACCCATGAGTCTGTCACTTCAGAGCTGAGCATCCTGGACTCTTCCTGGCCATCTACTCAATTAAAAACAGCAAGCTTCAAGTTCACGCAGACATTGCTGCAGGAAATAAGGTTGAGAGTTCTAAAAGAAGATTCCCAGTGTTGACCTCTGTCCTCCAGATATGCACACATGGGCAAGCACATCTACACATGCATCAATACATGCCGTACACATGATAAGGGAGATTCTTAACATCCATTTGGTGAATACACAGTTTATAGCTGAGTGATGTGTGTTAGTGGCCTCACATTTGTCCTGGTAAGCTGATTTCAATACAAAGGCAACCCAGGCCGTGCCAGCGCAGAACACTGAGGAAACATGTAATGGGGGTAACCTACTAAGAGTGTTCATTCTCAGTTCCGTTCATCAATCGTAGGAACACCTTCACACACATAGTCCTACACTGAGGCCAACTTTTCTAGACTAATAGACAATGTTCTGAAAGCAATGCCTGAGTCTCAGGAGAATGTCCAGGAGAGTTCAAGAGTAGATTCAGCAAACAGAAAAGGGAGGCTAGCTTCAGAAGATCTGGTGAGGAATGAGAGCCAATCTCAGCACTTGTGTGGGCTTGCTGATTTTTGGAGACTCTTCTTGTGGACAGCAGTTCTTAACGTGTGGGTAGCGACCTCTTTGGGATTCACATATTGGATGTCCTGCTTATCAGATATTTACAATCCTACTCATAACAGCAGGAAAATTACAGTTATCAGGTAACAATGAAGTAATTTTACAGTGGTGGTCACCACAACATGAGGAACTATATTAAAGGGTCATAGAGTTAGGAGGTTTTGGAACTAAAAGAGGAGATCCCTGGGAATATCATCTGAGAAAAATCAGTTCCTGTTAAAAATAGTTTGGAGACAGAACAGAAAAGAGCTGAAAACTATTTGGCAAGTTAGCTTAAGGGTAAGAAGGCAGAATTTCCAACAGTTTCTGAAAAGGCTGTTGATGTACTTCTACCACATTGTTCTCAGTATTTATGAGATACAGCATTGCCTTTCAGCATTAATAATACAAAATCTATCTAGCGGTCAGCTCTGCAAACTATAGGACCAGCTCTGTGTTCTATAGCATCAAGTATCAAGCAGGTTTAATTCTTTAAGTAAAAGTAATCAGGCACATGCATCTCATTAGTATGCAAATTTGCTCTCATCTTTAAAATTCTTGAATGTTTTGTCTACCAAAAAATTACATAAATAAGGCTGGGTGGTGGCGGCGAACGCCTTTAATCCCAGCACTTGGGAGGCAGAGGCAGGCGGATCTCTGTGAGTTCAAGGCCAGCCTGGGCTACAGAGTGAGTTCCAGGACAGGCTCCAAAGCTACATAGAGAAACCCTGTCTCAAAAAACCAAAAAAAAAAACCCCAAAAAACAAAAAACAAAAAAAACAACAAACAAAACCATAAATATAAATTGTTGTTTATAACGAGTCACCTTGATTTATAAACCTATTTTATATCTTTGTGGGTTCTTACAAAAATTTCTGAGGCAGAGGGGGGCCCCACATGGAAAAGTATTTAGGGAGACCTAATTTATGTACTAGCTTAAGGAGGGAGAATAGATCTGTGCCAGTAAAACCTGATTTGTGAACACTCAGAGTGTACTTTATGTATTTTAGGTATTGCGAAATATTATTCATTTCTTCTTGTTAAATCCCATCCACCTAAATATATAGAAAAGCTCACTGTTTGGATCACAGTATATATGGGAACAGGCCTCAGGCTGGGTTTGGCTGGCTAGAGGTGATTTACCAAACTGCTGTATAATAGGGAAAAACTTCAGGGCAAGACTGGCATATTATCTCTTAAAATAAGTATAAAATACAAATTTTATCAAGTTCTCTAGGGGAAAAATAGTTATAATAATTAAATCAAGTCTCTGTAGCAGTGACAGTGATGGACTGATACCTGCTCATCTAACTGTTTAAGAGACCCAGCAATGTCACTCAAATGGGGGCTGGGCTTAGATTGGAGCAGAGTCCTGATTCAAATATGATCCAGGTCACAGCCTTCTAGCTGTTGCTTCTTGTCAACTATTCAGTATGGAGTCGTAAATAGTAATCCTGTAGTGAGCAAGTGCACCTACACAGTTGTAGGCAAGGAAGCCTCTATCTACACATTGAGATGGTAATTTGAAGAAAATCTTAATTCTCCAAAATTCAAAATTCTGAAAACAATTCCTACATAGGGGGTTGGGGATTTAGTTCAGTGGTAGAGTGCTTGCCTAGCAAGCACAAGGCCCTGGGTTCGGTTCTCAGCTCTGAATAAACAAACAAAACAAAACAATTCCTACATAGAACCAGTGTTCCTTAACCACCAGAATCCTATAAACTCACTGATCGATTCCAGTATATGCTATACCTAGTATAAACTCACTGAGCGACTCCATAGGTGGTCAGTGGTATATGCTGTACCTTGTATAAACTCACCTAGTGATTCCATAGGTGGTCAGTAGTATATGCTGTACCTAGTATAAACTCACCTAGTGATTCCATAGGTGGTCAGTAGTATATGCTATACCTAGTGTAAACTCACCCAGTGATTCCATAGGTGGTCAGTAGTGTATGCTGTACCTAGATTAAACTCACCCAGTGATTCCATAGGTGGTCAGTAGTATATGCTGTACCTAGATTAAACTCACCCAGTGATTCCATAGGTGGTCAGTAGTGTATGCTGTACCTAGTGTAAACTCACCCAGTGATTCCATAGGTGGTCAGTACTATATGCTGTACCTAGTGTAAACTCACCCAGTGATTCCATAGGTGGTCAGTAGTATATGCTATACCTAGATTAAACTCACCCAGTGATTCCATAGGTGATTAGTAGTGTACGCTGTATCTACTCTTTACAATTCACTGTTGTCAATAGCAAAGAGAGTTTCAGGTGGAAGTAGACAACTTGCTTAACATGTCCTGGGTGTAACTGCTAGTGCCACAAGTAAAGAAGAGAGAGAGGGGAGGGAGGGAGAAAGAGCGGGAGGGGAGGAGGGAGGGAGGTGGGAGGGAGTTCAAACTAATATGCTTATGCATATGCTGGAAAGAACATGAAAACCATTGCCCAAATCAATGTGCCACCAGGTCCAGCCTCTGCTCGAAGAGTTCTCCATGCATCCTTGGGAAACAGTCTCTCTGGGCAGGGGAAGTTTCCAAAGCTTGGCGCTCTCCTCCTCTTTCCCAGTGTGCTGCCCACCGGCCCCAATGGCTCCTTCCAATGCCAGGAGAGCACGCTCCCAAACCTTAGGGTCTTTGCTCAGGCTCTTACCCTACCTGACATGTTTTCCTAGAAAATACCCTTATGCCTCATCATCTTTCTCCAGAATCTTCCACAGTGAGTCTTCCTGTTCAAATGAATGGCTTGTCTTTCCCTCAGCTCTCAAAGTCTGTAGTCGCCCTCAGGCCTTGCTCTGTTTTCTTTTCCAGCGCTGTTATTACCAGAGAGTCTTGCAACACTAGCTGCTTGTCTGTCTCCTGCAAGCCCCACTCCTGTATAGACATAATACTTGCTTCTTTTACTCCATGGCACATCCTTAGTTCTCAAACGGTGCCTGCTGTGAAAAAGACTGTTGGGAAATATTTACTGGACAAATAAATTAATGTTCCATAAATTAAAAATAAAACTGCACAAAGAGTCTCATGGTCTGATTGTAATTTTTTTTAAAAAGAATATTGAATACAGTTCTACATTTTGAAACATAATAATGTTTTTATTGACATCTGTTTTAGATAGTAAGAACGGAAGTTTTCTTTGCATTATACTCAAATGCCAAGATGTCTGTTGCCAGGTACACGATCAACACAGTACCTTTTCTTAATTACTTTCATTGCTCTAAAGCAAGATAAGTACTACATCAGAATACAGGTAAATTTATAACTGTTGCCAGAATACCTGAGAATACGTAAGTCCAGGAAAAAAATGTTAAACACAAATGTTTTATGATTGCAGGCTTATAATAGCATCATTTTAAGTAAAATCAATTCACATAAATTATAAATACAATTTTCGCTGATAGAGAAATCTGCCCCCCCACCTCAGTTTGGTAAATGTTAATCTGAGATAAACGCTGTAAACACATTTGCTCTGGCATGTACGTGCTTATGACTAGGAGCACACAGTAGATGGCCTTCCTTGTCTTTGACAAGTTCACTGCCAGTTTTTACTGCTGTGAGTTTCTATTACCTTACCCTTCCTTTAAGAGATGACATTATTACAATAATTTATGATGTTGTATCTAAGCTATAATAAAAAGACTTACATTCATTTTCACGCCTACTACGGGCGGGTTGTTTTGTAGCCCTTTCAAATCCTGCACCACTCTGGGCTGGGGAGGTGGCTCGGAGGTGCTGAGCGTTGGCTGTCATTGCAGAGGACTTGGGTTCAGTTCCCAGTGTCCACATGGTGATTCACAACCATCTGTAACTCCAGTTTCATGGTATCCTATATTCTGGCCTCTATAGAATACTGCATACTATGTGCACAGACATACATGAAGGCAGGCCACTCATAGACATTAAAAAGCTATTCGTAGATCAAGGCACTTCTCAAATGCATTGGCAGGTACTGTTAGGTAGGCGGTTTGCAGCAGATCAGGGGCCTCTGCTTTGGTAACCCAGATGGTGCTCTTAACCCTTTCTTTAGTTGGAAAGGGTTCTGTTAACACACTGCAAAGGGTTAACTAAATGGGTAACAATGACATTAGGTCCCCCAAGAGAAGGGCAATAAATGGCTGCTAAGGGGGCTAAAGCTGCCCTAAGGAAATACAGCTCTGGACTTGGTGGTATTCTCAGGTCTTCACAGCATTGAGCTGCTAATCAGTTAATCAGCCTTGTGGAAGCTTCAATGCCAGGTGTGGTTTTTTTCCTGAATACCTTCCATGTGGTCCTTATGAAATGGTTGATAATGTGTGTCCTAGAGCAGCGCTTCTCACCCTGCAGCATTGCCTGGAAGATTTGCTTTAAAAAACAAACAAACAAACAAACAACAACAACAAAAAACCGTGTTCTGGCCACCAATCCCAGTCATTCTGCCTTTCTGATTCCACTGTATAGGGCAGGGCCTAAGCCTGCAGGTGCAGCTGGCACTGTGTAAAGTGGGCCTACTGGAAGATTAATTCTGGAGGAGAGGGTAAAGGGGTTGTTTTTGAATGAACCTTAATAGTATCAGGATATGGGGGTCTAAGAAATTGATTCTGATTATGTGTTGTGTTTTCTACATATGCCTCAGGATATTTTAGAATAAAAACAGTTATCTGCCTTTTTTCATATCTTAAGTCTTTTCTTTGTACTTCCTTATCCTGGGCCTTAGGTGCCATTTTGCACGCACTTTTAACTGTTCTGTGCAAATGGTGTGCCACTTAATCCCAGCACTTGGGAGGCAGAGGCAGGTGGATTTCTGTGAGTTCGAGGCCAGCCTGGGCTACAAAGTGTGTTCCAGGATAGGCTCCAAAGCTACACAGAGAAACCCTGTCTCCAAAAACCAAAAAAAAAAAAAAAAAAAAAAAAAAAGATGCTCAGTTGGTTTTTACAAGTTAAGTTTCTTACTTTTAAACAGTAAGTGAAGTCAGGTGCTGTCATGTTCCTTTGAAAAATGCCTTGAATTTGAAGAGAAGTTGCTCAAAAAATTTTGTTACCACACAGAGTTTGTTCCATTGTGTGCATCTGAAATACACATGGACCATCTAGTTAACTTGAAAATGGAAACAGAATATTACTAATGGGAGGATTTTCACACAGAATAGTGAAGTCACCAGTGTGACTATATTCCTCTTTATGTGGGATATAATGTATTGTTTTTGTTCTGTACAATAATTGTGTACACACACAAACATACATTCTCTTTGTATTGCTACTACAAAGGTATACTCTAGCCTACAGATATATGGGCTTTGCATGATAAATGAGGGCTACAGTCTTCCAGATTTACTATTTCTTTTCAGTAGGTCAATTCACTATATTTACTTATATTTATAAAATGATTCTTTCTGGATCTGTGTTATTTAATAAAATATGGTTGAGTTCAGTCTGAAATATTTATAATGTATATTATCAACATATTGTATGAACTATGTCCATTTTAAGCTTTTATAATAGATAAACAAGTAGCTGGTTTATATCTCCTCAGTATATACTGGAGTCAGAGAATGTGGAGAAATCAGCCTGGTACTTACTTAGGGGCTTCATTTCTCCTGGTTAGTGTTCATGGTGCTGGAAGGTGCCATGTACCCTACAGGAAGAGAAAAGTAAGCCTCTGTTTCACCCAACTGCGAACCCTGAATGCTACACTGTCCTGACAAGACATGTACATTGGCATTGGTATAATAGTGTCATGAATGCTGTGAGAGTCACCAATCGGCCCATTTCATGAGTTGGAATCAATACGTGGCACTATCAGAGGGGCTAAGAACCTATGGCTAGAGAGTATATATGTCATGGGAGAGAGCACAAGAATTTTATTAGTAAGTAGCTTAAATCATTTTTGGTTCTAGCAGTATATTTCACATTATTTCAAATACACTATGTTTAAGCGAACAAGATAAAATGTAATAAACTTATCTTTGCCCTTCAACTTAACATGATAAACTAATTTGATAAATGTAAATATATAAAATGCTGGTGGGCAGTTTGCATTATTTCCTAATTACATAGAAGCAAGAAACTAGAATCTGAAACATGGGAAGATTCCTCAGTAGACCAGCTTTCTAATTCATATAGCAAGAGAAGAGTAGTCCTCGGGTAGCATTTCTGTTTCTGAATGAACTCCATTGAGAAATGTGAGTGAAGCAAGTGAATTCTTTAATGACTACACCAAGAAGAGCAGAGACAAAACTGTCTTGAGGGAAGACTTCCATGGAACCAACACTGGGCAGTTAGAATGAAAAATATGTGAACCAGGGTGAGGTTAGGAATAAAGTGATGGCAAGCTCTTGGCAGCTATAGCAAAATAGTTACTGTTGTCTCTTCTTCCAGTATATTTTACTAAAGTCAAATTTCATATTTTAAACTTGTAAAATACATCTAAGTAGTGTTTGTAGTATAATAAGGTAGCAATAAGAGTTTACAAACATCTGTAATACTTATTAATTGGGTTGGAATGTTTCCTGTCTAAAACTCAGGTGTTGGCAAGGTGAGAATGTTAAAAAGTTTTAAAAGAAGGAATTAATCCACAATTTCACCTCCTCCCATCCCTTATAAAAAGAAGCTAACCTCCCTCTTCCCTTCCACTATAGAGAGACACCAGTTACCATTTGCGAGGCTGTTGCCATATTGCCATCTTAGGAGCAAAATATAGCACTTGACCAACCCCAAACCTTCTAGCCCTGTGATCTTTAACTTCTTTTCCTCCAGAATTGAGAGAAATAAGTGTATGCCATGTATAAAACCCTGCTTCTGTTATTTTGTTATAGCAACATGAAACAGAATAAAGCTAGGTACTGACTCTGTACAAATATTTTTACTTGGGTTATCTTCTTTAAGTTTTACTTAACTAATTAAAGTTTTATTATTTCATATAGAAGGACACTGGAGTTTTCTTAACTAGATTTACAAGGCCAGTAAACATTAGTTGGTCATTAAAGTATTAAACATCGTATTGTACATGGCTACTTTTTCCCAGGAGGACATTTCTTTTATTTCTTTAAGAAAGGATGTTGGAGATTATTTTGCAAGTTTGAAATTTGTGGTAGAGATACAAAAATAAATTAATCACAGCTATTACATTGCCCTATTTTTCTATCTTGTATATATGCAGACAAGTCAGTAAATATTTACATTAAAATGCAAAGTCAAAGTGAGTATGCCTTTGTTGGAGGAACCACAATGGAGGAAGAATGCCTGATGCAATGTGTTGTATACTTAATGGACATTGCATTTTGATTTTGAAAGGAGGAAGAATTTCAGGACCAGATAGAGAAAATAGCAGTTATAAATTCACACAGTTGTGAAAGATGCTTGGGAAATTATGTTTTGTTTTTTCTTTTGCATTTGGATCCTGGAGGTAAAATGTAGAATAATATTTAAAATAGAAATGTTTTCAAAAGTAGAACAACATTTTGATTTGTTCCCACAATAATTTGTTAGTGTTGCTGAAGTTGCAGTTGGAGTATCAAGTGTATCAACAGTTTTTTTTTGTTTGTTTTTGTTTTTGTTTTTCCCTACATATGTCTTAAAAATATTCTGGGCCTGCAACATGCTTCCATGTGTGAAGGCACAGTGTAGTCAAGCCTGGCAACCTGTCCTTTTTTTTTCCCTCCTGAGGTGCACGTGACAGGAGTGAGTGACCACACACACACACACACACACACACACACACACACACTCACTCTGTCTCTGTCTCTCTGTCTCTCTCTCTAAAAATTGGAAATCAGGCTAGAAAGTGCTCTGAACTACTAAGAGCTTGTTCTTACACAGGACTTCTTTTCACACCCACATGGTACCTCATATCTGTAATTCTAGTTCCAGGGGACCTGATGCCCTCAACTGACCTCCATGGGCACTAAACATACATACGATACACAGAAATAAATGCATGTCAGAAATTTATACACATAAATAATAAATGTAAAAATTTTTAAATTAAAATATGCTAACATTTACCTATGCTAGGGTTTTCCACATCCTTAAAAGTGCATTTGTTTACTTTTCATGAAACTTGATGGTTTATATTTACAACATGTAGCATAGGTCTCTTGAGAAATGTCTAGATTACAATCATAAACTAAACAACACCATGTTTAGAACTTAGTTACCTGTGTGGCTGATATGTATTTGCTTTTCCTGTGACTAAAGTAAGTTTTCTTTGTATTTATAGTGATTTTTTTTTTATGACTTTGAGATCTAGTAATTTTTCTTTTGGATAGTTGACTAATGAACTCAGTAAATTCAAATAGGCTTTCTATTTTCTTCAGGTTCCTATTGGTAGCCTGAAATATCTCCTCTAAAGAATTCTCTACTTACCTTTTGTCTTTCCTTACCTTTTTATAGCAGGATATATTTTTTGTTTTCTCTTTCAGTTCATATTGAACTTTTTTTTTTTCAAGACAGGGATTCTCTGTATAGGTTTGGTGCCTGTCCTGGATCTCGCTCTGTAGACCAGGCTGGCCTTGAACTCACAGAGATCCTCCTGCCTCTGCCTCCCGAGTGCTGGGATTAAAGGTGTGCGCCACCACTGTTTGGCTTCATATTGAACTTTTAAAGCCTCTGACTTTTTTTGCCCAATGTTAAATGGTCAGGGAGTTGATATTCCTCACCTTACTGTGTAAATTTGATAAAAGTGGTTAAAAACAAATGCCTTTCAGCTTTTTATTGTTAGCATTTACATATGAACTCAGCCAACAGCAAGAAAATGAAGAACTGGCAGAGACAGAAACATAGATAATAGCTTTAAAGGGCCATGTCAACCAAGGAAACATACCTGTGCAAGTTTGATTTGGGACAAGGACTGTTGTAATAGGGTCCAGTTGGGCAAAGAGATGCTATTCCAGGAGAGATTATGAAGTATGGCAGAGTTGATTGAAAAGGACCAATGTGCTGTGTGATACCAGAGAACCATGAATAGTGATAGGCAAACAACATGATCCTGCATCAGGAAAAGGTTTTATGCATCTGAGTTCTAATTATAACTCGGCCCCTTAGTAATATTGTGACTTTGGCTATGTCCTATAGTGTACTGATTTCTTTCTGCAATATCAGACATTGCCAACAGTTAGAGGTAGTTAAATGTCATGAGAACGTGTAGGTCAGTAGTCCCAAATTGAGGTGTTGGCGTGAATGTGTTTCTTTTGGAAACATTAAGAATGAGTGTCTTTCCTCACAGTGTGAATTTTCTGTTGCCTACTTTCCTTAGCTTCTATCTTGCTTTCAGTAACAGCAGGAAGATGTATCCCTGAACTTTTCTGTAGTTCTACACCATGGATTTCTCTCTCCCCTATACTTTTACTCAGACACTGTCTTCTGTAATCCAGGCTGGCCTGGTTTTCAGCATGCAGCTGAGGCTGGCCTTGTACTCTTGATCTTCTTGCCTCTGCCTCTCAAGTGCTGGTATTACAGGAGCATGCTGTCACTGTTTTCAGCCTATTAGAATGTAAAGACATTTACTATGCCTTTGCACCACCCAACCCTACACTGTGGCGAACACAGAATTCCCCTTGTGTAATATCTTCAGATTAGTCTTTCACCATTTATTTTGAAGCCATTATTCTGCCCATTACACTGAACTTTTATTTTGATTCCTTATTTGCTGATAAGATTTTTGAGAAAATTAAAACACAAAGGGCAAGTGTGTGAAATGCCCAGTATACAGTCAGAATTCAGTTAGTATTATTTGTTGCCATGATTTCTTATTTCCAACATTGCTTTTCTTATTATACCCTCAATTTCTTGCTTACTCTACCACATATTTTTAAAATCAATCTATATTTTCTCTAGTGATTAGCCATTTCAATATATTATTTGTACACTAACAAGCATATAGGCATAGCTTCAATATGCTAGAGATTTTGAGAGCTCAAAAATTAAGTTTCTTGGCCAGGTGGTGGCGGCACATGCCTTTAATTCAAGCACTTGGGAGACAGAGGCAGGCGGATCTCTGTGAGTTCAAGGCCAGCCTGGTCTATAGAGTGAGTTCAAGATTAGCCAGGACTGCTTTCACAGAGAAACCCTGTCTTGAACACCTCCCCTCCTCCAAAACAATTAAGTTTCTTATAAGAAGTGTTCCTTACAGTACCCCACAGCTCTCTGTTTGGTAGTCAAATTGCTCTTGTTCCCCTGATTTCTACATCATTATCTTCCAGACTTGATTAGGCCACAAAAATACCTGGAGGTCTCAATAAACATAGACTTCAGGTCCATTTCCACTGTCTCACTGAATGGGATAGAAAAAGAACTCGGAAGTTCATATTTTTTGCATGTTTCCAGCAGCTGTTGATGTGACCGTTCAGGGACCACACTTCTGATGGTCACTCTAGACACATCTATGAAGAAAATGGGGTGGTTGGACTTTCTTCCCATGTGTAGTCAAACATGTCTCTGTGTCTTCAGCTGATCTACCCAGATGCTGAAAAGAACATAGTGGTGGCAGAAAATGACAGACTTTGATGGAAATGCATAATTCCCACCCCACCCCTCACTCCCAGAATATATGTGTGCCCAGGAAAGTAGTGTTGTTTTGAAAAGGAATGGGCTGTAACAAGTAGTTATGAGTGTGTCTTCCTACATGGGGAAAGAGTGTCTGATCAGGACTCACATGGGATTTGCTTGTTTTCCCATCTTTTACCAGTCAGTTGAGCAGGCTGTTCTTCAAATGTGAAAATCATAAAATGCAGTGGGTTCCATTCGAGTTGGCCTCTGCTTCACAAATCACGTGCCTTTTAATAATACTGTCGTGCAGTTACTAAACATAGTGCTATTATTTTGCAATGTGACATTTATGCAGCATAAAGATACTTCATTGTTATATAAGGTATGAAAAACAAAACGTGGGATTAATAATGTTGGATACATCCTTGAAATTGCCCTTGAATTATAGCAGTATTACCCACCTAACGATTTCTGTCATATTTCACCTGAGATTGCTTTGATAAAGAGTCCTTGTGTAAGTTTCTAGAACTTATTTTGTCTACATGAAATATATTAATAGGACATCAGTTCACATTTTCTGAGCTTGTCATGTGATAGGAGGCTGGGATTCTAAAGGAGGGTCAAGAGCTCAAGTATGTCTCATTAAAGCCTTCAGCTGTGTTATTAAAAAAGCATGTTCCTGCAGGATTAATTGATCTCTTAAAAAACATGAGTTTGCAAAGATGTTTAATGTCATCGCATTGATTGGACAATAATAGTAGATCAGATGCATTGTTCCCATAATTTGATTTTTGGGCCATTTAAACTGCATAAATCAGGCATTCTGTTTTAATATTTTGTACTCAGACTGGACTTGGATTTTTATAAATTTGATTTGTGACTCATTTCCTTTAAGAGAGACACACATAATGAATTGTATTTGCTGTAATGTGAATGCTGATTAGAATGCTGACCAGAATGTATTCATAAGGTAATGTAACTAGAAACTTTTGTATTCTGAAATAGACACTGCCCCTAGAAATTCAATGTGAACAAGTGTTCCCAGGTAGATCATATTATAATAGCTCACAGGTACATACAAATTATCTAGAGTCCTCCTTTAAAAAATGCAGATCTCAGGGCTGGGGATTTAGCTCAGTGGTAGAGGCCCTTGATTCGGTCCTCAGCTCCAACCAAAAAAAAAAAAGCAGATCTCCTTTAAAAATGCTGTACCATTTAGAATTACATCTTTTCTTGAACCTACAAATATTTGCTTACTATGCTTATTTTTGATGGCTCTAAAGCAGATAATTAAAAAATTTGGAGGAGCAGGTTATAGCCATGATGCCCATGAGTGTGGTGGGAAAAGACCTTGAGATTTGGGATTCAAGCAGGAAATAGAAGGCAGTGTGTGTGTGTGTGTGTGTGTGTGTGTGTGTGTGTGTGTGTGTGTCTGTCTGTTTGTCTGTCTGTCTATATGTATGCATACACACACATACATACATTTGAGAAGGAAGAAGAAGCAATGGGTTTGAGGTTATGACAGCAGACAGGGAATTTGACATTTTCAATTTGAAAGAAGCACTAAAATTATATCTGCCAAATTTTAAGAATTACCTGTTTTCAAAGTAGGTTCAGTAAATGTGTGTTAACCATGTGTTTAATATTAACTGACTATGAAATATAAAAGGGAGTATAGTTTTAAGAGGAAAGTTTATTACCTTCCTGTGTTTATAATTTAATATAGTATTGTTTTTTCTTCTAAGTGTTCCATTGGTCTGGCTTCATCATCTGTATTTGAGAGACTATTGGAACTTGTAAGTCAAAGCAGAGGGGAAAACCACAAAAACTGCATTTTGATTGTCATGCATGATGAACCCTATGACTGATAACCATTATTTTCTTTGCTCCATACTTATCTATTTTAGAAAGTTTTTAAAGGATCCAAGCAAGATGAATTAAAACATAAATAGAAACTTACTATTTGAAACATTTTCTCTACAAAATTGAACACTTACAGGGTTGGGAAAAAACCTAGATTAACTTTTATAGTGGCATTTCAAAATCATACAGTTGTAAACTTCAAAAAACTGCCAACCAACTATTTTTTAAAAATATTATTTAAGGTGTTGATGGTCTTTGTGTGTATGTATGTGTTTGTGTGTCTGTGTCAAGTAATGTCCCTGAGTTATATTCAAATTGAGAAAGAAAACCGAGAATCCAGAATGAAAACAGCCAATGAATATGCAATGAACTTGAAGCCAGCTGTGTGGGAGCCAAAATAGTGAAGCCCTAACACAGTAGGGATGATCGAACTCCAAGCCTAAGAGTCACTTTTTTATTTATTAGGTATACAGCCTGTCTCAGCTATAAGGTCCCCCAGCATGGGATGAAAAAATAACATGTCAGTCAGCTGATAAGTCAGTAGGAGACGAGAAAATACAGGGAATAGGAAGTTAGTAGAAATTTGAGTGAAATGAGAAAGATTGGACGATAGATAACTGTATAGTAATTATGATCAAGTGAAACATGTAACAAATAAAAGACTAGGGAGCTGGACAGACAGCTCAGCACTTAAGAGCACATGTTCTTTCAAAGGACCTGGGTTTGATGCCCAGCACCTACATGATTTCTCATAATCATCAGTTACCAATGTCCTAGTGGATCTATCAGGCTCTCGTGTGGTGCACATACATGCATGCCAGCCAAACATTCATACAGACAAAGTAAAATAAATTTAAAACAACTTAAGAAAGAAAAAGAAGAAACTATACAAACACTTTATAAAAGAATAATAGGAAAAAACTCAGGTAAAAGGGGGAATGTTAAAACGATAGAGGAAAGTGAAGATAGGTCCAGGCAGGTAGGCAGAGCTGTAGAGCTGGCCATGGGAAATATATGGTCGTGTTCTTCTCCAAGAAACAGGGAGAGAAGATCAAAAGTTGTGATGGTCCACAGTTTTAACTCTGTGGAAAATGATTAAGGGCCCTGTTGTCTTGTTTTCTGAATGTATCCTGGTAAAATTCAAAATAATGGGCTTTGCTGAAGTCTGAGAGGCTGAGGAATAGAGAGCAAAATGGCCAACGGTCACAGGTGACAGGAGACCAGATGGATGACCTAATGAAGGATGATGGGTGACTAAGAATTGAAAGAGGAACCTTATTTCCCGACTTTGTGCAGGATTGACTGTGGCTGTTGTCCTCCTGAACAAGAAATGACCAACTCCCCAAAATAGGTGCTACATAGCACAATAACTCATAGAGGATACCATGGTGGCTGTGAGTGGCCAGTAGTTCTGATGGGTGACTATTGTTCTCCTCACTTTGCCTTATGAGATTGGCCTCTAGATTCTCACATGTGACCAATATAGTTCCAGCAAAGTTTTCTTCTGCTTCATTAATGCAGGAGTGATATAGTCAGTTTTTAAGCTCCCCTCGTTCAATTTTGGTATGGAGACATAGGAAGTGTCCCTCGTAGTCTGTATATGTGTAGAGAGGACTGGTGTGTAAACTCAAAAAGTAAGGCCATACTTTCCTTCAGCCATCAAGTCTTATCAAACACAAAGTATGATGCTTCACATACATCCCGGAATTTAAGATATTTGATAACTTTTTCCATAGTTCTCTTTATTGCTGGTAAGCACTTAATACCCCAAACAACTTAAGATTAAAAGGATATATATATTTGTGTGTTTCTTTACTCTTTTTTTGGGGGGCCCGCCATGCAGCTCCCAGATTAACCACACACAGAGGTTTATTCTTAATTACGAATGCTTGGCCTTAGCTTAGCTTAGTTTCTAGCCAGTTCTTTTAAAATTATCCCATCTATCTTTTGCCCTGTGCTGTGCTTTTCCCATTGTCTTACTTCTATAAATCTTACTCTTACTCCGTGGCTTGTTGTGTAGCTGAGTGGCTGGCCCCTGGAGTCCTCCTCCTTCTCTTGCTCCTCTCCTCCTCCTCTCCTCTCAGATTTCTCCTTCTATATGTTCTCTCTGCCTGCCAGCCCTGCCTGTCCTTTCTGCTACCTTGCTATTGGCCATTCAGCTCTTTATTAGACCAACAGGTGTTTTAGACAGACAAAGCAACACAGTTAAAAGAATGCAACATAAACAAAAGTAGCATACCTTAAAATAAAATTCTACTACATATACAAACACACATACACACACACACACCACACCACACATACACACACACACACACACACACACACACACACACACACACACACCTCACAAGGTACATCTTTCCCAGTAATGAAGGCCTGACGCTTGGTTAGGTACTTACGTGGTAGGGCCTTACACATAGACAGTCAGTCCAGGCTCCTTGATCCTAAAGGGAAAATGATACTTATCATCTGCTTCATCTGTATTTTGAGTAATGATTATCATAAAGCTTCATAGGCTTTATAAAATGTTCCATAAACATATCTTCCCATTTTTTGCATTTTAGAGACCTCTCTTAAGTGGTATGTTTTTACTTTTAAGATTATAATTTAATTACATTTCTCTCTTCCCTTCCTTCCTTCAAGCCCTCCCATATACCTTCCTCACTGTCCTTCAAATCTGTGGCTTCCTTTTGTCACTAATTGTCATTGCATGCTTTCACATACACGTAAATGCATATATATCCCTAAATATAACCTGATCAGTCCATATAATGGTACTTGTACATATGTGTTCAGGGCTGAGCATTTGGCATTGGACAACTAGTTGGTGTTCTTCTTTCCCATGTTCATCCTTCCCCAGTTGTTCATAGTGTAGGGTTCTGGCCTTGCAGGCTTTTCTTTGTTCAGTGTTGCATGTTCATTGGTATCATCATGGTTCAGCTCAGGTCCGGGTGGTCGTGTTCGTGATATTTTACTGATGTAGCTTCTGTAGTTACTAGGAGACACAATCTCACAGCAAAGTCCCTGATTCTTTGGCTCTTACCAACTTTTTGACCTATCTTATGCATAGTTCCCTGAGCCTTAGGAGTGGGGGTGCTTTTTGTACTGGGACTGGGCTCCACAACTCTGCATTTTGATTGATGATGGTTTTCTGTAATTGTCTCTGTTTGTTGCAAAGAGAAGTTTCATTGGTAAGGACTGAAGACCACAGTTATCTGTGTGTGAAGGACAAATATTTATAGATTGCTAGGGGTTACCCTGGTTTAGTAAACAAGGGGTTATAAATTCTCCTTTGGTAAACATGGCTTCACTAGCACTGAGGAGTTAGCTAGGTTCCCACCATCAGGGATGGTCTTCCTCTTGCTGAGTGGGTCCAAGTAGAGAGCTGTTGGTTACCAGCAAGGTTTGTATGCTGGTCCTAAACTCATCATATAGTGTCTCTTTCATATAGTGTCATGTAGAGTTTTGTAAAGTAGGTCCTTGTGTTTTGTTCTTCTGAACACTGGTGAGTTGTGTTCTAACCTTTAAAAATGTGGTAAACATGGTGAAACATTCTTTCCTTCAACACCTTTAAAAGAGGAGGCATTTGAAGCAAGGTAACAAGAAAGACCAAGGGGAGAAGGCAGAGGTTGTTGTGTTTCTGAAAATAAAGATGGGTTGGTATCGATGGTCAGATCCATTCCGGTGACCCATTTAGGATGTGTACTCAGCACTTGAAGGGTTGGCAAGGCTGGCGGCTGAGCATAGGGCTGAGGAGGAGGAAGAGGGTTTCTGCATTGTTAGGATGTTCTCTGTTGACATCGGAAGAGACCAGGTCGGCACAGATACCCCACCTTAAAAGATGTTCCAAGAATGAGAAATGGCCAGTTTTCAATAGTCCAATGGTCCAAATTAAGTAGAAATTAGAATTGGTTTTGAAATAAATGTTGAGAATGTAAAACAGCCAAATGGGGTCAGACTGGGAAGAGCTGGAAGTGTTAGACCAGTAAATTCCAGGCTGGGGGAGGGTTGGAGGGAAAGAGTGGGTGCAGAATACTGAATATCTACAGGGAGATTTATGATTATGATGATTTTATTATCGTTATTATTATTATTATTAGCCACATTCAGCTATGTGGAATCCGGTAGACTTTTTAGTAGACCACTGTAGTTTAATGGTATAAAACTAGCTACTATTTTCTTAAGCATTATTCACCGTATTCATGTGTATGTGTGCATATATGCTTGCATGTTCTATTTATATGTTGAAACACAAGAAGGGAAGAACTGGCTTCTATTTGGCCTCCTTATTGTGAAACTGTTGTCTGAAGTCAAATGGGTTCATTATTTTCTTAGCTCTCCTAAAGAACTTTTGCTCCTGAGTTGGTGTCACACTCTGGTTTGTTCTCTGGCTCAGGCGTCCTTCAGGCCTTGTCCTACGTGTCTTTCTGTCACCCTGTCAGTTTTTAAATTGATGGGGCACCCCTTGAGGGGGAATGGTGTGTGAAGGACATGAGCATTCTGAGTGCCAGGGTAGATACGGCGGCGGGAGATGAGGGGCAAGCAAGTCAGAGGCATGCTGGGTCCTGGCAGAAATCTCCCTCCAGGAGGAGTCAGGCTGCTGGCCTAGGGGAAGCGTGTACGGCTTTAACCCGGAGTGCCAGGGAGGCTTGCTGTTCTGCTTTTAGGGAGGCTGTGTCAGTCTTGGTTGTATTTGTAGGATCTGATCTAGTCATAATCTCTCTGCTTTGTCTGTCTGATCATTCCGGATCTGCCTCATTCACTCTGATCCCAATTACTAAACTTCTTTTAATTCTCATCACTGTATTATTGCCCGCCCCCTTCTTAATCTCACGAGTTGCAGTATAATAAAGCCACGGCATCTCCGCACACCTTCCTCCCCTTTTTGTAAAAGCATTCACAGTTCTTCCTAAAGGTATCTGCTAATTAATCTTCACAGGATCCCTGTGAGGTAGACAGCTGGGTAGGGTATTCCGCACACAAGGCACTAGACTGAGCTGTTTCTCTATTGTGATAGAGGATTATGATTATGTTAAAATGTTTATACACCAAGTACATAAATTTGTAAAGATGGATGTAAGCTGATTCCCTGGGCAAAATATATGAGCATGTGTATAGCATAAAATTGCAATTGTAAAGCAATCTTTATCGGTGTCTGGTGTTTAAAGGATTGCTCTAGATCTGCACACTAAACCTCCCTTCGATAGCTTCTTTCCATTATCTTGCCTTTGGGAAGTGACAGGGCACAGTAAGCTAGAGAAATAGGGATTCAGCTACCAACAAACTCAGAGTCTACATACTTTTGGATTACTAGAAGCCTCTCTGGTCTTTAGGAATGCATATACATGTACATAAATCACTTGGGTGATATCATTAGTGGGTTTTGATGATAGCCTGGTAATGGGAATCTGGTCCAGTGTTGTATGCTTTGAATAGAGTTTGATGTGGTTCTTCTATTTTTTGGTTGTGAGCCTAGCCTTTAACGGCTGAGCCGTCTCTCCAGCCCTGATGTGGTTCGTCTAGATCACAGCTCTTAACCCTGGGTTGCAGGCTCGTATTGGGTACGTGACTGGATGTGAGAGTCTGGAAAAATTGGTCAACAGTAAAATGTACCATGTTTTAAAATTCAAAACCAAACACATAATGACTCTGCAGGGTCACTTGGGCTGAAACATCAGCTTTTATGTGGATGCTGGGTATCCAAAGTCAGGTCACTACACTTGTATCTTAGCACTTTACTGGCTGATACCTCTCCTTGGCCCTGCCCTCAAAGATTTTGTTGTTTTTTCTGTCCTTAAGGAAATTCTTTTGCTCTCCTCACCTTCCCTTTGACTTCTTCCTGTTGTACGTTTTGGAAAAACCCTCAACTGTTAGATTCTTGGTCAGAAAACACACAGAGATAAGCAAATCAATGTCTGAGAAGACTCCTGGGTCTACTAGAGAAACCTAGGAGCTGTAAGGAAGTTGAACTTGTGGGTCAGTAGATGGCCACTGCTCTATAGCTCTCTGGTTCAGGGTCTCATCGGAGAGGGCTGCCTAGTTAGTCTAGACTGGTGGAAATGGGCATTTTTCACCTGTAAGTCCAGGAGTCCTGGAGGGTAGACTGAATCTTATGACTGAGGTGTTCTCATATAAGCTGCCTCTGGACCATGGCAGTAAAGGCATAGGGGAACCACTGGTGGATTTAAGACAGAGTGGGTACTGTAGCTAGAGGTTTTTGTTTGTTTGTTTGTTTGTTTTGTTTTTTTTGTCCTGCCTGGCCCACGGTCAGGACAAATCTCTCTCATCCACCAGTCCTACAGTCACTCAGACCCAACCAAATAAACACACAGAGACTTGTATTGCTTAAAAACTGTATGGCTGTGACAGGCTTTTTGTTATCTAGTTCTTTTATCTTAAATTAATCTATTTTTATTAGTATATACTTTGTCATGTGGCTCGTGGCTTACTGGTACCTTACATCTCGCTTGTCATGGCAGCGGCTGGCAGTGTCTCTCTGCTTCAGCCTTCTACAGAATTCTATGCTTGTCCCGCCTATACTTCTTGCCTGGCTACTGGCCAATCAGTGTTTTATTTACATGGAGTGATATCCACAGCAGGGTTCTAAAAGTGGAATGGGGAGAATAAGGTTGCCTTTCTCTAGGCCTCCAGTGCTTTGGGTCTGGTCTTCAGCTCCCTTTCACCTTTGCCTGTTCCACGGGTGAGTGGAAAAACGAGGATATTGCTTTCTATATAAAATATACTTAAAATCTGGACTTTTGGAAACTGAAAGACTAGAGTATTTTCTTTACCATTGGACCCTAGAGCTCAGTCAACACCCGCCGGCTTTGCTTTGTTTAGAGATGTTCGTATCTGGGCCCCCCTGTTCCAGGCTCATTTTGTAGCCTGCTCTAGCAGTCCCCCCTTTGACCCTTGACCAGTTCAGCAGGGTTCAGCACATTGTGTTTTGTCTGAGGGGACAGCCCAGGGTCAGACTGTCTTTGTATATTGACGCAGAGCAGTAATTGCTGCTTTGTGCCCTAAGGTGACCCCGTGTCACCAGGGTTAGGTTTCTTTGCCTCCTACAATCCTTGTGAAAGGTCAAAGGGTGATCACTGTCACCTAGACCCCCACGTGACAGTTCAAGTTACTTAATTAATGGCATATATTGAAAGAATTATTTAAGTGTATGATACAAAAAGTATCAAAAAATTATCTAGGTCTTAAGTATTGAACACAATGTGTCTCCCAGGGTTTTCTGAAAAAAAGAATATATATATTTCACACAGTTTAAATAAAACATTTAAAATTTTAAAATGTTTCATTGTCATAAGATTTTCCTACCTTATTTTGACATTTTTGTGACGACAATTGTCAAAGGCTGGAAAACACGCTCATGTAACTGATATAACTTAAGTATCTATTAGAGTCCTACTTTTGCTTAAATTTTACATATTGTTTCTTGTTTTTAAATGTACGCTTGGGTGGTAAGCATGCTTGTGAGTATGTGCCCTCGCATGCAGGTGCCATAAGATGTCCAGCATCTCCCCCTTCTCTCTTCTTTCTTTTTTCCTTCCTTCTCTTTCTCCCCTCTCTTCCCCTCTTTCTCCCACCCTCCTCTTCTCCCTCCTGGAAGGAGCTAATTTCAAAAGCCTTCCCACCTGATGGCCTCTTCTAGCCTGCTGATAACTATTACTTACAAATATTCTGGTCCTGGGATGGTGGGGTATGGCTGGATGGAATATGATGGTTGTTTATGACAAAAGTGTGAGCTATGATCCGTGAAGACTCTCCAAAAAGCTCTAAAAGTTGCTGATTGAGGTGGGGGAGATGTTGAGCAGAAACATCACAATTATACTTGCCAAAACCAAACAAATGGTTTCAGTGGTCTCCTGGAGAATGCAGTTCTCTTTTTCCCTTGTGTTGAACTCTGAAATTCTGAATCTTTTCTACAAACAGTTTCAGAGAGACAAAGGCAGACAGAGAGACACACACAGACACACACAGACTCAGACACAGACACATAGAAACACACACACACACACACAGAGAGAGAGAGAGAGAGAGAGAGAGAGAGAGAGAGAGAGAGAGAGAGAGATGCCTTTGCCTTGTATATATGCTTGACCTCTTGACTGTATTGATTCCAACCCATGTGTCTGTTGCTTTCGCAGATTTCACTGATGACCATTCTGTAGTCCTCTGAGAAAAGTCGTTCATTGGGGGAATGAATCCATTTTCTTCAGGTCTTTAATTAAAAGTGTCTAATACTGAAGTACCTGTTGCTTTTTCATTTTCTCAACCACTGTGAATCAATAACTTTCTATTTTTTCTTGATCTAGGGTCTGATTTATATTAATTTCTTTGTCATTAATTAGAGTCAACCTAGACCACATTTAAAGAGCAGAACAGGTTTCAGCCCTGGACAGTTTTTCCAAGTGTCTGTTTTTCTTCCTTCTTCTCCTTCTCTTCCTCCTCCATTTTAAACTTGTCCTCAGTAGAAATCTGTGCTTTGCCCAGGGATCGGGCTCATTTTCAGCTCTGTTTAATCCTCCATGCAATCAATGGTCACAGTGTGAGCTACTTCTACCCTGAGTAAGAGCTTGGGATGATTAATGACTGAGTGGGAAAGCCAAACACATAGGACCACATCAAACCAGTCCTGATTCTCCTCCCTTCCCTGGCCCCTTTGCTCGGAACCCTTCCTTCACTGCTTATCACTGATGAAAATTATCCAGTTCTTTGATGTCTGAATTTGTTTAAGTGGAACAAAAACACTGACCGGAAAAGCCAGGGGGCTCGTGTGAGAACTGAGTCTTCATGACACTCTTAATAAATTTTATTTTGTTAGATGCATCTCATTATCTTCACCTAAGAATTTTGATCCCAATTTTCTCAGCCAGTGCACTAGACATTCTTTACAGTTTGTGTTTGATAAGCATTTGCTAACTCCATTCTATATCTAGGGTGGAGAATGTTGATGGATAGACTAAGTCGAGAGATCAGGCCCTGAGCAGGTTGTCGTCACTTTTTGGTAGATAACAATGTCTTAATCAAAATACTTTCCAATATTAGGGATAAGCTGAAATGATGTATCTGTGTCCTTTTCTGATTCTCATCTCTGCCTCCTGACTGTAAGTGCAGGGCCAGAACCTTGCTAGGGGTTTTACTGAAGTATGGGCAAATTAAGGTGTACAGTATTTCCTTTCCTTGTTATTGTGATATTGCTGACTTTCTTTCAAAAAAACTCAGAAACTATTCATTTAAATGATCAATGTAATTTCACCAAAGGCTTGACTTAGAAATAAAAGTTACAGGGTGTTTTTAAAACGCTAGAGTTTTTTGTTTTTTTTTTTTGTCCCCCTAATTTCTTATATATTGCTCATTTTTATTATCTTTAGCATGAATAAATAGCACACTGTATTGTTCTGCCATTCATTCAAAAAGTTCTTCCAGAGAAGTTCCAGAGAAGAGGTGGGTTCTTCAGCATGTTTTCTTCATATTTTAGGGTCTTACGCATGCTTGGACTAGGAGACTGGAATTAATTTTCACCTAAGCCATTGGCTGAGTTTGATCCATAAATCACGTGAGAATGTTATTCTAATCACACAGAAATGGATGTGTGTCCTTTCCCCAACCTTTCCTTCTCTGGTCAGGAGTCAGTTTTGAGCTCGGCTGCCCAAGCCCCACACGTGCTCCCAGCTTCTTTATTGATCTTCTTTCAGAATCCGTCTCTATTATTAGTATTTCTAGAGTCAGGGTCAGCAAGAATATTGTTTTCAGAGATCAGGTCACATATTTCACTAGGGTGACGTATGTTTGTGTTCTGACCTCTCTTCTCTAAGTTGATTCTGAGTATTTGGGCAGTGCTCTTAGATGGCTGATCCCTAACAAGAGGACACAAGATAATTTTTTTTTATGACAGTTTCTTAGTTTGTCAACAAAATGAAAACATGGCATAAGTTGACAACCATTTGCTCAACTGTGTTATTTTCTGTGATAAAGATAATATGACTCTTAATTTAAACGATCCATCCAACCAATTACTTTGATTTATACTTCAGAAACACTTTTATAATGCTTATCTCTAGGTGAAAGTTCAGCGTACATTTTATTGAATTGTTTGTTCTACGAGCTTGAGTAGAAAGCAAAGGTTTTAGGGAGACCTACTCAGAGTGGGGATGCTGTGCCTGGCTATGTGCAACAGACAGTTTAAACTGCAAGACCCTTACTGTCTTTGCACAGAGAAGATATAGAAAGAAACCTCCATGCCTGTGATCGTGTATTCTGCAAATGGGGAATTCCCCCTTTTGGACCAAGAAAAGACCTTGAAATTAAAAAAAGAAAAGTTTAAGCATACATACACAGTTTGTTTGTTTTGGTTTGTTAAAACATACAGGTGTGAATTGAAATGTCAGTGTGGATCCTCTTCTGGGAGCAGTGTTGAAGTTATAGGTGTCTAAGGGAAGTAATGTTTGGGCAAGATTGTTTGAAATCCTGCCAAGCTTACTTCCTCCATATTATCCAAAATGTCTTTCCAAATAAAACCAGGTCTGTAGGGACAGCTGGAGGCCCAGGTGAGCTTGTGCCCTGATAGTATGGTCTCTCTGAATCAGATCACACTGGGAGCTGCATTTATCATATGGCTGTCTAATACGAAGTGTTTAAATGTTTCTAGTAAACATATTTGGATTTTTTTAAAGGGTTAATCTACCCTTGCAGCCATTGTTTCTCTTTTCTGGAATGGAGTCATAAACAAAGGCAGAACACTTCTACAGCAAACGCAACTGAAAAAAATGTGAATTTGATTCTTTCCCATTAATGTCTTGAAACCAAAGACAATGTTTTTTGCTATTGGAAGTAAAACATTTTGGTAAATTCATGTAGTAGATATAAATTTCTCTTTATATTATTTATAGGTAACATAAAACTTTATAATATCAAAAAAGTCATGTTTCTGTTTATTGATTTAATATATTGATATTTGTAACTAAAGCCTACTATCACATATAAATGTGCTTTAATATTAATCACTTAATAGTTAAATGTTTAATATATATATATATATATATATATATATATATATATATATATATATCTGAGTTATTATCTCACCAAAATAAGTGCCACATAAGGTCGGTGTGTTTTTAAAGGCTTAATCAAGTTACTAGTTTCTTTCAGCCTCCAACAAAGTAAAACAAAGATTGGATATCACATGGTAAGAGAATAAGACACATTATTTTGAAATCTTATGTATTATTCATATCTCATCAAGTACAAATTGCTTATTTTCATGAAATGTGAATCCTGGACCGACCTTGGGAAACATTTTGCCCAGTCTTCTCATTGTGGGAGTTCAGATGATTGGAGTCCCACAGGAGTGTCCGTCCCCCTTAGTGATGCTGTGCACTTCATTATTGACATGTTGGAAGTCAGAGCCCCATCCCTCGGTGAGGGGTCCATGTACTTTTGTGTTTTGGAATGTCTCTTCTGGCAGTATCTATTGCAGTTTCAGAACCCTCCAATGAATATTAACCCTTCTGTCATTGGGGCCATCCTTATCCCCTAATAATGTCATATAGAGTTGAACATTCTAATCCTTATTTCTAAGCCTTTAGCTTCCAGGTTGGTGGGTTTTTTTTTTTTTTTCTTTTTTTAAAAAATATTTGGTCCCTCATTTAAAACTATTTTAAAAATCAAATTATTACACCTCTCACAGTTCTTGTCTTTATCTTTTTTACAGTCCAATTGGTCCTGAGTGAGAATCTGCTGCAGGCTTTTGTTCTGTTTTATTCTCTCCATGGAACAATTTGCAATGAATCAGTTGTTTATAAATAAACACATTGAAACAAACAAACAACAAACACACAAACAGATGAATAGATAATAATTTATATCAGAGTCTGAAAGCTTGCTCCCCATCAAAAAATAAACATGGATGTTACAATCCTATTGCAAACCTGCTTTAGAAGCAAAGCCAGAGCACAGTTCAGTTAGTTGTTCAGTTCCAGGAACTCCTGGAAAGTCACTGTGGGTCTGAGCACGGTCAGTGATGCTTTAGATCTTCATCTCCACTAAGAGCACTAGCTTCCTCATCAGTGCTCAGCGAGGGCTAAAGTGGACCAGTTTTGTGATGGACATTACTGCTGAGACCCAGGGAAATGTACACAGTTAGTGTGACATACCTCAGTGTATAGTGCCAGGAGCATACTGGGCTCGTAGGGTACTGAATTAGTGTGTTAGAAAGTGGTTTTCTATTGAGTAATTTGAGTTGCAGGAATTTGTCAAGTGGTAATAGGCTCTGTTGGTTTATATTGTGTTTGTTTGTGGTTTAAACCAGAATACTGTTTTCTGAGTTCTGTTTTTTCCTCCCTCTCCTCGATAATCTAAAATGACACAGAAAGACTTCCACTTCAGTCAAGCAAAGACATTTCAGTTCATCTCCCTACACATTTAGTACAGTGACACTTCTCTGTTAACTTACAGGGGGCATTTTTGGAACCACCTGTTTAGACAGAATGAAGATATTTTTGTGACGATTTTTGTGAAGATCAGTGGAACCACCCAATGTTTTGAATCTTCGTGCGAATGCCAGTGATTGTTTCTGTAGACCATCTGTCTGTGGGACTGTGGCATTCTTTTAAATTTATTCAAGAGAGTTGTAAATACCAGGAAACTGTTTATTTTAAGGGGGCAGTGAATCTGAAAGTGCTCATGCAAACTTTTTCCAGCTGAGTGTCATGATGCATGCCCGTAATTGTGACAGGAGGATCTCAAGGAAATGGACTGGGCTATTCAGAAAGTTCTGTGGAAGCCTGGCTTTCAATACTGAGATCACATCACTGAATAAAGTGAAAATAAAGTAGCAAGTACATAGAGTATTTCATATTGAGTTTTATAAATACTCATATTTTTTAGGCCCAGTGTATACTTAGTAATACTCTAGATTTATAGATATCATCTTTTGACATTTTTGAGAGTGAAAGTATCTTATAATTTTGGTTGCGAGCCTAGCCTTTAATAGCTGAGCCATCTCTCCAGCCTGAGTGAAAGTATCTTAAAGAGCCAGAAAGTAGAATTGATTTATCAAGGACAACCTTTTGACAGATGAAATTGGGCCTTTGTTCTGTGGTGTCAGAATGCTGTTTCCCCTGAAAACGAAAGATATCAGCAAAACAATGTTTTTTTGTGTTGTAATTTACAAGAACCATGTTTATACGAAAGGGGTCCTGATGAAACTTACTATGCCAGCACCCATTTCTCTACTACAATTATAGTGTAAAGGTAAAATTTTAATTCTTTTGTAAGAGTAAATTTTATATAAAATAATCTTACCCTCTGGATGTTGTTAATCTATTAATTTCTGCTATTTCCCTTCATTTTCTAATAATTTCCACCAAACAAAGTTTAACTGAATAGTGACATAAAAGTAACATGTTGCTACTTTTGCATCAAGACTAGCCTTCCTTCCCCTCCTCCCTGGAATCATTTGAATCTGGGAAGCCCATGAATAGACTCAAGGGAGACGATGCTAAACACTTCCTATCTGAAACAGGACTGTTGGCCACGGCATTTAGACTTGCTTTTGTGTAGCATTCAATTTCCAAGTCACTGCAGCTAGAGGATGTTACAATTTAGACTGTTAGTTTGCAAGGGTTTTGGCAGTCGAGGCTCATCATCTGGGGTATGTGGATCACTAGGTTGTCTCATTTTGTGCTTCAAAGGCTTGTAAACTCAATTTTACACACTCCATTTAGATGGAAGGAGTTTGCTTTTTGTAGAATGGGTTCTGGGACTTCACAATGATTAAGTACTACTGCTGTCTGAACAGTGGAAACTTTCTTGAATTCTGTGCAGAAAAGGAATCTACCATTTGTGGTTTTAATGATTAGTTCATATATGGAAAAATGCATTGCAATTAAGGTGTAAAACTGTATTGACATCGATTCTTTTAGTATTTATTTATCTACTTATTTATTTACTCACTCATTCATCTGCCCGTCTATCTATCTATCTATCTATCTATCTATCTATCTATCTATCTATCTATCTATCTGTCTGTCTGTCTGTCTGTCTGTCCGTCCGTCCGTCCGTCCGTCCGTCCGTCCATCCATCCATCCATCCTTCCTTCCTTCCATTTATCTGTCTACAGAGTCTCTCTGGATAGCTGTATATAGTTTTGCCTGGCCTCATACTCTGGGATTAAAGGCATGCACCACTCCCACAACTGGACAATATTTGTGTTGTTTTAAAAAAATGAAATTATCGCTGTGTTGAAGTTTGCTGTAAGTACAATATTTTCATTTTGTTGGTAAACTCCATAAGCCTTTTGTTTTACATGTGTGTGCATGTTTGCATGCATGTGTGTGCACATGCTCATTTTTGTGTGTAGGCACATATGTACAGGCACCCACAGAGGCTATTAGATGCTGTTGGATCTGTAGAATTACAGGCTTTGAACCCAGCTAAGGTCCTCTGGAAGAGCATCACGTACTCTGGAAGATCATTAAGCCATCTCTCCAGCCCATCAACCTTTGATTTTTAATATTCATTTTAAGCTTGTTTCTTCCAACTCTTGCAAATGATGGAAATAAAACAGGAACATATGCTGGGACTACACAATGTCAGCCAGTGAGTTCTCATCCATAGTCTTGGATGGGAACAAGGGCTACAAACACAATCAAGCCTTTCAAAGTTGAGTATACATCATGCCAGCTTTGCCTGAGTTGCTGTAAACTTTGATGGAGGAGGGGCTCTTCTGACCTCAGTCTAGCAGTGCCCAGAGGGATTTGCACCTGATTAGACCTTTCTCTCTCTCTTTTATTTTTGAGTCGTTAATAACTGCTTCTGCCAGAAAACCAGATCAAAGCCTAGCAGGGGAGATCAGTACATTGGTTTTATCAGCCATTTTCCAGCCACAGCTCTTCTAAGGCTGATAACAGGGTGGCGATGAGGAAAATCATCCACTTGCAACCTCCCTGTGGTGCTTCCCTCTTGATTTGTTTAAGAACCTGGGAGGAACACGTCTGCAGCAGGGGCACCTGGACCATCCTCTCTCCATCCTGTCAGTGTAAAGTCCTTACCTGGTAATCACTGCTCCCACTTGGGCAACTGGGTGCCATGTTTTTTTTTTTTTTTTTGCTCTGGATTTGGCAAATCACCATGGCTCCTGCAGTACCTGGTCCTCTGCCAGCCATCTCCCTGGCCTTGGATTGACTACAGAAGAGGTTTTTGAGGTTTGTGTTTCTCCCCCTATTATCAAGGCAAAGCTCTGCAGCTTCTGTTCCCTCCCTCCATAGACTGGAGAACTCCTGAAGTCTTTTGTCTTCCCTTTTATTTCTTCAGGGCTGCTGTGAATGGCCAGAGTAAAGCAACTCTTACTTGCCAAAAGTTGACAGCTGAAGTCAGAATCATAGCACTTGGAGATAAAAAGATCTTGGCTCTCCAGTCCTGTCCTCCCCTTTTATCCATCACATTTGCAGCTGAAAAAACAAAGCAGGAGTCACAGTCTTGGTCTCTTGATGCTTGACAAGTATGGAGATTTCCCCATGACAAGAATCTATGCTGGCTACATTTACACAGAAAGATCCCAGAGATGATTTGCTTAAAAGCCTTTTGGGGCTAGGGAATGTATTAAAATCTTCTTGAGTAGCATTTTTGAAGAAATGTGTTTTATCTAAAGTATCACCAGAAATACATGCTGAAGGCCACAGATTCTCCATCCATTATCTCACTAGAAGTGCTTGTATAAATGATGCCGCCTTGTATCTCCAGCTCCCATACTGTACATGGGTTCATGAATACACAGATAATGCCAGCTATTGATAGAGTAGAATTGTAGCTTTCACGTGGCATTTGTTTACTTTGTAGTGATTTGGTCCCTTTTTATGAGCAGTGTGAACTAATAATCACTACATGTGGCTTTATAAGGCTGATGAAGGACAAACTATAATCACCTCTGAAAGCCCTTGACCTTTGCATCAGTAGAACTCCAAGTGCGTTTCTATTTATTGTCATCTTTGGAGTTGGATCAAGCTGGAGACCTCACATTTTTTAACCTGAAAAAAAATCTGTAACCTTCCATTTAGATATTTTCTAAGATTCCTATAGTATAAAAATCCTAGGTGACATGGGACAAATTTTATGACTGAAAATGATTATATGTGTACATGATGATATATTGACATTTTTGTGTTGTTTTAATAATACCTGGTTAATGTGGTTGTCATTTATTGATGACAGAGCCTTTTATCTAAATTCTACCATCATTCCAGTGGGAAGGCCTAATTCCTTTTACAGCTGTTTTGTTTCAGAATGTTGTTTCCAGGAAACCGTCATGGCCCCTAAGCAAGAACTGACTGTTAGGGGCTCAGGATAATCGACTAGCAGGTACAATCAGAAGAAGGAAAAGCTAATTTAATTGGTTTAAAGACTTTCTTGCAGCCATGGAGAATGCTAAATTGATTTCTATTTCACTACATGGAAAACCTTCAGCATATTACAGAAGGAGAGATGCTTTTGGAGAATATATTATCTCCCGTGTAGTACATCAGTGATTTCAGAAGACTTAAGGACACTTACCTGAAATTTAACAGGCCATTCTTTTCATATGTCAACTTTAGCCTGGGGCTTTCATGGTTAGCACAAAAAATGCACATAAATAAACAATTTTTACTTAATTATACTTGGCTATTTTATTTCAAAGTGGTCCCCTTGCCTATGATACAGTCATTTTTTAAATTGTTCTGACCAGACATTTTGCAGCTAGAGATGACTCACCTGTTTCCCCAATGCAACCTTCCCTCACATTAGCATATTAAAATCAATTCATGAATGATGGGATCTTTTTTCTTCATCCCCACCATCGCCTGGAGTCTTTCCTCATGGTCTTCTCCTAGGCAACTGCTCTCCCTGGCTCTAATCCTAATTAGAGCAAATTACTAATTTTTTAAAAATTTCTGTTGAACACTGACTTCGGAATAATCAGTTCCATTTACAGATATTCAGGCCTCTGTGATCATGACCCTTTTGTACCTTCCTGTGAATTAGAGCTAGCTCTGAGGCTCTGTAGATTACCCTGATGCACTGTCCTCTGTGTTTTTGGATTCATGTAGATGCCTGTATGGCAGTTCACATCTCCTGGAGCCATCTTTCTATTTCTTAGTTTCTAGCTTCTTGGCTCAATCATCATTACTTTAGCATTGTATTGCATTGTCCCATAGAATTGCCGGGCACATTATAGGTAGATGATTTTGGTGGGAATTTCCTTCAGTGAAGTCAGGATCCATATGTTCTATTTTAATTCCCCCTTTTCACACTGCCTTACATGGTACCAGTCACAAAATTTGGTGCTGAAATTAAGAGTTACTCCTTGAACCCTTCTTAATATTCCTTACCTGCTCTTGATTTATGCTTAGTTTTTGTTTCATAGATCTTTATCTGTTTAAAACATTGCTACTTTTATCACTGAAATATTGCACACTTACTTTTAATACATATAATTGTGAACATTTAGTTTTTACCTATCCTTCAGTAGTTGCTAGTGATAGTTGGTACAAAGCTAAGGTTGCTTAAGTGTTACCTTATCGATGAAAAGATTAATGAATGTAATGGGTGAAGTTGTTATACCTCTGCAGGACAGTTAGAAACTAATTCTCTTTCCTATAAGATTAATAACCTTTGGAATTCCAGAACTAAGTTTTAGAGAACATTTTAATAAATTGCCTTTGTTTTATTGAAGAGAATAAAATTCCTGCCCTGTAGGTCTTTGCCGGAAGTAATTAGCCCTTACTGTGTGAGGTGTGAGATTCCTATTACCAACTTGTACTCTTGCCATTTGATTTTACTTGACAAGGATGTGACTGATTGATGTGAGCCATCTTTCTGTACATGACTTCACAGCGCTGGCTTGCTGCACGTAACTTCCTCAGGTTTGTTCCTTTCGATGAGCGTGATACTTCATAAAATGACTAAAGAAAATCATGTAATAGATGAACAGTCTCAAATCATCTTCATTAAGAGTTCACATTTACATGGTATTGAGGAAGCATACAGTAAAACTAAGGAGTGTTTCTTCAGAGGAGTTAAGCCTACCGGTCCCAATTTTCTACCAAAGTGGCAGCATAAACTTGGACAGAATCCCTCAGTGGGATATACATAGGTCTCTGCTTTAGTGGTAGGCTTGTTGATACAGACTTTACCTCCTGGGAACACATCACTGGCAGAGAATAACATAGTGAGTGTGGGTTTTCTGTATTGAAAAATGTTTTATTTTTGATAGCTGTATTTAAGGAGCACTTGGTGCTTCAGATACAGGGCTTTTTCAGACTTCAGGAATAGGATATTGTGCAGTAATTTAACTAGAAGCCATTATGTTATAGAGATTGTAAAATAAATGAATTGTTAAAAATAATTTTACTGTTCATTGGGGTGTAGTGATTATTGCAGAATAATGACTTTCTATGGGTAATGCACGTGGTAAATATAATCTCCTTGATGGTCTCTGATGCTTTCTGCCTATAGACACCATTCTCCAAAAGGTTACCATCATAAGAAATTGTAAGAGTTTTAACGTTTTTTACATAAACTTTCGTTAATGGCTCGCTCACTTTCTTTGCGTTTTATATTTCTTCTCATGTAGAAAAGACGCCTTTTCCTGCTCAGTAATGTATGACCCTTGGAATTTAGTGGCAAACGTGCTTTAATTTAAACCATCATCATCAATTTAGCAAGCACCTCTGGTAATATGTTTTTCAATTTTAAAAAGTGTGTCATGAAACAAAATATGTTTCTGTGGGGAACAGGAATGATTATCAGATAATCACGTACCCCGAGGGCATAGAGATGGGAAAGGTACCAGCCAATGTATCCATTCCTTTTGACATAATGATAATTTCGCTATAACTGAGTGCTTCCTTTCTAGTCTTCCTTGCCAGGACCATCCAATTTCCCTGTCTCAGTCTACCAGACTGAGAGAGGAATACTAGAATCTTTGTGTTAAAATATAATGCAGGTAGTTCTTTGATGGTTCAGTATCTATTTTAGCTGAGCTGTGCATTTCCTTATAAAAAATAAGAATGGTCCATTAACACATGTTGTTGAAATAATAGAGAAAATAAGTTTTTCTATCTTTTGTTCATGCCACTCCAGAGAGGATTTGGCAGGATTCTTGTTTAAGAAATCTTCTCTTTGTGTGTGTTTGTGTGTGTGTGTGTGATAAAGCCCCTCCAACCTCAGAAACATGTTTGTGTGTGTGTGTGTGATAAAGCCCCTCCAACCTCAGAAACATGTTTGTGTGTGTGTGAGTGTGTGTGTGTGAGATAAAGCCTCTCCAACCTCAGAAACGTGTTTTGTTTTTTTGGTTTTGTGTGTGTGTGTGTGTGTGTGTGTGTGTGTGTGTGTGTGTGTGTGAGAGAGAGAGAGAGAGAGAGAGAGAGAGAGAGAGAGAGAGAGAAAGCCCCTCCAACCTCAGAAACGTGTTTGTGTGTGTGTGTGTGTGTGTGTGAGAGAGAGAGAGAGAGAGAGAGAGAGAGAGAGAGAGAGAGAGAGAGAAAGCCCCTCCAACCTCAGAAATGTGTGTGTGTGTGTGTGTGTGTGTGTGTGTGTGTGTGTGTGTGTGTGTGTGTGTGTGTGTGTTTTGGGGACAAGTTCTCCCTATGAGATTCTGGCTTGCGTAGAACTCATTATCTCCCCTCAGCCTCCTGAATGCTGAAATTATGTAAACCTCTATGCCCATTTTTTTTTTTTTTCAAGAGCATGTTTTTGCTATTCCTTTTAGAAGCTGAAGTTTACTTTATTAACATTTCTGAGGAAGCTATTTTGTACATTGTTAATCATCATAATAAAAAAACAACTGTTAGATACAGAGTTACATGGTTTTAAAGAGTATAGACTTAAGGACCAAGTCTGGACATAATAAAATCCCGGCTGGATCTCGTTTTGGGCAATACTTACTCATTTTGTCTGGTCTCAGATTTGTACAGAGGTGCTTGAGGTACTCTCTGGCTTATAAATGCACAATGAATTATAGCACATTGATGCTTTTTTTCTTCCCTTGGATGTCATGTCCTGATGTCTGGTTGGAGTCTGTGTGGTCGGTCAGGGGATGGGTCAAGGTAGCCGCTGATAGCTTTATGGAAAGAACCTGGCCACGGCTTCTCAGTTGTGGGATAACGTGATTGACTCCAGCTTTCCGACCTATGTCAGGGGGACTGTTTCTTGTCAGCCAGCTGGAGGCTTTTGCTGAGCTTGGTGCATATGACCCCTCACTCCAGTCATGACCCTGTCAGTAGGAAATTACAGATTTATTGAGTCTCTGCAAACAGATCACATGATTGCATGTCCTTATCTAAGCAACAGAGTTTAGGGTTCAAAAGGCATATCAGGGGCATGAACAAAGTTGCCAGGGTCATATAAGGGAGGATGGGAAGTCCTAATCCTCGTGCATCAGGTGATGTATAAAAACAGCTGGAAACCTAGTTTTTATTTACAGTCAACCTTAAAGGTGCCTCTCTTAGCTAGTTGTTTTAGGTTATTGTGTTTATTGATTATATAACTGGCTAATTTTGATTGTGCACTTCCCATGTGCTTTCATTCTCATCTTGGTTATGAGCATGAGGAGGAAAAGTAAGGAAGATTTTATTCTCACCCTGTACTCACCCAGGAATACATTGATTTTAAATTATACATCACCCACTAGTTTGGGTGAAGTAATAAATAAATTAAGACTAGAGGAGGGAGCATAAAACAATCCATATTTTATTGACACTCCTGGTGATTTCACTTCTTGGCCCACTGTTTGAAAAAAAAAATGTGTTCCATTTTTGTCTTTTCAAAAAGTAGTGGTATCCACCTTTGCAGGTAGATGACACAGCAGGTATCTGAGCGCTTCTAGCTGCTCATCACTGGTGCTGATTTCTTACCTTCTAGGTATACAATATTGTGAACATATTTTTTTTTGTGTGCTTATTTGTGAAATCTAAATATGACAAGAAACAATTAAATTAGCACTTAATTGACCATGATATTGTAAAATGGATAACATAACATTAAATATAAAATGTTTCATTATGATGGCATTTTTACACATTATATTTTTTATTCTTTGAAAATTTTTTATATCTATATAAATTTTTTTATCATATTCTCTTCTGATTTCTTCCTTAACTCCTCCCAGATCCATCTCCACTCTTTTCCAACTTTGTTTCCTCTTTTCTTTCTTAGAAATAACCCACTGAGTCCAATTTGTGATTCCCATGTATTTTTGGGTATAGGATTTCCTCTGGAATATGGTCCACCTAGCAAGGTCATATTCTTTAAGAGAACTCATGCTCCATACACTAGAAGCCATCAACTGTCAATAGCTCCAGTGGTGGGGTTATATGAACCTCTGGCTCCTCCATGCTGGAAAGGTATCTGACTGGATCTTGCCTAGGCAACCTCAGCTGCTATGAGTTCATTCAGCAACAGGCTGGGCCTGTCATAACAGAAGACACTCTTTCCCTCCCATTCTCCTCAAGCTCTGGCTCCTGAAATCTTTCCACCTCCTCTTTCAAAATAGTCCCTGAGCCTTACAGGGTGGGATACACACATCCTATGTGTGCTTGAACCCTCCACAGATGCTTGTATTCTCTTCAGAAAGAAACTTCTCCGATGAGCTGTGAGAGCTGTACTCATCTATGGGTGTAGCGATACAAATTTGGATGGTAGCTTGAATTATGTCGTTAGCAAAATAATTAATAGGAGTAATTTGACCCTGAGAGCCTATGAGTTCTCTAACCATGGAATAGATTAGCTGTACAAGGTACAAGTTTTACCCTGTGGAATAAACCTTAAATTCAAGCAAAATATGTTTGGTTGCCCATATAACCTTGCTACCACTATTGCGATCATGGGCATACCTTGCCACTCAGGTTATTATTGTAGCTCACAGTGTTCATAGTTGGGCAAGACTATTGGTTTCTCTCTCTCTCTCTCTCTCTCTCTCTCTCTCTCTCTCTCTCTCTCCTTTTTCCCTTTTTCTAATATAGCACCTTCTGGTAATATGAAAGCTAGTCAGCAGTGATACCCGTCACTATTTCTTTTTAAAAAGTGAGATGTAATTTTCACCTGTATTTCTCAGCAATTTTTTTCCTCAAAATTATTCTCCCATGTATTTCTTTGCATTTTATGGTTTACCTGCCCCTCCCCCAAGCTCTGCTTGTTGGACTTAATTAGAAATATTGTTTTTATAAAATATATAAAACTTTCTGAATTCAGCGCTAAGCCAGCGTTAGTTTGTTTCTAACAGTGTAAGCCTTTTGTGAATTCTTTCCATTTCTTTCATTTTTCTGTCTTCATATCTGTAACTACTGCCTTGTTCTTACAGATGTGTTGCTTTTTGTGTGGATGGTGCAGAATCATAATTCTACTCGAAAAGATTTGAGGTATTGTGGCCAGGGTTTAGGTTTATTAGAGGAAAGCCTCGTAGCCTGAGACATGATTGTTGTCAGACACACTGGTGTCAGCCGCACAAACAGGACTAACAATTGTCCCTGCATAGCCAGTTTATGGAAGTAGATTAGAACTGTCTTAATCCTGGAACATGGAGTGAATGGCATGCTTGGTAGTTGTCTTCTATGTGAAGAGCTATGTGCATACTAGACTAGAATTCTCTACAGTCCGGATAATGCCCTCCTTCACCTTTTCCCAGCTACAGATCTTTGTCCTCTGCACCTTCAGCCATATTTGATGCATGCTTTTTTCCTGTAACCTACTGCCATCCTTTGTGGTAAGAAAAGGTGTCAGCTCTCTTAGTGTTTCAGGCTTCTATTGCAAACTACCTTGAATAGGGTAACTGATAAACAGCAGTGATCTAGATCTACTTCTCACAGACATGGAATGTGTGAAGTGCAAGAAGCAAGGTGCCCACAGATTGGTCTCTCTGAGTCCTATTTCCTGGCTGTGGATGAACCTTCTGTCACTGTCCTCACAGGGCAGGAGTGTGGCCTCTGTGGAGCCTCCTCTGTAAAGGCAGGAATCTCACTCATGCCTCCTAATCACTTCCCAATGACATGGACTTCTGACACTATCACTTTTGAATCCAGAATTTTAGCACTTAAATTCTGAGCAGATACTTAGTACTATATTTTTTTACATGATTTTTATGGCTTTTAAATACCCTCTGAGTATTGCATCACTCCAGAGATTATCGTGTTCATTTATGTTTACCTTTGAGCTTGAGGATACATAACTGAAGGATGATTCTGTGGATGATCTTTGTACAGTTGGTGGGGTTCGGCAAGCATGGTGTCAAACTTTCAATGAGTTTAAATCCTGGTACAACCCCTTTCTGGCTGTATTGTTTTGAATGCAGAAGCATCTATATCTTCACTGAGTAAAGACGGCTTCTCCATAGCAAGTTCCTCTAAAGACCAACTGAACTAATGTTTTAAAGCAGTTGTAATTGTGTGTGTGTGTGTGTGTGTGTGTGTGTGTGTGTGTGTGTATGTGTGTGTGGTGTGGTACATAGTCACCATTATTAATGTGTTAGTAAGGGCATGACAAAAACATAAGATGCTTACCTTAGTAGATACTTTCCCAGACATTGAAAGTTGAGTGCATGCTCTCAGAGTTTCCCTCAGCCTAACAGGTGTGTGCCGCTTAGCCACGGCATTTATTGTAGTCAAATGGCTCTGAATCATGAAGGCTGTAGTTCGGTACAATCAATGTTTATATCAGAGGAAGGTATGCTGAACATTTGCCTGTGAGAGACTTTCAGAATGCTCACGTTTTGGCTTTTAGATGAACATGTCAATTTTTCCCAGTGTTGGTTGCTCATTTTTAGCATCTATAAGTGTCAGACTATTAATGACCTGTTCTCCCTACCCAGGGTGTCTTTTCTTGAGAATAAATGAACTAATGTGCATTAACATACTTCGTAAACTTGAAAGGCCTCTCTAAAGTAGCTGCCATGTCATTGTTCATGATGGCGACTCATTTAATTAGAGCACTTTATGGCTCTTTGCATTTGGTTTGAATGTATGCTGGAAAAATACTCACATGGAATAATAGGAACATGAACACACACACACACACACACACACACACACACACACACACACTGCCATGTGTATTTCATCAGTTTGGTTTTTCTAAAGAAGAAAAGAAGAGGAAAAACATTCTTACCATCATTTCAAACTCTTTTGTTGACAAGGGTATTCCTGGCACCTCTTCTAAACTGTATCCTTGCTGCATGTTTTCTTTAGTTGCATAGACAGTTCATCTGAAGATAAATGTAACCCAGTTCCTTGCCAATAGCAATCACTTTCATTGTCCAGTTATGTTTTTCAATTGTTCTTCCCTTACTTTCAGTCATATGTTGAACATCTTTGATGGTTTTTGGTTATTTTAGGTCTGTTCAATTTGAGGGTTTTTTTTGTTTTTTTTTTTTTTTTGTTTTTTTTTTTTTGGTGTGTGTGTGTGTGTGTGTGTGTGTGAGAGAGAGAGAGAGAGAGAGAGAGAGAGAGAGAGAGAGAGAGAGAGAGAGAAAGAGAGAAAGAGAGTAGATTGAGAGACAATGAGATGGGGTTTTATGTAGCACAGGCTAGCCTTAAGTTTGCTAAGTGTCCTGGGATTACCTTGAAATGGTTTATAAGGTGCTGAGGATCCAACTTAGACCATTATGCATTCGAGGAAAGAACTCTGCCAATTGAGCCACACCCTCAGCATCTCCTCTTCTCATTTTTCATCTCCTCCCCCAACACCTAGACTTGAAGCTTGGGTATTGAAACAGAACCCTCAACTGTTTCTCTTGTCTTTTCTTTTTTAGGATTTGGACTGTAAACAGACATAAATTTTTTGACCGTAGTGGGACTGACATCAGCTGTGAGACAAAGCCACAATCTTGCATTGACCTTCCCCTCTGATGAGGCTCTTTCCTTTGCTACTTCGTTGTTTTCTGGGATAGAGCGATTGAGTCGCCACGTTCATATTAGCCTCACTATTCTTAGGATCCTATTGGGAAAAATAAGTTGTGGATTAGAGGGACACAGTATGTGGGTTTTCAAACAAAAGTTTTTATTAGATGCTGCTGCCTGGGCAGATTGAGAGCCACCAGGGACCTGTATAAACTGCTCTTTCATGTGGAGACAGAAACCAGTCTGTATGTTCAGGACTACAAACAAGTCCCACCTACTTCCCTGGCTGACTCTTGACAGCTGGGTGGTAAAATCTGAGTTAGTGTTCATCTTATTAGTTCAAGCATGGCTAAGTAATGAAAAAGATTTATTAACTGAACCATGGTAAGCATACCCAGTTATTTTGTTGCATTCCATTATTTCCTGTGCACTTGTGGCTATGTGCTCTGTGTTATATATTATGTGGGGAAATCTTGCAGAGTGGAGTATTACTGTCCATTCCTCTCCATGGCTCATTGAGTACCTTTGGCCTGGTAACTTGGTCATGGTGGGAATATTTCCACAACCAAAGTCAACAGGTGGGAAGAATGTCACCCTTCCCACCTCCATTCAGTTACCAAGAGACCACTAGGCTCATTGTATTCTGTTTCAGCATATAATTGCAAGAGTCCCTCACTGAACAAGATTTCCAAGACAAAGGAGCTGCCTCTTGGAAGGTTTTTACCAAAAAAGACCTGTTTGATCGAGTACTTGTGCTATAGTGAGTTGCTGAGACTTCCTTTTTCTTCCTTCCTTCCTTCCTTCCTTCCTTCCTTCCTTCCTTCCTTCCTTCCTTCCTCCCCCCCCTCTCTCTGTGGTGTGTGTGTGTGTGTGTGTGTGTCTGTCTGTCTGTGTGTCTGTCTGTGTCTGTCTGTCTGTCTGTCTGTCTGTCTGTGAGAGAGAGAGAGGCCTTGCTTGGGAGGTCCGAGGTCAACCAGTGAGGTTGATTCTTCCCTTCTACCTTGGGAATGCTGGGGACTTGGCAGCAAGTGCCTTTACCTGAGTCACCTCCTAAGCTCCCATGTAGCCCTTTGACAGATGACCTCACTTTGATGAGAGATTCTTTCAGCATCTTTACCTTATCTGGCCCCGAGCAGAGTGGGGATAAGAGCCTGCTTACCTTACCTTACCTTACGGTTGTGCTCAGTAATGGTCTCTTTGTCATCTTTCTGGCTCTGCTTAGAATACTAAGGTGTCTTCTGGAGGTGGCAGGTTTTAGCGGGGACTGGCCTGCCACTTGTGACCAAGTAAAGGTGAAAGAATGGCCCATTTGTTGTTCATGAACTCTTTAGAATATAAAGCACCAACAACACTCTTTCCCTTCTGGATTTTTGACCTCACTTCCAAATTCTTGAGATGAAGCCACAGCTTAAAATCAATGCTCACCTTTGATTTCAAAAGCCAAGAGTATTTCGTGTTTTAAGATTAATTTCCTAAAGCCGATACTTTATTTAAATCTATAACACTTAAGTGTAAGTCACAAAGGAGAAGGCTGACATTGCCATAGATAGCATCTACTCGTGCCCTGATTTTCCAAAGCATTCTAGAGTTTGGATCCTGCTGGCAAGGGTCCCTCATTTACCACTCTTCCCACTCTGTTCCCTGCCTAGCCTAGAAGAGGGGGCTCATTTGCTAAAGGTAATTTGTCTCCACAAAGCTTAATTCTTTCTTTGCGAATGTTCTTTTGTTGTGTGGATCACCAAATGCTCTTCAAAAGCACACTCACAGAAGGTCAGAAATGTAGGATTGCAAGATGCAAATATGGACCATTGTTTTGTGTTTTAAATTAGGGATCACAAACTGCTTTTCCACAGAGAAACACCCTGTTTCGAAGTAATTTTGTTTTCATTCTCACCACCAGGAGCACACTTGGATTCCGTAATGTCGTCGAGTTTCCCACACCGAATCTAGGGAGAAAACATGTTGGAACTGAACCTAAAATTGGGGTGTCAACAATCCCGAGTTGTAGTGGAACTTTCATGCTGTTTAATTTGTCATCCATAAAATTGGGATGGCTTCCAAACCTGGAAAGTAATATTGGACAGTAATAGCAAGCCACATAGCATTGCCTGACTCACACAGGGCATGCTTGATGGCCTCTGTCATTTACTCATGCGTGCAAACTTGTCTCAGGCTGAGTAACTCCTAGTATTGGTTCCTCGACTTACTCAAGTCGTTCTTGCTTGCTGATGCCATGGAATAATTAGTCCACGTAAGGGCCTAACTTGAGACTGTCCTTAAAAGTAGAACTTAGATTCCTGATTCTTCTGGAATTTATATTATTTAATGTGGTAAGTTCCAGTGACAGACCGGTTGCTTCTTTCCCCTGTCGATTTCGCTATCATTCATGTGCTTACAAATGCTGGTCCAGAAGCCTGGTGAAATTTGTATTTCAGAAGGTTCCTGTTCTATGAGATAGCCAATTGCTGCATGTGATTGTTTGTTAAGTCAAACTAAATTAAATTTTAGAGGCTCGGCATACTGATGGGTCAAGAGGGAGAATAAAAAAAGAGAGTTGTTGTTAGCCCAGGTCAGGATGAAATCCCAAGTCGTGACATCAGCCTATGATGACTAGAAAGAACGATGGAAAAGCCAGTGGAAAGCAAAGCAGTTTGCTAATTTATTGAATATTAGACGCTTTCTTACATGCATTTAGTATAACCTAGCCCCTGCTCTGAAGTCCTTCAGGGTTTCAGATAGCATGCGTGGTACCAGCCATCTTTCAGTTCAGGAGACAGTGTCATGAAACCTGCCTTCCTATTGGCTAATCTCCTTTCCTCTCCTTCTCACTTGCGGACACACGGGACCCACTGGATGCTACTGGCTATGCCAGGCATTTTCCAGAGAAGGCAATTTCCCCATTTCTGCGTCTGTCTCTATAGTAATTGCCTCCTCCTCCTTCTCCTCTTTTTTCTTTTTTCAGTGACTACAGTCATCTTAACGTGGTCTCTGCTCCTGCCTTTTACTCTGCTATAAAACAGGTCTGCAGGGTTCCTTTGCACATTCTGCAGAGTTAGCATCTTTAGCTCATAATTCAGGTTATATCACTCTTCTGATGGAAGCCTGTACTGTGACAGTGAGAACAATATCTAAGCTATTTAAAAAATCTAATGAAAACCAAACTTTGTTCTTTTGTTTTTGCCTTTTTAAAGATTTTTTTATTTAGTGTACATTGGGGCTTTTGCCTGCATGTATGTTTATATGAGGGTGTCAGATCTCCTGGAACTGGAGTTACAGACAGTTGTGAGCTGCCATGTGGGTGCTGGGAATTGGACCTGGGTTCTTTGGAAGAGCAGCCAGTGCTCCTAACCGCTGAGACATATCTTCAGCCCCCAAACTTTGTTTTATATCTCTCTGTGTGAATGTGTGTGTGAGCACATGTTTGTATATAAGTGCAGTTCTGGGTGTAGAGGACAACCTGATCATCCTCACTTAATACCTTGTTTAAACATAGTCTCCTTGTTATTTACCTCTGTGTGTGCCAAACTAACCTTGCATGTGTGTTCCTGGGGATGATTCTACTCTCTACACTTCCCATCTCACCATAGCGATTATAGGTGTATGTTACTGTGTCAGCTTTATGTGGATTTGGGGGCTTCCTCCATAGGTCCCTATAGTTTGACAGTACTTTATCCACCAAAAGACCACCCAGGCCATGAAGAAATGCTTTTTGAGAAGGCTATGTCATCAGTTATGAAGCACAGAGGATATTAATATGCTATATAGGTCTACCAAAATGTTCTAAATTATATCAGTTGGATATTGATCCACATTTAAAAAAATTCTAAATACATGCACTCCCCAAAAAAGTGTCAAGTTGTTCCTTTGTGCCTGAGTTTTTTTCACACTGGTTTTCTGCCCAGATGCCTGCTGTTGTAAAGTTCTGTGACGCTAAGCTTCTTCAACGAAATGACATCCACAGTATCCGTTGTTTTCGTCTACATAGCACAGAGAATGAAAGGCATTGTATGAATGAGTCCCTTTTCTTTTTACTTTTGTTTGTAAGCTTTATCTTTTACTGCTATAAAGTAATGCCAGTACAAAGTCGATAATCTTTTCCTGAGGATTATGATTTTTCTTATAAATGAATGAAAATTGAAAACACACTTAGTTACCCTTCTAAAATACACATCCATATTTTTTCCTTCCCTTCCTCCATTCTCAGGGGTTTATTTGGAAGGGCCTATTTTATTTTGAGGAAATGAAAGAGAATTCAGACTTTTACGAACACAGTCCTTGACCTTCTCCCCTCAACCATTGCAAGTTTATCTCAAATAATGAAACCATTGCAGAAACACACCCAAACTGATGGTTACCTATACACTTACCTGCCTTTCTCCCGGGAGATGATCTCAATCGAGAGTATCCCTCTGAGTCTATATCTGTGTGGACTCAAGGTAAAAGTAATACTGAATGTTTCAGTTCTTCAGTGACTCTTGGGAGAGCTTTCCTCTCTGTACAGGTTGTCTGTGAGCTGTCCAGTTCTGACAGACTCTTACCCCTTAGTTCTTCCAGGGTCATGTGTCATGCTGGGTTGCTTGGTGTTCTTGACAGTGTTATTGCACTTGTGTTGAGAATCTCCTGTTGGGAACTCGGCCCGTAGATTGGAGCCTGGAACTCTGAGCTGTCATGTCATTTACTCCAAGCTCCCATACAGCTACTATCACTTGCTCTATCTCATAACCATGAGAACCTGTTAGAAAGCTATATGGCCGATCAGACTTCCACTGTCTTTTTTTTTTTTTTAAATTTATTAGGAAAATTTTTATTCATCTTATATACCAATCACAGATCCCCCTCCTCCCTCCTCCCACTTCTTCAGCCTTCCCCCCACCCCTCAACCCCCTATTCCCTCCTATAAGAAAGTAAGGCCTCCCATGGGGAGTCAGCAGAGCCTGCTCCATTCAGGACAGGCAGGTCAAAGCCCCTCCCCACTGCCTCAAGGCTGTGGGAGGTGTCCCACCATAGGTAGAGGGCTTCCAAAAGTCAGTTCATGCTCCAGAAATGGATGCTGGTACTCCTGCCAGGGGGCACCTTGAGCAGATCAAGCTAGACAGCTGTCTCGCTTATGCTGAGGGCCACTATCTTTTACCCAAAACAAGGGTTTACCTATGACCTTCCCAGCTTCCTTCCTGTCCTCTTCCACAAGCTATTCTGACAGCAGACTGGTCTTAAAACATGTACTAATTAGGACTTGGAGCACTCCCCCAAATCCTTCAGTGGTTTCACAGATTCATCATCACATATAAACTTCTTGTTGTGGTCTGACTTCAGGAAGCGCCCACCATACCATGTTGGCAGGTGGTCATTGTCTTTCTTCCTCATTCTGTCCTTGAATTCTACATTACTGTGTGAGCATCCTTTCTGAAGGCTGTTGCTCATTACCACTTTTGCCGGGAATGATATCCTTCCCATCTGCAGGTCTCTCCCTTACTGTGTTGCTTTGAAAGAGACTTGTATCATCACTCTGTCTACCTAAGGGTTCCATATTCTACAGCTCCTTCTCCATGCAGTACATTTTCTGTGATCCATTCTCTACAGTAGGATCTTTTTCATGAAGCATCATGTTTTTTCCTCATATCATTAGCCTCTTGTACATATCAGATACTAGCTATAATGCAGGTATAAAAGCTATGCCAAAATGTCAGTAGACAAACTCAAATTTTAATTCCATATTTACCTCTTATTTATTTATTTATTTATTTTTTTACAGATGCCTTGGGTTTTCATTGTCAGTTGTCTCTGGTCTGAGCATGGGTATTTTCAGGAGAAACAAAGAACTGCTATTAGCTAATTAGTCTATGCATGATTAACTTTGAATTTTCACTGAGATATTTTGACCTTTTTAGCATAGTCAAATGGAGGTTGTAATTACTACCTTGTTTTACTTAGTCTTACTTATAGGTCTTTATTATAAACATTTCAAGTGATTTCATAGAACCAATTTTATCTTATGGAAGAAAACAGAAACATTATGGTGTTTAAATGCTATTTAAAAAATAAAATAGAACTCTTTAGTATAAAGGAAATGGTTATTATTTCACTACTTCCTTACCTGCATGTGCATCTGCAGATTACACCATTTAAATAATTCTTAGTTCTTAGTGATTTCTAAGTATAATATATTCTGGTTGATTTATGTTATTTTTCAATTTGAGGTTTAAAAGATAAGTAAAGTTGCTAGACATAGTGGCAAATGCCTTTAGGAGGTAGATCTCTCTGAGTTTGAGGCCAACTTGCTCTACATAGAGAGTTCTACCACATCCAGAGCTGTATAGAGAGACCTCACTCCCAACCCAGCCCCTGAAAAGAAAGAAAAGAAACTGCAACACTTAGTCTTATATGTAGTCATACATGTATGATCTCCAATGTGTACATAGAACAATGCTGCAGTATGATCCAAACCTCTTCTGCTTAGGGTCCATGGTAGAAAGGCAGTATTTTTTTTTTTTTTTCCTTACAGTCTGGCTAAAACCCAGGCTTGGGTCAGTGTGTTGTTAGATGTTTAGGTTTTGCTGATGAGATGATTTCAATCCTTCAGCCTCCTGGTTGCTACCACATTGACCTTTTTTCGGCTGCAAATCAATGGCATCATCTCATTTGTAAACCCATCAAAGGCATTACTGTACTGTCAGAAGAAAGGGCAGACTCCCGACTCCTGCCTGCAAGTGGCCTGGAAGTCTCTGCAAGATAAGGTCTCGTCCTCTGATCCATGCTCCTCTCTTAATGATATCATTTGTGCTAATTGCTTATGACTTTTCCTGTTGTCGGCCTTCTGCTTCCCGTTTTAAAATTCTGCTCCAGAATCATTAGCAATCATTGCTTTCCAAGTGGAAAAGTGTTAGCCTACGGTGGTTTCATGTCATTGCTCACTTTTCTCATAGGTGGGTACCTACTAGAAGTCACGGTTCTGCTGTTTGTCCTCTGCTTTCTTAGGGCCTACAATGTGTACTCTCTGGTCACTGCAGCCCTGCTACACTCAGGACTTTTCTTTGACAGAGGACCACTGCAGGCTCTCTTTCTCTGACTCTTTTTACATCTTCCTAGGCAGACACATTTTCTCCTGCCTTTGAAACCTGTGTTCTCTCTCTGACCTCGCTTAACACAAATGTTATGTTTTAGATTTAGGTCTGAATAAGCTTGCCTCTCCTGCCACAGTGTGGCTCTCTAGGGACCAGGAATCAAATGTGAGGTGTCTCTTGTTATGAAATACTAGTTATTAATATTTTATAATGTATACACTTTTGGGTGAGTTAATAAGGCTGTATTATATTGTATATATTCTATACAGGCTCATAGTTTTTGTTTTAGTTGGGGATCTGATGAAGAAAGATCACATCTACTACAGAGTGATTTTTTTTTTTTTTTTTTTTTGTGCTGAGTGCATCTTAGGACCTCTATAGGACTAAGACTGCTCCAGGCCGTCTAGATGGGTTCTGTATTGCCTGTGTGGTTTTTGCTGGAGGAGCGACAAGCACGCCCACTACTGGGCATCGCTGGCAGCATTTCTAAGCAGTTCTCAGATGTCCTGTTGCTTGCAGATCAGAACTACATCTTGAGCGATTTTCGGCCTTCAGCATCTGTCTGATTTATTGCTACCTGCCTGTATGCAGTATCAGTGCCATAGTGTAGTAGGTTAAATATCTCCTGAAGACCCTGGGAAAAGCGTTTGATTTCCACACACTACAATCCTTTTAAAGGCCGTCTATCTCTTGGAGGTCCCAGAAAGCAGTTAGGTCTGTTTCTGTTCTTTACACATGTCATTAAAATAGGCACTTAGTCATTATGGTGTCTCTCACTTTCTCTCAATGCTGTTTAAATCCTACCAATCAAATCAAGACTTTCTCTCCCCCTACCATATTCAGTATCTCTCTCTGTCAGTTTAAAACCCCACTTTGCTCCAGTCCCCCCTTTTTTTATATGGCTTTTGAAATTGGTCTATAAATCAGTCTCATTTTAATAGTTTTTCAGGTCTTTGTAATTGTACCAACAGAGCTAAGGTAAGTTTTTCCTTCAATATTATAATTTCTTAAATTTTCTGCCGCATCTAACTCATTGTTATTGGTTGCCATAGACTAATTGTCTTCTTCAAAGTGAGTACTGGCTTTGTGTGTTAACCCCTCTTGTTTTGATTGACTTTACTTCTTGCCTTTGAATATTGTAAATAGCAACATTTTCTTTTACTTTAAAATGCATTTATTTCTAATATTGAGTCAGGGTTTGCTCCACATGAATGCCATCAGCACAGTGCCAAGAAGTTAATCTAATCATAATAGCAGCTGATTTACCTTCATAATTTTACCAAGATTCTTTTTGGTTTTTGAGACAGCGTCTTGGTACATAGCCCTTACTGTTTTGGAACTCACAATGTAGACAAGGCTGGCCTTGAACTCAAAGAGATCTTCCTGCTTTGGGCTCCCAGTTCTGGGATTAAAGGCATATGCCACCATGACCAGCTTCCAAGATTCTTAATGTCTTACGTATTTATTTGTTTATTTAATGTGCACTGGTGTTTTACCTGTATATACTTTCTGTGGGGGTGTTAGATCCTCTGGAACTGGGAAACCAGTGCTCTTAACTTCTGAGACATCTCTCCGGCCCTTGTAAAGCCTCAATTCTGTATTTTGCTGATTTATGACACATGAGTATGTCAAATATTTTTTTTGATATTTGGTAAAGAAAGGAATGAACTGTGTGCTTTTAGTGTATTCATCTTAAATGGTTTCTTTAAAAAAAGTCATTGCAAATCTGCACATGGGGCTTATACTTCATGTTTTTCAAGGATAAAATCCCCAAAAGCTTCCCATTAGTTTTTTCTGTTAAAAAAAAAAAAAAAAAGTGGCTGTAGAATGGATTATTTGATGCTGCTTATGGGTTTGAACTTTGAATGGTCCTTTAGTTAACTTTCAATACCAACATCATGGATTATGTTTCATGGAACTATATTTAAGTTATTTAATCCTTGTAGTTAAAGATATCACTTCCCTTGCCAATTTGACTTTCAGAATGAAATAGAAAGTCCTCATAATCTTCCTATTCCTGAGTTCAACTAAGAATGCATGAACTAGTTATTCTGTGTACTATGTAAAGGCCTGGATAGGGATCAGAACCACGATTTAATTCTAATGAAGTAAAACAGACAATACTGTGCATATTATTTAATTCTTAAACCATTGTTATATTTTTGCACTGTCATATCCTTTTTACATACATACATATATATATATATATATATATATATATATATATATATATATATATTTTTTTTTTTTTTCTCCCTCCCACCCCCCCAGACAGAGCCTCATTAGAAGGACCTGGCTAGCCTCAGGTTTGTGGGAATCCTCCTGCCTCTTTCTTCCCTAGTGTCAGTGTGCACCACCACACCATGCTCGTAACTGGTTGTGGTAGAGCAGTTGACTGTTAACATGCCTGGATCTATGATGTAATGGGTTGAAGTTAGTTTCTGTGGTACCTGTTAATTACCTGGTTTACCCAAAGCTTCCTATTCCTCCATCAGTCCATAATGCTATGGATGTCATTTGCAAATAGATATTTGCCATCCATGATGGCACAGGTTGGACTTCTCATGTGATTCTAGATCGAAGCCCATGGGAACTGCTTAGGTTTGGCAGGGAGCAGACTCACTGTGGTGGCAGTGGTTGTTTTTGTTTTTGTTTTTGTTTTTTTGGTGCAGGTATAGCTGTGCAAGTGCATTGATATACTTTGGCTGTGCGTAAGATCGGGCTGTTGGTGCTCAAATTTAAAAGGTTCTGCCTGTGGATTGTGGGAAGACAAATGGTGCATCTCTGGAAGTGAGGGGAAATAGTGCTGTAATTCAGTGTCACGGCGATAGAAATGGAAACCTTAACTAGTCATCTTTTATTTTCAGCTCAGACAAGGACCTATAAAATATAGCCCAGATGGGGAAGCCATGATAGTAAAGATACAGAAATGACATTTTGCTGATGAATTTTCTCCTACCCTTTACTTCCCACTTTTATTTTTATACAAAATATTTTATGGTACAAGTTGCTTGTTTATGTATCCAAGGGCACATCCATAGAATGAAAATGTTTTTTGTTGTTGTTGTTGTTTGTTTATTGTTTTTGGTGTGTATAGTGTGTTGTGATATTAAATTATTTCAGTAAACTTTTATTTTTATTTTTATTTTTTGGTAAACTGTGGTTTCATTCTCCTCTGCTAATTACTATTTTTGTTTTCTCTTTGTTGCTAAACTCCAATCTAGCATAAATTGGGATGTGCTTTGGATGGTGTTCCTCATTTCATGTTTACTTCTGAATATATCCTGATTTGTTGTGGTTGTTACGGGTTTGTTTTTGTTGTTGTTGATTGTTTTGATTTAGCGAGAGGGTCTTAGTCTATCTCCCTGGCTGGTCTGGAGCTTACTGTGTGGCCAAAGCTGGCCTGAAACTCACTGTGTGGCCAAAGCTGGCCTGAAACTCACTGTGTAGACAAGATTGGCCTAGAACTCAGGGAGATTATCCTGCCGTGCCTCAGAAGTGCAGAGATTAAAGGTTGGCTTTTTAAGTTCGTTTGTTTTCTGAGTGGTCTTTTGAAGGCATTTGGAATACATTATTCTGCTTTGCCTGCCTGTTTGCCTACTGAAGTTAGAAAAGCCTCTGGAGAGATCAGAGCAGTAATACAGTTTGTTCAGTGGTCTGTAATCAGGCAGCGTCACCTTCCTTATGCCTTGGATTGAACTGAGAACCCAGGAAGAAGATATAATGATTGTGGGTTGGTAGGAGTGGTTTTGTGGTGCACTGAGAGGTGTCCCTCAGCCTCTCCAGCCTTATTGCGTCCTACAGTACTCTTCTCCTCACCTGCTGGGTCTTCAGATACTTCTTAGGAGGAATCAGTCCTCAGAGAAGGTCGGGAAGGGAAAGAAAAGGGCTGCTATCTTGTAATTTGTATATAATTTCTTTCACTCCTCCCAGGGGTCCATGAAGTAAGCATGAGCATTTGAATGGGAGTCAGTTACTCAGAGTTCAGGCTCTGGTATTTCAAGCTGCTGGGCATTTGTGTGTGTGTGTGTGTGTGTGTGTGTGTGTGTGTGTGTGTGTGTTTATAAGCCTGATATACACAATTACCTTCATTATATTCAGTGTCTGATACAAAATCCTTGGCAGAAAGCAGCAGATAGATACCATTTCCTTAAAGATGTGTTTGTGATAAGGAGACAGACTATGCAGAGAACCCAAAGACTTGAATATTCGTAGATATTATTCATTTTTTGTTTATGTCTGGGTTATTTTCAGAGACAGAAAGCTCATCTAGAACACTGTTCATCACATTGTGATTAAGAAATCATTTGTTTTTGAACTATATTAACTTGAGCTGATATCTATTAAAATTTAAAAATCCATGGGCCAGTTGTAAAAGTGCAAAATTTTAGGAAGACAAAATTAAACTAATAACTAATCATTATTATTATAAACTTGAAACATATGAACATAAGCTGTAAAAGTGATTAGTGCTTAAACTTTTATTTAGGTTTTCTCATCCCTTTGTTGATACTGTCAGGGATAGCAAAGTCTCTGGCTAATCACAAGCCCAGAAATGCCCTGGTGTGCATGTTTCTTATCATGTAAAATCTCCCGAAATACTTTTCTCTGGGCCTTGTCTTCCTACAGTCTACTTTGGAGGTAAAATCTATTAGGCCTCCCACCTCTGGCAGCCCTTTATTTTTATTGTTTCCTGGACTCTGCTGAGGGCTTTGAGTTTTATTGTTTTAATAAGTGTTGAATTGTTTATTAGACTAAATTAGGTGATTCTGTGAATAGCTTTTGCATTCCACAATAAATTCAAATCATTATTATATTTTATTAGATAGATGGGTCCGTAGATCAACAGGTGATAGATGGATGCCTATGCAGTGCTCTGTATAAAGATATGCCAAAGCCCATACGCTGGTTGCTACTAAGTGGCACATCCTGTATCCACGCAATAGAGTGTTAATTTTATTGTTCCTGAAGCCCTAATAATCCCCTTTAGACTATTAAATATTGATGGGAAGTATGATAGACTAGATTTTCAAGAAGAAGTGCGTCTTAAATACATTTAAAGGCAAATCACCGATTTTGAATGTTTTATGCATGGAGTCCTGAGGAGAGAAGGATATAAAGACTGAAATGGGAAAAAGCTGAGATGAAGAATGGATGAGATGGCTTAATAGTTAAGAGCATTTGCTGCATTTGCAAAGGACTCCATTTCAGTTTACCATGCATATCCTGGCTCACCACTGTTTGCAACTCCAATTACAGGAGATACACCATTGTCTTCTGGTTTCTATAGCCCCAAGGCACACTTTTTTGTGATTCAAATACATACATGTGGTCAAACCTCATACACATAAACCAAAAGTTAATCCTTTGTTGTTGTTGTTTTTGTTTTTCCAGACAAGGTTTCTCTGTGTAGTTTTGGTGCCTGCCCTGGATCTGACTCTGTAGACCAGGCTGGTCTCTAGCTCACAGAGATCCACCTGACTTTGCCTCCTAAGTGCTGGGATTAAAGGCATGTGCCACCACTGCCCATCCCTAAAAGTTAATCTTTAAAAAAACGAATTTGCATTTGACTATATGCCTTAAATACTTTCCATATTCAGTTGGCATACAGTTAGCTTCCCTTAATTGCTCTCAATCAGCTTACAGTCAAGAAATGTAGCTGTATTTCCCTTTCTGCGTGTTCAATCTATATACTGTTGTCAATTCTGGTATATACATCTCCTTTAGATACTAAACCAATGGGCAGGGATTGTTAAAAGTTCATTGCTTTCAGAGAACCTCAATGCCTTTCGTTGAGCTGTTTTTACATGTTGGATTCTTAGAAGGAAACTATGACAAAACCCAGCAGGCAAACTGCCCATCCATGCCTTAGCCCCTCCTCTCTTCTGTTACTTCCTGCTAATCTTTAGTTGATAGAACACAACTCCAAACTGATCCTGGGTCTGCAGCACCTACAGTGTGTGATGGAGGCTGCTGACAGTTGCTTAGACTATTGGTATGGTCTATCGTTCTGTGTTGTCCATCTTTATACATTGAGAAAACACAACATTCACTTTTGAGGGTAGGCGAGATTGCACAGTGGGTAAAGGTTGTTGCACCAAGCCTGACACCATGAGTTCTGTTGTTTTTGATTATTGAAAATAGATTTTTTTTTCCTTCACATAATGTATTCTGACTACAGTTTCCCTTCCTTCTACTCCTTCTCAACTTCCCTCCCATCTGGACCAATCCCCTTTCTGTCTCTCATTGGAGAACAAACAGACTTCTAAGGAATAATAATAAAATATAATAAGAAAAGAAAAACTAACACATTGAAATTGGACAAAACAAACAAACAAACAAACAAACAGACAAATAAAAGAGCCCAAGGGAAGGGACAAGAAACAGACTCACTCATTTGAGCACTCAGGAATCCCATAAAAATACTAACCTGGAAGCCGCAATTTTTATGCTAAAGACCTGTGGGGTAAAAAGAGAAAAGAAAAAATATAAATAAAATAAAATAAAAATAAAAATGGTAAAACAAAATTTAAGGGGAAAAAAGAAAAAAGAAAAGGCCTAACCAGGCATTGTGAGACAAGGAACCTGCAAAGATGCCATTGAGTTCATTTTCTATTGGCATCGACTGCTGGGCTCATTTGCTTCCCTAGTGAGACTTCCTTGGAGGAAGCTAAATTTATGAGTTCCATTTTTAATGAAAGGGAAGTTCTGAAAGCTATGAACACACACACAAAGTGAATATATATTTATATATAATATTAAATATAGTATATATATAACTTTATAGTATAACACACAGTGAATATATACACATAATATTAAATATACATAACAGCAACATATTTATTTATCCCCCCCCCCCCCCCACACACACACACCATCTCCTTGGTTTTTCAAGACAGGGTTTCTCTGTGTGTAGCCCTGGCTGCCCTGCAACTTGCTTTGTAAACCATACTGTCCTCGAACTCACGGAGTTCTCCCTTGTTTTTGCCTCCTGAGTGCTGGGATGAGAGGCATGTGCCATCATTACCCAGCATAACAATCTTTTATTTTTTTTTAATGAAAATATACTTAAAAAGAAATTAGATTCTACAATTTCTAGTTTTCACTTAAGATACACTGTAGAAGATCTTTTGGGACCTATCAGCAGAAATTGATGCCTTACAGTGTTATTTAACTATTCAAGGGAAGTAATTATGTTTTCATGATTTCTAAATTAGCGTGGTAAAATTATCTCTAGGTTTCTCAAGGGAACATCAGTTTATTATGTCAACAAAATTTTATGCTAGGTAAAGTGAGCTGAGCACCCAATCCTATTTTTCCCTAGAAGGCAAAACAGTTAGTGGTTTCTGTCTTTCCTGCACTGAAAGTGTTTCCATCTCCGACTGTCAACAGGCTTCTTGTGGTTCTGCGGTGATGTGCACAGAGCATGACCCATCACTGCCCCAGTGACCTTGTATTTTAGTAAAGGAGGTATTTTACTTTCATGTGGACTGGGGATGTGACTTGGTGGGTAAGAGCACTTGTGGAACAAGTTAGGAACTGAGTTTGAATCTCCAGCACACTTACAGCTTGGCCACATACATGCATCTAACTCCAGGGCCCTGTGGGGTGGAGACAGGAGGATTGCTAGGGTTTGCTGAGAACCAGCTAGCTTTGGCTAAGTGAATTTTACAATAATCTTACCTTGGTCCTAACTTCCCATGTACCTACAATGCTGCTGCTTCGACTCTAGTAGTCATACGTAGATATCCCAGCACCCTCGTAGGAGCCAACCTCAGCCTTCAAACTAGCTGTCTGTCATTTGTCAATTCATCGACTCATATTAAAGTTTGATTTTATTGTGATTTCCTTATGCATCTCACATTTTAAATAAATCTTTGTTTATTTTTACTGTAGCCACTTTTGGGGAGTCTTACACCCACACAAATGATGCTAACAATGATACCACATGGTATATTTTGATTGATAGGTATTCACAGCCATCAGTTTCAGTTAATGCTATAATCACACTAGAAATCTCACGTGCTGCATTCTTTTCTTTAGCTTTTTTCTCATTCTCCTCTTTTCTCCATCATTTCATGAGTTTTAAACTTCCACCCTTCTTCCTTTGGTAAAAACTGAGAAAATTACGGTCAGATTGTAGATTCGCCTTTACCCACAAATCCGAAAGTATCTCTCAAGTTAAAGTGTAGACCCCATCTGATGTGATGCCATTATCCATCTTCACAGTGGTGTCCTCAGATATTTCCTATCACGATGAATCATCTCCATTAACATACAACTGTGTTTAAGTATTTCTCATCTTGAAACAAACCAAAGCTTTTCCGTTGATCCCATCTATTCTTGGATCCTTCCTCAAATTCCTGTCTGGAATATTCAGGCTTCCTATAGAGCAGTGGTTCTCAACCTTCCTAATGTTGTGACCCTTTAATACAGTTCTTCATCTTGTAGTGACCCCAAGTCACAGAATTATTTTCATCGCTACTTCATAGCAGTAATTCTGCTACTGTTATGAATCATAATGTAAATATCTCATAGACAGATGGCCTTTTGACTGGCAAAGGGGTCATGACCTATAGGTCTAGAACTAGTGCTGTAGAATGTCATAGACCTTCTCCCTCAATGCATTTGTGGTCATGGCTCAGCATGGATTCAGTTCCACCACCTACACAGTTAGGCTCTTGTTTTGACCCTTTGGCTGCAGGGGCATAAACAACAGAATGCTTTCAATCCCCTTTACCTAGTGCTTGAACAATATTGTTTCTTTCTGACACAGAACTCTCCTTCCCCCCAAGCCAGGGTTTCCTTTTACGTCTTTACATAATTACAGCGCTTTCCAATCCCCGACCTTCTCACACACTCCTCAATCCCATCAAGGTAGCAAGGACAGGAGAAGAGGGAAGAAGTTCTTGCCTGAAGAACTTGAGGGGTGATAATGTTCTTGTTCACATGAAGAATCCCAGTACTGGGAAGCTGAAACAGAATGATTGTAAGTTCGAGGCCATTCTGGGCCATGTAACTACTTTGAGATGAGTCTAGGCTACCTGGTAAGACTATGTATTTCTCAAAAAGAAAACAACCACAATACAAATATTCGTGTATTGAAGCACACATAAGAAAGAGAAGTCAGCACTGTGATAATAATTAAATTGTTTATAAAAATGGTATAACACACACACACACACACACACACACACACACACACACACAGAGAGAGGGGGGGAGGGAGAGAGAGAAAGATGATTTGCCTTTGTGATGAGAGGTACAGGAAATACGTACTCTGCTGAAAACTTCTGTCATCGGAGCTGCAATCTTAGTGACATTTGTATGGATTTCAGGTGACTACCTTAGTCATTATTGAAGTCTGCCCTTTTATAAATGAAGAGAAACATCTGATTCCTATTAATTGTTTATGTGAAGCCGGGCAGTGGTGGTGCACGCCTTTAATTCCAACACTCAGGAGGCAGGGCCAAGCAGATTTCTGTGAATTCAAGGCCAGCCTGGGCTACAAAAGGAGTTTCAGGACAGGGGCAAAGCTACACAGAGAAACCCTGTCTCAAAAAACCAAAAACAAAAAACAAAAAACCAAAATAAAACAAAAACAAAAAAAATATTATTATACAATTAGCACAGTTTACTGTTTGAAAGTTGAAATCACAAAACCACAGATTTAAGAAGGTTTATGGGAATGAAAAAGCAAATTATTTTATATTCTTTGGAAATTGGCTGTGTACTTCATGTTTTGAGGAGAGGGAGACAGGAATTGGAGGAAATTTGATTTTCATGCATTTTTCTTTAATGGGTGCTCTCCCCCAAGATGAACACGATGGCGCTTTTCCTACAGGAGTCTCTGTGGGCCAGGGTCTGTGCTGTTTCATATTCATTATCTGAGTTAATCCTTCCCAAAGCTATGAGGTGGATATTAATAGTTCCTTTTTGAGGAGAGGAAACTGAAGTTTAAATTTTATTCGAGCTAAAGCTATACAAGTTAATTTATATATGTTTTTATCTGATTTGAAATGATAATTAAAGAATATTGAACTCAATATGTATCTGACTTGGGAGTTTTTAGCACTAGGATATAGTGAAAGAAAATTAAGAGTGAATGTTTTTCTCATTTCTCTAGTACCCATAGTACCTTGCATGGCATCTTATACTTTGTTTTGTAGTTTTACTTAGATCATTGATTGTTTACAGGGATTTTGTTTTATAAGCTATGGGAGGCCCCCCTTTTTTTCTTTAGTCCCTGTTCAGGGCGCCATTTTGTGGGGCGTTTACCCACCAACCCCACAGTTCCCCACAGTTTTCTTGAGTGTGAGCAGCAGGAAATATTAGATAGAAGGATTTATAGTGCAAAGATAAACAGATAGAAAATAAAGAATAGCCTCGAGAGGGCCTGGAACCTATTCCAACGGGCCCTGACTGTCTCTGCCCCAGGGTATTTATAGAGATGCCAAGAGATTGAGCAAAAGACCTCCTCCCCCAACACAGCCAAGTGCAGACCATCTCAGACACCTGCACTCAGGCCTGTGGTCCTAATCATCCTCTATGCGGACCTGCTGGGTAAAGCCACGAGGAACCTGAACACAGGCTCCCACAATAAGCAAGCTCAGAGGTGTCCAGGTGAAGCTACATAGTCCCATATTCCAGTCATTTCTTGAGTGACACAGGACAGCAGACCAACCACTAGAGGCAAGCTTGGTGATACCAAATTCGGCGCTCATGATGTTTCCTCCTCTGAGTCCATTCCATTTGCCAGAGGACGAAATTGTCCTGGTTCTGCAGGGAATACCACTTTACTTCAACTTCATTTATTTAGCTAATAATCCAGGAATGTTGCTGGATTAGCAGAAATTTGATTAGAACCAGCACCTTCCGTGTCTCAGGTAATGGAGTGGAGTAGAAACAGCCCATAAAGGCAGAACCCTTGCACCCTGTTCCCAGGGTGCCTCCATGGACGGGTTAAAATTGCCATCTGCTCTGCCTTCTATTACTCTCTCCTTCCCGGAAGCCCAGGTCAACCACTTGACACCCAGCATCAGCTCTGACCCAAAGATTAGCCTCAGCAAGCTTCGTAATTAAACTGCTGGGATTCGTTTCCCCTGACTGGACAGAAGAGCCTCACAAGGTGATGGCTCTGTGAGGTGATAGCGCTGAGTCCGACTTTAGCAGTCAAGGAACCCGAGCTCAGAAATTTCTCCAAGCTTCCGTTAATGAGGCAAAGACAGCACTTAGCAGAGAAAATGAGGTTGCAAGAAAGAAAACTTACCCTTTCCCCCCTTTAATGAAGAGCCAATCATGTTGCCTCCTTTTGAATCCAGGCCTAAATTTATTGTCCTGAATAAACCCTCAATTTAAGTGAACAAATAAGTTTTCCTCAAGGGTGTAGTAATCTTGTTTAAAGTCACATTTATGGGGAACGAGGAAAGTTGGAGAATTCTAAAGCAACATTAAGATATGTCAAGGAGTTAAAATACTTGAATTGGTTCCTACCAGAACAAACTCAAATAGCCACAGTGATTAGCTGTTCAGGGACATGTGCTTTATTTATTAAAATGTGTTTTAAAAAATCACTATTATTACCTTTTCCTTGGATAATTCCTTTCTTTGAAACATTTAAGCAAATGAAACATTCTCCCGGGGTCTGTTTCCACAGTCATCACACCAATACATAGTTACACCAATCACACTTTCCATACATCACTATGTAAACTTAATCATAAATGCTATATTATAAACCTATAATATCTATATTCTGTGTCTGCGAGTCTCTAATTTCTGTGATTTCCTGAAGATCTGAAAACTAGGAGAGCTTGGGGTCTAGTGTAGGCTTTTCATCCTGAAGAAAGCATCCTCTCCCATCAATGCATCAGCCAAACGTTATTTAAGTTTTTACATTCTCTTCCCTAGTTGGCACCAAACCCTTGTTCAGGTCTCTAGCAAATAGTGTGGTTGCACTCCTGTTTCATATTGAAGGGAGAAGCGTGTGCATGTGAGGACACCTTCCACGATTACCCCCATTTTTCTGTTCATGAATCAGCCATCTTTCTCTCCGGAAGCACTTTTTTTCTCCTCTTAAACCACTTTCTCTTTTCAATTTCATTTGTTTCAGTAAAATCTGTAGACACCAAGGACAACTTGGGAATAGAAAAGACTAATCAGGAGAGTTTGTGATGGGAGTGGATGAAATAACGAGGAACCACATGTCTCCACCTATTTTTTTTTCTCCATTTTTATTGGCTTTCGGCAGATGTAGTAATATGATGGAAGAATGGGAAGGGTTTAATGTTAAAAACTCTGACATTCTGCCCCCTAATATCTCACCAGTGTGCTAATTCAAGAGACCCTGATCTTACAATTTGAGTGTATTCAGAAATTTAGACTATCAGCCAAAACTAAAGCCTAAATTCTATTTAAGTGACATCATCTGGACCTGTTGACTTCTTCACATCAGGGCATTATTTGATGATTTTAACTGAAGTCCACTGAAGGCTGGTTGGCCTGGTGCATTCTCAGTTCATTGGTCTCTGCCTGTTCTTAACTCTTTTTCAAAATGAAGTTGTGGAAAATTGTGCATATACCCTTTGTGTTTGTAGAAGTAATAATTTTTTGATTATTTTTGAGATAATAATGTGGTGGTATTGTGTTCCCTAAAATATTGTGCACCCTAATAAACTTATCTGGGGTCAGGGCACAGAGCAGCCACTAGATACAGAGGCTAGAAAATGGTGGCACACACACCTTTAATCCTAGCATTCCAGCAGAAATCCCTCTGGATCTCTGTGAGTTCAAGGCCACATTGGAAACATCCAAGCAGGGTAACACACACCTTTAATCCCAAGTGAGCCTTTAATCCCAAGGAGTGATGGCAGAAAGCAGGACTGTATATAAGGCATGAAGAATAGAAACTAGAAACTTTTAGCAGGTTAAGCTTTCAGGCTGTGAGTTCAGCTGAGATCCATTCTGGATGAGGACTGAGAGGCTTCCAGTCTGAGGAAACAGGATCAGCTGAGGAACTGCCGAGGTGAGGTAGCTATGGCTTGTTCTGCTTCTCTGATCTTCCAGCGTTCACCCTGTTAACTGGCCTCAGGTTTGACTTTATTAATAAGTACCTTTAAGATTGATGCTACATAATAATATAATCACATCATTTCTCCTTCCCCTTTCTTCTTCTAAACCTCCCCATATGCCCTTTCTTTTCAAATTTTGCTTTCTTCGCTCAAACTTTGCTTTTTCAAATCACGGCCTCTCTTTTCATTAATTGTTTTCAGGTTGGTATATGATTATGTATATACATATATTCCTGAATATAACCCATTCAGACTGTGTAGTGCTGTGTGTAGGCATGTTTCAGACATGATTATTTGGTATTGGAATCAGTTGGTGGCTCTTTCCCAGTGAGGACTGTTTCTCCCGCCCTCAGCATCCCTTAGTTGCCCGTAGTTCTTTGTGTTGAGTTAAGGCCTAGTGGTCTCTCCTTCCTCCACACTGGCATGTCTATTGTGGTTTTCCATGTTCAGCGCATCCTTAGGCAGTCTTTAGGGTATAGCTGCTAGCATTTCTAGGAGATGCTGTCTCACAGCAAACTCCCTGATCCTATGGCTTTTATAGTCTTTCTGTCCCCTCCCCAATATTTCTGGGCTCCTAAACTTTAGCTCCTGTGCATTCTATCTATATATCTGTCTGCCTATCTATCTATCTATCTATCTATCTATCTATCATCTATCTATATCTAACACCTATGTATCTATATATGTATCTATGTATGTGTGTATCTCTGTGTGTATGTGTGTATGCATGTATGTATGTATGTATCTATCTATCTATCTATCAATCATCTCTATCTATCTATCTATCTATCTATCTATCTATCTATCTATCTATCTATCCTATTTATGTGTGTATCCATGTATACATTTATCTATGTATCCATGTATCTCTCCATCTCTTTTTCGCTCTACTTACAATCTACTTGTCTGTTTGTCTTCCTACCTACCTACCTACCTACCTACTACCTGCCATGCAGAGCAGGCACATCCATAGCCGTTTATAACACTGCCTTTTATAGAGTTAGTATTCAGTGAAAGCTATCACTGGTCTCATCAGAGACACTTCTCTTCCTCTGGTACAGTAAGACTGATCTGGCCGAGGTTACCAGAACACTACCAATGACTATTACCAACAGTTATTTCTAAATTTCATTTTTGCTGGACTTTCTCCTGTATTAGAAGTTATTTCCTACAGTCTTTTATTTTAAAATCCCAAATCTGCAATTTGCTCTTTAGCTTTTACACAACCTCTTCAAGCTCCGTGGCTTTCACTGTCTCCCATCAGAGATGCTCAGTGTTTACATTACCAGAACCACAGCCTGGTTCTAGAATTCATGAGAGTCTCCCTTACAAGGGAGAAAACAGCTGGAGAGCAGCAGATGATATCAGAAAGCATCCTTGCTCTCAAGTCTGTGTCTATTAGATGCACAGATACCTGCCGTATTCTGGCTATTCTAAGTTTCCTGACCTTTGCTGTTCAGTCTTCGCCAGCACTGACATGGCTGAACCCCCTGGGTGCTTCTCCTTCTCCCTAGGCAGGACTTGGCCCTGCTTCTGACTTCTGCTAGCCCCTTGTCAATCTGGTCTTCCATTCCAGCGGCTTTCTTCTCTTCCCTTATCTTACCCCGCCATCTTGCCATCCATTTAACTCTTAAGAAGATAGTCCACTTCCTTCCCATTCTGTTCCTTTCCTTTAGATTCACGCAGTCTTCCTCAGAGCTCTCCAGTTAGGTCTAACCATCCCCCCCATGCAAGTGTCTCAGAGAAAACAAATTTGAAATGATAAGGTGTACTCGGTACTTCAGGTTTGCATATCGGTCTTTATTACTCTTCTGACTAGGTTCCTGATTACATCCTTCAGCTGGTAGTCTGTGCTAGGAATCATTGACATCATCTGTATTTCTCTACACTTACTGGATCAGCATCCTTTGTCTTGTCCGTTTCAATATAACTATTGCTTTTTTCCCTTTGGAGTCTCATGTAAGTTCTGCCACAGCTACTAGAAAACTGCGTGTCTGCTCCTTCTGGATTATTTCTCACCTAATGGCCATTTTTTTTTTTTTTTGTTAGCTTCATTTTATATTACATTGTTACTTTACACATAACTTCCCATCACATTTCCTAAAGTGCTTTGCCGAGTACTCCACAGATAATCTGTTTATCTCCTGGAATAAAAGAATCAAATAGAAAATTGAATTGCTGAATGCTAAATCTGTTTTCTTTTGGAAAATTGCTGTACAACACATTAGTTTAAAAGAAGATACTTCATGTAGCTTTTTTACACACACACACACACACACACACACACACACACACATATATATATATATATATTTCAATAAAACTCTATGATAGGACCCTGTATTTGGACACAGCATCTATTTTTACTGAGGACTGATAATTTGGAACTGTTGAAAGGCAAGCTTCTGTACCTAACTGGTAAGTTATCATGATAGTTCTCAACACTCCTTGGTACGTACTTAAGCATATTGGAGCTGTGCTAACTCAGTCGGTTAGCTACTCCCCAAACTTTACTTTGGTTACATGCAGAAGGTTTAAGAAATCAAAGTATAAGCAGGATGGAGGAGGTACACTTCTTTAATCCCTGCACTCAGGAGGCAGAGGCAGGAGGTGCTCTCTGAGTTAGAGACCAGCCTCATTGACAGAGCCGATTCTAGGACAGCCAAGGCTACACTGGGAAGCCTTGTTTCGAAAAACCAAAAGAAAATTTAAAAAAAAAAAAAAAAAAGAAAGAAAGAAAGAGGAAATCAAAGTACGTATGAGATATAGTTGAAAGTTCCTAGTAGAAAAAAAAAATCAAATTTCCTTTTAGGGCATTATAGCTATCTTATCCTGTGGACATTCTTTAAAAGTGACTGTTGTAAATGCTTTCCATTTCTTCCTGACAGGTAATATTTGAAGCTGAAGTCTCAGGAGGGAGAAACGGTTATATTGCCATTGACGACATCCAAGTCCTGAGTTATCCTTGCGGTAGGTTTGGATGAAGAGTTGTATTTTTCTGTGTCTTTTCAACACATGTCTTGGATTGGCAGTGACCCTTGATTGTTTATTGCCTGGTCATTGTCATCCATTTTGTTGTTAATCCCCAGCTTCATGGAAGGAGCACTGAAATAGACTTTTGAAATCAAGTATTTTCCAGACTTGTAACTACATGTATGAGACGATTCTTTCATTTGTTTTTAATTAGTGATAACAAAGTGTAAGTGCAGACACAATTACACTAGGCCTTTTTGAACCTTGGGGGTATTTTACCATTCTCTAGGAACACAGAGACAAGTGACAAATCTGAGCTCAATAACAGTGGAAATAAAAAGCTGTCTAAGGTGTCTGACCTACTAAGTTTATCCCTTGAGAAATGAGAATTAATTTAATTTTCTTCCAGACTTAGGTCTATTTTTTTTATTATCATCTTAAATATCTGAGTTCATCAGCATCAAATAAAGTGTTAAAACAAATCTGGCTTTATGGACATAGTTCTGTGAGGCCCTTGAATGAGTGCTGATTGTTTTGCAAACCTCATACTTCAGTTTGTACTTACATTCCCCAAAACAGTTATTGCAAGCATTCAATAGGGCCAGGAAGAAGTTCCAGACAGCAGCTCAGACTTTCTTCATGATAGGATTTCGTAGCAACAAAATATGACAGGTCCTGTGTACAAGGACATTTGTGCTTCATAGTCCTCCACGATGGGGCATCTCGATGAGGTCAACATGTCAGGGGCAAGGCTTGTACCTCTGCTTAGTGATTATATCTTGTTAACAGTGAGGACCATGGAGGTTGCCTCTTCTCCCCCTGATAATTATGTCTATGCAGAGACCTGTGGATTTGCATTTTTGGTCCGTTTTGTGGTGATGCTGGACTAGAGTTCATTTTGGTCCATGTTGGTCTTGCTCAAGTGTTTTGTCTTTTGTTTTTTTGTTTGTTTTTTGTTTTTGTATGTTTGCTTGGTTTTCTTCCCCTTGAGATCCAGCTGAAGGGAAGGTCCTAGAAAAAGAGGTTGCAAAGATCAAATTGTTTATCCTGTGTGTTCTACGCTCAGAAAGGTAACAACGTGATCCCACTCCAAGTTCAAGTTGGCTTAGCAAGCTCACTTACTGCACAGCATAAGTATACTGTATTTCTGTCTGCTCCTACATGGCTCCATTTTAACTGTCAAATGGCAAAGAAAGAGTTTTGAGAATAAAGTAATTGATGTTTGCCACTGCAATAGCAGACTCAGTGTGGTATGGTTCTTCAAGACACATTTTACTATTGTTTAACTTCCCCGGGGCCTAGCTTTGCTGCGCACTTTTTCCTTCGGTAGTAAACATGGAGTGGGCTTCAGATTTAAAAGGAAATAGTAGTGTGCACTGATTTGACAGTCAAGTCACATGGGAATGCTCCATGGCTACAGACATCACTTTTGTTGGTCTGAAGGTTCTTTTCCCCAATGTTCCCATGACGATAAGCAAGCAGGAAGGAGATATACCATTTTTAATAAACAAAAATGTTCTTTTTTCTGATAAACAGCTACTAAAGTTTGAAAACCTGAAAGAATGGTGATTCAGTTGGTTGAATTGTGGGTCAATAGTTAAGTGACCATGTAGCTATCAGAATGGTAGGGGTCTTGATCCATTCTGGTTTTCATTAGACTGATATCTACCTTTTTAGTCTTTTTGGCTTCCTTGAACATAACTTTTATAATCACTAACCCATGCTAGAGCAGCTGTCAGTAGTAAACATCTAGTTTTCACTCTGCACAGATCTATCTCTAGGAAAAACGAGTTGATATGTATGACAAGTAATAGGAACGGCATGTAAGAGCGGAAATGGTGTCTTCTAGAGGAAGGGAAAGTCACATTTTCTCTGGATGTGAGTGCTAGTCAAATGTAGGCACAATGAGGACAAGGTTCTGTTGTGGAAAAGTAGCATAACGTGTTTTTTTTGTGTGTGAATAAAACGTGTATTTCTCCTCTTATTTTTACAGACAAATCTCCTCACTTCCTCCGTCTGGGTGATGTGGAGGTCAACGCAGGGCAGAATGCTACATTTCAGTGCATTGCTACAGGGAGAGATGCTGTGCATAACAAATTATGGCTGCAGGTAAGACCCCATTAGCGACTGCGCTAGCGGGTTCACTTGGGTAAAAACCATCATTGTGCTGTTTGTGGTTGTCATACACACTCTCCCTCTCCTCTCTGCCCCCTGTGCTTGTGGAAAGGCAATTTGTATGACTCAGATTTATTTGGCTATCTAGAGATTCATAACACACACTTCACTTTTAAATAATCTGACAAAAAAAATGTCAAGGTGTATAATTAATTGATACTGGTATTGGTGTCTAGTAACACCTCATGATTCTTAGGCTTCTCTGGACCATGGAAAAAGAAGTAAAACTAAGTTTTCATAATAAATATTTTGAAAAACAACTAAGACAATAGCAGTCTGATACGGACTGACAGACACTCAGTTTAAGAAAGTATTCTGAGCATTTCAAGAGGGTACATGGAAGGGAAGCTGTGTAAGTGGTTTTCTCTTTTTCTTTCTCTTTTTCACAAGTTTGTGTTTGGGAGTTCATTGTAGAGCTGACATTTGGACATCTGCCTTGTACATGTGAAACCCTGAATAAATCCTCAGTGACTGGATTGTGGTTTGACATACATGTTGGGGAAACGCACATGTCCTGAAGCTTCAAAAGCATCAGTGAATGATCTGTACAGCATGGAATTATTTTGCCTTCAGAGGAAGGATTGAAAGTCTTGCTGTCTCTCTTAGGTGCTGGGAGGGGGCACGGTGGGCCATGTGTGCCAGAGGCAGTCCTAAAACTGGGAGACTAGAGCTAGAAAAGATGCCCATTTAGCTGAAGATTTAAAGGTAGTTGTAATAATATCTTTATCATCTGGACTACACCAACTATCCTGTGTGTGTGTGTGTGTGTGTGTGTGTGTGTGTGTGTGTGTATGTATGTATATATTCAAGTTGGTGTATGTAGAGGCAGAAGTCCATATGTGTACATGTTTTTGGAAGCTGGATGTAGACATTGGATGCTGTCTTTAATTGCTCTCTGCATTATTTGGAGACAAGGTCTCTCACTGAGCCTGCGCTTTCCACATTAGGCTGGACTGACTGGCTGGTGAGCCCCAGGTCTCCACCTGCCTTTTCCTCTCCAGTGTTAGCACTTGAGACATGTGCTGCCACAGCCCCCTTGATGTTGGTGCAGATGTTCTACACATAGCTTCTCAGGCCTGGGAGGCAAGTGCTTTCCCAACTTCTGATCTGCTGATAGTCTGCTTCTGTCTACATCACACTAAGGAAAGGGATTTGGTTTGTTTAGCATTTGCAATCCCTGGGAATGCCAGTAGATTTCTTAAAGACAAAACATTAAAAGTTAAATTTGTCTCTTGGGCACAGATAAGGGGGACTTATTTTACTGTATTCTTCAGTGTCATGAAATTAGCATTACTGATACTTAACTAGCATCCAGGTATTTAGGGATGATAGTTATAGTGCATCATCATTAAATGCAAATGTAGTATAATGTCTAGCATTATGCAAGGTGTTTGGGTGTCACCTGAGTCCTGTATCAATCCTATTAGATGTGACCACAGGTGTACATCATATTATGTCAATCCACTTGTCACTACTTTTGTAATTTATTTGATTTGTAGTCATTATAATATGCTCTTTTGGGCCCAAATTTGAAAAGGATAAAAGGCTCTCTTCCTTTCTCTCATGATGCTAATTCTTCCCATCTATACATCGGGAACTATGATACTTTATCCCAGGGAGCATAGCGTATAATGGACAGTCTGTCTTATGGACTAAATGCTAAGGCCTTTTTCTCTTTATCTCTCAGTCTACCAAAGTAAGTGGTTTAAGAAAGAATTTCAGACGTATTTTCTAATCATTCTGCCTCATTCTTATTTTTCCATTACAATGGGAACATTGGTTGATAGTTGGTATTAGCTACAAGACCAATAGTCTGTTCTTGGGAACCAGAAATGGTTCCGCAGTCTGCCACTGGTTCTATGCTCCAGGATTTAATGTGACATGGAAATAAAAAGGGTTTTGTATCCACAGACACCAGCTGCCTTGTGGCAACAAAGACTTTCTAGACCGTGCTGGTCCGAGTGGGCTACAGTCAAAATACTGTACATTTTTGTTGTTTCCTATTCTGTGGACTGGCTCATTTCATTATGGTTTCTTGAAATTTTCCTCCTGTCAATTTTCAAGCAATAATGATAGAAAAAATGCTCTTTGGAAGTTTTTCTCTGTTTTATTTACTCGTCCCCTCTTTAGACTCTGTATTGGCCACAGAAGGTGATTTTGTGTCTTTATTTCCAAATTTGACATTGGCGTTGTGTGGTTCTCCAGCCATGCACAAGTTCACCTTACTTATTAAAAAGCTGTTCAGCATTTTTTATATCACCACACAAACCTCCTTAATGTTGTTCTCTCAAGTTACTCTTTATACCCAAGAAGATACTACAATATACCATTTACATAGTTGAGTGATGTTTTCAGAGAAAACATTTTTTAATGAAATAACTATTGTATGGGTGTTTTGCCTTTGTAATTTCCGTAGACAGGGTCCCATTATATTGTCTTGCCTGGCCTAGGGCTCACTACGTAGACTATGCTAGCTTGAACTCACGTAAACTTGCCTTCCTCTGCTTCCTAAGTGTTGAGATTAAAGGTGTGTACCCCAAACTAGGCTTGTTTTGACTTTATGTATTTCTGTGGACCACATGCATGCTGGGTTCCAGAAGAGGCCAGAAGAGGGCATTGCATTCCCCGTACTGATGTTACAGATAGTTGTTAGCTGGTCTGTGGATGCTGGAAATTGAACCCAGATTCTCTGGAAGAGCAACAAATGTTCTTATTCACTGAACCATCTTAACAGCCCCTTTAATAAAACGTTTTTATAGTAGTAATATGTAGCAGTTAACCACTTAAGACTGACTGGTCCATATCTGTCTGCCTGCATGCCTGCCTATCTATCTATCTATCTATCTATCTATCTATCTACATATACATATACATATACATATACATATACATATACATATACATATACATATATATATGTCTATCAAAATTGGTTATTACTTCAAAGACTTTATGTATATGTGTATATATACATATATTTATATGTATTACACATACATACATATATGTGTGTATATATATATGTGTGTGTGTAATTGGCTATTACTTCAAAAACTACTCATCTTTTGCCAACCGTAGTAAAAACACAAGTAAACAGGAAGAATTGTGACTCCATGATGAGGCCATACATGCTTAGTCATGTGAACAGATGCTACTTTTATTGAGGGAAGAGAATAACATGTGATGGTACAGGAGACCAGGGCTGGAATTCTCACCTCATTTCTACCCTTGTAACCTAGTTAATTGTGATGGGCTTCAATATCAGTGGCCTCTCTGGGCCTTGATTTCCTTATCTATTAAAGGAGATGTTTGGTGGAGATGAAAATCCTTTCCAGCTAGGAACCATTAAATGAGGTCTTTCTATTATTTGTGGTGATCTGAAATGTGGCCTTGATAACCTCCTTTTGTTTGATGGAATAATGTAAAAATTTTATACTGTTAGTTTTCTGTGAAAAGAGATGGTCTCTTAAATTAACTTTCATTGTATGAAGACGTGCTGAAAATGTCTGCCCAGAGTCCCAAGAATGAATGGACTTGAATCAGCGCAGTGAAAGGTTGCCACATTCTCTCACAGAGGTAGTGGAGGTGTGCCCTCCCATGGAGTAGGGGTGGAATAGTAAGTGGTGGCCACCTTCCTAGGTCCTGCACATGGTTCAGAGTACATTGTGTTGCTTCAGTTAGCAAAATGTCTTGTTATGAACTCCAGTAACAAAAGCTGCAGCAGCTTCCAATATTCTGTTGTAAAAGAAAAGCTATGTTACGCCCCTCCCCGAAAGTATTTAACGTGATTCCCCATCATAATCGTCCTTTCCAGAATTCAAAAATGTGAGTACATCTGAGGCATACTGTCTACCTGTAGTTTCTAAGTTGTGATATTTATTTCTCAAATGTTTATGATCTGCAGTAGCATGTCTGTTAGGTAAGTTGAGAGTTGAAGGGGAGAGAAATCGTTATGAGATTCTAAACAAACCCAGGGCATCTTTCTCGGTTTCTATTACGGTGATTGTAGGAGCTTAGGTGATTATGAATCTATGGAGTTCTCTAACTGGTGTTTGAAGATGGTTCTTCATCCTAGGTATATAGAAAACTGTTACAAAATGTACAGCTCAAAGTGACCTCTTTGTCCACATGGAATAACCTCACTGTCCATAATGCAGCATGCTGGGGCACTTTTCGAAATGGTTCGCAGTCGACAGACTAGCACTTTAGTGAAATTATGAGGTTTTCTGGTGGACAGTTTTGAAAATGTGTGTTATGTATATTGTCATATGGTATAAAATATATTTTAAGACATAATAAAGGAGACAGAGGATAAAGCCTTCATTCCTGTGAAAAGTATCTCCCTCTCCTTTCACAAACCCCAGTAGTCATGTGTACTCTAAGCTTAAATGCTTAACAGTTTGCCAAATTAATGATATCAGCTTTTTTAAATGTAGACATGATTTTCATTCCATTACAATTTTTAAGCTTTTCGTTGTATTTCTAATGAACTCTAACTCTAGAAAATTGGTAGTCTACATTTTAAGGCTTATGGTAAAACTCAGGTTACAAGAATTAAGAACACCAGTAAAATTTTACATATACACTGAAATAATTTTAAGACATCTGCTTATATTCCTGAGACAAGATAGATAATGTTCATACAGGAAACTAATATGAGGTTACATCTTTTATAGGTTAATGTTGTTCATGTTCCTTTTTTATATGAATAGCAGATAAAGTGACTGAAGACAAAGTGAATAGGCCTGGGGTTTACATAGCTCAGTTGGTAGTCTGGTAGCCTAGAATGCATGAAGCCCTGCATGTAATCCTCAGTACTGCATAAGCCAGGCATGGTGACCCACACCTGCATGCTCAGTATTCAGTAGTGAAGGCAAAAACATTAGAATGTTGAAGTCCATCTAGGTAGGTTTGAGGCCAGTCTGACTTATGTGACTCCAAAAAGTTAACAAGTAACTTAGAAGCAAATGACCAACGTGTTGCAGCAGCATCTTTATACCTACTGACCCAAGAGATATTAAGACATGTTTGTTACATGTTTATTCACAATAATTAATAGTTTAAAAATTTAAAGGATCCTTAACAATAGAATGTGTGAACAGCTTGGTTTCCCTTCAAGCAACAGGATACTGCTTTAGTGCTTAACAATATAAAAGTGAATTACTAGCCCAGTGGTAGTGGTGCACACCTTTAATCCCAGCACTAGGGAGGTAGAGCCAGTTGGATCTCTGTGAGTTCAAGGCCAGCCTGGTCTACAGAGCAAGATTCAGGACAGGCACCAAAACTACACAGAGAAATCCTGTCTCAAAAAAACCAAAAAAAAAAAAGTGAATTACTGATGTGTGTAACAGTGCACACATGTATCTTGGTACCATGTATTTTCAGTAGGAGACAGATGAAAAATAATTCAGTACATATTATCTCACTTTCTTGTTCTTACAATGAAAGTTAATTTAAGAGGCCATCTTTTTCATATATAACTTTTAGGATACAGAAAATAAGAAATCCAAATAGCGGCTTTCTTTATAATTTTTTTTATGCTTTATTTGTTTTATGTATAAGTGTATCTTTCCTGTATGTAGATTTGTACACCATGTTTATACCTGGTGTCCATGGAAGTCAGAAGAGGGCATTGGGTCCCATAGAACTCTAGTAACAGATGGTTGTGAGCTACCTTCTTGGTGCTGAGAATCAAATTCAGATCTTTTGTAAGAGCACCGATTGCCCTTAACTGCTGAGCCTTTTCTCCAGCCCCAAATCCTGGTCTCATGTAGGAGATGAGGACTGGACTGGGCCTCAGCAACTTTCTGGTGTACCATGGACATCACAGAACTTGGATGGAATGTTGGGTCATTGGCTGTGCACCTGTAATCCAAATATTCTCCCTGTCTGATTCTCCATGTACACATTTTAACTAAATGAAATATAGTGGGTAGCAATTGACTAATCCACACTTGTTTCTCTAGTGTCCCACTTATTGGCAGTGCTAATCATTGTGTAGATGGCAATGACCCACAAGCCTTATAGGTGTCTTTGTAAGTCCTATCCACCTAAAATGACTTGTTTAAGTTCCAAAGAAATGTGTAGTTATTAGTCTCACCAAAGTATAAAGTCAGGTTGCCTTTGGTCTCCTGAGAATACCTTATAATGTAGGGATGGAGGAGGGCTGAGAGGGGTCATCCCGTAATGAATAAATGAGTATTCTTGCACGAAGGTCCAGTGTAAGTGGACAGCTACATGGCAAATCAAATAGAGCCCATTGCTGGAACATCTGTCACACCATATGCTTTGGCTTCAGGTTCCGTGTAAAACCTAAAATGCTAATGACTCCATCCATCATCACAGAGCTTGGCAGGCATGCATCATTGAATTGGGAAGGAAATTCAACACTGGCTTTATTGAATGGAGCAAAAATGTGTGGGTAGGTTTGGTGGCACCATTTGTTTTGGTGAGTTGAAACAAGGCTGTATCGTGTGCTACTGGTAATCTTAGGCAGACTGCAGTCAGAGCCTTGGCAATTGGGCCAATCTGTCAGTAATCGCCGCTAGCACTGGCCTGGTGCCTCTTCAGTGGGCCTGCCAAGACTAGGGAGTCAGCCACCACTTTGCCCTTGGTGAGGCACATTGCTGCTAATGTCGTGTGATACAGTGAGTTTCTCAGCCAAAGGAAATGTCATTCCTTATGGAGCAACAGATAATTTAGGCAGTGGCTTGAGAGTGGTAATTGAAGAGTGAAATTAGTAAAATGAGATGCAAATTGCTCTGAAAACATCTAGAGAGAGGCTGACCTCTTCAAGTCCCAGCTCCTTCCAGCTGTGAGTCAAAGAAAAGTGGTGGATCTGAAACTTCTGATCGTGCCATACTGGATCTGTTTGCCCAGCTGCCACAACTGCATCCCTCTACTGCACATGATTGTCTACATGTGAATGAAACTTTGAAACATGGGTTTCAGAAAATTGAGGGGGTAAAGCACAAAATCTTCCCCTGGCCAAATGTATCCCTGCCTTGTTTCAGATGGGACTTTGCCTTCAGCAATCTCCAAGAGCCCACATCAAAGCATCATGGAGGTTTATCTCTACTGTCCAAGAAAGCAGCATACCCCACTTCTAGAATTTTACTGTTCATGAGAGATACTACTTATTTAGAGAAAATACCTTGAGTTTTTGCATGAGGGAAGGAAAGTTTTCTGAGGAAATTAGTCTCTATCTTGATAGGATAGTTTATAGTAGAAAATTCATCCAAAAGTGATGAAGGGTATTTTTCAAAGCGAGCCTGATTAGACATGTTAATTCATGTTCAGTTTGCATCAATGCCATAAAAAGTTGAAAAGATAGAGAGAAATGTAATATATTGTAAACTGTCCAGATGTTTGAACTTTCAAACTTCTGACATTTGTCCATAATTGGCTTTGTGAGCGTCCTCAATAGGGCTGGAATACTAAAATAACAAAGATAGCATGTAGGTATCATGATTGGAATTAAATGTGAAAAGCTGATGTCAGGGTGGTCAAAGGGACAGCACACATGGTTCTGGAAGTTTGTGGAAGATGAAATGGGATTCATAAAATCTCAGCTTTTAGGGGTTAATATAAGCAAGATCCAATTTCTGATTTATACATCCCTAAAGTACAATAATCTGGTCTTAAGTTTGAAAGCCATGTGTTTGGTCATATAAGCTGATTTGAATTCTGAGCCCTTTAATTGTGGGGCTGACCAAGCTGCTGGAGAAGATATTAAAAGCATAGTTGGTGAGGGATCCAAGCACAGTCCAGGCTGCTCACACTACTGGAGGACATTTACACTTAAGGCTGCTTTTTAAACTAGGGCCTTTTAGCCTCAAAGGATGAATTCAGAAGGAGAGAAGGATCATACCGCATCACTGATCATTTCAGTGAGGAAAATGTGCGGCAAAGACTGGGATGTTTGGTGAGGCCATTAGCCTTGGCCGAGCCCAGGAAGCTAGCGCACACAAGAGCCATGGAAGTGAAGTTGGGTGGGTGATGGCTGTTGCCACAGGGTTAGAAGGCAGAAAGCAGACGTTTAGTTGTACGAAGCAGGGCAGCAGTATAAGAAAGACCATATTGAAGGGTCACTGTGAGGAAAGGCGATAAATAAAATGAATGGCAAGACTGGGCCATGAGCATGGGCAGAATTGGAAGTAGCAACGGCTGCTGTTGGCAGTACTGACATCAGGCAATAAAGGACTCTGACTGGGCAGTGCAGTGTAATCGGAAATTCTGCGGGAGGCACGGATTAAAGAAGACAGATGGGTTTGGATCCAGTGGGTAGCAGTTAACAGATTTGGAGGAAATGGGAATGCTCTACAGTATAATTCTCCAAACCTCACGGTTTAACTTTTGTAGTTAGTCTGTTTTTCATTTTCTGGCTTGAACTGACTTGTTTCTAGAACCACTGACTACTCTTACTCTTTTTTGGTAATTGCATATAAATGATCTTAAATAAGAGTGAAAGGTGAGGCCTCCTACTGGATTTTGGCTCTTTATCCACAGTTTGTGAAGCTTGTGGCTAATTAAAGCCTTGGATGGTCCTGGTATTACCCATGAAATACATTCCCCCCTTTTGGAAAACAATGCCTTTGCTTCTGAGTCTGTGGTCTCAGGCTCAGACCTTGAATAGGAATGAGAGTAGTTTAGACCTTGTCATTCATACTGTCCTAACTTCTTGTTGCCTACCTCGACCCGAATTGATAGATGGAATCTAGCCTGCTATTTAATTATAATTGACTCTGTTTACTGTCTCATTAAACAATAGTGATTCTTCTAGGTACCTCCTGCTGTAAAGAGAGTTCTGTTCCACCCAAGGGGCTTTGAACTTACTAGTAGCTAATAGCCATCACCTTAAAACGCCCAATTTTTCCCCTTGGGCCATTTGATTATTATAGTTCACACACTGTATCCTGCCTTCTTGTCTTTGTATAAAGCACCTTGTGTGTAAATTTTGAGCTAAAGTCACTAGCCATGGATCATGGATCAGGAAATTTATTTTTGATATTTTAGCGTCTTGGATGCGTGTGTGCCGTGCTGAGCTGTGAGCACTGGAAAGTTTCATCATTGGCAAATTTTAGGGGTATTACTCTTTTCTTTTTGCAATTGCTGCCTTCTTTATGGAAAGCTCAACAATGGATTTTTAAAATAGTTCATATAACCTAGGTGAATGTCGAGAAACTACATAAAGTAGTATAAATGCATTATATATGGCATATGCTTTACTTCCTTATCTCTGCTAAGGTTTCTTCTTATCAAAGTCTGCAAATAACAATTATCCCTCTGGACATGAAGGTAGCACCCATGTGATGGGGGGTGGGAGGAGCTGGCAGAGTATTTTCCTGTCCCAACTTTCCTAATAAGCCACTGTGATTACCTGTCAGAATGTAACAACATCTTTCCTTCTTCCCTTGGGAAACTGTGATATTATCCTATTTCATTTTAAATCCCCCCTTTTTTGTATTTAAAAATTGCTTATTTGTAAAATTAGCATTCAAAGTAATACATTTCATTGTGGCATTTGTATACATAATTTATCTTTGTTGATTCTCCCAATCTGAAAAGCAGATCAATGAGTAGCTCTAATATTTATGAGATTATTTTATAATACAATAAAATATACATGGTGAAAGCCACCCTAATTAAAATACATTGTGGCTCTGATTTGTTTGTGTGTGTGTGTGTGTTGGGGGGGGGGCTCGGGCACATGTGTCCCTTTTTGTGTTGAGTATAGATGTGTCTGTGTGTGTCACTGTGGGAGGCAGAGGATAATCTAGCCTTTCATGACTCAGAAGTCATCTATATTGGCTTTTGAGACATCATCTTTTCCTTGGTGGTCCCTGAGTAGGCCAGGGTGGCTTTCTTCCCACTGGTGCTAGGGTTATAGGTGCATGCCACCATGCCCTGCTTTTTCTTTTTAAACAAGAGTTGGGGGGCATTGACATTATATCTTCATGCTTCTGCAGCAAACACTTTGCCTACTGAGCATCCTCCCCAAATCTCAGTAAATTTTGGGAAGACAGAAACCACACAGGTCAAGAATAAGCAGTGCCAGCAACCCCTGGGGCATCTTCCATTTATTCCAGCCAGGGCTAATTAATTTATATCCTTCTTTCTTTGTCTCTAGAAACAGCCACCCATCCCTTCTAATTATATGTGTATGAGTATGTGTGCATGTTTGTGTGTGTGTGTGTGTGTGTGTGTGTGTGTGTGTGTGTGTGTGTGTGTATGAATGAGAAAGAGGAGGGAGGAAGGGAGGATGGAGTGCTTATATGTTCTTGTGTTCTTGTACAATCTAGGGTAGACTTGTATTACTGAATTACAATCCCGAGCCATCACTGACATGACATTGAAATATGTCCCTGCTCACTGTAGTGTAGCTTTAGTGATTTCAAACAAATAAGCCCTTTAATCTGTAGGTCTGTCTCCTTATTTTCTTTTCATCACTTTAGGTCACCATCGTTCCATTTCCTCTGTATTTTCCAGGAATTGGGCAGTCAGATCCAGGGTCAAATTTGATCCCTGGATCGCAGTGTAAGTGGTACCTGCTATGATAGCAGAAGGTGCAAATGGCCTCATCCTTCATTATTTTAGCACTGCTGTCCCTTAATGCTCTTAATTCCTTGAGTTGAAAGTGATGATTTTTTTTTAAAACTTCGTTTTTGATTTTGTTTCTTTTCTGTTTTTTTTTTCCTGTGATTTGCCTATTTTTAAAACAAGCATCCAAAATAATATATTTCATTATGTTATTTTCATACATAATTTATTTTTGTTGATTCTCTGTCTTATTCTCTGTTCTTTTGCTTCCCCTGTACCCTTCCATGCCTCTCTGCTTTCATGTAACATGTGTTCAAATACATGCCTATCACATACTATGTGATGATTAATCTCAATTTCAATTTGATGAGATCTGGATTTGCCCAGGAGATGCTCCTGCAATGTTTGCTTCATTTGTTAGTTCTCAATATAGCAAGTTGGTACTTTGCCATCCCCTAAAAATGAATGATTTTGTTTTTTTCAGTGTTATAAGCTCCTGCATTTAAAAATATGTCCTGGGCAGGGCGGTGGTGGTGCAGGCCTTTAATCCCAGCACTTGGGAGGCAGAGCCAGGCAGATCTCTGTGAGCCTGAGGCCAGTCTGGTCTACATATTGAGATCCAGGACAGGCACCAAAACTACACAGAGAAACCCTACCTGGAAAAGAAAATGTCCTGGTTAGCCAGGTGGTGGTGTTACATGTCTTTAATCCCAGCTCTTGGGAAGCAGAGGCAGATGGATCTCTGTGAGTTCAAGGCCAGTCTGGTCTACAGAGGAGTGAGTTGAGTTCTAGGATAACCAGGGCTACACAGTGAAACCCTGTCTTGAAAAACCAAATTGTGTGTGTGTGTGTGTGTGTGTGTGTGTGTGTGTGTGTGTGTGTACATATATGCCTGCTGGTCCCAGAATTGTTAAGCAGGAACTACCTTGCTACCTAGTTGTGGCTACGAGTATTCTGTGTTTGCTCCAAAGTCCTTTTACCCTGACTTCAGTGGTCATGCAAGTTTCTTTGCTTCTGGCTTTGGGCAATGTTTTACAGTTCTTGCCAATAAGGAGTCATTTTCTTTTGCCATGGGACCACTCTCTCCCCCCCCCCATTGGTAAATTGCATATCAGTGTAATAATCCTGGGTTTGAGAGATCTCCCCTGCTAGACCTTTTCAATAATAAACATAGAGACAGGTGCAGGCATGTACATACACATACATATTTGAAAAAAAAAATGTTTCCCGAATTCATATTGAGTTTTCAAATTAAAGTCTAAAGATTTTTTTCTCTGTGTCTCTATTGCATCTTATTTATTACTCACAGATTTTGTTTGTATTTTGTATATATGTTTTGTTTATTTTGAGACAGGGTCCAGGTTCCAGGGTAGCCTAAAATTCCATTGTTCCACAACATAGTTCTGAAAGACCTTGAGGTCTCTCAGTGCTGATACCCAGGCACCATTTCTGTGGCGTGTGGCTGTGGTAAAACATTCATACCCTGGATGCATGCACTCCTGTCACAGAGGGGGGATCACCATGCTCCAGGAACCACACAGTAGCCATCTTAAGTGACCATGAATGGAGATCCACAGGATAGAGAAAGGGTAGCAGTGGGATGATCCTGGTCCTGGAAGCCGCTCCCCCAAATTACTCCGTGCCTGCCAGTCTGGAGAGAGACTACATCTCACTCTGGGAAAGAAAGAAGTGGCATGGCCGAGTACACGAGAGCCTTTCCATCATGCAGAAACCCTGCGCCATCCTTGCTAAACCCCCAGCAAAGTGGTCATGGCAGGCCAGGCCAGGCTTCAGTCCCCAGAGCATGACATCATCAAGCTGGTGGACGATAAGAAGAACTGACGGGGTGGTGTCACCAAGTCCCTGCTGGATCAGACCCAAATGTTAGTTGTCTGTGTTCTGAATCTCCAGGAGACATTCAAGTCCATGGTCATGTCATTGTTGTTGGACTTATCTGTCCCCTGGGGGTTTCGAAGGAAAACCAGAGAATCTACATTTCTCAGGCTCATATTGCTGAAATGGAAGGGAGGGGACATTCTGACCAGTGGTATAGACTTCACTTCTTTATCACCCAAGAGTGGATTGTTTTCTTGGACACACGTCTTCTCCATCTTGGGCCACCTCTTTAGTAACAACAGCAAGGCAAACTACCTTCAGTGGTCCAATCAGGCCAGAGACCCATAGCCTCTCTGTAGTCAAGCTCTCTTGGTAGGCTTTCTTTGGATTGGCAGCCCCAAAATAATTACATGGAGACATTAATTATGAAAGCTTGGCCTTTAGCTTAGGCTTGTTGTCAACTACCTCTTAGAACTTAAATGAACCTGGTTTTTTTAGTCTACCTTCTGCTACGTGACTCATTACGTTTCCATCATTTACATCCAACTTATGTGTCTTGCTGGCATTTCTTGCACACCTGATTCATCTCCCGAGTTCCTCTCTCTCCCTTGAAATCCCACCTAATCTCTCCTGCCTAGCTATTGGCCATTCAGCTTTTTATTTTCCATTCAGAATGATACATCTTCACACAGTGTACAAATATCCCACAACACCTCTCTCTATCTTCTTTACTATGTGCTACATGGCCCCTGAGGTGCTTGACCTGAGTCTGTACAAACGTAGAATGTTCAGCATCAGAAGGGACAACAGTGTGAAGTATGGTGAAGTCAGTGATAATGGTGTTCAGTGTGGGGATGTTAGTGATGATGAATGTACCTCTCTGGTTGTGTTTTGACGATGAGGAGATTACGTGTGAAGGTGCATGTGAACTCTCCTTTCTGGGAGCCTAAAATTGTTCTTAAAAATGACTTTCGGGGGTTAAGACTAAAAAGCAAATGTCCTTGGACTCCTGATGCACTTGTTTCAGCCTCCCGGTTGGAGTGCTACAGGCATGCCCACCATGCTTGGCATCTTTTGTTATTCTGGGTATTTTTGTTAATTTTTCTTTTCTTTTTTTTTGTTCAATGCATTACATCCTGACCACAAGAAGTGGACTGACTGTCACACTGAGGGAATGTTGGGCAAAAGAGACCTCAAAGCCTGCCTCTACAGTGACACACTTCCTCCAACAAGGCCACACCTCCTAGTAGTGCCACTCCCTTTGGGGGCCATTTTCTTCCAAACCACCATACATGAGTAATTGTGATTCATGAGGAAAATATCATGGAGCTTGGAACTGGTCTTGTATGTATTAAGTACTGAGGGAGAAAGAACATTCCCTGTGCTCAGAAGAATGCCTTTTAACAGCATGGGATTCTGAAAGGCATTGTAGAGACTTAGAAGGAGAGTGTGTGCTCTTGTGATAGAGGATCAGGGAGGCAGGACCCACAACAGAAATGGTTATTGCAGAATCGATGAGAATGAGTGACAAAAAGAAAGGCAGCAAACACTGTTAGCCTTGCCAGAAGATAAATGGGAGAACTACAAGGGGGTGGGCTCCTGGGAGAGCAGTGCTGAGTCATGTCTGCCTTCCAATGAGAGATTGCATGGAGATGGTGTGCTAATTGAAAAGGAAAGGCATCTGAGATTTGCGTAATGGAATGACTCTTTGTTTATGTGTGTTGTTGAATGAAAAAGAATTTAGGCTGAATTTCTGGGTTTATATTTCAGGGCTATTGAATATAAGCTGATCTTTCTTTATTTCTTTTGATCACTGTTTTCTCATCCCTTATCTCCTCCTAGAGCATTTCCACATTCTCACCCTTTCAACCCCCAACAAGGAAACAAAAGAAAGAAAATTAAAGTGATATATCTCTTTTGTAGTATACAGAAGTTCACAAAAACATTTCAAAATGGTCATTCATGTACTCACGCTGTAATAGAAATAAATATTTGGTATTTGTGTGTCATACCTTGCATATGTTAAAGATCCCTCCCTCCCTCCGTTTCTCCCTCCCTCCTTTTCTCCCTCCCTCCTTTTCTCCCTCCCTCCTTCTCTCCTTCCTTTGTATACATACACATATATTACCAGCCAGTGGGATGTGGTAACCAGTGAGTGCTAAATAATTGTTAATTTTCAAGAACATTGCTGAGGTCCTGATACCACATTGAAAATTGGGAGCTGTTTCAACGTGAGCAATGAACAAATACTGTTAATAACACCATGGGAAGATTGAAGCACCAGTACTGTTTGTTTTTTTACTCCTTTGGGGGCCCACCACCCAGCTCCCAAATAATCACATAAAGACTTAGTCTTACTCATAAATGCCTGGCTTTATCTTGGCTTGTTTCTTGCCAGCTTTCCTTAACTTAAATTATCCCATCTACCCTTTGCCTCTGGGCTTTTCCCATTCTACTACATCTATAAATCTTGCTTCTACTCCATCACTTGCTGGGAGCTGGGTGGCTGGCCCCTGGAGTCCTCCCTCTTCTTGGGCTACTTCTTCCATTCTCCCAGATTTCTCCTTCTGTATATTCTTTCTGCCTGCCACCCATGCCTATCCCTTCTCTTTACTTGCTATTGGGTGTTCAGCTCTTTATGAGACCTTCAGGTATTTTAGACAGACGCAGTAACACAGCTCCACAGAGTTGAACAAATACAGCATTAACAAAAGGAACACACCTTAAAATAATCTTCCCCAACACACCAGCCCTTGTGCTTTGTATCAGCTCTGTCCTGCTCCCAGTTGACTTCCTTAACTCTTACTTCGAATCTATAGATTGAGACAAACTCTGAGAGGTTCAGATCTCCCTGTATTTTGACTGTTCCAAATGATGCCAAAGTCAATATTTCCATATATTTTTCTCGACCCCACTATGTGAATGATTCAAAAGTAGAAATCTAGAAGTGGAATTACTAGGATTGTACATTCCCCACTGTTCCCCGCCCCCCATTTTCTTATTTATTTCCTGCTGTTTTGTCTCTTAGGATAACCTTGAACTTCTGATCCTCCACCCTCCAAGTGTCAGGTGCAGGTATTGCAAATGTTCTCCTCCATGCCTGGTTTCTGTGGTGCAGGGATCAAACCTAGGCCTTACTAATGCTAGGCCAGTATTCTACCAGCTAAGCTCACCCCTAGACCTGTCTTTCATTTTCTTAAAGAGTAATCAATCGTTTTTTGAAATCGCTCCTAGTGTAGAAAGTCATCAGCAGGTCCATGCTGTGTTGCCTACATGTGATTCTTTGGTATAACATTCGATGTATGTAGTTTTAATCCCATGTATACTTAGAACTTCATCAATAAGTCATGAGCTTGAGCTCCTAACTAATTCTTTCTGTAGTTAGAGCTTTTCTTTGACAATTGTCTGGACTTGACATTTAGAGCTTTGAAAGTTTCGACTGATGGCTCCTTTCATCGTCCTTAGACATATGCCTTTCATCTTTTTACAGTCTGTCTAGGTTTTGACTGGTGGTTTATCAGTTTTCTTATTGAACTACAGATGATCTTTACATATCTTAGCTGCTTATCTTTTCGTTGTTATATTTTTTGACAAATACCTAATCTCAGTCTATGTTCCCCCCACTTTATTTATGATGTCTTCCAATGTATAGAAGTTATAAATTTTATTATAGCTGATAGTTACCATCATTTTCTTTATAGTTTATGCTTATTGGTTTTGTATAAGATACTGGGATATCATAAATATATTTCCTACTTTTTCATTTACAACTTGGCAGGTATGCTTTTAACGTTTAGGCTTTTTTTGATTACTTTTTAAAAAAATATTAATTGGGTATCATTAATCCTGAAGAGATAGTAGTTTGCCAAGAGCACAGATTTGGGGTTGACTCTCAATCATCAATCAGTATTTTATTGTCATTCTGTTGCAAGTACATGCTATGTATTTGGAATAAGAATGTGTATGGCATGGTCTTCATCTTCTTGGAAGATGACTGTCATATAATATGTGTAGGACATGGTGTGATATCCACAGCAGGTAACACCAGAAACAAGACTATCTTCTTTATCCATGAAGGGGCTGTGGCGCATTTTCTATGTTGCTGTCAGCTTTTGTGTTATTGCATATATTTTGCATAAATATGGAAAACTGAGGACATAGGACCAACTCTACATCCTTTAAGGGATTCCGATAGCATCTCCTTTACCCAATGGCATGACAAAGGTAAATATCTGTGGGGCTATGCAGGCATCTTCCAAATAGTTTAGCAGGCAGAATAATTTATCACAGATATCGCTTGCTGAGATACTTTAGATTTATGGCATGGTGAACAACCTGTTTCTGAAGATTGGATTCTGTTTGCAGAGACGGAATGGAGAAGACATACCCGTGGCCCAGACGAAGAACATCAATCATAGAAGATTTGCTGCCTCTTTTAGATTGCAAGAAGTGACAAAAACCGACCAGGATTTGTACCGCTGCGTAACTCAGTCAGAACGAGGCTCTGGGGTCTCCAACTTTGCTCAACTTATTGTCAGAGGTAACACTTTTTGCTTTTGCTTCATGAAATTGCATGTCTTTATTAGAACTGAGCAGGTCTGTAGACACAGGGGTTGGTTTTTAAACTCCAATAGTCTTGCTTACAAGTCAATATTCCATATCACTATCAAGATAATGGTAATGTCAAGTAAAGTGGAGATGCGTTTTAAAACTTGTTAGTTAGTTTACTAACCAGTGTCTCATCAAATGAAATATTATTTTTCCATGTTTAATGTGGAAACACATGTACAGTATTTTCTTCCATATTGCTTTACAGTTTTCATCCCAACTTAAGAGATGCTGCACCCTCTTGTTTGAGAAATTTTGCAGGTACTGCTACAGTACTTTAGTCCAAGAAATGTTGTGACAACAAGTCACAGTAAATATTTCAGGTAGAACTGTAAACATTTTCAGTAGCAAATCTGTATATTAAATAATCATTAGCTCTGGTCTTTTTATCAAATCATACAAAGTTAGAATGAATTTTTCCTAATCTTAAGTTAGAGGAACATGAGAGCTTGCCATATTAGGTATCTCTCTTTGGATTCAGAGAAAATATAGGCAAGGTCAAGATACATATTACCTTTATTAAGAATTTATGGGTCCTTATTTTATCTCGGACATTGATTTAGGTTTCAGGAATGCAGTGTAGAGAGAACACAGAGCTCCTATTAACATGACCCTTGACAGCGGGTACCTTAGGAATGTTCTGTAAACATGTGTAGCTTGTGATTGTGGTATGTATTTGGGTGAAGATTGCTTTTTTCATAAAAGTGGTTTCATAATTTCTTTTGAGGAGGTGATAAGGTGAAATAGAGAGAAAGGGAGAAATTTAGCTTCCTGAAAATTTAGAAGCAAAGTAGCTCTGTTGAATCAGGTATCAGACAGTCAGTCTTGACACAAGTGAAAATGTGAAGACCTCAACATGGAGACATTTGGCCAAAGTGATGAAAACTAGACTCTGAAATTGTACAGAGCAATAGGGGAGCCATTTGTGAATGAGACACACTTCTCTGAGTTACGGAAATGCAGGATGGGTAAAGTTTCTAAAGAGTCATGTAGATAGGAGAAAACACTGGGCAAAAACTTCAGACATGGGGCTAGAGAGATTGCATTGTGGTTAAGAGAGCAAATTGCTCTTTGTGAGGACCCAAGTTCATTTCCCAGCACCCACATTGGATGCCCCACAACTGCCTATAATTTGAGCTCCAGGGGATCCAACCACTGATGTCTGACCTCTTTGGGAAAGCACACTCACATGCAAAGACCCTCACACAATTCATGTATGTAAATAAAAATATAAATACATCTTTAAAAAAGAAAACAAAAAAATGCCATAGTTCAGGAGCTGAAAGAAAATGAGATGTACTCATAGCCCATTAATCTATTTTGTAATGCTTGATGATGAATAATTGTTAGAAATATTGTTTGGAGATGTACTTGATTCTCATACATTATTCTTTAATGACTATTGAGAACAGGAAATTAAAATTCAGGTTAGTTGATATTCCTTCCAGAACCATAACAATATAACACTTGGTGGAGACTGACTACACACCTGTGCTTCTTGTCTCTTAGTGATGAGTTCCTTCTCTACCACATCACGTTTCTCTAGCATTCACATTATCAACTAATCCTCTTCATCTCTTATATACTTTGCTGAGATCCTATAGCTCATTAAAAACAAAACAAAAGTTGATCTTTGTAGGATGAATATGCCCTTGTCTTCAATGCAGCCTGACTGAGGACTGCATTGTCTCATCTTACCTGCACAAGTTCATAGAATTAAAGACCCTTTTATGCAAAAGTAAAAGAACATTATAGTGTTTTACAGCCTGGTTCAGAAAGATAACTCTCTATACGTTTACACTGATGACTGCTTATCCATTTTTGTTGACGGTATTTCTGCCCCTCTCATGTGAGTCTAATTCATTGGTATGGGGCACCATTGCCATCTCTCTTGTATGATTCTAATTCTAAAGTCATAGATGTCTTGGGTATTCTTTTGGTGTTTCACAGGCTGGGTTTGCAGGGATGTGGGTCTGTTATTGACGTACCATGCTCCCTGCATCTCCCAAGTCCTGTGTGAGTAGTCAGATATACTACCTCGAAAAAAAACTGTTACCTGTTAAGGGCACTTAGAGTGTTTTTGCATACCCTAACTACTACAACACATAGTTAAATGTGTGATCCATTAGAGATATGTTATGTAGGAGCACATATACACAGTTACATATACACTTCTTAAGGAGGGGGCCCACACTGGACAAACTGGATGTTTTGTGTAAGGCAGGTGGTAGTTGTTTTATCCATGTCCTTTCCTGATACAGATGGGCCATACCTATTCATGGAAAAATTTTGCTCATTTATTTAAAAAAATTAGTATGTTGGGATTAGATCTTCAGTATTTGTAATACTTCTTTTTTTCATGTGTTTGTTTTTTGGAAGTGTTAGATATGAAATCCAGGGTATAGTACATGGTTTTCAAGCACGCAAGAACTAAGTTATGCCCTATTCCTTGTTACTTGATTTATAGGTAGATTTCTATGATTTTATTGGGGCCTTGTTTTCCTTAGTTGTTGACATATACATTGTTTTAATAGCATTTAAAAAGAATTCTTAAATTCCACACAAAATTTAACTTTTTCCCCCCTTTGATAAAAAAGTTTCTACTTTTTATCCATTTTACTGTAGATTTTGTATTGTATATGTGTTAAAGTATAATAGTGCTCTGGATGTGTTAGCTGCATTTTTGCTAACATAATAAATATCCATTTTGATAGTTTTGACAGGTTCACTCATTTTTGACATATTTTAGGATCTGTATCAAATGTTTGCAGGTGATGCGTGGCTTGTCGTATTATCTAAGAACCAATATAGAGAAACACATTTTTCTTATTTGTCCAGATATCCACAAAATAAATACTACAAACCAAAACCATCTCCCTGGGGGTCAACTGTCCTGATTGCTAACCAAAACCATGCCCCTGGGTGTCAGCTGTCATGGTACTGACACAATGGGGAAAATTCACCATGGTGACAGTTCATATCTCTCAGTGGCACATTTAAAACTGATGTCCTGCTGGATGGACACAAAAGATGGTAATTTTAAAGGAAATTTTTGGGGCAGTGATATGAATAGTCTTTAATGAGAGTTGGCGTGGTGTTGCCTGTTGTCGAACATGACCTATGGGTGAGAGTTTATTAGTGCATTTTCTCTTAAACTGGAAGTGACAAGGCATGCTTAAGGCTTTTTTTTTCTTGTTTGCTACTAGTGAAAATTTTACTGCAAAATCCTCATGCCGAAGAGTATTGATCTGTGTGTTCCCGGAGCCACGGGAATAGCAGAGTGGGATGGTGAACAGAATTTACTTTGCCATAACTCTGGCTTTGCTTCCAGACCATTTTGAGTAATGGTAACATCTGCAGCTTGCAGAAGCTGATCTTCATTGATGAAGAAGCTTTTGCTCATCTGAGACCAAGAGGAGGCATCTTTGCTTAGTGATGCTACAAGGTTCAGGAGCGCTGCCTGTAAACACGGTGCAGAAGGGGTGTTGGCCAGCCCCACAGTGACAGCTAGGCTTTGTGGATGACATTGTGTGTTGGTGCCTTTTCTCCTACTTTGTTTCACGTATGAGATTCTTCTGTCCAAAGAAATCACAGGCCAGTTTCCATCTGCTCAAAAAACAACCCACTGAACACTTAGCGAAAATTCTCTCTTACATTTTGCATTTCAACTTTTTACAATGTTTGTCTACATTTTACTTTTTTTCCATTTTCCTCTTATTTTGGGAAAGAGTCTCATGCACCTCAGGCTGTTTTTCAATGCCTTTCTGCTTCTCCAGCCACCAAATGCCACTTGCTGGGATTGTAGACATCTAGTACCTGCTACATATTTAGCTTTTAAACATTTCCTTTTCCATTGAGACAGGGCCTCACTATGTAGCTTGGCTGTCCTGGAACTCACTGTGGAGATGAGCCTGGCCTCAAACTCACAGAGATCTGCCTGCCTCTGTCTCCCGAGTGCTTATATTAAAGGCAGGCACCACCACCACCTGGCCAGCTTCTAATTTTTTTTTTTAAATTACATTTTTTTGTTGTCGTTTTAAAATCATTAGTGATTTGATTTTTAAATTTTGCAGTCTATTATTAGCCATTGCAAAATGCTCTGGAAATGAAATATATTCAGCTAATATATTTATCTATTCTTAGTGAATAAGTCAACTTTAGTTATGAGTAGGCTGATTCTAGGTTTCATTTACCAAAATTTATTGAATATTTGTATTCAACTTACTGGTGTTGGAAGTTAGGTGATTGATATTGATAGTCAATGTACGTCATGTGATGCACTCACTGACATTTTTGACTAGAGGGTGCAGAGGAACACTTCTGGGGTCTTTGATACAGTCATTAAGCATCTAGGTTCTTTGCATTTCACTCTGATTTGGGTTTGTATCGTAAGACCAACTATCCTCCCAGTTAAAGGACACTAGCATGATTAAATGCTCTCTGATCCCATCTACTGGGGATAAATAGAGCCATGCTGGAGGGGCATAATAAAAACAAAAAGTGAATTAAAATGAAAAGGCCCAAGAAAACCTGCTCCTTTGTATGCTCATTTTTAAAAGTTAATAATTTTTTAAATTAATACAAAATTAACTGTTGTAGGAGCTGGAAAGATGGTTCAGTGGCTAACAACACATGTTGCTCTTAAGGAGGCCCCAGGTTCAGTTCTCAGCATCTACATGGTAGCTCACAATCATTTCCTACTGTCGTCCCAGGGGATCTAATGCCCTCTCCTGACCAATGTGGGCACCAGTCACACAAATGGTACATAGATATGCATTCAGACAAAACAGTAATACATCTAAAATAAAATAAATGAATCTAAAAAAATTAAGAAATGGAATTTTAATGGGGTCATGAAACATAACTGTGGGTTGGAAACCAGCTAGATTCTTCAGTGCACCAAGAATGAACTTTTGTACTCAGTGCTCCAGAGCCTAAGCACTGTGTTCTGCATGGTTACTCATTCCATTTAGAGAGGCAGCAACCACAGCAACATTTCCAGAGAAGGTAGAGCAGGATGAATCTCCAGAAAGATACAGAGTTTGGAATATGGCAGTGTTGGAGAAGAGTCTGTCATACTAGGCAAGCAGCGAGAGGCCTCAGGTCACCAGGGAGCCCAGAGTTCATCCAGTCTGTGGTGTGATAGCAAACTCACTTTTCTACTACCATTTAGCACTTGTGGAGAAAAGTTGTCAACATTAACGCAGAATTTGGATGCGAATGTTAAGACTGTTTCTTATTGTGGTTATTTGTAGTTTTAAGCTTAACTGATTTCCTTTAGTAACTAGCATTATCGTTATGTAAACTCAGTAGTTTTCTCAAAATTAACAACCCAATGGTTTGGTTGAAGTAAAAGCAGCCAGGCTGGATGAGGCTAGAGGAGGGATGAGGAGTTTCCTGTTCCCTCTATCCTTTAGATGGAGCAAAATGGGGAAAGCATGTCCTTCTTCCAGGGCGTGAACCACTCTTTGCCTTCTTGGGTGAGCTGGCGGAGCTGTTGTTAAGTTTAGCTTGAAACATTTTTCACCTGCAAAATTGATCTTGTTTTGTCCAATGTTCTTTTTCTGGCTCTATCATCTCTCTGTGCATACTAGTTTAAAAAAAATCACTTCTAAATATTTCATTTTTCTATTAACAGCAAAGGCATTCGGGCAGTAGGAAGAATGACATACTTTACTAATACTCTTGCTGGCTGGTGGTTTCAAGGCCATGGAATTTCTAGCCAGAGCATCAGCAACCTGCTTAATGCCACAGTATATTGATTTGTAACCAGTTTTCATAGCATAGCTGTCAAACTTGTGAATTCATACAAAGATCTTTTTTCTTAATGGTGACTTGAAGATCCGCTTTCTTTACTTACATTGTGAAAACTAGTCAACTGGGCAGGAAGCCTGATGGGTTTTTTACTTTTTAAATTTTTTTTGGTTGTAATTTAAACATCAGCATTTTATAAAATCTGAACTATCATGAAAGTTGTAGAGCACATTGATAAACGATTTGTTAATTTTCCTTCTCTCTGATGCCCTTAGAAAGGGAAGGTAGACCGTACACTCAGCAGATATCAGTTATCAGTTGTTCCAAGAATATAGGAGATTTAATGTTTCATAGCTTAGTTTTTTTCTTTGCTACTATACCCTTGAAGATGATAAAGGAAACATTTAGAGTCTCCTCTCATTCCGAGTACCTACTTCTGATTCAGGTGTTTCATCGTTCAAGATGCCTGGTACACATCTAAATTCCAAATGAGTGAAAGTGCATCCTTATTTCAGGTACTGCATGGTGATATAACCAGAAAGCAGACATAGAATTGAGCTTCTCTTGTAATCATTTGGAGGAATGCTTTTCCAAATTTAAAAATATTAAAAGTTGTAATGGAATCTTCATCCATTGAAAAGTAACTGGGTTTTAAGTGTACTCTTTATCAGGAGTTGAGGTAACCTATACTATTCTGCCCATATCTGTACACCATTGTTCCCATCATGGTTGCCTGTTTCTCCTGATAGTTACTCTCTAGAATGGTGGGATGCAAAACACATGTTTTGACTGTGTCATCGCTGTCATTTTATTTACTTTCTCTAAGCTCATTTCAAAAATTAAAATGCAGCATGAATCTCCTCCCAAAGGGCACCTGCAAGTTTTTCTGAGGGCAATTCACTTGTGTGAAATAGAGGCAGTGTTTATCTGGGAGCTGCAGGCCAGTGCTCTTTGAAGTGAATCTTCAGGGAGTTTGGTTTTGTGGCCATTCTTCTTAAGAACTTGCAGAGAGGAAGCACACCATTGACATGCTAAATAATTATGTGTGGGGGTCTTGAGGGAATTTGATTTCTAAGCATAGACTGTAGGTCTTTACTCAGGAGCCTTTCAGCTCTGTGCTCTTGGAGTTTGTGATAAATGTAACTTGGACTGATGTCTATCAGGGGACTTCTACTTCTTGAACTAACAGTGTCTTGGGGCTTTAGAGCCTTATTCCTCTTCACTATTTTTTTTACCCTTTTCTCAACCCCAAAAGAAAACAACCAAGCCAGTTTGTGCTAAGGTTTCAGTCTCTCTGCCTTCCTTTGAAACTTCATTGGAAAACCAACTATCAGCTCTTATCAAGTCTGCAAGCAAAAACACCAAAAGATACAGCCACCTCTGCATTGGGACATTTATAATTTAATTCAATAGGAAAATACAGAATTACTTTCTTGGCATGGAATATTGACTTAGATTTTGGTAAAATTTATAATTGTATTAGAAAAAAAAAAGTCCCTAAGCAAATAAAAACCAAACCCAACAATAAGTGAAAAGCCCAACTAAAGCATTCATTGTAGTAAGCTCCCTTATTAAGCACTAATGTGGTCAATTATGTTACACTGTGAGAGTATTATAGGGTGTTAATTGAACAGAAGTCCTACAGCTGACCAACGGCAATCAGTGATGGCAGAGAAAGAATTCATCGTGTTGGAGGGTTAGTGGGTTAACATGGTGATTGAACGGTGTCGCTGTGAAGTTGTATTTCATTAGTTGTTCTCAAGTCTCTCCTATTTCTCCAGTACTTTGTCTTCACAAGAGTCACTAGCAACCACTCTGCCTATCAGTCTTGTACCCATGCATGGGTGGGCTTTTGTATTTAGTTTTTAGTTAGTATAAATCATTTGTCAGTTAAATGCTTGTGTCTTCTTAAAAGCTGGGTAATGTGCATCTGCTTCCTAGTACAGGCAACCTTTTATTAAGACTCCCAACACAGAAAACAGAAACACATTCAGAACCGTTACAAACCTAACCAGGAGAGCCATGCAAACGTGCACTTAGATGTTATGATAAATTCGTCCATCCTAACCTGTTTGGTTATTATCGTACCCTAGAAACCCATTTCCTTTCTGAGTTAGTATAGATGGGTTTTTGTCTTTTCTAGGAAATGGTGAGTTGAGCAAAATTGAAAGCAAGCCTTCAGGCCACTAATGGAGATAAACATTTACGTTTCTGTTCCAGCTCAGCATGGCTTTTGTTTACTTTAGAGTTAGGAAGTTTTCGAAAAAGGAACAGCTTTCCCCTTTTGGGGATTAAACACTAGAATTTGAGACGGGGCCCCTTACAGGGTGAATGGAAGAAAGGACAAAGGTGATCACTGCCATCCACACTCACATCTGCAGTGCCCTGGTGCTTCCCAGGGTTAGTGCCACTCTAATCTTTGTGTTTAGAGAAAGGATGCCCTGGAAATGTGTCCTCTTGCCAGGCTGTGGTGGCGCATGCCTTTTATCCCAGCACTCAGGAAGCAGAGCCAGGTGGATCTCTGTGAGCTAGGCCAGCCTGGGCTACAGAGCAAGATCCAGGACAGGCACCAAAACTACAAAGAGAAACCCTGTCTCTAAAAAAAACCACAAAAAACAAAAAACCAAAAACAAAAATGTGTTCTCTTCTCTTGAGAGGTATAGGGGTATAATTGAGAAGAAAACTCATGTATTCCAAGTTTTACTTCCTGAGCCTTAAACTAAAAAGACAAACGTGTGTTTTTGTTTGTTTGTTTGTCTTTGTTTTTGTTTTTGTTTTCTTATCCTGTTGCATGGTTTGGAACCATATTTAGATACAATAGCACAGAATCTGTGATTATATTAAAACAAAGCGGGGGAACCCCATAATAATCGCCTCTGTGTTTGTCAGGAAGGAGCCGTGCCACCATTTATATCTAATTATTCCACTCGCCCCTGGTAGATTCTGTCATCTTCAGTTACATAGAGGCACTTCCTTTTGTGACCTGCCATCTCTAAAGTGACTTCTCTTCATAGTAGGTTAAAATAATAAATCATGGCCACAGTCCTTTGCCATGCAAAAATGACAAAATGCCATTTCCCCGGAACACAGCTGGAAATTTCTTTCCTGTCTCCATAGTCCTTTATCTCCAGGAGCATACCAGCCCCTCTCACAGTCTGCTGGTACTGGAGTCTCCAATCCTTCATCTTTAGTCCTTTGTTTTGTTCTTTTTCTCTCCCTCAAAGGTAGCTGTTCTTTCATGATCTTATTTCATTCCAATTTGTAATCATTTGCTCATATGCCTAACATCCAAACAGCCATGGTTTCCTCATCTGAAATAGAATTAGTTAATTATGTACTTTCCCCTCTAAAGATGTGAAGTTGTGGAAAGATTTTTGTAGGAGGACTATTCTTGGTACATTTGTTCAGAACAAAGTCTTACACAAAGTTGTTGAGACCATAACACCAAAGAAATAATATGGGTTTTTCTGTTTGTTTGTTTGTTTTTAGGTTTTCAAGACAGGGTTTCTCTATGTAGCTTTGTGCCTTTCCTGGAACTCACTTGTTAGCCCAGGCTGGCCTAGAACTCACAGAGATCCACCTGGCTCTCTGTGCTGGGATTAAAGGCGTGTGCCACCACCACTGCCCAACTGAAATAATATGTATTAAATGATGATTTCCACATTTATCTGTATTTTATTTGAATGGGCTCTGGGTACCCAGTCCTCATTCCTTCTCACACACTATTTCCCACTGTCTCTTTACTTCTGCTGTATTATAGTTCCCTCCAGCTATACCAATTAGAAGATGTGCCAAGAAGAGAAGGCATAGAACACACATGTTCTTGAGGAGGAGGATTAAACATCAGCTGTAATAAGTGTTTCTTAGGGAAGAATCTGAAGGTGTACCAAAAGTTGTTTCTTAAGCCTTCCTGAGGTAGGGTGTGAAAACTGAAAAATGCACATATATTTGCTATTTGACTTGGAATTCCGAGAGGCTTAAATTAGGCGCTGTGTGTTTGTGTCCGTCTTAAAGGAGACGAGGATGGTCCATGGTTTTGAGCATGGTGGATTTTCAGGGTCTAAGTTCAGCAGACTGACAGTCTTCAAAGTTTGAGCTGGCGAAAGGTCATCTCGAGAGAAGTGGCATGGTAAGAACAGGGTACTGCTGCGGACTTATGGCAGATATGGTGATCACATTGTGTAGTGTCATAGAAGATCCAGACTTATAGCCTGAGATTCCAGTTGAGATCTGGTATTGTGGACATTAATTCGGAAGATCTGAGTGAATGTACCACTGATTTCACTGTAAATTTCCAGTTCAGATGCAAGGAACAGATTCAGTTTTAAAGTGCTAGGGTGTATGAGTTATGCTCAGATTAACTACAAGTTACTGAATGAGAATCATACAAAGTGAATACACAATGAGTACTGAATACAGTTCTTTGTGTTAGCTCATGTTATTAGAAAATTTTATGTGGTAAATGCACATATCATTGGCTAAATAGAATTTTGTAAATCAAAGGACACTGATAAAGTCAGAATACTTTTGTCATGGACATGAGCATATTCAAACACAGGTAAGTAATGTTTAAGTATGTGTTCCCCAACATTTCAAATGAGCTTCTGGCTTAATTAATGGCTGCCTGTTGACTAGACAATATTTGGGCATATGCCTGTAATCCTAGCACTTGGGAGACAGACTGCATCATCATCATCAAAAATTTCAAACCAGCCTGGTCTTTGTAGTGAGTTTCATGCCATCCAGGGTTACATAGAGATACCTTGCCACAAACACAGGGGGAAAATATTAAGTGAAATCTTCTCCCAGATTTAAAAAAATAAAGCCTATTATTGCACAGAAATGAGGCAAATTCTATAAAGAGTCCCCCTTTTTGCCTGCTTTTTAGATTTTTTTTTTTCCGCTGCTGATAGCAATCCTTTGCCTTTCTTTTCTAGCAGGTTTTTCTTTCTTTTTTTTTTTTTTTCTTTTCTTCGAATGTCTGGATGTGTAGTGAGATTTTCCTTCTAGGACTTTTGGCCCAAAGCATTTCTGTATCCTTAAGACAGTCATTCAATTCAGCGGGTGGTTTGAAAAAATATTTACTTATGGGTAGATAAAGATTTTCCACCTGTCATAATTTTCTTGTGTTAAAATTCCCACTAGGCTTGACATTTCTGTGTTTTGTGTGGGGTTGTTGAAAAGCAGTTACCATGACCAGCCTGGTTGATGCATGGTAATGATGAAAAGCAGAATGGTTGGAATTCAATATGGATGGCAGAAATTCGAGGTGTCAGGGAAGCTGTATATTAAAGAGAATTTGAATTGGAAACCAAATCCCCACCTGCCACTGGGAACATTTTGATCATTTTGATTTATTAAACTTTTATAACAACATTCAGCTGGAGCTGAATTAAAGACTTTCGTCCAGGATAGCTTATTGTGCACCATCCACTGTTTTATGGGTATCAGTTTTGAAGGTTCTAGCAATCTGTGAAGAGAGAAAGAATGAGTGACGGGGTGAGGGTTTGTCTTATATGGCGGTTTATCATTATGTTGATGAACATTGCTTTCAATTTGTCTTTGTTTGATTCTCTTGCTGACAAACAGGATTTGCAATTTCACGATACTAAGTTACTTTAAATTTTTTATGTTTTTCCATCATTTTTGCAGCAGTGACAAATAGTTTTCTGATTGGAACAGTGAATATACAGAGAGAGCAAGAGCGAGCGAGTGAGCGAGCAAGAGAGAGAGAGAGAGAGAGAGAGAGAGAGAGAGAGGGGGAACATTTTCAGCACTTGTGCATCTCTTTTCAGGTTTGGTGGATAAATATTCACATAGAAAAGCCAAGGGTATGCTGAAGCCTGCCATAGGAAAGTGCATCCCCTTGTAACTATTGGAATTCTGTGCATCAATCCTGTTAAAAATCGTCTTTCAGCATCAGCAACCATGAGTCGTCTGTTCTGAACAGTGGCTCCCTGATAAAGAGAAATCAATTACTATTAGAGAGGCACTGGAGGTTAAAGGCATTACTGGTTCACACTTGGTTTTGCAGCCATAAGAGGATAGTTAGCTGAGAATCAGGAATGATGGCAAAGACGGATGAGACAGAGTTCAAGGAGCAGTAACGTGAGGGTCCAGGACTATCATTCCAACTTGTCTCTGCAGTCATGATGGATGGTTTGGTGGCCAGAAGTAATAACACCAAATGATGAAAGATACATCTCAGCAACTTGAGCCCAGCAGACTGTACCTGTTGGAGTCCTGGGTCATAATGATTCCTGATTTGCAACCAAACAGGTTGGCTGCATTTAGCAACCCAGGTTTTTGGCAGCTGTGAAGGAAGCAAGTAGCATATCAAACACTCCTGCACATTGTAAATTTAATTACCTCATATTTATGCATAGTAGATGTTGACAGGAACTTGTAAGCTATGCTAATATGGTAGGTAATTTGTTACCTCCAGAAATCACTTTCCATGTGTCTTCTGATCATTATCATGAAACATGATAAATGATCTAGTCCATGAGGTATAAATGAAAATGAAACGGATAATTGGATTCTATGTCTAAATTGTGGCTGGAAAAGTTGCAGCAATTATAATTGAATTTATCTCATAAAAATGCACTGGGTAATCCATCAGTGACCTTTCATCCTTCTGAGCCTCTGGTATTACATGGAGCTAGTTTTACAGTGCTTACAGACTTGGTCATAGATTTTTTTTTAAAAAAAATTGAAAATCCTTGTATTTTAAAAGTATCATGTTAATTTCAATGAGTCCAAACAGTTAATGCTGATGCTCTTATTTTATGAGTGAAAATACAGTGTCTTGCTGTTACCAGTGCCTTGATCGGGTGGTTTTGAATTAGGGAAAGATACATCGAAACTGTTTTGATGAATCCCTTTATCATTTCAGCACACATCTGAGCAATGGAAGTGTGTTCTATTGTGGAGATTGTGTTACTGTGGTTCTTAGGAAAAAAAGAAACGTCTAAATAAGAAAGTGAAGTAGAACTGATTTTCAACATCACCATGCTTTTTAGCCCACCTCTCCCTTTCATTAATTTCCTTTAAATAACAAAAGCATGAATTAGCACAAACATCAGCAAGGTCTTGGGTTTGGGCAAGTGGCTCACTGTGGAAAATGTTCTCTGTCCAAACAAGAGGACCTGATCTCCATTCCCAGGTAAAACCTGAGCATGGAATGCAGAACCTGGCTGTTATCCCAGTGCTGAGGAAACAGAGACAGAAGGATCCTCGGGGCTTGCTGGCCAGCCACTGTAGCCCAAACTCTAAGGAAAAAGACTGTCAAAAAATTAGGTAGAGGCAACAGGGAAATCCGTCAATGCTGATTTCTAGGGTCCACATGGTGCATATATGTATACACAGGCAAATATATACAGATGCGGATTTTCCCTCAAAATTCACTATTGACTTATTCATTGATTAGATTTAATGCTTTTAACAAGTATTAACATATATTAACCTGTATTAATACATAGCCAATAGGGTCACACAGTTGCATATGAAGCTTTAAATCAACTAATCTTAACACTGTAGTTTGCTATATTGTCTGTTACTCTGTCCTGTTCTGTGATTCTCCCTCCGCCCATCTCTTTTGCCTGGCTTTTCTTCAACAACGTCCAAAACATTTTTAATGACCTGTTTCTCTCCCTCATTTATTATCATCTGAGGGGATCTGTTTGGGACTGAATTAGTAAATCATGTCAGGTTCAATGTTATCTAGAAGTTTTCTGTTGAAGTGACCTGTCAATCTTCAGGACATGTCCCCAGTGTATGCTTCTCTTTCTTATTTTCTTTTCTTATTATTTTTGGTCTTGATTATTTTTCCCTCTGAATGTCTTCATTTTCTTTTTGGCAATGTAGTTGTAACTGGGTAGTTTATTTCCGTAACTGATTGCTGTAACAGGACGTAATGAACATATATTCTTCTCTCTGTTAAATTTAATAAAACTGAAGAGTGTAAAGCCTCATAAAAATAACTCACTAATGATTTTTTTTTTACAATGTGCTATATGTGGTGAGAGATGTTTAATGTGTGCTGTTTATCTGGTTCAATAATAAAAAATTAATATTCTCCATCCTCAAGGAACCTGAGTCTGATGAATAGACTTGGTTCATGCTCCTAAGGACCCAGGCTCACAGTGTGACCCGGGTCTTAGAACAATTATCACTTAACTTTCATCATGATTACATAAAATTCTACTAGAGCCATCCACTCATGGACAGGGATGAAGAAATCATTTCTTATAGCAAGATATAACTGTGATTGGTGAATAAGCCTTTTTTTAATCATCCCCCCAATTCAGTTAGTCTGGTTTTTTTTTTTTGTTTTTTGTTTTTTTTTTATTGTATAGCCTTATAATCTCTATAGTTACTATAAGTTGTTTAGGTATTGTCCTTAAGTTTGTATTGCCCTCCCAAGTAGCATTCCATGTATCTAAGATCTACCACTTTTGCATCCCTTATTCTCCGTAAAGTGATGGGAACTTTGTCTTATCTTCTCTAATCAAGTGGCAGGCATTTTAGTGACTATAGCGACTGCCATACATGTTCCTGATGACCTAACAGAAGCACAAACATACTCCTGCACCTATGCAGACTCATGTACACTCATGTGCACTGATAGAATCTCACTGGGCCTAGAGTCCAGGAAGCCAGCATCTCTGCTATAGTCTAGGCAGAGAGTAGCACAAACTCAGTTTATGAAAATTCTGAACCTAGGGTTATTTCTCCTGATGGAGTTCTTTTATTTTAGAACTTCCTTGATGGTGGAAAAAGTGAACTCATCCTCTTTCTGAAGTCATATTACTTAATAGATAAGAATATATGTCCAACTTATTCTTAATTTTGTTTTAAAATAAATTTAATATTAATGTTCAAAAGCTTTCTCCTTATGCTGGATAGTGGTGGCGCACACCTTTAATCCCAGCACTTGAGAGGCAGAGGCAGGCGGATCTCTGAGTTCCAAGCCAGCCTGGGCTACAAAGCGAGGTCCAGGACTGTCAAGGCTGTTATACAGACAATCCCTGTCTCTAAAAATCAAAAGTTCCCTCATTGGTTGTGTTCAAAGGGGTGTAGTTATTTGAAATCGAAACCTCAGACTCTGTTGTTTGTTATTTCTTTTTAAAAATAATATTATTATATTTCCCTTTTACAGACTTGTCTCACTCCCCAACGGTGTACATTAAAATGTCACAAACTTTGTTGGTATAATCTGTTCATTCTATAATGTGACACAATTTTTGTGTGGCAGAAATTTGGAAGTCCCCAGGGGATGCTTTTTCTGTGAGCCTTGACACTTTGGCCCTTTGCTGAGAAGTCTTAGAATGAACAGCTTAAAATGATTTAGACTCCTGCAGATCAGAAACATCTGGCAACTTCGGTGTGCACATTCCTGGCACTTAGGCTGTGATATCTTTTCCAGTTAATTGTAAATGTGACATAGAGCCCCAAGAAGTATTCCAGGCTCCAGTGGTCAGAGGGCGAGATGACTGGCCTTTTGTGAGACGCCTCAGAAGTAGCTTTCCATGACTTGTCTAGGCTGTACTTGAGGCAGGATTGAGGTCACTGAAACTTTGAGGATTGGAGCATTCCCAGCTTCCTAATTACAGAAGTAAATGAGTGTATGAGGGGTGCTATCACTTTCTAGTGATGATTCTGTCAAATGCCTCTGTTTCATTTTTTATGTGTTGTTTTTAATAATGGAATAAACACAAAGTCTAGCATACTTCCCACACCCCAGTACATTCTTCTTGTAATTTGAACATCTTCTAGCTCAGACCCTGAGAGTACGGTTATGGTTGCTAATATCTTTATCAACAAAGTGACATGTGATTTTATTCAGAAGAAAATAAAGTGGAGAGATCTATCACTTTAATGTGGATTTTGTGTATATTTGAAAAAGTAACTTTTGAGAGAGGTCTAGAAAGTTCCCAACACTAATTAGTACTGTTGAACAGGCTATCAGGCTTTCTGATAATGCTACATGTGTTCTCCCATGACTGATTTGTGAGCTGTCTGTTCTAACATGTTCAATGTCAGCATCATCTCCCAAGCTCAAAACACAGACACAGTGATGTATGCCTCAAAAACTGAAAAACCTGGGACTCTGGATTGGGAAATGATGTCCTTCAGTTAGAGTACCGAAACTCTTGACCTTCATCAAATATGAGTGCCATTGTATGAAAATGTGAAAAGAAAGATTCCAAGGAAACACACTCTAGTCTCCTCTTCACACTATGGAAAATGGTAGGCCTCCTTTCTCAGGGTTTGTTTGTTTTTTTTTTTTGGTTCTTCAAGACAGGGTTTCTCTGTGTAGCTTTGCGCCTTTCCTGGAACTCACTTGGTTCTCAGTTATTGTTTTATATCCACTGATGGAGGTTCTGTATATGTTTCTTCAGTGCCCATGAAAATATTAACATACTATTTCTTGTAATGAAATATTTTTCTTCAGAAAACTTTCAGTTGGTGGAGATAAATTGTCAACATGATATGGAACTTGGGGGTTTAAAGAAAATATGACTATTCTAGATTAGGAGCCACTTCAAGCCCATATGTGTGTGTGTGTGTGTGTGTGTGTGTGTGTGTGTGTGTGTGTGTATACTTTTTTTTGCCAGAGCTGAGGACCAAACCCAGGGCCTTGTGCTTTCTAGGCAAGCGCTCTACCAATGAGCTAAATCCTCAACCCTGCTCAAGCCCATATTTTTAAACCCATGATATCCCTCAAAGCAGACTTGAGCTTTGTCTTACTCGGGAATGGCTGGTGTGAAGGAATAGTACACTCTTCAGCTTTAAGTAGGCATTCTAGAAAGCTTTTCTTTCACTAGACATTCCTTTATGGATCATAGAATTTCCCATTGTTTGTGCTATTTTAGTACTTTAAACATCAGTATCCCATTATGATGTTGACATTGGGGGTTTATGAAGGAAATGAAAATAAAAGGTCTCAGGCTGGCTGACTTGTCACATTAGTGTAAAATGTCCTTGATCTTGTATCTTTTCACATGATTAAACATCTTTAAAATGTCAACAAAAATGTTGCTTTATCCAGTAGTGTATAATTATTCCTGTATATCTCCTGATTCCATTTAATTATACAACTGTGTCTAGTGATTTTACTTTTGATGGCATCCTGACTATTGGGAACATAGGTTTTGGCTTCTAAAGAAGTATTCATAGAATTGGAGGATGGTGATAGTCAGTTTCCCATTGTTTTGATGACTTACTAGAAGCTAAGTCCCTGTAAAGAAAAGAGTCTAGTTTAGTTCATAGTTTGGGATGCTCAACAGAATGTCAAAGCAGCATGCTCCAGATTTTGTAAGGAAACTCTGCATGTATCTCTTAAAGAGTCTTATTAATAAAATAAAACCTGGGGCCAGGTATTGGTCAACTCTGGAAGATCGAAGAAGCAGAACAAGCCACAGCTACCTCACCTTGCCAGTTCCTCAGCTGATCCTGTTTCCTCAGACTGGAAGCCTTTCAGTCCTCATCCAGAATGGGTCTCAGCTGAACTGTTGTTCAGAGCCTAAAAGCTTAACCAGGCCAAAAGCTTCCAGTTTCTGGTCTTCACAACTTATATATCTTTCTCTTTCTTCTCTCACTCCCTGGGATTAAAGGCTCGCTTTCTGGGATTAAAGGCATAAGTCACCATGCTTGGCTGTATCCTTGATCAGATTGATTTCTGCCTCTGGAATGCTGGTTTTAAAGGCATGTGCTACCACTGCCTATCCTCTATGTTTAATATTGTGGCTGTTCTGTCTCTCACCCCAGATAAGTTTAGTAGGGTGCACAATATTTCAGAGAACACAATACCACCACATGTATCCTCTGAGGAGACAACATAGTGTGCCTGTGCATGCATGTATGCATGTGTATGTCTGTTTCTAGTCTTACATGTGAAAGAACTCCAGAGTTCCAGGAGATATCACTTAGTCCCTTACAGGAACAGTGCCCTCCTCAACTAAAGCATGTTCCAGTAGATGCTATATGTCTCTTCAATGTCCCATAGCCTCACTCACATTGCCATGCCACAGTCCACACCCCCAATATATGAATCCCCAGTGAACACACCACATTCACACCATAGCAATGATTAGATCAGTTATTACATTGCCATCACACAGAGCTGTAATTTTGTGACAATAGTCTTCACTCTCCTATTTGTACACTCTCAAGGTCACTGTTAAACCCCTTCCTCCCTCTTGAGAACTTCTAAGTACAAGTGCATAGGAGTCTGTCACCTTGTCTCTGCTCATTACTCCGAACACCTAAGTAGCTGTCATTAGGAACAGCTTCCCTTGCCTCAATGACCCTCACAGCTGTATTCACTTCTCACTAGGAACAGTACCTGATATTAATCCACAACACTTAAAAACAAAACAATGGAATGCATAAATCATGTTTTACTATGACTGTTATTATGGATTCTCAACTGGAGAAAATGTTTTACAGTTGCTTTTGTTCATCTCTTCTTTGTGATGAGTTTATATGTGATGAAATTTACATGTGATGAAAGTTTTTCCAAAATTATGTTGGTCTCATTAAACCAACAATACAGTTTATCCCACTATGTAATTTTTCTAACAAATTGATTTATGCTTTTTGAAATGGAAATGCTCTTAAATTTTTGAGTGCTCTAGAGTTACTAGTATTTCTGTATAGGGAGACAGTATGTGTGGTTCTCTTAGATAATGGTCTCGTTTAGTTGGCTTTACCGTGTCATTAGGATTATTTTTCATAAAAAAATCAAAGTCCGCTATTTGTTGCATTAGAAGAATGTAACTGTGTCCTATTTTCCCATGAGGAATCTATGTTGTACCCTCTTAAGTTATGTAAAAATGAAAGTCTAATGATCACATACCTGAGTAACCAGGGGCCTGGAATTTGACATGCCTTTCTGGAACGCAGGGTCACCACCATTAGCACTATCTCCTGATTCCATTGGTAATCTGAGTCTTTACACTGGGAGGATGGGGGTGGGAACCTTCTGTGCAAGGCTCCATTAGTATGAATACCTCATGCATCATTTTAAATCATTTGTAGTGAGCACAAATGATGTATTTATCATGAATATATACTTCTCACATGTTTTAGTACAGTGATTCAACACCATATAGTGTTTAGATCCAGGAACAAGTTGGTAAACAGTGTGCTTGGTTACAATTGTCATAGAATTAATTAAAATCCCACAGATTTGAGATTCTGGCTTATGAGATTTCTTTTATATTTTCTACTGGTAAATATTCAGAATGTCCATCACTAATATTTTTCTTGAAATTACACATATATATCACATGTACATGTAGGTATAAATCTATATGTGTATATAACACAGTAGAGAGATCATAATGTTATTGTAAAAATGAAAACAAATTTAGTGGATTCAGCCATTGTGTTTTAATATGTATCAATGCAAAGTGAATATTAACAACACTTTGGTAATCCATATCTTTTTCCCCAGTGTAGAAAGGAGTGAAAGACTGTACTAGGTATATTGAACATGCTACTGGGACATTTATTGACATTGCAACAGTTCCCCTCCACCTTCCCACCATATATTTTCTTCTTCTCCCTCATAAAGGTGACTGATGGGATTGTGATCTGGTGGCCTGTTTATGTCTCCAGACTTACAGGGAACTCAGCGTGGAGTTGATGGCTTTTCTACTTTTATTACCAAGTTGATTGTTATTCCTGGAACCACCTGGATGTTCTTTTCCTTGAAGTGCTGTGAGCAGTTTGAGCTCTGACAAAGCTAAAATGAGGAATTAAACCATGATAAGAGAAGTCTTCTGTATTTATTACCATAAAGCTCATTCAAAAGCATCTATAATTTTATTGTAATGTGTGGCGTTGATTGCCATGCAGATTATAAGGTTGAAAAATATTTAGTAAAACTTAAACTATTATAATAATTCAAGATTCTGAGCCAATTCATTGCATAGATTGTGAACAGGACACAGTTGTTTTAGGGACAAAATGAGATACAAATTCACATTGATGCTATAGTGTAATAAACTCCGTATATCAAGAATTCCCTCATTTTTACCTGTACCCTAGATGTGAACTTTACTTCTAGTTTTTGCTGATGGCTCTAAAAGACCACATTGCTCTGTGCCTTTTTATTTCAGGGAGGTACTAAAGTGATTTCAGCAATGTTTTCAAATCTCAGTGACCAAAACGCCCTGGTAATGCATGGGATGTAAAATCCAGTATGCAAAATTGGCAGTTTCCATCACCAAAGTGATTCTTCTTATTTTTAGCACTTTAGGCTACAGGAGAGAGCCACAGCATGGAGATGCAATACCTGATCCTTCAGAGTATGAACACACATCACTGTGAATTGAGGTGGAGAGACACTCCTTAATATGGAGAGTGGAGATTTAGCCTAAGAATTTCCTTCTAAGCTTAACGACATTTTTTTATATTTATATATATATGTGAGTGTGTGTGTGTGTATGCATGTATGTATGTGTATGTATATATACACACACGTTTGTGTATGTATGTGTGAGATATTATATGTGTGTGATATACCACAATAAATAATCATTATAATATATTATATCATATATCATATGTGATATATTACATCAATTATTATATATCACATATTTAATAATTTAATATATACACAAATGCATTCTCTGGTATTAGTATAATTATGTTATACCTGTCCCAATTCATAGTATATATTCACATTAAGGATTATATCACAGAAAATTTTTCTGTGAAAATGCCTTTTACAAAGTGTTTTCCTGGGTGGTGGTGGTTGCTACATACATCTTTAATCACAGTACTCAAGAGGCAGAGGCAGGAGGATCTCTGTGAGTTCATGGCCCAGCCTCATTTACAAAAGGAATTCAGGACAGTTAGGACTACACACAGAAACCCTTTCTTGAAAAAACAAAAAACCCACAAAAAAACAAAAAGAATTTTTTTTTAAATTGGTCATCTTTGACTTAAAGATAAAAAGGAATTATGGTTAGGTCTGCAGTTGTGGCTTTTTTTTTTTTTTTTTTACAAGCTGGATAAATCATGAGTTGCCACTTGGTCACTAAACAATTGCTTAGAAAATGTTCTTTTGTTCCAGTCAACTAACTCCTTTAATTAAATAGTAACATTTTGTAGGTGCTGTGTATCAATGTCAGAACAATTGGCCAGCTATCTGGTTCAGAGTAGGAAGTAGTGCATCTTACTTTCCGAGGGCTTAATTTCAGCCTCAGATAACAAGCTTAATAAAACAGAAATCCCCATGTCTTCATGTGGATTCCTACACTGAAGTCCAGTGTACATTTTCTTCACAGAACATGTAAAGTGAGTGCAGATAATTGTTTTTCTTGTAGGGATGTTAAAGTTTTTTTCTAGGGGTCTGGCTAGCTGGCTAGTCACTGGTAACGATATTAAAGGTTTTGCTCTAGTGTAAGAAGTGCTGTGAATACAAGGAAGAGAAAGTTTTGTAGACCCATTACAATTCTTAATTGTGTTACAGAAAAGAAAGGGAAAACTAAGCAAAGCCAGTAAACTTCACTGAACCCAGTCCCTGATGTTGGATACTTGAAAAATTTCCCTCACCTGATAATGCCTGTTAGTTTTACCTCTTAGGTGAAAAAATAGTTACATTTCAGAAGGAAAGCTAGTAACTTCTCTCTACCTCTCTTCCTCTCCATTTTCTCTCTGTGTACATATGGGTATGTGGAGTATGTGTATGCAGGAGAAAGCTTTTGTGCCTCAAAACTCTATCAGCAGTGAGCTAAGGTTTACTTTGGACTCCTGGTCCTCTTGCCTCCATGTCCCAAATTTGGGATTAAATATACACACCACCATGACTGGATTCATGTGATACTGGGGATTTATCCAGGGTTTCATGCATGTGAGGTAGGCATGCTGAAATATATCTCTATTTCCTGAAAAGCAACTGTCTCAGTTAGTGTTATTATCGCTGCAATGAAACACCATGATCAGAATAAACGGAGGAGGGAGGGTTTATTTGTTTTAAGATTTCCATGGCACTGCTCATCACTGGAGGAAGTCAGGACAAGAACTCAAGCAGGCCAGGAACCTGGAGGCAGGAGCTGATGCAGAGGCTCCAGAGGAATGCTACTCACTGGCTTGTTGCTCATGGCTTGTTCAGCCTGCTTTTTTATAGAACCCAGGACCACCAGCCCAGAGATGGCACCACCCACAGTGGGTTGGGGCCTCCCCCATCAATCACTAATTAAGAAAATGCTCTGTAGCTGGGTCATGAGAAGGAGGCATCTTCTCTATTGAGGCTCCTTCCTTTCAGATGACTTTAGCTTGTGTTAAGTTGACATAAAACTAGCCGGAATAGTAACTTTTTTCATACTTTCATTTTTCAGTCTCAATGCACTACTGTTGAATAGACCCACTACAACTGACCATGGTTCATGTTCAAGTGTTGTTCTTCTAGAAATGATTCTAAACCCTGTATAATAAAGTTACAGATGTAAATGAAACACTTTTTTTAAAAAATACATTTTTCCTTCTTTATGGATATTGAAAAATTCTTTTCCGAAAACACCCTCTGTTCACTTGCCTGGGATTGTGGAATCTGTATGCATGAATGCTCATTGCTCTGTCTCTTCTCAGCACTGAACTAGCCTGTTTGAGTAAATGGTTAACCTTGCACTATTGAGAGTGTAAGTCACTGCTCTGTTGATAAGCAGAGGAAGTGAGTGATGGAATTCAGGCCAGCACAAGAAGCTTTGTCGTTCCGTGCTGCTAGAAACCATGTCTGTGGGCTTCTTGGTTCTGGGAAGTTAGCAATGAGCAAAACCTGAGTGCCCGTGGTTCCTCATGAAAATCCAACCTTCCACACTAGTGGACAGCAGAGGGAGATTTGAGTTTGGGTAGAGCAGAAATATGTGAGGAGTACGTCCCAACAGAGCAGCAACTGCAGGTATGGGATTAAAGGACCATATTTCCAGAAGCTCCCAGAAGGTGGAAGACACAAGGAACCAAGTTTTATCTGGACGCTTGGGAGGCATTAAACATCCTGATTTGCTCCTGTCTACTCATACTAATTTCAATTTTCTGGTTTCAAGAACTGTTAGAGGCTGAGTTGTATTAAGTACCTCAAGTTCATGGTGGTTTGTCAGAGTGGTCAGAGGACACTCATATGATACCCCAGCTGCTTTTATAGTGAGAGTGCCCAATTAGGGCTCCTTCTGATGCTATTTTCTCTGACAAAAATGAAAAAGTAAAATAAAACAATGGGGAAAAGATAGGATTGAGACAAACTTAATTTATCTTTTTCAAAAGATGGACATGAAAGTGTCTTTTGCCTTGGCATTTACTCTGTTACTGACATTTTCTAGCTTCTATTTCCAGGTTTGCATTTTATTGATTGAGTGGATTTTGATAACCGACACATTTTTAAAAACCATTTATAATAGGAATAATTGGGTGGGAATATTCTTTCATAGTGGCTTACTTGATTTCAAGACATTTAAACATTATTTCAAATATTAAACAAGTAAAGCAGGCTGAATATATAATTGGGATTTTCTCATCATAGCTTGGCTCCAGAATAATGAATGTAAGTCATTAATGGAAAGTTAATTGGGAACGCTGGCAAAGTTTATCTTGTATTTTGAGGATTGCATGCTTCACTTGATACCTAGTGTACATTTGGGATTTATTTGCACCACACCTCTGGGTCTAGTAGCATATTAAGTTATGAAGAATATTAGCATTGCTGCAAAACAATTACTTGTTCATTTGCTAACTGATTAAAATTCATGCATAATTTATTGAAATGAATAGAGATTTTATAAATAAATCTCCTTGTTCTCTGGGGTCTAAAAACAAAATACATATGCTAATATAAAGTTTCTTTTTACCGCCAACATCAAAAGTTTAATATGTAGTGGGATATTAGTCTCCTTAATGTGAATTTCACTTATAATCATGCTGTTAACCAACGTGTATGCATCTTAGCTGCTTTACATATTGTGACAGTTGCAGTTTTGAGCTATTGCGGTTTTGACTGACCATAGCAAGTGAAAGGAAACTGATCAATGTGTTGTTGGCATTCTGCAGGCCAGGGCGTGCAACACCTCGAACTCATTATATCACTTACACATGCCACTACATTCAATATTAATTACTGGATTTAAGGTTTGAGGTTTCTTGTTTGTTTGTTTTGGGGTATTTTTTTGGGAGGGTCAGGGAAACAAAAATAATAAAAAATAAAGCAAATAGCATCACACACAGAGCCTGTTGGTGCATTTTAGAAATTTAGTCTCTTAAACTCTCTTGTGAGAGCTTACTTGTAAAAAGACTCTGTAAAATTAAATAATACACTCATGTTTTCCTTGTCATTACTGCAGAGGCATTTGCTTTTGAAAGTTTGCCTCCTGGCTCCAAATTTCACTTTATATGTACTTGTTTCAAACAGCAACGACAAAAGGCTGGGTTTGTTTGTCATACTGGTTTATTCTGGCTTTGCCCCCATTCCTCACCCCTTCCCTTCTCTTTCCATCTTCCTTCCTATTCTCTGTTGTTTGCTTTCTCTGGTGAATGTAGGGAGGCTTTTGATGTCTGAGATTTAGCATTTGATGCACACACCTGAGGTCAGGTTGTGCAATACCTGTACATTGGTAGTTCAAGTAAGGTTTGCAATTTATAATTCATTTACCATGTTTTTTTCTCTTCATTCATCATGTTAAATCCCAGACCTCTTCGTTCATTGGTGAGCCTTGAAATGAGTGAGACATTGTTGTGTGGTGGGAGAGTTTCAGTGAACTGTGAGTTTAACATTGTTTTTTACCGTAAAAGAAATTAGTCAGTAAGTGAGCCATCTGGAGTGAAAACAAACACAGACTTAATGAAGCAGTCCAGTTTACTGGTAAAGTTGAATGCTTGGGAGATGTGCATTTCCTGGGAGGTTCTTCTCTTGGTTCAGCTTAGCATATAGAGAATGCATTCCCTTTCTATCTTCCCATCTACTAAGAGTTTTGTAAGCTCTGGGTTGAAAGTTGTTAGGCTAATCAGTACATGTTCTTGGGATGAAAAAAAATCAGCCTTGATCCTATTTTATCTGATAAATGAAAGCTCTAAAATGTTGGTATGTTTCAAGTGTTAACTTTTGAGGTGAACTTCATTTGTGAAACAGGCCTTTGTTCACCTAGGACAAAATGTCAGCCATTACTTGTTAATAATTTGCAAACCATTAGAAGATTTTTGTATGGGTAGTGTTTACAGAGCATGCGTTAAGAACTTCTTTCTGTAGAAATAGTGTTAGATGTCTACAGCACATACAGCACACAGCAGTTAGGCTTGTTCTCACTTTACACATGAGGATGGTAAATCACAACTTACGTTATTCTTAGACAGCCAGTCTGAAAGCTATTTCCTTAATGGGCCCATGCAAGAAGAGACCACTTTTATTCATAGTTATTTCCAAGAGGGAGAGTTTCATCATGTCTATTATACTTTACTTCTGCACGCTGTTTCTTTTATATAATATACAACTCTCATTTAAAAATAAAAAAAAAATCTCCTCCACATTATGTGAACACCCAATATACAGAACTTTGTCAGTTGTTAGTCAATATGTTGTGTGTTTTTTGTCTCATAAACTTTGAAGTTATATTCTCAAAACTAATTTTTAGAGATCCAGGCCAGATAGTCTTGACCCAGTTTTCTGGTTATTTGTAATTCAGAGGATTTTTATGTTAGAAACCTTTTTTTTTTTTTTTTTTAATCATAAATAACTCTGTGGAGTCCCTCACTCCCATATGAATTGTCATTAATAGTTCAGAAGTTACTGTTTGTGTAGCCTTGACTTGCGCGCTTTTCCAGTCTACTCTGACTAGGAGCACTGTGTGGTTATGTTAATAGCTTTCCTGTATGTGATATCCTGTTACTCTTCAGCATTAATTCTTAAATCAATTTGGGGACAATTATCACCTTATTAAGATTAATACTTTCTTTTAAAACCTTTCAACTCCCTGAGAAGTGTGGGAATGGTCGAGAAGGTGAAGGGAAATACTACCTGGTGACAGTCTACTAAGAAACCCCTGGGCCCTGTTTTCCAGTGGAAAGGCCGGGCAGACAGAGCGAGCTCTGTGCAGTCCTCCAAGGACAGCTCAGCCTTTCACCAGGAAAACCTGCTTTAATACATCAGCCATCATTCCGTAAGTTCAGATGTTGAAATAATATTTTCCCAAGTTTTTGTCAAGCAAAATATCTTAAGCCACCCAAAATTAAATTGCAATGTCCCTTTGACATTTGAGCTTAATAAGTGACATGTGACCTATCGCATGCTACTGCATGGGCCACAGGTGTCTAGTGATTGGGGATTTCTTCTCACTGTGAGTTTCAATTTCCTCATCTGTGAGGTGGGTGTGTGGCACCAGCTTTCCTTCCAGCTTGCGGCCCCTCCCCGTTAGCTCATCTGTTGGAACTTGGACATTGCAAGAAGCAAAGCAGGAGCAGAAGCAAAAATAAAGAAAAGAAAATACCAGAGCTCACCTCCCTCCACCTCTGAGGAGCCCTCTCCTCTCCAGTGCTTTTCTTTATATCCCTGTTGACTGCTGTGTACTGCCACTTTCTCTCCTGGAAATGCATGCTTTTAAGAAGAGGAATCTCTTGCTAAATGGAACAAAAGCCTTCAACAAACCAATGGCTCTTTAAAAATACAGTTGCTGCATCATGCCTTTCCAGGTTATATTTTCTTTTACTTTGTTTCTTCCTTCCTTTCCTCCTCCTCCTCCTCCTCCTCCTCCTCCTCCTCCTCCTCCTCCTTCTTCTTCTCTCTCTCTCTCTCTCTCTCTCTCTCTCTCTCTCTCTCTCTCTCTCTTGAGATCTGTGTTTTGCTCACAAGACCTGGTGAAGGGTCACATGTCTGACCAATTAGCCCAGCCTGGTCACTATATTGACCTCATATTTGCAGCAGTCTTCCAACCTCTGCCCCCTGTGTGTATGGGTTACAAGCATGTGCCACCAACCCTGGCTCTGGTTATCAATTTACCATGTGCTTTTCAATTGCTCTCTAAGCCTTTGGTTACAGATGGACATTACATATAGCATCTTTACTTATAGCATATACGTTACTGTTGATGTATCTCTGTTTGGGAGTTGACATTCTTACCTAACTAGAGTATACACATGTCTGTCTTTCCTAGAACCACCGAGGCCCATTGCCCCTCCCCAGCTGCTTGGCGTGGGGCCTACTTACTTGCTGATCCAACTCAACGCAAACTCCATCATTGGGGATGGCCCCATCATCCTGAAAGAGGTGGAATATCGAATGACATCCGGATCTTGGACAGAAACCCATGCAGTCAATGCCCCAACATACAAGTTATGGCATTTGGATCCAGATACAGAATATGAGATCCGTGTTTTGCTCACAAGACCTGGTGAAGGGGGAACTGGACTCCCAGGACCACCACTGATTACCAGAACCAAGTGTGCAGGTAAGTAAGGCTTGATACCGGGCTAGTCCCCTTGGGCAGGAATCTAACAACCATAATTAACACACATATGGTATTCAAAGTTTTGATTATTTGGTGTGTGATTTAAAAATACTGTTTTTTTTTTTAAGAGAAATTTTTTATTTGACAATTTCATATATGCGTAATATGAATTCTGGTTGCTGCAGTCCCTGCTCCCAAGGCACACCTTTCTAAGAGTTTCACTCAATTGAGTTATTCATCACCTCATTTATGTAATAATATTCCAGATTTAAGAGCATTTGGGGTGCTCCTTTGAAACTATCCTACATCCTATATTTGGTAAAGCCAAGTGTTTTCTTGCACAATAACTTTGAGGAGTTTTCTGTTTTCTGTGCAAAACATCTCTGGTAACTCTAAAGCATTTTCCCTTCAAGTTAATACTGTAAACCTTTTTCCCATGGAGAAAAGATCTTCCTCCATGATTTTATCTTCATTGTCGTGTTCATATAATAGAGATAGGAAAATGGACTCTAGGAGCAGGGAGGGGAGCTCATTTAAACAGTACCTGCCCAACAAACACGGAAGCAGTTCAGATCCCAGCACCCGGAGAAAAGCTGAGTGTGTTTATGCACAACTGTTATTCCTCCTCAGGGATTCGAAGACAGGCCAATCCACAGAACTCACAGGCTCTAGGCTGTTTGTGAGTTCTTAGCTGAATGAGGGACTGCCTCAAAGAATTAAGTGGAAACAGTGGAAAAAGGTGCCCTGCATCAAGTCTGTCCTCCATATGCACACACAGATAAAAATAGAAACAAATGAGAAGTGGCTGTACAGGGTCCCTCAGTGAGATAACCCTCCCATGTCAGAGATCCTGTTGGCAATTAGCTTGGCAGCTTGACACCTCCTAGAGATATTGCAGGAAGTTTCCTTTGTATTACCGCTCTGGCTCTACCTGAAAGAGGGCCTGAAAAGAATACCCCAAAAAACATAAGAAAATGACAACATACCACGGTCTTTTCTAGATTGTATTAGAGAAACTCTTAGCTATGCAAAGATAAAACATTTGATTGCCTATTATTTGAGTGCATTATTAACTTTAATATTTATTCTTAAAATGATAATTTTTAGTTTAAGGGGACATGTTTGTGTCAGTGAACTATTAAGTGAAAACACACACACACACACACACACACACAATCTTAAGCACTTAAATAGGCAATTTCTGAAAATAGAAAACTATACCATGGGAAGCTATAAGAATATTAAGTACTTACAAAATGTCTTCTTGAACATCTGCTTACTATTTACAATTTTATTGGGCTATTCACCAAGAGTTCTGATTTAGCGCACAGTAGTCAATAAATATTTTTATTGCAATTAAGTTTATAGAAATAATTAACACCTGTATTGAGTGTTTAAAACTTATGGGACATTTCACTGTTGATTCACTGGTTTGGTGCTTAGGAATTAGAGTTCTCTAATGTGTTGATTGGCATCTACATGATGTGGCAGTTGAAAGCCTCAGAGAAGTTTGTACTCTAACTTGTATTATCTCATGGCTAAGCTTGAATTTCACCATTGTTTTTTAAGATGTTCTGTAGACCTGTAACCTCTCCTGCGAGGTTTTCTGAGGAACTGCTCTTATGATACTATAGCAACTTTCTGCAGGAAAGGCAAGCCAACCTCACAGACTCAAATAGTCAGAGAAGTCCTTGCAAAATGGTAAAACAGATGAAATTGAAAAGCTTACTCTCTACTCCAAAGCTAATATCTCATGCAAACACTGATGACAATTGAGAGTCTATTTTACTAAAGATAGCAACTACATATACTTTTTTTTTTACAGAAATTACTCTTTCAATATTTAATCTTCATAAATTCTACTAAAACTGTATGTAATAGCTGATAACCATATGCTATTCCAGTAGTCTTCCTCTTGACTTTGTCCACACTTCTTCTGCAATATCTACTGTGCTTTCTTATTTTTTATTTTCCTCTGAATAGGCCATTAGGAATTAACAGCCATATAATGGATTTTTATGAAACTGTTTAACCTCAAAAGTACTTGGGACTCATTATTGGTGAGTGAGTTGTTAAGATTAAAAGTAAATGTTTTTAGGGCCATCATGCTGTATTAAGTGGATGAAAACACCATGTTAATGAATATCGATTTTGTTCTATATTGATGCATGTGTTCAGAGTGTATTGAACCAACAGAAGGGAAAATATGACTGGAAATCACTATACGAATAACCTCATTTAGGGGAGAGAGTAGAGTAAGAACATCTTCCAGTCATAGCTATTTCCAGCTTAGAAACAGCTTGACATTTAGGAATTGTATGGGCCCTGTAGTCTGGTTCCTTATTTGACATTCAGTTTGTGTACTCATCATGAATTTGAATGATATCAGGTCCAATCAATTATCCTTTTACTTCCAGATATAGGAAGTTCAGACCATCTTTCACTCATGATAAACCTTTGCCAGCATTTGTTGTAACTTGTATCTTTCTGAAGTTACGCTGATCACCATGCAGTGGTGGTGCAGCCCTTTAATGCCAACACTTGAGAGGCAGAGCCAGGTGGATCTCTGTGAGTTCGAGGCCAGCCTGGTCTACAGAGTGAGAGCCAAGACAGGTACAAAAACTACACAGAGAAACCCTGTCTTGAAAAAAAAAAAAAAAAACAAAAAAAACCCACCAAGTTATGTTGATCTAGATTTTCAGGGGAAAAATCACGATACACTAGATTTTTTTCAAGAATGTATTAGATCTGAGATAAGACATGGCTACTGATCGAGGTCAATATTAAGATCAGTATTAAGTTCTGACATTTTCAAGGGAGAGAAAACTCAAGCAGTAATTTTAAACATAACCTGAAGAGCAGAGCAAAATCAGAACATATTTTAGAAAAATCAAAAAATCCGTATCAGTTTAAATCATGCTGCATTTCTCCTACTCCTCTTCAAGATTCATTTCCTTTTCTCCAAATTACAGCTTCCCAAGACATTATGAACATCACCGTTGACCTCAAACGGGGACCACAAAGCAACGAACTATAAAACAACCCACAGAAACGATGCTATTAGCTGATTTTTAGCTGAAATTTCAAAAGCTTTAAAATGCTTTGTAATTCATAGGAATGATCCCATTGAAACTTCAAGATGAAAGTTGCCATCTAATGCTATCAAACTATGCTTCCCATGAATAATGGTATTTAAAAAGAATTGAGTTCTATATCTACAAAACATCCTCTTTAATCAGGAAAGACAGTATATTGAATAAGTGTTATTTATTTTCAAATACACCATGTGCTAAATATGTTAAATCACCAAAATATTTCAAAGGTATAAATTCTTCCTGTGTGTTCTGTCTCTGTCTCTGTCTGTCTGTCTGTCTCTCTCTCTCTGTTTCTCTTGCTTTACATTTCTTTCTGTCTCTGTGTATATATATGTATCTCATTGTAATTTGAAATATCATTACTATGTGCTATGTTTTTCAAGTTTCACTTTAGTGCACTTTCAAGCTTCTACTATTTTGTGTCTAGTAGTAGTAAAAGTCATTTAGAAGACATCTGAAGGTAAATAATTTTCCAACCAGGAAAGGCTTTCACTGTGCACATTGTTTACAAGATTACATTTTTAAAGGAAAAGTGTATGGCTAAGTCCACACATAGAGTTATGTGTCACATGATCTAATCTCACCAATCCTTGTAATAGGAGATAAATAAACAAAAACTGTAGCCGATAAAACCTGGGGCACATGTATGACTAACTTATTCCCTGAAACAGCACAGCTTAATGCCCCCAGCTTTGCTTGTACTGAAAGCAAAGGATATTGGAGCTGAACACTCAAGTATGTGCTGCATTTTAAACACATAACCCCTCCCGCCCCAAAGTATATTAGTTCACCATTTTCTGAAAATGTCCTGCCTAGTTGGTAAAGCATTTTTTGTTTACCTTCGAAGGCACATTCAAGTCATTTGGTAGATGCAATTACCTGCTCCAGGGTCTCTCAAGTTGGGAGAGGTGGTAATTATGTATTGTAGTGGCTGAAGCCACCTACGCCCTGCTTCAAGCTTCTCCATGAACCCAAGGCAAGTGATTATTTCACTGTTAGTCTTCAGCTCAACCTATGTCATTGTTCACATAATGTTTCTGCAGGCATTTTATACATTTTAAAAAGTGCCATAAAAGTGAAGTTGCCTTAAGTGGGAAGTAATTCAAAGAATCTGTTGAACAATCTGAGAATGTATACTTGCTTTTTTCTGTTTTTTTTCCCTCCTGTGTCTATTTCCTCTGGGTATACCATCTGGTATATAAGCAGAACAAAAATACTGTTTCTTCTTCTTATTAAAAGGAAACAAAATATGCCATCCTCAGGAACTTTCTACATTGCATGCTTTCTCGATTGCACATTAAAATTGTTTCTTTAAATTACCTCCTGCCTCTGGATAAATCTTCGTGGAACTGCTTAGTGATTAACTGACATTTTGACAGCGTCTCCTTCATAGGCAAGGTCAGTCGTTCAGAGTGTCCACAATGTAATATATTTACACATTTGGGGATACTACTCTGTACTCTTAGATTAAAGTTTAATGCTCTTGGGAAGTTTTTAGCAGACATGTAGGTCTATGAAACAGTGAGAGGAAGAAGGTCTTCATTTAAGAGGAACATTTACTGAACATGTATTTCTTCTGCCCTGAATCCAGAGTAGAGAAAAGAAATCATATGGGCATTTTCCACATTCCACAGTTTCTGGGATTAAATATTGGCCCTTTAGCTATGGCTTTATCAGCATAGGAATATTGATTTTTACTCCAGTCCAAGATAGTTATCTGTCTTAAAGACTAGTTACCACTGACACTCAGCCTAGAGCTTGGAACAAAACAAAATTGGTTTTTAAAAATTGGTTTGGTTTAATAGTGTTAGGATGGCTATTTCTTCACTTTAAATTGAAGGCTTATATCAATGTGTTTTTTCATTTATAAAAATACTTTGACTTACACATGATTTGTGTGTTATTAAAATCATTTTGGACTATGACTTGAATAAAAACAATGATTCTGTTATTGAAGTCAAGAAAATTAAAGATGGTGCCGGAGTGACTGACTGCTCAGCTGTTGAGAACACATGGGTTTGGTGCCTGGCAACCACATTGATCAGCTTATAACCTCTGTAACTCCAGCTCCTGGGTATCTGATTATTGGTGAAATTATTAAGGCCACTCCTTGTAGCTAAAAGGGAGGTTTATTTTGTGGGGTAACTTACAAATGAAGGGATAGGTTGTAGGGTCTAGCAAAGGTATGGCGCAGTCTGGCGGTGTTCTCTGGAGAACTCTGCTCAGTCTACCTCCTGTCCAGCATCCCCGAACCAAGAGCGGGTGCCCCTACTCTCTCTCTTGGGTCTTCCACTTCCTCCTCCGCCCCGCCTTGTGGGTGTGACCATTACCTAAGCCTCAGTGGGGGTTGGAACTTCCAGGCCAATGCTGGGATGGCTATCCACTACATCCGATGCCTTCCTAGCCTCCTCAGGCACTCACAGGCATGTACATACATACCCCTCACACACAGAGACACATATACATAACTATTTTTTTTAAAAGAAAGAAAAACAAGAAGATAAAATCTATAATAAAACTGGTATAGGGCTAAGGAGATGCTAGTAGTTACGGTGCTTACTGTAGAAACAGCAGATGTGAGGAATAGTGTTCAGTTTCCAAGCTGTCACATACATGCTGGCTGGGCGTTATGGTTGAGCTGTTATTCTAGTGGCAAGAAAGCCAGAGATGTGGTAGACTGGGTCCCTGTGTAAACTTGCTTTGTCAATGAAGTCTTGGTTCAGTTGAGAGGCTCAGACCTCAATAAATAAGGTAAAGAGCAAACAAGAGACATTCCAGAACTCAACCTCTGGCTTCCACATACACGTTTAGCACTCATGTGCATGTATACCTACACATATGTGTGCACTGATACTTAGGTGAACGTACATAATACACACATTTGCATAGAGATGAATGCCATATGTACACAAGAAAGGAAATATAAAAGTAATGAAAAACAGCTCACCAATTTTCTTAACAATCAAAAAGTTATACCCCATTCCATTTCTTTCTTGTTAGTGAATAATGCTCTGGTTCTGCTGTACAGGTTGTATCGTCTTTATTCTGTTTGAAAAGCACTTGTTCCTAAGATGCGGTCAGGGCTTGCTTTTTTGTTCACAACTCTAGTTTAAGTGTCAACGCTGCACTGTGACACAGGTCAAGCCTAGAATGTCAACCCTGACTTATAAACAGAGTGAAGTGCAAGGAGCTGCCAGTACCTTTCCAGGCAGAGGGCAGTGCATGGTTCCCTCAGTCGTAAACACTGTTGGTGCTCTGCGGTTCTCCATAGAGATGGATTCTGTGGAGTATTGACCCACACTAGGCTTATGGCTGAGTTGTGGTTACTGCTAAGCTGTGGCCAGCTCTAACATGTTTCTTGTGTTGAGCTGACTGAAATCAGCAGCTTTGATTTTACAAAGATCATCCCATCTCTGAGGAGTATGATCCAGGGAAGACCCAGTGGCAGACAGAACATGAACATGCCTTTATTAATGCATAGGCATGTGTGCTTTTATGTATACTGCTATAGAGAAGACTGTAGGGTGCGTGCGTGTGTGTCTGTGTGTGTATATGTGTGTGTGTGTTTTATATAGGAAACACATATCCTGTAATCGTCCCTTAACCTTGTTAGTATATCAGATCATTAATAGGCAACCTATAAATACTATCATTCGTGATTATCAAGAGAGTCATTTTCAAAGAGAGATTTTTAGAGTATTTTGTAAGTGCTCTTGTCTGTAGATTTCCCCGTTTCAGTCATATGCTTATGAAACCGATATAGGTTTAGATGAGAATTGTGATATTGACGGTACATTGTTTTCATGCATTTGATGGCAAACCCTAGTTCTACCACTTGCCATCCTTAGGACTGGAGATGTACATTATATGACAGCATGACAAGATCTTACTCCCAAGACTCTAGTATTGTAGCCAAACCAACCAACCAACCAACCAACCAACCAACCAACCAACCAACAAGCATAAATTTTATGGTAAAAATACAAAATGCTAGGATTGGGTATGTTGCTTAGAGGTGCAGACACATCTAACTTTTGTGAGTCACATGGTTTATTCTCCAGCAATAAGGGGGAATAAAAAAAATCAGAAATATGGGGCAGCTTCTCATCAGAGAACACATTTTCTTCAAGCACTGGTAATTTTTCTAAACAGAGATGGTCTCACAGTTGCTTTGCAAAGACCCTGAGCTTATTCCCAATTCCTTACCTGTAATATAATGCATATAACAAGTCCCACCCCCTAGTGACCATGAAGGTAGTTCATTTGATCCTTTTGCTGTCCTCAGGGAATCTGTAATAATGATGGAAGTGCTAAAAGGAATGATATAATCTACTCCATAGTTTCAGTCAACAGAATACTGCCATTTCTCTGATTCTCTGGAGCTCAGAATTTCTAGGAATATATTCTGTATTTCAGGCATGGGGTGCTCGGTAATGGGCATAAGAGCTCTACTAGTGGACTATAGTGCTTGGGTCACTCAGCATGAGGGTCATGAAAGAGGAAAACAAGTGGAGTCATGTTGCATACTTCCTTTGTTGTAGTGGGTGTAGGAACAGGATGTATAGTTATTCACACATCTCAGCTCTGTTCACAGTTCCTTAAAGGTGACAGCATCATTGAAAATGTAATTACCTTTACTAACTAGAGTTGGGTTGTCTTCGGCATCAAGATTTCTCAGCTGCCTCATACTGTTGATGAAAAGCATTTGGCAACCCATGAAAATGACACTGTATTTATTTATCTTCAGTACTTTACCACATGTTGAGTTGGTTAATGGTTTCATTAAGTACTTTTTATTTGCTTCATTTGTTTTTTATTGAATTTTGCATATTACAATCAAGCTGACAGGTAGAAATAATCATCAATCTTATGCTATGTCACAAACTTCCCCTCAAGTCCTAGGATTTTTATTTAGATTTTTTTAAAAAGCAAATGGAAAATCTGATACATTAGTGATGTCTTAAATAACTACCCAGCCTTGTCTGATAAAGAAAATAACCTAAATACAATTAAAATGCTGTAGAACCAACATGAAAAAAAGTGAGTTAATTATGGGAACAAGTTCAAGAATACAGCCTGTGAGCATATGACTTCTGTGATTTCTCACAATAGTCCAGGTTTTTTTCCTGATTGAAATTTACTTTTCCTTCAATTATCATCCTGTGCTCATTCCCTTATTGAATTATAACATGTATTCTTTGATGTAAAATAAGAAAAACAAATAATACTAAGGCAAAAAAAAACATGCAATCATTTATCACTTACTCATTGTCTAACTTATTCACTCATTCATTGAGTTTGATGGATGGTGCAGAGATAATGCTATTTGGTATTTTTTGAGCCTACTTATCTGTATCTATCCAGTTAGTACTTTGAAGTTTGGTCACTCTGTACAAGTTTTTCATGATAAAAAAACCATTTTCATCATTTAATTTGAATTAATACAAATCTAAACATGAGATCATCCTCATAACAAGTTACTTTCCCACAGAGGGGTGGTGCTGGTACATGCCTTTAATCCCAGTGCCTGAGAGTCAGAGGCAGGTGGATATCTGTGAGTTCCAGGACAGCCTGCTCTACAGAGTTCCAGGATAGCTAGGGTTACACAGAGAAACTCTTTTTCAACCCCCACTCTCCCAAAGAAGAAGAGTCATTCTCTGTCTTTGCTGTCTGGTTCTGACATGTGGTATCATTGTACCTAAGAAGAAGAGTCATTCTCTGTCTTTGCTGTCTGGTTCGGACATGTGGTATCATTGTACCTAAGAAGAAGAGTCATTCTCTGTCTTTGCTGTCTGGTTCGGACATGTGGTATCATTGTACCTAAAGATTCTATGTTCACTCTTTATCCAACCTGTGTGGAAACACAGGGGCCGAAAAAAGAAACACACTCAAAAGAAAGAGCTAAGAAGGGAATTTTATTTCAGAGTCTTAAAAGCTAGATGATATTTTGTGTTCCCAGTAGAAAATGAATTCTAAAGGGTAGGAACTCATGCTTTTCAAGTAACCTCAGGCAAAATCTATGCATATTCATCTGTCACTGCATATGACATGGCCTAGAAATCACTGGGTGATGTCCATTTTAATTGTCTCAGATGAACCTTTTCAGTGAGGTTGATTTTAAAAAATAACTACTCTTCTATTCCTGGTCAGTATTGTTAGTTTTACATATTGCTACATATTTCCTCTTCAAAGCTTATAATAAGGAATTAGATAAATAATTTTTATCTGTTACTTACCACAATCTATTTACTATGTCCTTTGTAAATATGTCCCCTACATTCAAAATACATTTCCCTAGTATTTTGTACTATGCAAACCTATAATTTTAGTACCAAATTGTGTGTGTGTGTGTACATTCTTTTCTAAGGATAGTATATTTCCTTTAATGGGTAGGTTTTTTTTCGGAGGGGGTGATTAGCAAGTGTTTTAGAGGCTATGTTGCCAGAGAATGCACAGTAACTCTCGGTTTCAGAGTCATTCTCCTGCTCTTTCATTACTTCTAGCGAATTCTTGCACTCTAGGTATCTACAGAAACCACTCATGTGCCCAACTTCCGATCCATCAGCCCATTCAGCATAGGAGGAGAAGAGATGACAGTGTGGCTCCAACTCTGTATCTTTCGAGCTTCCTTACTGGACATCTCACATTCAGTAGACTGTATCAAATTCATACACCCAAATTATTTTTGTAAAATGTACATATAAAACAGTAGGACTGGGTAGAGAGACATCACCTTTGGTAGAGTGTTTGAAACACATGCGTTCGATTTCCAGAATCCAAGTGTTATTTTTATTTTAATGTGGACATGGTGTCATATGATTATAATTAATACTAGTGTTTGGAGGTGGGAAGGACACTCACTAGAAGCCAAGCCTTGCCTGCTCGATGAACTCCAGGTCAGCAAGACTCCCTGTATTAAAACACAAGTTAAGACAGCATTTGAAAAACAATACTCTAGAGTTATCTCTCATCTTTATAGATGCACATGTATGCACACACACATGTTCACACATACAACCAAGTTTTGCAAAAGGCACTTAAAAAGAATTTTTACACTTAAAAATTATTTTAAATTATTTTTATTTGTTTGTGTGTTTTAATTATTTGTGTGTTTCTATGTCCCTTGTGTGCATATGTAGGTCAAGGGATAATTTTTTGCACAGGTCTTTCTACCATTAACAGATCTTGGAATGGAACTCAGGCCATCGCTTGGACTAATAAGTGTCTTTACACACTTAACAATCTTGCCAGCCTGTAATGAATATTTAAAAAACCATTCTTACCACTATCATATTTATATGAATGTTGTGACAACATTATTTTTCTTCATTTTCCTATGGCTATGCCTGTGGGCATTTCTTTAATTGCATAATATACATGTAATTTTATGTTCTGCTTATTTTAGCTGTCATCATGTCATCTTTTCTCCCATGTTTCTGCTGGACAGTTCATCATCTCTCATCACGATTTACTATTCTACTCCATCTATGTACTGAGATTTATTTAGCCTGTCTTCTGTTCCTGGCAGTTTGGACCCACTTACCACTATGAATTCTAAAATAAAAATCATATGATTATCATGTCTTCAATGTTGTTGACACACAGTGTTCAATTATTTATTTTTCCCAAATATTTACAATGATGCCATTATGAACAAACCTGTGCATTCCCCCTTCCCCCATGCAGTTACTGTGAGAGGAAGTATTTTATAATTCTTCATCTCCAGCTTCCCCATGAATCACTGTTCTGGCCACTTGGGCTCATTAGTCAATTGACTTAATCAGTATCACAAAGCTACTAGATTATAAAAAAAGGGTGTTTTACATATTGGTTTTTCTTTGTGTGTCTCCTGTATTTATGGCAGACAGTATGAAACAGCCCCCTCTTCTCCCTGTTCTAAGAAGAAAGTTCTTTGGGGACACTCAGATTCTAAAGAACCATAATCTGTAACCTGTATCTGTTGCTTATGATGTGCTGGGCAGGGCATTCAGCTCTTGGGTGTAGATCAGGGCTCCCCAAGAGATGCCTTGGGCTGAGTTACTCAGTTTCTAAACACAGTTTCCATTGTTTAGAAAATGGATGCAGCAAGCATGCATAGATGAGCTCTCTGGCTGTGCAAGCTGCATGTCTGAAAGATGGGTAGAGTTTTATGAAGCAGCAGATCAAGAGAATTGTGGTTATAATTTAAAGCTTGGTCATCAGTATGTTTGAATCTGGTTCTTGTGCCTCCCAATGGATAACTCATTCAGTCTCTCTAGTGTCTCCATTTTGGTCTGTACAATAAGGGTGAGGAATTGAAACTGCCCCTCTTGTGTTTGTGTGTTCATCAGTGAGCAAAGTGCCAAACTTCAGCATGTTCCGGGAATTGTGTCTCTGGTTGTGAAATGACCTTTTTAAATGAAGTAGATAAACTTCTACGTGTGTTAATTATTTTTACGCAAAGGTATATGCACCAAGCCCGCCTTGCTTGTTTGCATACAGTGGTTGACAGTGTATGTGCCTAAGACTGTTGATGTGTGCTTTACCTTTCTGTGGGAAATACTATGTTATGCTTCACTCTTGTCTTGGGGACGGAAAACTGTAGTAGCAGCAGTATTACAGAATGGAACAGTGGCCAGTGCTGTGCTCCTTCATTCCCACTATGGAAGAAGAGAAAGCAGGTTTTCTGCCTGCTACTGGAGATAGTCAATGCAGTGTTTCTCCTTAATGTTAAACCCACATGAAACTATATATGATAAGCGATGCCATTGAAGACATCCCTCTTTACACTATGAAGATTCTAAATATGCAGAGAGTCTGAGAAAAACTATGCAGCCAACAGGCCTCTACCTGCCATTGCACTGTGTGTGTAAGGTTTTGGGCTTGATACCCTCAATTTATCTTTGCATTCATCTATTAATACATTAGTTACTAATGCAAGGGACAGTTTTTAAAAAAGAGAATCAATTGTTTGAATGTCTTATTAGAAACTTTAGATTGGCTTGTTTTCCAGAAATAATTCTCTAGTGATGGTTTACAGAAAGGAGGGAGAGATTTCCGGGAGATTTGAAGGCTGCTAGTTCATCCAGTCTAAGCAAAAATTGATCAGTGCTTGAGCTGGAGCAGTGGAGATAAGAATTCCAATGAGAAGGCCAGGCTAGAAGAGATTTGAGATGTGCAATCAGTAGAATTTGGTGACACACTGGAAGTGAATTCTGGCTTGGGAAATTAAGGTATAGTGACAGACTTCCACTTAAGCAGTAAAACTTTTGGGTCAATCCATAACGAAAATATCTGGATTTTTTTTTTTTTTTGAGAAATGAGATAGTGGTAGGCAATTATATTCATGGATCTATGGTTCAACAAACAGGGCACAGAGCAGGGCATACAGATTTGAATGTTGCTACCATTTCGTTCCTTTTGTGAGTGTCATGGTACATCCTGAATTAGACATTAAATTGTCTTTTAGCTGGACTTTTTAACAGTATCTAATTGTATGGGTGTTATGGATGGAAACTGTTAATGATTCACATAGAAATCAGTAAAATACATAATAGTTTGGGTGTGTCTAAGAATTAAACTTGTTCAATGTATTCTTACCCAGAGCCATCAGTTTGGTGAAATTTGACAATGCCTTAGTGTGTCTAAAGGGTGCTCTCTAATGGGCAGTCAGAGCCTGATGGTAGGTAGCTCAATGGATAGTAGTGAGTGTGGACTTCTGCTTAAGTGGGCTTATATGGCCAATCCTAGGCTGACTCTCAAGTAGCTAATGTTCAGTTAGTCTTTCTATCTTCTTTACAACATTGCTCTCTCACTTTCTATTGCCTCTCATGTTAAGAGTATGGATGCTCATTTGCCAAACTTACAGTGTTCAGGCATGTTCTTGGGACACCTCAAGAACATGTGAATGGTGATTAACAGCCACCTACCCATTCTCCTTCTTATTTGGGGGGGGGGGATATCAGATACAACAGATGTCAGTGCCTGATACTTAAGTGGTGGTAACCCTCCTCCCCCAAATCCGACTATGAGCACTTTGATTATGGTCTATACGGTCTAATTCTGCAAAGCCTCAAATCAGAAGCCTCTTTAGAACAAAAGTAAATATTTTGACTTTCAGGGGATTTTGACTAGTGCAGGGTAAATAAGTGTATATCTCTACTCAAGGGAAAGCGGGGATGTTTATATCTATCTGACTTCAGTGGAATGTTCTTATAAACTGTGAAAACTAGGTCAGCAAGACTGAGTTATTTTGTTCTAAGATCTGCAGAACAAATCTCTTAAGGAGATGACTCTGCAGCTGCCTGTTATTAGGAAGAAAAGATGAGGTACATGTCCATGACTCATTCCCAAAACAGGTGTGGACTGTCATATGAGACATACAGGATAAGGATTTGTTGCCATGATTTAAGATGATCTTTTTTTTTTTTTTTGCCAGAGCTGAGGACCGAACCCCGGGCCTTGCACTTGCTAGGCAAGCGCTCTACCACTGAGCTAAATCCCCAACCCCGATCTCTTTTCATTTACAGTGTTTTCATTATTTTGGAAATTGCTGAGAAGCCCTCCTTAAAGCTGTCGTTAGTCAAATCATAATTCAGTTGGGTAGAGTTCTAGAAAAGATTCCCCTAATAATAGGCCTCCACCTTTCCATTCCTTTAACAGATTCCTGAGATTTTCAATGTAAGAGGGAAGGTTGGTTTTACTGTATGGTTTCAGAAGATTCAGTCTATGATTGGGTGGTCATGATATTATGGGATTACAGTAGCCCATCCTTGCAGGAGTGTGTGGCAGAGCCCACCAGGAAAGGAAAGGGAAGGGAAGAGAAGGGAAGGGAAGGGAAGGAAGCAGAGGAGAGGGAAGGGGAGAAAAAGAGGAAGGGGTGGAGTCAACACAACCTCCTTTGAAGGCATACATATCTCCAGTGACTTAACTTCCATCGTAGTCTGGTATATCACTGATGAAACTGCCAGGCATTCTAAGACTAAGGCCTTTATTTTCTAGGCTCTCAGAGCTGAGCAATCAAAGTGCCCCCCACCTCCACAAAGCTTGCACCATCTTACCACAGTTCCACTCTGGAAACCAAGCTTTCCTCGATGCTGTGCGTTGGGGATGCTTAGGTGTTGAACTCTAGCAATCTCCTCAAGTTTGCTTGATGAGTGCATTAATTTTCACTTAAGACCATGTATTTGTACCATTACTTTGGAGAAACTGGTTATGAGAGAAACAAATCTGGAACTCTGCCAAGCCCTGGGAGACATGCGTGACAGAAGAATATATATGTGTACTTGTACTTAAAATAGGGTGGTGTTACTATCATCTCAATGATAAGATCAAGAATTTTTCTGATGAAGAAATTTGTTCAGAAATAGAAATGCTCTTCTTTTAATATCCAAGAGGGTGCAATTATAGCCTTGTGCATCAGAATCTGAATAATAGAAATAAATGTGTACCTGCCTGCAGGAATATAAGAAAGGTGACTGTTCCTATATACAGAACATTTTTAATTTTCCTGGGACCAATAAGATATGTATTATATTGTTGCTTTGAGCAGGTAATACTGCATATGTCTTCATTTAAAAATGTGCTCTCAGCTTGGACAGGTGGCATTTAACTATTTAGGGAAGAGAAATGGTTTGGCAGACTAACAAGGCATATTACAAGCACCTGCCTTGAAAGGAGAGCAAGCAACTAGACATTTTCCATTCCTGCCCACTGCTAAGGTGCTTGCATTAGCCCCTCAACAACCTCATGCTTGTGGCAATCATCATGCACTGTCATATTTTTGAACTAATCTGAAAGTGCAATTCAATCGTTTTGACAAATACTTCCTCGCTTCTGGCTTGGCAAATTTTTGTCACTCAAACCTTGCTGGTATGTAAGTAGGATGTGACATGCTGCCTGAAATGGCTCTGGATTAACTGGATTGATCAATTTTTTTTTCCCCAAAACTTGAGATGTTACATTTTTTCCTCTCTGGTTTCTCTTTCTTCTACATTCCACACCCTCTCTTAAGTTACTGAGTTCAGATTGCTCTGCATTCGTTGTTTATTATAAATATGTGAAACTATTATACTGAGCCATGTTGTAGAGGAGAAGGAAATTAATGCGTGTCTCTACACATACCAGCTCACATATGACCTTGATTTCTGTGAAGACCAGTTACTCATTATTCATCCCATAGCACTTAAACTCATTTCTAATATACAGTTGCTGGAGATGTGAATATTCTGTGTGTTTGCATGTTGATTTTATTATTGCAAGTTTTATACTTCCCAGGTGCCCTTTGCAATGATGTGTAGATTGGAGGTAGTGTTTTAAATGTTTTGCTGTGATCAGACAACATCTACATCACTTATGAAGCTCAGTGGTATCGTTTCCGAGATAGCTGCAGAATGCAATTTAATCTTAATTGAAGGAGGTTGATAATTTGGAAATAATTTTGAGACATTAAAGCAATCAATGTCAGAAAAGCTGTTTAAAAAAGACTGTTGGAAGACATAGGAGAAAATGTTTTCTGTATGTGTTTGTTAAATTTAAAATGAGATCTCTAAGACTTTATCATGGCAAATATTAAAATAATTAGGTATCTTAGCATCTGTTCTAGCAATTTATTAAACATAGATTTAACTTTAATTTCATTTTTAGAGTTATTTCTAGCAAACCATATGTCAGTGTAATATTTACTTTAAATGACTTTTTATTTTCATCTCTGTTCATATATTTCTGGTTGACCAAAGAAGTTGTAGTAGTATGTGTCCGGGGGCTACATGTGTCTTCATTCATGACTGTGAATACCAAGAAAAGTCAGACACTGGGCTAATTCTAGCAAAGCTGTTTGAGTCTTTGGAAGTGTCGTTGGCTGGGAGGAAAGCTGGATATTTTGATCGAAAGCGTGTATACTTTATTTCTAATGATTCCTGGAAGTTTTCAGAGCTCCATGGCTCTGTGTTCATAAAGTTCATAGAAGCAATGTAAAGTTTTCAGAATATGTTATTAAAATAGCCTTTGTTTCACTTATATAGAAGGTACACATTATTCTATTCTTACTAATTTCAAAATAAATTTAATTTGCAATTGCTTTACCTTAAATTTGTAACAGGCTATGAAGTTGACAAGGAATTTTGTATGAGGTGTTACAGTATAATTAAGGAAAGAAGTGGATCGGGTAATAGAAGGAAACAAAAGATCTCTTCTGAACATCCAAAATGCTTAGAGGAAACAATAGATCTGATCCTGAATTAATTACAAATAAAGGCAAGATCTTCATAATCGTGATTACTGTGTTTACTGTTATTTACAAAATATGTGATACACACAGTCTCCCAAAGTACAAACTGCTCAGTAGTTGACACAAAGTTACATATTCAATCATTGCAAGGACCCAAGAAGGCATGTATCTGAGACTTGTTTTTGTTGAGATAACTCAGGCTGGAACTGCCCTGAACTGGAAAATGCATCTAAACCTGACTCCAAAATCCATAAAGGATGCCACTGTTTTCATCAGGAAATAAACCTGAATAAATGTAGATGCCTCTTGAGTCCAAGGGTAAGGAAAGAACTATTATTGTGTGTTTAGGTTATATTCAAGAACAAAGCAGAACTACCCAAAGGAGTTACATCATGGAGATTCTCATGCAGTCCTTGGAAACATCCTTGCCATTTGTCACTACTAGTTCTTAGTAGAAGTTGATTTTCAAAAGGCAACAACAGTTGGCCAAGAACAGTTCATAGTATATTCAGGGAAGTCATATTAGTCAGAGTCTGATTAAATCTGCCTTTATGAACATCAAGCACGAGAACTTTTATATTGAACATTATATCAGAAATTGTTCAGCCATGGAGAATTTGATAAATATGAAGGATAAACTTTAGAAACACATATATTAATTTTCTATTTTACTTTAAATTTTTGTATTCATGAATATGAAAACTTTTAGTTTCATGTCTAAAATTATCCTATTTCTGTGACTTAACCACTTAGATGCCTATCCACTACTTGTTGTTATAATTATTTTCAGTTTTTAAAAATATAAACAATGTTGTTATGAACATGCTTAAATATGTCTTTAAGAAAACATACTCATGGCATATAAATAAAATTATAATGGTAGTATCATATGCTATAATGATTTTAATTTTTATTAGTGCACAGTTCAAGCCCAACTGCAAAGTTTTATAGTTATTAGTAAGTCTAATCTATCATACCATGAATTACAAAGCATGACTTTTGATGGTCCGATCTTCAAACTGAAAATTGTATGTGCAATTGATTTGTATTTATTCAGATTTACCTGTTTTCCAAGTTTTCATAACTCAGACATGTCATTTGTTAGCTCTGTGCATTTCCCTCCTCATGAACTACAGCAGCTTTTGTCCATCTGTCCCTTAGCATCTCACCTTTGACATTTCAGACACCCAGTGTGATTCATTTGAGGAACTTCAGTGTCTGCAATTATTCTGAAAGTGTGGAAACCATTCAGATGTTTACATGATTTTCTTCCACCGCATTATTATTTATATGACACATACTTAGATATATTTTTCTCTACTGTGTTGCCCATATTTCCAATCTGTGGCTTTCCTCCTTCCTCTTCCGTCTCCAGCTGTTCTTTTATTTAATTACGTTTTGAAAGCAATGGTTGTTCAAGTCTTATCAGCAATGAGTTCATTACAGCTAACAACTGAAAAGTAGAAATTAACTTAAACTTAGATCTCTAGTCCCCAGAGCTTTAAAGGTGAAGGTACTGTCCAGGATTAATGGCATTGATTAATTGATTTATGCCAGATGTATATTGTTTAGTACTTTACCGTAGGATGTAGGTGGTAGAGAATTGCAATTTAACCAGAATAAACCATGATTGAACTGGACAGCCGATTTAACAGTAATTTCACCTTAAACGGATCATGTAAAATCTAAAGCTATACACAAGCCAATGTAACCAGTGGGTGATGATTGCTGTTGTGAATAATGCATCTGAGAATAAATGTGGAATGAGGGTTTATGAAAACTCAAAGTGGAGGCTCTTGGTTCTTTCAAGTTTATATTTCTGTCAGAGAGCTGCACCTTTGAACTTTAATTGCTCTCTGAGCTCATCATTTATGTTTTCTTGCAAATAGCTTTATTCACCTATGAGTATCTATGTATGTGGGGTAGATCATGTTGATAGTAGTTTCTGGGTATCTTCTAGAGTGAGGTGGCCATGGGAAGTCCTCCTAAGGAAGATGAGAAACAAGGGATGTGTATATCTTAGGATGTTAATGAAGGGATGTACAAGTTCTCTTCTAGTAAGTTCTTTTCATGAAGTCCATAAATTTTATTTTGGCTACTAAAGAACTGAAACATGAAAAAAATCCAGTTTCCACTAATTTGTAGGTTTTCACCAGAATATCCTTTCATTATATATTGCCCACAAGTCACAGCATTTTCAATGGCAGTGATTGCCTCTAAGAAACATTGTAGGTAGTCTTTAGTTTAGTTTAGTTTTGTTTTGTTTTCTTTTCTTTTCACATCACATTGTAGATGCTGTATAAAGTTTTGAATACCATTTGCATTATTTGGTAACTACTTTGAAATCACCATAATCACATGTATAATATCAGAGCTTTATTATTGTTTCTCATATTTCAATCAAAATTTGGCATTTGTCTCAGTTACTTCTCTCTTGCAGTGAAGAAATACCATCACCAAGGCAGCTTGTAGAGGAAAGTTTTTCACTGGGGGCTTGCTTACAGTTTCAGAGGGTTAGTCAGCCCATGAACATCATGACCAGTAATGTGATAGCAGACAGACGTGGTGCTGGAGTAGTAGCTGAGGGCTCACCTCTGTTCTGCAAATTACAGGCAGAGGGACAGGTAGACTGTGTCTGGTGTGGACTTTTGAAATCTTGAAGCCCATTCCCAGTGACACGCCTCCTCCAGTCAGGCCACACCTCCTAATCCTTCTTAAACACTTCAACCAGTTGGAAATCAAATTTTCAAATATATGAGCCTGTGAACACCATTCTCAATCAAATTAGACCCGTAGTAGTAGCTTATGATAAAGCATTCTGTTTCATGACATTTTGAACATTATTGATACAATCACAAGGAACTAACCAGCATTATTCATAGAAATTTATGGTCACTGCTTACAGAAGGAAGCTTATTCAGCCTGTTCCTCCCTTCCTTTCAAACATGTGGCAGCATCTCTCCATTTTTATGTTTGTGTGGTTTAAATGTAGTCCGTATAATAGAGAGGGTGTAACATACTAATGGCTATTCCCATTCAAATACATTCAGTGCATCCAGTTTATAAAAAGCTAAAATGTATAGTACACCCACCAATTAATTGTCAGAATATCACTTGTTTGTGGATATGAATGTACTGGCTGGTGAGCCCATCACATCCCAGTGGTAGTTCCACATCCTTGTTGGCACAGATGGCCCTGGTGAAATTCAATGGATCACAAAACAAAACAAAAACCCTTTCCAGGCCCAGTCCTGCTGTTTGCCTCTCTCTTCCTCTTTCCTGAAGATCAGGAAGTAAGGCTCTCAGCGGTTGCCCCAGCATCATGCCTTCCTGCCTCCATGTTCCCCTTCATGATGATCATGAACTAACCCTCTGTAACTGTATGCCCCAATTCAAAACCTTCTTTTATAAGTTGCTTCAGTCATGATGTCTCTTCATAGCAGTAGTAACCCTAAGATAGCATGTGTGTAAGAAGAGTGTTTGTAAGGGTCAAGGTGTTGGCAAGGGTGGGAGGAAGAGGAAAACAACCAAAATTCAGTGTGTGTGTGTGTGTGTGTGTGTGTGTGTGTGTGTGTGTGTGCGCGCATGCATGTGTGAAGTTGTCAAAGAACTGGAGAGATAGATTGTGGTGGTATTTAGTTTTTACTCTAACAAATAAAATTTGCCTGAAGATTAGAGGACAGAGCCAGCCGTAGAATTAGCCATAGAGGCCAGGCAGTGGTGGCTCACACCTTTAATCCCAGCACTAGGAAGATTGAGACAGGAAGTGATATGGCTGGGTGGAGAAAGGACTATAAGGTGTGGGAAGACAGAGGTCTGGCATCCTTTTGGCTGAGGACTCAGAAGCATCCAGTCTGAGGATTCATGGAGACAGGATCTTGCCTCTCTTTCAGCCAGAGGATTCGGAAGTGGTGAGAAGCTTCTGTAGTGGCTTGTTCCTTTGTCTCTCTGATCTTTCAGCCTTTATCATAATAGCTGGCTCTGGGTTTTTATTATAAGACCAATTAGGATTCGTGCAACAGTAGATGGCTTAGTGTTTTAAAAGCCTTATTATGTGAGGTGGAGACTGGAGAAGTGAGGGCAGATCTCCAGGCCGGGGCAACTACTCTAGCTAAAATAGCATAAGAACAGACCCTGTGTCCAACAAGGTGGGAAGCAAGGTCCAGTGCCTGAGATTGTTCTCTGACCTGTCAATGCATGCGCCCATATTGACTCAAACATACACCCCAAAAAAGTATTTTAAAAATACTTTTCAAAAGGAAAAGAAAAAAAAAAAGAATCCTTGTCCAAATAAATGGTAGCACAGAAGCATTATAGTCTATTCATGAATAATCTGAGGTTTCCTTTTCCTCACCTATAACAGTTAAGAGGAATAATAGTAAATTAATCCTAACAAGGATAAAGTGATAATGAGCATCATTTGAAGTTCGAGAAAGCAGAGCTCTTGCCAGTGTTACGTGCTGCTATTTTAAGACTGTTTGGGTACCGTCTCGGAGTTGGACCTTGTGCAGATTGGTCAGCATTTGTAGATTCTTGAACATCGTTTTATTGCTCAGTTTTCACCGTCAATAGATTTCTCCTAGACAGAGTGCTTTACCTAGGTAAGTCTTTTCTTTTTATATTAGTCAGACATATAAAGGGGTACTGGCTCATTCTTGACTTGGAATACTCCGTTCGAAGGCGTGACAGTGAATTTTTTCTAAACATATTATTTGAGTCTATTGTTTTGCCTCAGGCTGTTTTCCTGTGTGTGACAAGGCACACTTGGGTAATGTTTGAATTATGCCCACCCTCTGTTTTTTTTTTTTTTTTCTTTTTTCCCCAAGTATACATTGGGTAAATCCTAGAAAATTCCAGCCAGTGTCTCCTCCTCACCTTTTCCTCTTTGACATACAAACTCGTAATCACATCCAGTATTAGACTATCAAATAAACTTAAGAATAATTACAAGGGGAGGTTTAAGATTCAGTTCCTGTGTACTTGTAATATATATCGTATATTTGTATCACACTGTTAAGATGCAGATCTTAAAGAATAAAAAACAAATAGTAAAGCAGCTTGTAAAATGTGAATGTCTCCTACTTCAATATAACAGATATACGTGAGAACCGGTGCCCTCTGTAGGTTGTATAATGGTATATTGGCACTTACTCTCATTTAAATATCCTCCGCGCTGCCTTTTTTGTAGCACTGATGTTAACCTCATGTAAGCTCTAAATTGTCTGGAAGTTAATGGTCTGTTATATGAGTTTAATACTTCTTAGTGAAAGAATATTGGATTATATTATGCAGTTTGAAATCTGATTTGATTTCTTCCTCATCATCATAAATATGACTTGGTCTTAGTCGTTGCTATACATAGAATAAGTGCATAAGGGTTTTTTTATATTTTCTATCTTGGCAACTATATTTAACTCCTCATCAAGAACATTCTTTCTTAAAATTTACAGACTATTAAAGTTGCTCCATTAAGAAACACCATGCATTGTCAGGATCCTTAAGCGGCCTTGTTGTCATTGAAGAGAGTCTTGTTGTTTTCTTCTTATTATTTTTTTTAATTTTATAAGGCTTAACTTTGAGTTGGAGTTAATGTAACTGACAGGGGGGAAATGTTAGGCAATTGGCTCGCACTAAACAGGTTTGAATGGTTGTTAATGTGAATGACTTTCAGGCAGTGAATGTCAGAGAACAGTAGATTACTTTCTCTTCCCCGGGCACTTCCAGCCCTCTCCTGTGGTAAGACTGACATAATTTCTCTCTTTCTTCCTTAGAACTGGGAAGCAAAGTAATTGGAGTCTGGTAATTTTGGCCTATGGCTGATGATAATAAATCATAACAAGCTATGGAATACACAGTGAGAATTCACATAGGACCAATAGAATGTGAACTTTCTGAAATACATTAACAAATGGTGTGTGTGGCTTTCTGATTTTTATTCAAGAAAGCTATGGCCCTGTTAATTGTGAATGCAACCTACCCTTTGGGCTAAGTTTCACATGTCAAGCAAATTGCTTCAAAATGTAAGCCACTGTGTTCTTAACAAACCTTACTCTTGGCATGACAGAGAGTATGTTATTTTGAGTTGGTATATTTGTTTAACACAAACTATTGGAGGTTTTAAAATAATAGAGATAGAGGAGGATTCATGACCATCTGGATTAGCCTTTCTTCTTAAGATTCATAAATATTTGCATTGTCTCAAACAGATGGCCATGTGTGTAACTAATTTCATAAATAGAGAGGTTCTCAGGTTTTATTCAGTGGTTCATATTTTAATTTGATCACTCCATACCCTATGGAATCTACAATTTCATCAACATTTTCATTGAAATCTGTTTTCTACCTGCATTGGATAGGATTTAAAGAATAAATTTAGGTTTACTATTTCAGCCCTTCAAGAGAAATTTATTAACAAGCTATATATATAATATATATCATATTTGTTTATATCATGGATTATCTAGTATTCCAATTCATTTACCTTTGGATTGGTATAGCAGCTAGATGAATTTACTTTGTAAATCTAGGAAGGCACCTTCAGAAAACTTGATGGTGTGAACAAATCAAAGGCTCCTCCAGAACTGCTGTATCTTATTTTGAGTTCTTTCTGTTCCAGTTATCTTCATCTGAAGCACCTCCTTGGTTTATGAGTACCAGAGTTTTCGTTCTGAGACTGACTTCCTGGGGCTCTTGTGTTATCCCCTTTTCTACCACCTGCTATCTCCAGTTCATGAGGATGGCACTTATGTTCCTCCATCTCCTTGTGATCATTGACCCTTCCGGTCTGTTCAGAAAGATGCATCCTCACCAGCCAGTCCTGGTGAGATTTTATAATCGCTATTCTAGTATGCATTTTACTGTGCATAAACAGAAAGTAATATATTATTCCCTTCTATGGGAACCATTATTTCACCCTGGGAGTGATTCCCCCTTTGAGACTACATGGAATATACCTATATTGAATTTTTCATGGCCTAAGCTTATTTTTTTTTAATTATTTGACTGAAACAAGCATAAATATATTAAGGTAAAATGAGAAAGAACTCTTGAGTGGGAGTGTCTCCATGGGAGGAATACCCAACTTTAACTTTCTCTAACTTAACTTAGTATGAATATTATTTTTTAGGGTGTGATGAATATTAAAAACTTCACAGTAATAATCCTGTTTTAAATTATGTAAGCCCTCCATTGCCCTGCTATAGGAATAATTTTGAAGAATTCTGTAATTGCTATATTATAAATTAAGTTTGATATTTGTGTAACAATATACAACTTGTACTATGGAAATGAATCTCAATATATAAATGAGTGTAATTGGGTCTATTTTGTTTGTTTCTAAGACCTTATGCCAAATTTTGTTGGTGTGCAGCCATCCCATTCTTTCTATAAATCCATGTTCCTCTCTGTTTTGACATCACAATCTATTGCCATGGAAATGATTGATACCTCACATTTATCTTCATGTCTTTGCGGCACATTTTTAAAGGAGATTGTCAGGAAAAATATAGACGTTATTGGCACCAGTGGCCTTTTCAAGATGATGCCCCTCTCTTTATGTTGGTTTTCCTGTCCTTCTAGAACATAAGCATTATAAGTTAGTACTTTTGAAAGTATAAAAACTTGGCTTTTATTCTATAATTTCTTTCAAAAACCATTTTAGATTATGATGCTTTATAAAGAATTCAAATAACGGGCTTTCTACAGCTGTTATTTTGTACCTTAAGTATAAAATCATTTTATAGCTAGTGCCAAAGAAACTGCAGTAACTGAATATATCGCATTTTGTCATATTCTGGAAAAACACAAAAGTTGATAACAAACCTGCCTTGTGGGATCTCATGTAAGAAAAAGACCAAAACACGGTGGAAACTACTAAGAACTTAATGTGTGTACTCTTTGGAAAGTTCACAGATTGCTGCTTTAATCCACCTTGTTTACTCATAAACATCATAATCTGAATATTGGAGCTTTTAAGTATATGTGCATGCACACTCCTTTTCTTCAATTATATTTTGTTCACTATTCAGAAATGTTCATATTTAAAAGTATCTTCTTTCTATAATGATTCTTGCTTAGTTTTTCCATGAAAGATGCCTTTGTCCTGTTCTGTGTTTCCAAACTTTTCACAATGCAAAGAGCCATTTCAGAATTCTCTTGTGCACTGAAAACATTTCAAACAGTTGGACCAGCTCCCTTGCACTCAGACACCAAAGGCAGAGCTCTACAATAAGTCAAGGACAAGACTTTCAGTTTTCAAGTCATTTTCATATATATTAATTCTGAGTGCTAAGAGGAACTTCAGAAATTATTACCTGTGAGGAAGCATATGTCAACTGTTGCATTTTCAGGTACATATTAAAAAGAATCACTGTGGGCCCAAAGAGGTGCAGCTGGTAATGTACTGGCTACCCTTCCCAAAGTCCCAGGTTCAATTCCCAACACTCACATTGCAGCTCACAGTGTCTATAACTCTGGTCCCAGGTGCTCCAACACCATCCTCTGGCCTCAGTGAACACCAAACATTCATGTGGGGGTCCACAGACATTCATGCAGACCTAACATCCATACACATTATTAAGATTTTTTTAAAAGACATAAGGTATATTAGACACAAGAAATACACATGTATGCATGTTTCTAAAATAGGGGAATTAAATAGGCATCAGTTGAAAGGAGAAAATACAAAGCCACACACAAATGTCTGTTTGATACAGATTTGCAAGGGGAAAATTGAAAGTTGAAGTGTCTACCTTGTAGTGTGTTTGGAGTGGCTGAGAAGCTGTGTTTAAGAGGATCGATGCTACCTGTGGCTTAAGGGAAATCCAGAAAGCCTCTGTCTGTTTGCATAAATAAACTCCCTTATTTTATACCAGGTTGGGGGTATTGTGCATAAGACATTCAGACCTGGTGCAGTAGCCTTGACCTACCTGTATTTTTTGTTCCCTTCCCAGGGTAAATACAAACCCATCAATTTGAACAAAATAGACAGGCTGTTGTTCATTTACAAAGTTGTCATTTTGTCACGGATGGGTTAAAATGCTATTTTGAGATTATTTGTGTTTAATGCCTTTAAAAGAAATGTAAATGTAGATATTGTTTGAAGAATATTTTTGAGTAGTCATTTGCCTAATGATTCAAACAAATGTCATATCACCTGCCATTGGAGAGATGACATTCTTTGCAGTTCTCGTGGCTTATTTTGTTGACTCAGATGGTCTTCATCTATTTCTTTACTTATACACAGATATGATCTATCAACTCCTCATTAAGTCATCACAGAATAGCATCCTATTATTGCTAGTAGATATTAATTACATTTTCTATTCTATCTTATTTGGTCAGGCCTTCATGTTTTTCATATTTAGTTGTTATAAACTACTGACTTACACTAAAGGTTTCAACTTTAGGGCTGATAGATAAGCAGAAATATTTAATTGACCAAATACAAGCACTGATAGTAAATAATGAGAACGAAATCACAGCTGATTTTAAGAAAAAAATATCACAAGCTTGGGGAATGGAGGGATGGTTAGAGATTAAGCACACTTGTTCTTCGAGAGGACTGGAGTTTGGTTCCTATCACCCTTGATCTGCCAGGTACAACTGCCTGTAACTCTAGCTCTAGGGCAGTTTTTCTCAACATATAGGCCGTGACCCCTTTCACAAGGGTCTCCTAAGACAATTGGAAAACACAGATATTTACATTATGATTCATAGCAGGAGCATGCAAGATTACAGTTATGAAGTAGCAACAAAAATATTATACTTGGGGGTCACCAAAACATGAGGAACTGTATTAAAAGGTCACACAGCATTATGAAGGTTGAGAACCACTGCTCCAGGGGATCCCATGCTTTCTTCTGATCTCTTCCTATACTCTCACACAGTATAGTGTGTGCACATGCGTGCACGCTTCATTGGCAGTTAGTTTTATAAAGTATCTCATGTTGGGACAAAGAGAGGTATCAACTGATGAAAGAACATTTTTCTGTTAGCCTCAGCTTTAGAAGTGTTCCTTAAGTATGTAATGACCAAGAACAAATCCGTGAGTCACAGAAGCTTTGGTTGACCCAAGAGCATCTCTCTGAGACACAGAAGCTGCCTGCTGCAGTTAGACCAAGAACTAAAATTAGACCAAGAAGGCCCCCCTGAGACACAGACACAACAAACACAGAGTGGACCAACAGCAACTCCCTCAGACACAGACACCTATTATACCTAGTAGATGAGGAGATGGGCAGATGTCAAGGCAGAAGTACATACAACAACATAAAGAGCAATACAGTATCATCAGAACCTAGCTCTCCTCAAACAGTAAGACCTGAACATCACAAGGTAGAAGAAGCAGAAGAAAACAACCTTAAGACTAGCATCATGAAGATGCTAGAGGACTTTAAAGAAAAAGTGAAAAATGAAATTGAGGAAACATTGAACAAAAAGTGGAGGAAATTAATAAAGAAATTGAGAAAAAAATCAAACAAAAAATGGGAAGAAATCTATAAAGGAATAGAGGAAAAGACAAATAAAAAAAATGGAAAAAAAAAACAATAAATCCCTTAAAGAAAACCATGAAAAGGCAATGAAACAGGTGAGGGAATCAGTTCAAGACCTGAAAAGGGAAATAGAAACAGTGAAGAAGTCACAAATGATGGAATGCTGGAAATAGAAAATCTGAGTAAACGAACAGGAAACACAGATGCAAGCATAACCAACAGAATATAAGAGATGGAAGAGAGTATCTCTGGTGTAGAGGATACAATAGAGGAAATGGATTCATCAGTCAAAGAAAATACCGAAGCCCAAAACCTCATAACACAAAATGTCCAAGAAATCTGGGACCATGAAAAGAGTTTTTCAACATATATGTTGTTATCAGCTTTCTTGTGCTTTGTGGGAAAGGACTGATTTTAAATCTGGGCCAGAGATATTAAAGACCCTGAAATGTCTTAATAATGCCAGAAAAATACTAAATCATTACAAGTAAAGTCAGGTCGGCAACTTGAAGTAATTGCAACTCAGTGAAACCTTGGGGGCGGGGAAATAAGATAGGAAAGTAAAATAGAAGAATATAAGTACATAACCACAGTTTGTTAAAAAGAGAAAACAAATATTAGTTCAAAAAATCCTAATTTCAAAATTACTGTCACACCTTTTCCTTGGAGGATGCTGAGAAATTTGCAGATCCTGAAACTCAGGAATGTTAGCAGACAGTCATGTGCTACACTGCCTTGTTCATGAACTGTAACTCAGAGTAACTAATGAGCTGAAGACAGAAAACTCTTCATATAGAATTATCCCAGCAAGTGAGAAAGACAAAGGGATAGTCCTGCTGTTTCTCCCAGCCATAAAAATAAAGTCATAGATTTTATTGATGGTCATAGATGGCAATTAGCATCACAGTATCCATAAAACACTTTTTCCCCACCCCCCCATAAAAAAATGTCCATACCTCAATCTATTCAGATTTTGCTGTCTGTTTACCAGTTGACAGGAAATTTGGAGCAAGTAACACAGAACATATACAAGCAGAAAGCTGTAGAATGTAGGAAACTATAGAAATAATCAGGGCCTGACCATCAGTAAAGTGTAGTGTGAGAGTAGGAAGCAGATGAGAAGCAGGAGTCTATCAATTAACAGGTTGTGAAATTATTATCTGCCAAAGTATATATGGACGTTGTTTTCATCCTGATTTGTGAAAAGCCAGTAATTACCAGTTACATGCATGAGGACTCATTACATTCTCCTCCTTGTCTATACGTTTAACATTTGTATAGTAATCATAACAATGAAACATAATTGTGCATCTAATTATATTTTCTTCTTGTTTTATTATCCAACTAGCAAATTAGTAGGATCTCTAACAGCTGAGATTGGGTTATCATTTTCATTATTTTTAAAATTATCTCTAATTTTTTTGTTTATTTATTTCCTGTAATGAAGTAATTCCTTACATGAGCCACTGATTTTTTTTAACATCTCTAGTTAATTTTAATTGCCTATGTTACATTATGGTTAGAAAATGGGAAATGAGGTAGTATAATTTATGCCCTTTTGAAGTTTTAAAAACTTCTTTGTTAACTGGGTCAATTTGCCTTTACAAAGATAACGTGGATTGTTTTCATTACAGGGCATTGAATGGCTCTTTGGAAGAAGCAGAGTACAGTTATTAAACTAACTCTCCTTGCCATTATTGAAGTCAGTTATGGAACATTTTGTTGCAGTTATCTTTAAATATAAACCGTAGGCATTAATAATCATAAATTTGAGTTTGTTAGAATGTGACAGTATATTATTTGCTTACAATGTCTCTAGTTCTAAGGTCGGACCTCTAGACCTTAATCAATATGCAGATACAGATTTAAAAATAAAATTAAATAATCATGAGTTTGTTCATTTTCTTTGTTTTCTAGTATTTTTCCAAAGGTACTTGCATGCTATAAGCCTCCATAGAGACCCATATTTCTCATACATGCATTATGAATTGAGTTCTCTTTTCTGTCAGTATGCAACATCTCAGCTAATCATATCTATTATTTATTCATAAATTTTCCTGTGAAATATGACATGTAAATGATCTCACCAAGTTAAACATGACATAATTTTAACACTGGTATTGTCTTAGTCTATAACTCTGACAGCTTTTTTCTATAGTTGTGAAATTCTCTTCAACCATTTGTGAACTTTTCTAATCATAAATTAATTCTTAGCCGAAGCATGCACAGTTCCGAATGTTTAAGCTTCCTTTATCATTACTGACACTATTAGTACAATTTCACCTCTTTCTTTGGACCGTGAAGAATAAAACACGTTTTGATGAATGGAAACTTGACATCTACCTTCATGCTAGATATAGCTTTTTTTTATATTTTATTATCTCAGAGAAAAAGGACATTTTCATGAGGGAAAATAGAATGCATAAGTTTTCATCAAACGTAGTGCTTTGTTAAGTCTTTCCTAATAACTAAAACATTGTCATTATCAGAACAATGCTGTATTGTGTTTATCTTGAACTCTTTATTAATTAGTTGCTTCTCTCTAGAACTTTGGTGAATAACTATACTTTTAGTATGCCATTCCTTCTGCTTGCAATTTCAATCAAATTCTCAAAAACATTTTCTTTCCTCTGTAGCAAACATTTTTTTGCTAACATGAAAATCCACATGCTGGCAAATGACAAACACTGTTAAACAGATTTAATCATGTGTTTTATACTGTATGTTCATAGCTTGCTCAACAATATCTCAGTATGTGTAACTTATTGTGCTGTATTACTGACAAAATTTTGTGTCAGCTGTTGTCACCATCCTGTGATTTTTTTTTCTTTTTTAATGTACTCCAGCTCTGATTCTCTCATCCATTTTTTTTTCATTTCATCCATAACACAGAGCAGTTATTTATGTGCTATCTTGATCATCAAGTGATTACTCTTCATATACATTCTATCATCCCTGAAGGCAAATCTGCCTCTTCTTTTGGATCACTTTTCCCCTGGTAGCTAGGAAGTGGAAGTCACATGACAAAGCGAACTCTGTGATTTTCATCAGAGATTGTTTGGTATTAAGGGATGAGCCCTACAGACGTGTTGGGAGTTCTCTCCTGGCCCAGGCAGTTAACTTCAGGCTGTCCCCAAGGCTGGGGAGGTCCGTGGTGTGTCTGTCACCTGCCTTCCTGGATCTCCCTGCTCTCAGCAGTCCCTTGCATCTGCAGACGCCACTTTAACCCATTGGCCCTTCATGATGTCTTTGTCCTTCTTCGCCATAGTTAGCTTCAGTCACCAACTGGATGATGACACATTGCTCCAGATACTACTTTCTTATCTGTTTGAGCTTCCTCACGTCCCTACTCACCCAACTTATGTTCTGTCTCTCAAGAAAAGGAGATTAAAACAAAACAACAAAAAAGACAAAAAAAAAAAAAAAATCCGAACAAATGAAAAACCAAAAAGCACAATTAAACAAACAAACAAACAAACAAGCAAAAACCATTTTGTGTATTCTTCCTGAGCAGAGGGCCTGCCCTGTAGTGTAGTTATTGTCCTAGTGACGCTCCACTAGAGAAAACGGATTTTATTTATTTATTCATTCATTCAGTCAGTCATTTATTGTTATTATTTTTTTATTTTTATGTCCATTAGTGTTTGGCCTGTGGAAAGACGTTGGGTCCCTAGGAACTGTAGTTACGGGCAGTTGTGAGCCACCATGTGGATGCTGAGAATTCAGCCTGGGTCCTCTGCAAGAGCAGTCTTAACTCTTAGCTGCGAAACCATTTTTCCAGCCCAGGTTTTTCTTTTCTTTTCTTTTCTTTTCTTTTCTTTTCTTTTCTTTTCTTTTCTTTTCTGTTCTTTTCTTTCTTCCTTTCCCCTTCCTTCCTTCCGTCCTTCCTCCCTCCCTCCCTCCTTTCTTTCTTTCTTTCTTTCTTTCTTTCTTTCTTTCTTTCTTTCTTTCTTTCTTTCTTTCTTTCTTTCTTTTCTTTCCTAACAGGTATCAACTGCAAACAGCTTTCTGTTGGGGATGTAACTTTGTGGCCACTTCCACTTCTCAATGCTGGGGTTTTGAACCTGTGCTGGTCTTATACAGACTGTCCCAGCTGCCTTGAGTTCCTATGTCCATCAGATTTGTAATGTCTAGAATCCACTGTTGCTTTGGAGTCATCACCACCTCTGGCTCTTACAGTCTTTCTACCTGCTCTTCTGTTCAGATCCCTGGCCCTAAGGGAAAGGTTTGGATAAAGATGACTCATTTATAACTGAGCGCTCCAGAGTCTGTCATGTTCAGGCAGTCTTATCGGGTAGACTTTATGGGTGTTGCTTCTGACATTTCTAGGAGACACAGTCTTAAAGCAAATTTCATGATCCCTTGGCTCTTAAAATCTTTCCACTCCCTGCTCTACAGTGTTCCCGGAGCCTTAAGTGCAGAACTTTCATCATAGATGTATCTGATTGGCATTTAGACTGAGCTCCACAACACTCTGTTTTGATCCATTGGTTCTGGTTTTCTGTAACAGTCCTCATTTGTGGTAAAAATGACTTTTCAGAATGTGGGCTAAGGACTACCTTTATTTGTGATTATAGAAACAAATATTTAGAATATAGTTATGATTATGCTGGTTTACTAAAGTGATGGCTATAGATTCTTCTCCAATATTTATGAATTTACTAACCCTTGGTAGTTAGCTGTAGCAGGTGTGATTTCCCTCTTCCTGTGTAGGACTTAAGTCCAATCAGGAAGGTGTTGGTTAATTTTAGGTATGCAGGCCACTACTGCACCCTTGGGGTAATCATGCCATGTTGATCCTTCTTTTGAGTCAAAGATGTCATAGCTGGATAGAACTGTTGATTGCTTTTCTCCTTTGGAAGCTTCTATAGTGCTTTCTTGTACCACAAAGGTAGTCTTCAAGGAGGAGGCTTACAGGGCAGTTCCAGCTCAGGAGTATCTGGCTCCTGTGTCTGAAGTATATTATGTCTTCAGTAATAAGGACTTACTTTTCCCCTTTATGGAGCAACCAAGGCCAGTAACAATGGTCTATAAAGTATTGGGAGTCTCTTGTACAACTACAACAAACAACTCAAAAGAGAGTTTCTCATGCCTGGCATTAGGGTTTTTGTTAGATGGTCTTTGGCTCTTGGAATAAGCATTGTGATCCCAGATGGGAAATTTTCATTTATAAATGTATGTGCAGATTTATACACTAGCCTATGTGCATTATAGATGTTTTTAGCTAGGTACTTAAGAGTCTGATTCCTTACAACCTCTACAGACATCTTTGTTCTTTTATCCCCTTCTTCAGCATTTAATCCCCTCTCCTTCCCTAAGTAGAAAGCCCTCCCAGCCTTTTCCCTTCCCCCCTTCAGATCACTCTCTGCTCACTGTCCCCCTATGGCTCCCCCATCTACCATTTGCATTTCCCTATTTGCTAAGGATGTTGATTTAAAAAGCTATTTCTTAACCCATTTTTTTCTTCTTTTGAGAAAAAAAAATGGATCCTCTGCCACCTTTTTTTAATATGGGTTGTTTATTTTTTGCCTCTTTGTCTTTTGATTTTCTGTATCTATTCTGGATGCCAATCCTCTGTCATATGTATAGCTATCAAAGAACTCCCCTTTTGTTTGTCTTTAAAAAAAAAAATTCCTTCATTTAAAGTGTTCCCCTGCTCCTGCTTCCTGTTTTGATTCCTTGACAGGGTTTCATATAGCCTATAGTGGCCTCATGCTTACTGAGTTTCCAGCGATGATCTTGAACATCTGACCTTCCTGATTCTAACTGATGTGCTAAAATTATTCTACTATGCTGCCACGCCCAGGTTATGGAGTGGTGAGGATAGAAACCCAGGCTTTGTGCATGCTAAGAAAGTTCTCTACCAACTAAGCTACACCACCATTCCTGATCAATGGTTTTCATGTGTGTGTGATGTATGGGCACTTCACTGGCTTTGTATTTACCTGTATAGGTAATGCCTAGGATACCAAAATGACCTGTTACAAACATGTTTAAAGTTGTAAATCAGGGTGAAAGACTATCTGCTACAACAGTGCTTCGGTCCTCTTTTTCTATTCCTTTCTTTGGTTAATTGCCTTTATAATGATCACACACAATCATTAAATGTCATCTTGGGTACCAATCCCATGAAATCGTCTTGATTTGTGACAGCTTAGAATTTACAATAATCACACACAATCCTAAAATCAAATCATATATACCAATCCAATGCAATCTTCTTGAGTTGCCATAGCTTAGAATTCTGTTTGAATGAATAGGTAAAAGCAGAAATGTGTGTGTGTGTGTGTGTGTGTGTGTGTGTGTGTGTGAGTGAGAGAGAGAGAGAGAGAGAGAGAGAGAGAGAGAGAGATATTATTTTGGCTTTTCAATATTCTGTATATCCTCTAACTATTCAGTTTCCATCAAATCTGAAAATTCAGTCAATTAAATAAACATTAAAAAAAAATTCCTAAATGACAAACATCCTACTTCTCAGCGAGTAATCACAGTCACTTTGGTAACATGCATTCCTTTGTTTCTTTTCCTATCAAATCACTTATCCCATGATATTTCATATTTGAGTTATTCACAACAATCACAACAATAAATGACATTTAAAACATAATTTCTTGCAAAGTATTACATTAATCATTTGATTATTTTTCTAGCCTGTCCCTCAAAACCAATCTGTGTGTTTGATATTCTTAGTTTCCAGGAATGAGAAATAAACTTAGAAAGCTTAATTGTAGTTTCCAAGGCCATAGATACATTGCCAAGGTTTAACCTTGAATTATTCTTATTAAAGCTTTTCATAGGACTCAGCCCATATTTGCAAATTTATACACTTGTGACTCTTCGCTGGAAATACGATATCAAGGACAGAAAAGATAAATAGAATTTTTTGTAATATGGTAACAGGCGCCCTGTCAAAGAATGGACTGCCGTCAGTATTTGAAGTTTGAAGGGTAGAGCTAGACTCAAAAGTAGTACTGCAGTCACCCCTGGAAAGATGAACTGGACAGACAGGAGAGGGAAGAGCAGCACTCTTCCTAAGGAGCAGTGTGAATGCACAGCATGGAACTTTCACAGCCCTGGGAGGCTGGCCCATAGGACCCAATGCCACTGTCTGTCTGGGGTTTCTGCTCTACAAATAGTGGAAGGGTTAGGCATCCCCTTTCGTTTCTGGTATCTAAGGCCAAAGGAGTAAAATCTGAGATGTTTTTGTGGTACATCAAAGCTTAAAGAAGCATAACTAAGCCCTGTGAAGTAATTATTAAACTTTTACCCATTTTAGCTCAACTCCTATAGGATTAATTGATTAATTGATTGAGTTCCTATTGCATTGATGGCAAGCAAGCAAACAAACAAACAATCCCCCCCCCCAAAAAAAAAAATCAATCCCAGTTTCATTGAATTGTAGCAGTACTCAGACCTCAAATTGACAGGAATATATGTCCCAAGATGACGTATGCTTTTCACCCATGCCTCCACATTCTGTCGTTGCCAACACTCAGGGTTAATTTCCATAATCCTTAGGAAATGGCATTGTGTTATCAACCTCGGATTCCCCATTGTACACATCTAAGAGCAGCAAATGTGATCCCAATTTAAAAGACATCCAGCAGTGAGGACTTCTACCATTATATCTGTAGGATTCTAGTACAGATTTCTCCTGAGAAGTTACAAGAAAGCAGTGTGTGTGGTAATTTAAGTGGTCTTCAGCATCTCAAAGTAGGAAATCACCATGCACATGTTACATTAATCTTCTGTTGGAGGGCACTACCAAGTTCTACATTTTTTTCAATGAAATATTTTACAGATAACTGTTACATATTTTAATTTTGCAGTTACCCTATGATATATGTGTTTGATCTCATTTAAAACAAATGAAGAAAAACTTTAGGGGAGATTAGGTTCAGTGACGCAGACCGAGTACTAAATTGTAATAAACTATAGCCATGCTGTCTAGTGTGTGTGTGTGTGTGTGTGTGTGTGTGTGTGTGTGTGTGTGTGTGACACTGCATTATAGCAACAAAGGAAAACTGTTCCAACATTAAAATGTTAAGTCAGGCACATCTAAAGCATCATTACAGTACATTTCACCTTTAGTAAATCATTCTGCTTTCAAATTATTATCAGTTATTCTTTTAAATTTATTACCTCTGCTGTGCTATAGGGATTTTGTTTGATATTCAGGGACAGTCTACACCACTGTATCAAAACAGACTGATTAAGTTCACAGTTGTCTTTGATTAAAATGCATCAATCTTTCATGTGAGATATGGTCAATGAATTTCCCCTGAAATCATGGAAACGGGTAATTAAGTTCTGTCATTTTTCCAAATTTTGACTTCGTTCTTTCTGTTTGTTAGTTTTTTGGAAAGATAGTATATAATGCTGGAGTCAACTCGTCTCATTCCTCCAGCTTTAATGAGCATGCAAATAAATTTCATGCACACTAGTGATTGCTCTTACTAAGTAAATCAGTCTATCTTGACATAGAATTTTTTAACAGCTTTTTTTGATAACTCTGAAATGATATGATAAATTTGCAAAGGTATGAGGTGAATGTCTAATGTATTCTTTTTGCACAATCAGCCAATTCTTCATTTCTGCTCTGATTGGTGCATTGAAGAAATGCTAATATGTGTGTGTAACCTGTTAAGGCTTATCAAGGCTCTTCAGGAAAGGCATAATAAGATGTTAATGGTCAGCAGGAGGCATTTGAATGGGAAAGGATTCTAGGGGAGCACTTGTGTCCCCTTCCAGCTGAAAGAGTACCTTCTCTCCTTATTTCAACACAATTACTGATACCTGCCCGAAGATGGCTGTAGTAGAAATTCTTTGGGGGAAGAGCATTATGTCATTATTGCTACTACTCTCTATTATTTTGTAACAGACTGCATAGTCTTTTTCATAGTATATGCTTAATTATTTTTCCAAGTATATTTGTAAAGTTCAATAGTCTGGGGTATCCACCTCCCAAAGTGACCCTTTTCATTTTCAGATAAAGTTCAACTTTAAGTAAAATGTATTGCTGCCATCCTGATAATGAACAGCCACCCTCTACTGCTATCCCAATAATGAAGCCACATTCTGCTTCTTCCTCCTCAGTGGATGGTCCACGATAATTCATCTTAAAGTAGGGCATGGGCAATTCACTTCACACCCAGTGGTACTACCTATTCTGAGTGTGATGTGCTTCTACCTCTGCTCCCTATGAACCCATTCTGCTCTGAGTGTTCTATTTGTTCCTGTAACACATCCTGCTCAGATCCTGAGGTATTTCTGCTTTTTTCTCTCCATAACACCCAAGGTTATATGTTAATCAGCATTTTAACCTTCTATACACTGTGTTTAAACCCGCCCATTATTTTGAATTGTGAAGTAGAGGAAACAGAGCAGACAAGAAAGTGTTTTGAAGTATGGGAGAGGAGAAAGCAGACATTTGGACTCAAGAGATTCCTTCCTTCTTTTTCCGTGTTTCCTTCTCTTGTTCTTTGGGAGACTGCATACATGTGTGTAACCTGTTAAGGCTTACCAAGGCTCTTCACAAATGTCCTACTAATGTGCTATATCCTCAGCTCCCATTAAATATTTTCTTATTCAGAATACCTCCTGGGGTTTGGGATTTAGCTCAGTGGTAGACCACTTGCCTAGCAAGCACAAGGCCCTATCCTCAGATCTGAGGGGAAAAAAAGACAAAATAAGAACACCTCATCCGTTCTCAGATTTCTTTACGTTGTTTTCATATGACTTATTCTTGAACCAAGGTCTCCACTCACATATCCATCAGAAGAATTTTAAAAACTCCTGGAAGATTCTACATCAGATTTTGTCACTCTATAACTTTCTACTGATAGACAATTTCTCTGTATGAAAGTTGGAGACTGTTGGGGTCACACTCGGTACCTCTGTACCATTCTACTACTGATGGACAATTGCTCTGCATGAAAGTTGGAAACTTTTAGGGTTATCAAATGGACTCTTAAAGGCTTTGCATTAATTCCTTATGATATTTCTGTCAGTTCTGATGTCTCAAGACACTGAAGAGTCATAGATATTTGAAAACAGCTTCTCCCATGGGAGAGACATTGGGCAGTGTGCATCAGTGATGGACATCTGAAGGAAGATGGAAGAAGAGTGGTGTTGGCTGATTTCACAGAAACCATAAACTGCTCTTGGTTTCTTATGATTTCATGAACAGACTATAGGACAAATTATTATACCTTTTGGTCTTAAACAGAATATTACATTATTAGAGTGTTTAAACATTTCTAAAGTTTGTTTTTCCTCAAGATGTTTCTTTATCTATATTCTAAGTTGCATATTCTATGTAGTGTGCAGTTCTCCTTATCTAGTAACATTATTTACTACGTGGGCATGCTATTTATAACAGGTGCAGTATTCTTTCTATACAAAGATAATACTTCAGAAAATAACAAACTATAGAAGAAACAGCTATTTAGATTGGAACAAGAGAAAATTTTTTCAGTTTGGTTCTCAAGTGCCTATTTTTCCTGGCCATTCATTTGCATTAAAACATGTTCTTAGTTGAGTCCATTTTATGGTGCTTGTAGATTTTTCAAATAAGATATGAAAGTGTTGAACATAATACACTGAACATATTCTGATATGAAAGTTTAATTTTTCTCCTTGCCATGGCCTCTTATACTTACAGAAGAAACTAGAAAACAAAACAAAACATGTTCCAAATTGGAACACACATCAAAACATTTCTAAAGATACCAAGTAAAACCTAATTCCAACAAGCAATGGAGGATATAAACCAGTGTGTTAAGAAAGTTTGATTTATTAATTCATAATTTATATGGCATAAAATATGCCCCCTTTGGATTGGATTTATGAATTTCACAGTTCACTGCATAGTCATCCCAGCTGCCATCCCACCATAATTTCTTGTAGAAGGAGAATAAGATCTCACTCTACAGAAGGAAGAAACGAGCACTTCCCAGAATGTCACTGCAGTAATCTTTTAGGCTGGTATCTGGCACATGGAGTTTTATATGTGTGTGTGTGTGTGTGTGTGTGTGTGTGTGTGTGTGTATGTAGATAGATAGATAGATAGATAGATAGATAGATAGATAAATAGAATGGGTTTCAACTAAAAAAGTAAACTTAATGTGTTTTCTTAAGAAAAGAATCTTCACCATGCTGTGTCTAAAATGCCTGTTTTGTGAGTTAATAGGGTCCATGTTGTTTCCAACATGAGGATCTAGGGCCCACAAATAATCAGAAAGAACTTCAGAAATTATGTGTAGTATTTTGAAAGATAAAATCAATCTTTTCTTATCATTTTTAATGCTTTTTGTTGTTGTTTGAGATAGGGTATCTCCATGTAGCCCTGGCTGTCCTGGAACTCACAAGGTAGACCAGGCACCAGCTTAAGCTCACAGAGATCTGTCCGCCTCTGCCTCCTGAGCGCCTGAATTAAAGGCATGCATCACGATTCCCAGCTACTTTGAACTCTTTAAAAACTATTGATTTTTGCTTCTTTAGCATCAAGAATAAGAAATATGATTGTTTCTTTACTTGTTTCCTCCAAATTCTGAATTTCCTTTGCATAGTTTTTTATTTGTTTGTTTAACTTAATAAATAAAGAGTAAACTCATTTGGATTAAAGTGGCTTGGGAGTCTTGTATAAAAAGGAACCCGATTTTTTTCAACATAGTACTGCTTCATTGAACATAACTTCCACACTCAAAGCCATGCGTTAATAATGAACACAAGGTAATGGGTTGTAGATAAATACACATGGAGAAAGCATCAGTACCGTGTATGTTATGCCTCTGTCCATCATCTAGACACTTTGCTGTACTCCTCTTTAATTTTATTGCTGTCCATGTGTGTAATAAAAACACTTAAAGTAAGGTCTACCCTCTTAATAAATATATAAAAATAGTAGTTGTATAAATTCCCTGCTTTCTTGAAAAATTTAGCACTGGGAGCTGGTTCAGCAGGTAAGAGAATTTCACTGTACTTGCAGAGGACCGGGTTCAGTTCCCAGCATCTGCATTGCAGTTCCCAGCCACCTGTACCTCCAACTCCAGGAGATCCAATGCCCTCTTCTGACCTCCTCAGGTACCAGCATACATATGGTGTACATACATTTTTAAGGCAAACTCTCACTCATAAAATAAAAATGAATGAATCTTTTAAAAAATTCATCTCTGCCCTCACAATATTATTTTCCTGAGAGGCAGATGTTACCCCTTTAGTTTTTGAGTTCATGGCAGAAAAGCATTACACATTTGTTATTTTGGCAGAAACTGTTAGTGTTTATGAGATGCATTAGAGGTGCCTTTCCATACATGTCTTCCCACCAAACTTCCTGATACTTACATGCTAGTTATCTTTGGTTAGATTGTGTGTGTGTGTGTGTGTGTGTGTGTGTGTGTGTGTGTGTGTGTGTGCAGGTTTTATATTCATCAAGTACCCTTCAATAATGTGAAGTAATATTATAATTTAAACATTCGTAACTCCATAGTAAAGAAATAAAGCCTTTGTCTTCATAGACCTAAGATTAGGTGGAGGGAAAAACTGTACATAATAATTAGGTAAGAAGGCCAAGGAAATTGTCAGTCCTATGAAGAAAAACAGTGCTGGGGACCAGATGCAGAGTGATGGAAGAAAGTATCCCAGGAGATAATGGAACAGAGGTCAGGCGGTAGGACGGAAGTGGGAAAGGTAAAGGAAAGAGCCACCATGGCACATGGCACATAGCACAGGGCACAGGGCACACTCCAGAGGATGAATGTTAAGCTGAGCAAGTGGCCAGAGCTGGGTCTGATGGAGGCGGTGCTTATGCTGCTGCCTGCTACTCAAGTGTGTCAGTGGATGGGTCTTTTATTACTGATGCACAAGCAAATAAGACAAAGCCTTGAAGGGGGAGGGCTTGTAGTGATTGGATGAAGTACTCCTGTGGTTTTAGCAGGGTCAGCGTTGCCTCTCCTTTATCTCCTATTTCATTGTTTGATCATTTCTTTTTATTGTGTTTTACAAAACTGCGTTCCCTATAGATGGCAGGAGGTAGGGCTGTATCTATCCTGCAATCATTACGAAGCCCTGCATTAGAGGAGAAGGGAGCTGCGGTGTGGGTTACGAGATAGAAGACCTGGGTTCAACCCTGCACTAGAACAAAGAGTTATGTTCTTCTCTGATTCCAAAAAGAACTAAGTGGAGCCAGCGTGAGTGGGACGAATAAAGATGTGAAGAAGCTCCGAGGGGAGGTCAGAGGGTCATGGTGGACGCACAGTCTGCAATGATGAGGCCTCTTTTCTGGTTTTGAGTCAAAACCGAGCTTGGAGGTCCTCATTCCTTTGTCTTTCGTTTTGTGGTTGTATTTGTTCTTTTCACATCTTTCATTACAATCAAGACAGAAAACAGGACTTACCAGGGTGGTGAGGGGTTCCGAAACCAAATACCAAGAGGGAAATGGAGTTCTAGTGGTGTGTTTGGAAAGTAGCTGTGTGGGCAGAGATGTGAGAATGCAATGCGTGGTGGCCAGTGCGAAAGTCAGTGATGCCGAAGAGCCCTGAAATGGGACCGGTGGAGAACACACACCTGAAGGGGAAAACAGGAAGGCAGTGAGAGAGAGCTCAGGTCACACTGGTATTTTTGACGTGAAATTACTGGTGATTCAGCGGGTTGCAAAGAGGTCACATCATTTTGCTAATGTTCTAAAACACTAAGAGCCTCATTATGTGGGAAAGAGTAGCATTAGAGCAGGAGAATTTGCAGGGTCGCGAGAATTTAGAGGGCTCAGTGGTTGTCAGGAAGAAGACATTACATGTACTAATAAGACATGTGTAAACAGTTTACTTAAATCTGTTAATTAAAAAGGGTTCTTTTAAACAGTTTCTTTCCTCCCTCCTTCCCTCCCTCCCTTCCTCCCTGGTTCCTTCCTCCTTCCCCCCCCCCATTTCTCCTCACCCTTCCTCTCTCTCTTTTCTCCCCCCCCCCTTTATGTTAGAGTTGATGCACATCCAACCCAGAGCCTTGCACATGTCATGACAAGCATCACTTTGCCATGCCCAAGCCCTCAGTTACTTTCCTTGAGTTTGTTGTAGAGGTTTCTCTGTAGTCCCTGGAAAGAATACTCATTCGAAGGTGAATTCATGGTGGGGAATCAGCCTGCTGGAAGAGCCAGGGTAGATAATAGAGTGGCTGCTAGCTGGGAGCTCAGTGTTCTTGTTGTTGTTCTTTGAGGTCCCCTTTGTCTGGGAGGAGGAAGCAGGGGATTTATAGTTGAGACCTCTTATTGGAATGGAGGGTGGGCTAGGGGGAGGGCGGGGATGGGTGGTGGGAGAAGTGAGGACTGGGGAATCCGTGGCTGATATGTAAAATTAAATCAAATTATAAAATTAAAAAATGAGAAAAAAAAAGAGCAAAAGAGGATCGACTACTGCACTACGGGATCATTCATGTTTGGGGGAAAAAAATTACCAAATTTGCAGAGAGAGCTTAGCGGGTATTGCTCTGTCCTCTTTCAGGGGACCTGGGTTTGATTCCCAGCACCAGTGTGGCTGTTTGCAACTCTCTATACTCATGTTTCAGGAAACCTGGCACAGTTTTCTAGCCTCTGTGGGTACCAGGCAAGAAGGGGAAAGAGAAACACATGCAGACAAAACATCTATACATATAAAGTAATTAAATATACTGAATTTTCTGATTTTTTCAATGTTCCTAAACTGCAAAAAGTACCTGAGAAGTAAAAGAATATTTTAAATTTGGTGCCATAAGAATCTTTCTTCCCTTTGTTAAAGTAATTTGAAATGTTGCTAACAGTCATGTGAGAGATTACAATTGGCTTTTGTCTCAGATGTGGTATGCCGAATATACCATGAGAATGTCAAGGCTTTTGCTTTGCATATAGACCATGCTTTTACCCAGAGACAAAGATGATGGAATACTGTGTAAAGAGAAGAACATTCAGATCTTATTAAAGTTAGTCTCTTTTCGTCGAAAAATCAAAATGACTTTTTTTGTATTTGCTTGTTCTGATTTTCTTGAGTCCACTTTTCTATACAAATAAGACACCTCAGATTTTTCCTGTATATTTTCATGTGTGAGCAATATATTTACATTTGTAGGCCATATCCATGATAGCAGTATGTATGTACCCTTGGAGATATTTGTATTGTTAGCTTATATTCATAATTTCTTGTGTGCTTCCGATGATTGCCTCGCCTGTGTCAGAGGCGTGATGGATTTCTTCACCTTGCATGGTATTCATTTCTTGTAGTTCGTCAAACATAGCCCCCCTGCGCAAGATCTTAGGGCCTGTGGTAGAGACTTTATACTCTACCAAACAGCTTATCAGTGTCTTTGCAGGCTTCTCAACCTGAATTTCAAAATAAAAGTGAATATATTTGTGTTCCTTGTTGAGCTCATGCTCTGAATGACTCCTGCTCCCTGGTTCTGATGATGACTACGAAACAGAACTCAAGTTCAGGATCATCATTTCCAAAGGATGCATTTCACTCTGTGGGTTTTAGAAATATGCATGTACATATATGTATGTACTTATACATTTATATATTAATAGGCCTAATGGTCCAAATACATGCATTGATAATGTGTATTTAAGTGCATACAGGAATGTTACTATGTAATCTTTTTTATACATCTTAAGGAAAAAGGGAGAGAAGTGGCTTTTTTGAGAAGCAAGAGGAAAATCACCTTTGCACTTAAGAAAGGTTTATCTTGATTTATCTTGTCAGAATGAACTTTCTTACAAAACTGAAGGCCAGGGCATACAACTATTTCAGTGTATAAAATGAGTGATAAACAGACCATTAAACTCATCTCTACACATAAGACTGAAGAAATTTTGAGGGCTTAAGGACAAAAGGAGATGATATAATATCATTTAAAAAAATGAATAAATATCAAATGCTTTTGCAACCAGAGTGAAATTAGTCCATCAGGACCCATTCAAAAACAGTTGATTTGGCACATAGTGAAGTAGGTGAAAAGGTAGCAAAAGAGGTATGTCTGTCTGTATTCTGCCCATACAGCCAGATTGTTTGATAAGTCTTTGTTCCTGGACGAGCTATACTACAAACGTCCCTGTATTTCGGTCAGAGATTGCTATGGTTTTGGTTTGTTTTTGTTTTTATGGTGGGGGTAGATGGAGTGGGATCTTGCTCTGCAGACCAGGCATACCTTAAAGAAGATTTTCTTGGCCCACAGATCTGAGATTACAGGTGTGAACCATCACATCTGGCTGTTTATGTTTTGTTTTATGTTCCTGTGGCATATGCGAGTGACTAAATTGTTCTAAATTCTCCTCACACATGTATTACCTCTTAGTGCATTTGGCTGTGTTATTAAGGAAGTAGTTGAAGATGTAAATAATTCTCCCATGTTAGTTTGTAGCTTTTAAGGATGTAGTTGAAGATGTAAATATTTGTCCCATGGCAGTTTATAATAGATATCTCTTTGTCATAGCATGTTAAGCATATTATTTTGTCTGCAGAACCATGACAATAATTGTCAATAATATGTACTAACAATATTCGGAGTTTCTTGATTGGGAGTGATTCCCTGAGCTAAATCAGTATAACACTGTAAAATGATAGTTTTTGAAAATTTCATGCAAACCACACTAATTTTGAATGCTTTTTGATAAAAGCATTAATCAGTGTAAAATGATGTATATCTACTTTTGTAGTTAATTTCATTAAGAAATTAGATTTTGAGGTCTGGAGAGATAGCACAACAGTTCAATGTAGCTCTTGCAAAGGACCAAAATTCAGTTCTCAACAACCACATTAGGGCATCTCCTATAATTTCAGCTCCAGGGAATCATATGCCTTTTTCTTGGCCCTTGAGAGCAACTGGTCATACGTCCACATACCATCCCTTCTTCAAAATACACACATATAAACATAATTGGATATATTTTAATCTTTAAAAGAAGAAATTGGATTTTTCTCTCTGATTAGGATTGCAAGTTCCACCTAATGCAGGATCAGAGACCTTCTTGCCGAAAAATATTAGCACACTGACCTTCTAGATAAACATGGAGCAGAGATGGGCTGGATGCCATCAAAATTGTTCTTCTAAGTTCATGGGTTTGAAATAAATAATAAATAACTTATTGTCTTGTAAAACAATATCCTTCCTCTTTGTCTTCAAATAGCTAATTTGCTCATTTAAACATTTTGAAACACTTTTATTGATGTAGGACTTTCTTAACAAAAATTTAGCATTTCTATGAATTTCAAAATAGATTCTAGTGTAAAATGTAATGAAGAATTGCAACCTGAGAGCCTCCTTCATCTTGACCCGCTCATGGCTCTTTAAAAGGCTCTTAGGATTTGCTCTGCCTTGAAGAAATAACCACTTGGTTTAAAAGAAAAGGAAAAAAAAATGCTGTAAATGTGTATGACTCAATGGTTGATGAGTTGAAATCAGGTTCTTGGTAAGAATCAGGCATTCAGAAAATCTCCATAGTAATTGAAATTAGCACTAGGCTTGTAAAATGGGACTACTTGAACAAACTCTTGGCATTGACAATGTGGTGTTTGAGAAATAGAAAGTATTACTTTGAGATACTAGTTTTAAAGTGTATGTTTACAATTAAATTTATAAAACATTTGCATGTACATTTGTCTTATTCTTCGGATTGTTAAGCCTTCCTATAGAAATGATCTCTCTTCTGATAGGACTTTACTATGTGTTTCCTTATTTAACTATAATGTCTTAGATTTTGGTTCATTCCCAGATAATAAGAAAAACATGCTGTCGTCAGTTTAACTCAAAGTTTTCCGTACCTAATGAATTCTATATGTCAATATAATGGAGCCACAGAGAGTTTGTGAGTTTGTACACAAGAGCAGAGTTAGTAGCATCTTGATCATGAATTAAACCACTCTAACACTGTTTGCCCCACAGTACTCCACCAATGGTGGACTGAACTCTTATCCAGATTAGCCTGTTACTCTAGTAACAGTTTTTATTCTGATGAAATACCACAACCAAAGGCAATTTGGGAGGAAAGGGTTTAGTTTGCTTATGTTTCCAGGTGATAGTCCATCACTAAGCTAAGTCAAGACAGGTATTCAAGTAGGCAGCAAATGATGCAGAGGGCATGGTTGAGTGTTGTTTGTAGCTTGATCCTCATGACTTGCCCAGCCTGCTTTCTTAATACAACCTAGGACCACCATCCTAGAAGTATCTTTACTCATCATGAGCTGGCCCTCTCATACCAATCACTAATTAAGACAATGCCCTATAGTCTTGCCTACAGCTCTATCTTATAAAAGCATTTTCCAGTTGAGGTTCCTTCCTATCAGATAATTCTAGCTGTGTCAAATTGACATTAAAAACTAGCCAGCATTGTAGCAAGTCTTTTGCTGTCCCACCAGCCAGCTCCCAAATATTGCCATGCAAACTTATTACTAGTTATGAAAGCCTTGGCCTTAGCTTAGGCTTGTCCCACAAGCTCTTATAACTTAAATTTACCTACATTTTTATTAATCTCTATCACATGGCCTTTAATTCTCTGTCATTCTGTGTGTTTGACTTGTTCTGAGTCCCATGGTGTCTCCTATGCACCTTAATTCTCTCTCCCTACTTCCTCTCTCTAGCTAGAAGTCCCACCTATACCTCCTGCCTCGCTATTGGCCATTCAGCTCTTCATTAAACCAATCACAGCAATATACCATCATACAGTGTACAAATATCCCACAACACCTCACTCCTATCTTTCTGAGATTTTTCTAGAAAGGAAATTTATACAGTGTCCGATAGGCATCTGGCTCACATTGTTTTTGACATTGGTCAATCCTGTACTTAAAACTTGTGGAGATTTTTTGCTTGCAGCAAGTCCAAATCTTCATCCAGTGTTTAAGGGTTCCAAGAAGTTGTTGTTCTCTGGCTGTTTTTACCTCCTGTTGTTATCTCATGAAAGCATCAACTCCTGCTAGACACATTCTCCCCTCTCCCTTCTCTCATGCTATTTACTCCGAGCTACTGTAGCTCACACTGTTTACCCCTTCCCTGAAGTGTGACTGGTAGATATCTACCCACTGCATGTGTTGCTTAATTGGCCAGGCCAAACCCCTCCCACCTGATGTGATTGAAGTCTCTTCTCAGGGAGACAGAAGCTGTATCATTTCATTCATATTTCCCACATGATTTGTATGATGAGGAGTATTCTGTGTGGGAAAAGCACTCAAGTGATTATTCAATACATCCATTAAGTTTCCCAAGTTCAACAACCCACGTTATCTCCCATTAGTCTGCCGCTCTAATAACCAAATACAAGCTCTGAAAGGATCGGCATTGTTTCTGCTTTGTGGACAGACTCTGGTTCCCTGGAGTTCTAGGTGATTGGTAGAAAAATCATGCTTTCTATGTGAAAGTAAAATGGAAATTCAGAAGAACCAAAGGTAATTTAGTTAACTGAAGGAAAAAAGATAAAAGTCAGACCTCTTTTTGAGAGGCAAAAATGTCAATGGATATAATGAAAACATGAGTAAAGAATGTAGTTGAATATGTCCAAGAATATGAATCTTCTTGAGTAAGATATGAAGTTCTGGAATAATTTCAATAAAAGAAAGTTCACGAGTCTCCTCCATCTTGGGTGCTCATTGTTCAGCCACACTTATTGTGCATCTGTTCTTCCCTGAGGAAAAGAGCCATAAGAGGGAATGGTAAAACACATGACTCAATTACATGTAATGACCGTTTTCATTTTGGCCGGCAGAAAACCTTCTCTAATATTAACCGAGGTAAAATTATCCTTGCCCAATCCTGATACTGGCAGTGACAGCTTCTGCTCAGCATGTCTTTTCTACTTTTTCACACCTAAATCAGAAGAGCACAAAGGTTAGTTCCAAGTTTTATTTGTAGAGTGGAGACACACACACACACACACACACACACACACACACACATATACATATACATATATATGTTAGTTCTTGTGAAGAGAAGCAATGTCACAATACCACATACCTCTCTTGTCTTAATAAAAATGACTTTATTTTTGTAAGGCTATATATTCAAACATTTTGTCTTTATAAGGCAAGTGCTTATTTTCTAGGTGGAATGAAAATGCCCTGGAGTGGAAGACTACAAATTTGAAGCATGATTCTCATTTGTTTTTCTTCATTGATATGCAGTATTTTTCAGAATGATTCTTCAGAGCTCGATTACATTCATTCACTACTTGGGACACTTCAGGTGGACCTCTGTTGTTTTGCATTAGTGTGTGTTATTTTTACTAGTGGTGCTATTTGGTAGGATTATTTGGCTCTTATTGATGGTGAATCCCTTTTCTCGCAGAGGATTTTTTTTTTATAAAGTTTGAGCATGGTAAACTAACAACTTCTAAGTGTTTTTTTAAGTAGTATTTGATTAGCAGCCTACTTAAAACAAGATTTAAGACCCAGTCTCCTTCAATTTTCTAGCAAATTGAATATGAAACACAAACTATGTTACAGTTTTAAAATAAGGAAAACTTAGCTAGGTAGTCAGCTTATTGCTAGAACATATAGGAAGTTTATATTGATATTTGTATTTATTAATATTTCAAAAATGCACAATTGAGATACTCTTTACACACACACACACACACTTCTGGGTTGTGCCATTATTGTCTTGTGCCATATCCTCTATCATTTACCTTATCACTTATTTATCCATTTTATTTTCTCTCTCTTGAGTGATCAGGGTTCTAAAATGCAGATTGGTGTCTTACCCATGTCACGATTTTATAAGTAGATCTAAGTTTGCAGTAAGACAATAATAGAAATGCAAATGAGATATTGCTTAAATGACTGATTTGTTGTGGAAAGTTACAAAATTTTCACAGATTTTTTTTCCTTTAAAATATAAGCTACTTCTATATGTACCAATTTTCAAGCCCACTCAAAGGCCAGTAAAATGGCCTGGTAGGTACACGTGCTTGCCACCAAGCCTGCTGACCTGACACCGTGGTCATTCTTTATTATTCCCTGTATAATAAGTAGATTTCTTAAAAAAAAAAAAAAAATAGAGGTAAGTAGTGGTTTGTGTAGGGGCTTCTGACTTTTCATGTGCTCTTGCTCTTCTGAGAAAAAAAAATTGAGGTCATTGGGCAGTGAGACAAGAAGGGTCTCCTTAGAATAGTGACATTCTACTAGTCTATATTTGCCAGATTTGTGAATTTACATAGAAATTGAGCACATGGACAATCTCCATGCTCCTGATCAAAGGACTCATTCTTCTCATAATAATAGTGGAATGAGGGGCTGAAGAGATGGCTCAGTGGTTAAGAACACTGGTTGTTCTCCCAGAGGTTCTGAGTTCAATTCCCAGCAACCACATGGTAGCTCACAACCATCTGTAATGAGATCTGGTGCCCTCTTCTGACCTGCAGCCATACATGCAGGCAGAACACTGTATACATAATAAAACAAATCTTAAAAACAAAACAAAACAAAATAATTAATTGAATGAGGCAAAATGAAAGTGTGTGTCATCATTTTTGGCTGGCACCCCACATGGAGCATAGGTCTGCCATCCTTGTCTCACAATATATGAACAGAAAGACATAGTGTGGGGAAATTGTACAACAGAAGCAAGAGAACATCTACACTGTGTTGATGAAAACCACCAAACTGAGAAGAAAATACACTTGCATGTAGCTTCTGTCCTTCCAGAATAAGAGCCCCAAGATGCTTTGTTATCACATGAGTTGCCTACCTACCCTTCACATTTGGCTCCCAGTTCTGAAAGGCTTGGATAGGATGTTCGCTCAGTGAGTGTAATATACCTCCCAGAAACACTCCTTCTGAAGCATTTCTAATACTTTTGTTGTGTGCATCACTACTCTTTCATTTTCTGATGCCATGTGTTAGTCGAATTGAGGTAGGTGCCATTACAAAATAACATATATCTTAAATAACAGAACTTTGGTTTCTCAATGTGGAGAGAGAGAAGTTCAAGGTCAGGGCAGCTTAAATGTTTGGTGTCTGAGCCCTTTCTCATTTTTAGATGGCTGCATTCTGGCTGCACACATATATCTATGCCTTCCTTATACACCCATGACATCTGTAGTATCTATATGTCTAAATTTCCTTCCTTATTATACCTTTATGACCTTTTAAAACATGTTTGTCTCTTTAAAAGTCTTATCTCCAAAAGTAGTCACATTCTGAAATACTAAGATTTAAGACGTAGCTATAGACATCATATGACAGTGGAGAATGTAGCCCTCAGCCCTGTAAACATTGAAACATCTGGTGATCTTGTAATAGCAGGCATTTGTCTATTTGAGTGCTTTATAATGAAGACCAACTATAAGCATGGCTGCAATGCTCATAGCAAATCCACATCAACTTTATTTCAGCATCTATTATCTGCAGCTATGGAAATCAGTAGCACAGAAACAGGAACATGATTCTAATGCAAAAATTAGTAAATTACACTTTGCTATTATAACAAAATACCTGAGACTAGTTAATTCATAGGGAAGAAATTTGTTTCCTCACACCTCTGAAGATAGGAAGTTCATGGCTTAGGAAGGGCCAGGCCTCTGCTTCCAAAATGATGCTTTCTTGTTGAGTCTCAAGTAGGGATAAATTCTATGTTCGATCATTGCATTAGGACCAAAGGACAAAAAGGCAGGCTCACTTCTCTTCATCTCTTCATAATTTTGCCAATATCAAAGAGGAAGAATGTGTTCTTTATAACTTTGTGTACTTTTAGTGGCTTTATCACATGAAAATTTAACTCTTAGTCTGACTGTGTCCCCATACTCACATGCTATCGCCACTGGTCAAGAGGATATTCTTCATTAAAGAAAATGAATGAAGCAGTCACTATACAGCTCTTGGAAGTACACGAGGATGCAGAGGGACAGGATGTCATGACACCGTCAGGTTTAGTTTCTAGGTAAACCTGCAGCATTGACAATGACCACTAGGAAATATCGTCATTTACAGGTATGTGACAACACGCAAAAGGTCCATAGGCTTTTGTTGTCATTTTAGGAGCAACAATATGTTACTTAAATATACAACTCTTTTTGCTGGCAAGAGTCTAAATAAGAGATAAAAAACACTACCATAATTTTACCAATCAAGTGGTCAAAGGACCATAACTCTGGTAATGTCATCTATAGCAGCAAGCTCTCTAACCCATCAAAAAGCAAGAGGCCAAATATGAGAACCTGGAGTGGACCTTTTTTTAAGTCAAGTGCCATTTTTAAAGATGAGAAATATATCCAGGGTAGACCCTGCTCTATCCAAGACTAAGTTATAAAAAAAAAAAAAAAGGTAATGTTGACAGTTTTTACAGAGAAAATATATCTGCGATGATATATACAGAGATAACTGAGCTGCCACCACAAAGAGAACTATTTTAAGAAATTATCTCCCATAATGGTGGGGACTGGTAAGACTCAAATCTGCCAGACATACTGGCGCTTTAGGAATTCTTGAAGTAGTTGTTTTTAAAAATCTTATGCTCAAAGGTCATCTCCAGGCAAAACTTCCTCTTCTGTTAAGTTCCTTAATCTTATTCTTCTCCCCTCTCTCTCCCCCTTCTGCCATCCCCTCCCCTCCCCTCCCCTCCCCTCCCCTCCCCTCCCTGTGCTCTCCTCTCCCCCCACATACATAGGGTACTATTTTTTTTTTCCCCGAGACAAGGTTTCCCTGTGTAGTTTTGCGCCTTTCCTGGAACTCGCTTGGTAGCCCAGGCTGGCCTCGAACTCACAGAGATCCGCCTGGCTCTGCCTCCCGAGTGCTGGGATTGAAGGCGTGCGCCACCACCGCCTGGCTGGGTATTATCCAATTTGCTAACTCTACTCCTTAAATGTTCCTCACATCTAAGAAAGAATCTGTCACATCTATGATCTGCTGGCCCATGGTCTCACAGCCTACCCAAAGGGAAATATGAAACTAACCAGCATGTGTGTTACAGGAATCTCCTGAAATTCAGCCAACAAAGCCTACCCCATTCACACTGAAGACTAAAGTATTGGAAATTATAGTTTCACAACTCTTTAGAGAGATCGTAGTAGTCACTGTTAGAACTTTAAAAAACAAGCTTCAAAAAACATGAGTTCAGGCTGCCCCCAAGAAAGACTTACACCTGAGTTATGAGTACATCTGAACTTGCAAACAGGAATAGATGCAGCCCTACAAATAGTATACGATTTACCTCTTCTTCCATTAGTGATCCCTGGGGAATACTGATATTTGGCATTGCAATAGTATTATTATGAGACTCATTCAGAGCCAAAAAAATAGAACTCATATTTTGCCAAAGTATTTGGAATTTTATGTTTTTCTAATATATCTATAAAAAGTTCTTAAATTTAGACTCTTATAGAAAATAGATGATGAATTCCCATAAATATGTGACATTTCAATGTATTAGATTTTAAATCTTTAAATTTTTCTTTAGTTATTATAGTTTTTGCTTGCTTGTAGCTTTTCTGCCTAATGGCCCACTGAGCTACCCACCTTCAGTTTTACTTTGTAGAATACATTTCCTCAAAAATATAAATCTTTTCTCTTTTATTCTGCAAAAGAAGTCTAAAAAATGATAGCTTGGTAATAACGTTGCTCATCAGTCATGAACACATAAATTTGAGCCTAATATAATCACTCCAGAAGTATTTGAAGTTATAAAAAAAATGAAATCTGAAATGTCTGCATACTGTGGAAAATTTTGTCCATGCAAAGGAAAAATACCAAGGCTCTTTACACTCTCAAGCTCATACCCTCTGTGTGTGGCACAGGAAAACAGGGAAATATTCAGTGTTTCTCATGTTTACTCTCAATGTTAACCAATGTGAATTTTAGAGCGGGAAGGATCCTCCACAAACTGCTTCAGCTGGCATTAGGCAAATCACACCATTCTTTTTGCCCCATCCAAAATGAGATTATTGCTCAGTAAGAAAAACTGAGGAGGCTGACTGTGATTATCATCCTGATTAAGAAGTGCTTTGGGCATAGGTGAAGCACACTTAGGATGAGGGTATGTGAGACTGTCTCCAAGAGGATTAACTGAGGGCAAAGATTCTGCCTGAATTTGGATGACACCCTTCCAAGGGCCAGCTGCACACTTCTTTTCCTCTCTGTTTGCTTCCTGTTCCAGCAAGAGGAGCCCAGAGCATCCCTCTGCCATGACTTACATCATGGGCTAGATTCCCATATCCTTGAGCCCAACACACCTTTCTAGGCTGTTTCTTCTCAGGTACCTGGTCACAGCACCAGAAAGATAGGCAAACGTTTACCAAACAGATGAACACAAAAATATCTGTGCAAACTAGTTTTCTTCCAATTACAGTTTTAAGTAGATAGTAGTACTTTCTACCCACACAGATGCCCTTATTTAAGTACAGTTTTCAGCTGGTCCTCTGTAGTTGCTTTTAAATTTATGTATTTTGTGTTTACGTATGTTTTGGCTGCATGTATATCTGTGTCCCACATGTGTGCCTGGTATACCTGAGGAGGCCAGAAGAGGATATCATATTTCCTGGAACTGGTGTTAAGAACTGTTGTGAGCCACCACCGTGTTGGTGCAGGAAGTGAAAAGACAATGCTCTGTTTGGCTGACTAATCTCTCCAGCCCCTGCTCTTCATTATGTAAAGATTAATTTTCTCACTCGTTTAATTTTTCCCTGTACTGCAAATGAAACCAGTGGCCTCCTTCATATGAGACTGTAGTTTTCCTGCCTGGCCCAGTCAGGACAAATCTCTCTTACCCACCAGTCCCACAATCGCTCAGACCCAACCAAGAAAGCATACAGAGACTTACATTGTTTAGAAACTGTATGGCTGTGGCAGGCTTCTTGTTATCTACTTCTTCTATCTTAAATTAACCCATTTCTGTTAGTCTATACTTTGCCACATGGCTCGTGGCTTACCAGTGTCTTTACATGTTGCTTCTCATGGCGGCGGCTGGTGGTGTCTCTCTCCAGCCTTCTACTTCCCAGAATCCTCTTCTCTCTTGTCCCGCCTATACCTGCCTAGCCACTGGCCGAACAGCATTTTATTTGTACAGAGCGATATCCACAGCACTTCCCCTTTTCTTTTTTTTTTAAGGAAGGTTTTAACTTTTACATAGTAAAATTACATATAACAAAACAATTGTCAAGCAAGAATTACAGTTACAATATTAAAGAAGATATCCTATCTATCTTATATTTGTGAGTCTAAGGTTTTATATCTAACTTATCTTTTATCATAACTGAGGAAATTATAACTATCTAGTCTTCAACCACATCAAAGACCTCAGAAGGATATAATATTACCTGAGAACCGGGAGAAGGATGTAAGTATTTTTTAGGAGCCTTGCAAGAGTAGACAGAAACAGCTGGCAGCCTGGACAGTCACCTAATGTTCCTTTGTAGGGGCATTTGTCTTTAGCCCACAGGGCTAGAGTCTCTCGGTTAATTCACTCAGTGTCCTGTAGAATGTCTGGCAGTTTCCTCTGCGAAGCAGGAACCTGAAGGACCATTTTGTCAAGCAAAGTTCAGTGGTCACCTTTCTATGGGTCCTGCACGTACAGTCGATCAAGCAGTCCAGGCAAGAATAGTTTCTTGCCAAAATGGCTATTTTTGCCAAGGTGAAGATAAACTCCATATGAAGTATCTTTAATGCCCATCCTCCTCTCTGAAGTAAATTGGTGCTGCCAGGAGCAGACATGTCTCACTGTCCAGAAAGTCTAAATTTTAAAAGTATTTTAAATGCCATATTTTGTAGGTCTTTGAAGTATTTGAAGATTACCTATCTATCTTAAATATGTCTATGTATATCTAGAAGACTTAACTAACATGGCTACGACTATTAATCTATTTTTAATTATCTATTTTAATTTAAAATGAGCTATACAAACATAATACCTTAAACACGATTAGAAATATACACACAGTATAACAAAATTAACTTTAAGTTTGTATCAATAGACTAAAATCTACACCAATGTAAAACATTTTAAACAAGTTGTTGCTCTTTAGAAGTAAGTTCCTTAATCTACCCTTTCATCCTATTATATCTATATCCTATCCTCTTTTCTTCTTTAGAAAGAGATCTCATTTATAATCAACCCAATTAAAATAAAATAGTGGTTTTTCTCTGTCCCACACCAGAGGGCTCTTCTGATTTGGGACATAAGAAGCTCTTAACCTTTTCTTTTAGCAATATGTCTGGGTTTAGAGAAGGAGTGAGCCAATTCCATCTCCAAAGCCAGCTTGATAATTTTGGGAATTTGGGCGTAGTTTCTCTTACTACTTCCTGCTGGAGGGGGGCGATGTGTCTTATGGGGACATAAAGAAAATTTTAGGATTATGGAGTAGTCCATTAGGGTGAACCTCTGAGCCAGTTGTCTTGAAACCATTCTGGATGTCGGATCATCTGGGCCATGGTGTCATTGGAGACCTTTCAGGTGGTCTTGGCTGATCAAACCTGATATATCTTAATCTGGAACAAATTCACAGCCTCTGGTTTTCTGTGGAAACAAAAGCAGAGACTCTTTTCCAAAGCAACATATCCTTATATCCAAATTTTGAAGTCAAGGTACCTTTAAAATTTATATATTTTTTTAACTCAACAGCTTTTACGATCAAATCTTTTTTTGTAATTAAAAATCCCAAAGACAACATAAACCAGATTCTCTGTGTAATATCCATCTTTGTAAGACTGAAACGCCACTGTGGCTGCCGGCTCCACCCACCTCAGCTTCTCAACATGGCGGTGGGACAGTTTACCGCCAGCTCTGGGTCTGGAGCCATGTGTACCATCAACTATCAGAAGCAGTTCTATCAAAGCAGCACATAGCCCAGAAACTTTTTTTTAAACTAGCAAAGGCTAAATCTACCACGCAGCAGAGTAAAGTGCCGCTTGTAGATTCTTCATTCCCACCACACTGTAGGTCAGACGCACACGCCAGGAACCCGCCATAGTAGCTCAAACCTGCAGGCTGCCGCTAACTTGAGAGAGACAACTAGGAAGCTGTTTTTAGCTCCGTTTTAGAATCTTTTTTCTCAGGTTTTAGGTGGAAACTCTTGCCCCACGTTGGGCGCCATTTGTAGTTTTCCTGCCTGGCCCAGTCAGGACAAATCTCTCTTACCCACCAGTCCCACAATCGCTCAGACCCAACCAAGAAAGCACACAGAGACTTACATTGTTTAGAAACTGTATGGCTGTGGCAGGCTTCTTGTTATCTACTTCTTCTATCTTAAATTAACCCATTTCTGTTAGTCTATACTTTGCCACATGGCTCGTGGCTTACCAGTGTCTTTACATGTTGCTTCTCATGGCGGCGGCTGGTGGTGTCTCTCTCCAGCCTTCTACTTCCCAGAATCCTCTTCTCTCTTGTCCCGCCTATACTTCCTGCCTAGCCACTGGCCAAACAGCATTTTATTTGTACAGAGCGATATCCACAGCATGAGACAAACTCTCTACCACTGAACTTCCCTCTCCATTCCTAACTCATCATATTAAGGAATCTTCTTTTTTGTTTTTCTTCTTTTGTTGTTCTTTGGTGTGGTATTGGAGGCATGGTTTTCTGTGGTAGGATTACACATGTGAGCTACTATACCTCCTCATTGGGATTTACATATCAAATGTACTGTATCAGTTCTGTTTTCTTTTATAGTAGTGTGGTGTGAGCAGACTTCTTAGTCTCTCTGTATCTTCTGAGACTCTACAGAAAGGTACTCCTCTCCTGGAATGGATGATGCTGACAACAAATGTTCAAATATTTGTGGTGGAAAAATCAAGCCCATTTTTGAGTGTGTATGTTACCAAGGCTACACAGAAATTCATGCAAGAACATAGCAGATCTGCTGCAGTTTGGTCTCTTATGAGCTACTTGTGCATATAGAGGGCCCAGATTTTATTCAGTATTTATTTATTCATTTTATTTTTTTGATTGATGTTGGGGGTAGACAGAATTTTGGATTAGGGATTTCAACAACATAAAGTAGGTGGTAAATTTAACAAATGCCACATTATTTTTTTTTCACATGGTTATGGTTTGTTAGTGTGATTGCTGGGCAGCATAGCCCAGCATAAACAATAGTTTCCAAAGACGAGACACTGGAATCAAAGGGAATCACTGTGACCCATGTCTGTGTCCTTGTTTTATGAGATCAGAACCCATAAGTGCTTCAAGTCTTGACTCATTATCTTCTACTGCATTTTCAGTATACATTTTTTACCACTTTAATTACAGTAGAGTTTTTAGCTGCACGATAGTTTGTAATTATTTGTCTGAAAAATTGATTTGAGCCTTGAACATATAATATTTTGTGCATCAGTGGAATTAATTCATTTAAATTGTTCATATATAAATTGCTGAGTAGAGCACATTTTCCTTCCATAATGAGAGAGAAGCTTGTGAACAGCCCCACTTGGTGGGTCAATGCTCAACCTTCACTTCTTATTTCAGATTATCACAGAGTCTGTCGCCTTTCATTTGACATTTTAGTAAATATAGTGAAGAAATGAATGCTTGGAGAGGTTGTCAGTGTTCCTTACACACAGGGTGATCAACATTTTAAAGATCAGTCCACTAAACAAAAAACAAAAGAAAACAAAAACAAAACCCGTTAACTCGACTTGATTTAAAGGAAGGCGTTTTTCTTTACAGGCATCCAGATTTTACTTCTAGCTGCAGGGCATTGGGAGAATTTCAGGCAGACCTCAGTGAGAGATGAATGTCTGTTATGCTCTGAAAAGCCCCCTTGCCTTGAAGCAGCGCTGAACTAATTTTGCTGTTGAATAATAGTTAATTAGCTATCTGTCTTCCCACAATGAGCAGAACAGAGAATTCTTAGGTGAAAGTGTCACAAATGATGTGACTGCCCTTAGGATTATTATTATTATTGTTATTATTATTATTGTTATTATTATTATTTTACTTTTATTAGGTTCTCCGTCCTTTGCTCAGCTCTCACGCTATCACCCATGTTTTGATACCAGAGGATTAGCTTTTTCGAGCAAAGCACCATTGAGGTTTAGAAAACTGCCCTAGTGCTCTATCTCACAGTAACTTTGAAGGAAAGCCTGGGTATGAATTGAGAGCTCAGAGCTGTGTCCTGTGCAATCTCTGATACATTATTTCAGGGATACTTTTTTATTGCTTCTTAGGAAATGAATTTTTCTTTACTGTGGATCACCTTTCCCTGGGTTCAGTCCACTTCAAATGAAAGAGAGAAAAGGGGGAAAGTAGGCATTTGTAATCCTTCCTACAGATTGTCATTATTCAGTTGTTTAAATGTGTTTCATGGAAGCTCCTTCTAGGGACCAAATATGACTTGTTTGGAAATCTCTTCATTTCTCCCACGGTGCCACCCTCTGTTTGTAGGAAAGTAGTTTCCTGCCTGATCAGGTAGTTCCCAAGTCTGTAATACAATTGGTAAATGAATTTCTTGTGGCAATAGACTTGTTTAATTCATTTAACACAATGATTTAGAAGAATAGTCTATGGTCTTTTTTCTGTTTTGATCAGACTATGATGGATTAATGTATAGCTAGGAGAATTCATGCCTTTAAGAGACACAAAGACAAAGAGGTGCTAAGACTGCTTAGGAGATGCATAGAATGAATATGAACAGTCTCCTGGGTTGGGGTGTGTGTAGTGGGTGGTAGACTGTGCTCTGAGATAAGACATATGAAACTATTTGAACTTTCACGTATGTCTTGACAATGAGAGCCGTGGCTTGTATTCTTGGTTTTACAAAGGCAGACTTACTTGTCTATACTGTTTGAGATTCATTACTGAGAATATAGCCTTCCAGACAGTGTAATGTTTGCTTTGAAATGGATTTGATGTTGCAGAGAGGTGAGGATTTTGATTCTTAAAACATGAGGTAGACAGTATAACAAGAATAAAGTGGAACAAACCACACTCCAATAGAGAAACATTAACTTTTAACCTTAGGAATTAGTTCCTGCATTATCATCATTGGGAAACACACTGTGCTTTAGAGGAAATGTACCACATATAATTCTCACCACATTTTTCTACCTTCCCATCATACAGTGTCAGCAGTGCTGTATATTCAGAGCTGGTAAGATGATTGTCTGAATGTGACATTATCTGATGACACTCAGAAAGCCTTTAAACATAAAAGATAGAGTGGAAGGCTTCATTGCTCTCCTCAGATGATATACCCCAACCCCCTGAGGTCTAAGCAAGATTAATGTTCTCAACTGACATAATGACACCTCAGGCTGAGAAAGGACAGTACATGCAGAGCAGGAGTCGGGATATGCCTAATAAAATGCATCACTTTAATTTTTTTTTCTAAATACTATTAGTTTGATATTGCTCTGGAGGTAATGATGTTCAGCTTGTAAATGTGTTATATAAACCATTTTGTTTATACACTTACACATACATATTAGTTTTCTTCGAAATGATGAATCACCTCACATTCACTGTCTCTCCTCCATCACAGGAAAGAGTTGGCATTTCCTCAATTCAATCTGGTGAGCTTGGGCTGAATAATTTTTCTGTTTAATGTACAATAGAAAGTGCATTTTATATGAATGTCACCCCCAAACGAGAGAGACACAAAAGCTTTGGTTTGCTCGATGTGAATCCTTAATTCCCGGTGATCTGAACTAGTCTAGTAATCAAATAAACTAGTCTGTAATCAAATTTTAAAAAAGCAGCAGCATTTCTTATGATCAGTAGACACAAGAAAGCAAGATACTAGTTTCTGAATGAGCCAAGTTAGTAAGGAAAATTGCCACACATATGACAGGTCCTGAACAGCTGTGGTCAGATGGCAGACCATGGGAAGTGCCAAGGTGTCAATTGAGAAAACACTCTGCAGAGGTATTAATACTTAGAAGAGTAGAGGCAGAGTAACAGCACAAGCCTACTTAAATGAAAGGAGAATCTAGGCCATCCAAGCATGTGGTTTTTCAGAACAAATGAAGACTGACTAAATCAAGATGGTCTTATGTCTGATGTAATAGTCTGTTGAAATGATTGGATTGCAATTGGCCCCTTTTCCCCATTTTGCAGAAAGCATATGGTGACTTCTTTGATGGGAAACACTATGGGAATATACTTCGTATTATTTGTCTTTCTCATGTAGCAGTCATTCACTATCTATCTATACCAAAACATCATTTTGATAGGTGATAGTCTATGGCTATGCAAACTAGCTTGGCTTTTAAACTTTCCTATCAAATAGCTCCAATATTAGAAAGTAATGATGGGCTAACTCTGGAATGAGTATAACATGACATTCAACTGAAAAATTTCTTTACAAAGTTTCTACTCCAACTTAACAATCTGTGTCATTTTTACTCTCTTCTTCTGGTATCTTAGTGCAATCCTTCCAGACATACTTAGTGCTTCCCTCTAGATATCCTTAGTGTTTCCTTCCAGACATCCTTAGCATTTTGAGCAGGTGAACCACACCCACACGTATTATACCTTTTCTCTCCTGTCCACACATACCTCATTTGGGAAAAGTGCCATGCAGATGTACAGAGGTCGCTGAGGAGTGTGAATGTGGTGTTGATCCCAAGTGTTTTTGGAGTCTTAATGGAGGCCCTGTGACTCTGCATGTTTCCATTGTGACGAGGAGTTGTTAGCTGAGTCCTAAATAATGGGCAGAGCTCTTTTTGTGAACTGATGCATAGGAAGGGGAGAGCCTTCAAAGCTGAAGAATTGTACCTAAGCCAGCAGTCGGAGGGAGAGTGTCTGAAATCAGATGGAGCGATGATTAGTGACCACATCGATTGCCTCACCACTCGGACTTAATGATTTCAGTTTGCATCCATATAGTGTGTTAGCAGTTCCTTTACTCTGAAAACCATGTTTCAAAAGTGAGTCTTTTTTTAAATGAGATTCCTGGGTTTGTGAAGGAGTGGGTCTCTGATTCTTATTCCTTTGCTTGGGCTCTTTTCTGTTTCCTTTGTCCAATTTTTTTGTTCAATTCTTTTATCTTATTGTGTTATATATTTTATTATTGTCACTTAAAAGCCTGCTTGCTTTCCAGTGAGAGTCACAATGGGTGTGGGTCCACATGGGAGGGAAGTGGGGAGGAACGGGGAGGAGCAGAGGGAGGGGAAACTGTGATCGGATATGTTATGTGAGAGGAAAAAAATCCATTTTCAATATAAAAGTGAATTATTTGAAGCACATATCAATACTTCCATTGATTTATAGTTAACTGAAATTTATAAACATTTGTGAAGTCATCAGGGTAAAAAGAATATTTTGATAAAAACAAAAGTGTTTATGATTGGCTTCAGATGACAATCGCCATCTTATATTGTCTTCAGTGTCCATTGGATTTCTGCATTTTGTTTAATTTTCATAGTATCAGGAAAGTCCTAATTCAGATAGAGGATACATTATTGAAAAAAGCATAATTAGTAGTTTATTTGCCATCCAAGGATAAGCTTTTAGTAAGCTGAGAGCACAGTAATGGAAAAATGTTTTCTTGCTGAAACACTTAAAAGTTTTACTGCTGCTCTCCAGTGTTAACTAGCTGATACAGATGTGGGTGGAACTGCTGGGTACCATTTTAAAGCAGTGACACATACATCATCCTTTTCTCGGTGCAATGTTCCGGTAGAGAAAATAGCACACACGTTGCGTTAGAGGTATTTTTCTATTGTCTCTTCATCACCAAAATCAGAAAACTCATCATTCGTCTCATTTTTTTTCTGTTTTCTAATTTAGTGGAGTACAGGTTTTCAAATTATATTCTAATGATCCTGTAACTTTAGATAGTATGCATGCTACTGTCTCCTATTTCATTAGTTTTCTTAATATAAATTTATTAGTTTAGGTAATATGTTTCTCTTAGTTAATTTGGCTAAATCTTTTGAATCTTTTTGAGGAATCAACTATTTCTTTCATTACTCCTTTGTTTTGTTCTATTGGCATCCATTTCAGTAATTTATGAGCTGATTCCTTTCTGTCTGCAGATGTGTGCTTGGGTTGGTTCTCAAATAAACCACTTCACGATGCACCTGAAGCTCTTAGGGAAACAAGAACAACCATTTTACCTTTAGTAGTCCTCCTGTAACGTGCCTCATTTCTAACAGGGAAAACTGGTTTCTAACAAGACATTCTCAGAGTTGGTGCTGTAATTGGAAGACTGCAGGTGATAGAAAGCATAAATCGTGGGAAGTTATTTCACACTGAGAAGGTGTTGGACTTTGTGACCAGTAGGTGTGAGACCTTGTGCTTGTTCCCACTATTGCCTTAGTGAGCTCATAATGGGCTTCACTTTGTAATTTGGATCAACTAAGTCAACCTGTCCATCCTCAGCAACCTAACCAAATACTATGGTAATTCTAATGCCATTTCATGGTGTTTTTATGAAGACTGGAAAAGTTAACAGCTATTAAGTTAATCGCTAGTACTCCACTATAGTACATATAGTGTGTTTGATAGGTAGACTTAAGTCATAACCCTTAGTGCTCATGATCATGATTCTTATTTGCAAGTGGAATCAGTGGGGTATATATATAATTAATTGAGATATAAAGAAGTTGAGGGTTTATAAGATTATGGTAGATTTTGAATCCAATAATGTCTTTATCGAGAAAAGAGAGATACAAAGTGAAATAACCGAGTAAGAAGAGACAGAACTTGAAGCTATGTTAATTCAAGTGATGGAACATCGAAGATGGCCAGCAACCCTCAGAATATAGGAGCCAGGCAAGGGAGAGTTTCTGCATTGCAGTCATAGAGGGAGCCAACCTGGCCAGTGCCTTGGCTCTAGAAGTCTGGTCTCCTGTACTGTGTGATTATACATATATCCTATAAGTTCTGGTAAATAATCAGACAAGAAAGAGAAATAATTTAAAAGAATACAAAGAAAGACATTTTTATTTTTATATGGTATAATTGTCATGATGATTCTACCAAACATCTCCTGAAAATAGCAGTGAACTTCATAGTGTCATATATAAAATGGTCAAAATGTTTTAAGAAACACCAGTGGATTTTCTATATGACAACCATGGATAGTTGAATTTTAAAGAATAAAGGAGTTTTAAATAAGGTCTTATAGTGTAAATGCTTAAATATAAATCTAGCACAGGTTTATTATATAGAAATTATACGATATTAATGAAAGAAAAAATAAGTACTATCAATGTAAATGAAAAGACACTCCTTATTAATAGAATATGCCATGACTTCAGTTTTCATTAATTAAAACTCTTTAGTTGATGTCAATGAATTGATTCTAAAAATTTTGTAATAGAGGTTTTCAAATACCTAACATAGTACTGAAGGAAGAAAGCAAGCTGTTAGGCTTTTACTTCACAATTTCAAGTATATCTAAAAAGCTAGAGAAGTCAAATGGTGTATTATGAGAGAAAGAATAGACTCACAGGAATTTAACCTAGTGTTTGGCTTTGTTTTTCAATGTTGTAGTTATACCACATTGTACAACAATTACCTTCTGTTCCAGCCAATGAGGATTAAAGCATAATTTATAGCAGCTATATATGCAGTCACTCTAGACTACAAGCAATCATGATATCCTTCAATTTGCGAATGAATAAGCTCTGACACAATAATATTCCCTTTATCCACAGGGGACCTGTGTCCCAATCTCTAAAAGATAACTGCACCCAGATAGTACCAATATCTTTCTTTGCATTCTTTCTTCATTAATTTATAGTTTTATAACAATAAGATTAACAACAATGGTAAGAAAACACAACCGTTGCAGCTACCGGTTATAATACAGTTGTCGGCATGGCTACTCTTGCATCTGGAAGACATTATTAATGTGTTACTAGCACACAGTCACAGTGAATGCTACATGGCTAGCTGATGGCATTATAGACAGCATGAAAATTCAGGATGCGGGGATGATTTATGTCCCAGGAATATCTGGATAGCTTGGGTTTTTTTGTCATGTTATTCCTATGTTATTTAAAGCCATTGATTGTTCCTTTTAGGAGCACTCCATTTAGTACTGCACATCTTAGTTGACTGCAGATAACTGAAACCTTAAAAGTGTAAAACTGCAGCTAAGGCATTCATGGGGGTGGAGGATTTATCTGAATGCAGCGTAAAAACAGTCAGGAATTGAAGGAAGAAAAACCAGAACGACATATGAACTTTCAGTGTGAAGAACCTACCATGAAGTTACATGTATAATTCTAATAAAAAAAAAAATGACATCTTTTAAAAGTCAGAACTACAAAGACAGTGTGTTAGGGTTGCCATTGTGGCAGAGTGAGAATCAATAGAATCTGTCTGTATCTAGAGGAGGAGATTGGCTGTCAAGAATTAACTTGCTAGGTGGTTGGCAAGTCCTAAATATGTAGCTCAGGCCTGAAGGTTGACAGTCTGAAGACCCCAGAGAAGTGACAAGAATCCACAATTCACCCCTGAGGAGCAAGCATTGAGCTGATGTCTAAGGAGCTGGTCCTGCAGATGAAGTCGAAAGCAGTGTGGAATTTCTTCTGTCTTCTAGACCCCATTTTTGTTAGGTCTATTTAGTTATCAAACTAATTGACTGAGCTATAGAAACACTCAGAAGGGCAAGGGCACTGATTTACACCAGCTTCACCAGCTAACACCATAATGTCAACTAAGAACACCCTCCATGTTGACATACAGAATTAACATTTCCAGTCAATGGAGGTCAGTGGTTGACCCAGGCTTCAGGGCATGTTATTAGTATAAGAGAGGCACTGGAAGTTTCTGAAGGCATTGAAACACTCATAGAAGGTTGAATGGTGACGCTCTAATAAAGAAATAAACACATGCTCATCCTCAGAACATGTAAACATGACTTTACATAGTTACATCACGGTACAATCTTGTGTAATGATGCATACTGAACTTAAAAGAGTATGACTGAGATGAACAGATGTGATGAAGTGTAAGGAAAATGGTGACTTGGGTTTGTGTTAGGGGCCTCCAATGAGTGAATCCTAAAAAAACACTTGAGTCACACAGGTCAGCATCACACTGGTAACATGTTCACTTGATATTGCATGAAAGTAGAAATTTACCAGTCTCACATCTCACCTACATGTCAAATCTGCTTATGGAGGAAACACTAGATTTATCTGTTACCAGGATATTCTACAAAATGCCTTAGGAGAATTCCCCAAACTATCAAGAAACTACATTGCAACACAGTTTATAGCCCAGAAGAAAGGAATGAAGGGCACCTGAAGGCAAAGAGACATTGGGTAAAAACTAATGCAGACTAAGTCAAAGGAAGGCAAGGCATCTGGTAATGTATCAAGACGTTCTTTAATTTTTACTCACAATAGGAAACTAGATTTTATGTAACTGTATACTCTGGGACAGTCTGCAAATTTTCTGTAGAACTTTATGGTTCTATTATTTCTTTATCTATCTATCTATCTATCTATCTATCTATCTATCTATCTATCTATCTATTTATGTTACTGCTTAAGCATTCTATTGGAGTGGACCTGTTGGGCTGTCTTAAGGAAGGCCAGTATAGTCATAGCCAGTCTTAATTGTGTTCAAATGACACAGTCTGTCCTCATACCATTCTGATGGCCTGAAATCTGACGTGAGTGGATCTGAGATGTCCGCATCCTTTGAAGGGCTGCAGTCAGAGCTGTCCTTTCCTTTTCAAAGTTTGGTGAGTCGTGACTTTCCTTAATATTTTTTTGAACTTTCAAATGCACTTCTCTGGCATCTGCCTCTGTCTGTACGCCTGCTTCCTGTGTGACCCTGCTTGCCACATTTTAAGTGACAATCGTCATCCTTATACTCATGACACATCCAAAGCTGTGTGATCTCTTCCTGTTGTCCTCACCTTTTAATTGCCTCTGAAAAGAATATTATTCCAATGACATCCCAGGTGAAGACACAGAGGTTGTTACTTATTGGTGGTGCTGGTGGGGAACTATTTAAGTTATTTCTAATGGATCACAGCTATAAAATATTGAAGTACTTCCATAGGTACGGCAAAAGAAACAGCCAGGAAACCACATTAGTGTGCAGTTCAAATGGGCACACAATCAGCCTACTGAGCATTACAGTTCTCCAAGTAATGGTTATAATGATAATAGGAAAGAGTTATTCACATGCCATGATTGGTTATTCACTGATATGAGTGTTCTGTCCCTCTCCTCTTTTAGTTTTTATATTTTGATTATCCTTTATTTGTAGTTGAGACCATGGCTCCAAGACTAAAGAAAATTGGTAGCTGTTAAATTCCCAACCTGTGTTAACAGATTTACAGCAGTTACCAAACTACATCTCAGACATTTTCAGTCTATGGACATGGGAGAGGAAGTTTATATGAAGGATATTATCAGCCTCGGGTGTGAAGACTTATCAGTCATTTAGCTGGGAGGATGGACGCCCTGCCATAGACCACTAATGCTTCCTTAATTTCAGGTAAAATTCCATCTTCATTTTCTACCTGTCTTCCCTTATACTCTTCCTTTATTAATTTCCATTCCCTCTTGACTTGCTTATTCAGGTTACACTCCCATAGGTATAACCTTCCAGATACTCCACCCCACAGGCACACACATACATTTGGAGCCATTTAATTTTTGCCTTCCCCAAAGGCTTAAAAATGGACTCTTAATAATGGAAAGATTGGTAAACTGGGAAGAAATGAAGCATTTCCAGAAGCCATTACAAATAGGGAGAGGCGAAATAGATGTGTGTGTATGTGATGAAGTAAGTGATTCAGATAGAACAATTAACAGATGGCAGGAACAATTACATATTCATAGTTCTGGCCAACAGCATTTGGTAGATATAATTACCTTACAGGTGTTAACTGCCCTTGTATCCTAGAATGAGACATCTCTGAGCACTAGAGAGGCACAGTTAAATGACAGATGATCACAAATTAACAAACACTCCATTCTCATTCTCTCTCTCTCTCTCTCTCTCTCTCTCTCTCTCTCTCTCTCTCTCTCTCTCTCTCTCTCTCTCTCTCTAAGACATGAACCAGAAAGCTAAATTCAGTTCTTGGAGTCTCATGCTAAGTTCACAAAAAGTGAAGCTTAAATGGGAGAGCAGGTGTGGTGTAATCTTCCCATTGATTGCTTGGGTGGGAAAATACTGTGCATTGAGAGACATTTAAAATTCACTCAGCATTTGCAAGGTACAAAGTCCAAACAGGCAATCATTTATGGAAAAGGTAGCAGCTGTTATGACTTATTCTTCTGAGTCTTTCTTTTTTTTAATTGCCTGAGTTTCCTATGTAAAGCAGGACTTTTAAGCCACCTTTAAAAAATATTTTCTGTGTGTGGATAAGTTTCCAGCTTAGTTCTTCATAGCCTTAAGAGGATTATAATAGAATATGATTATAAAAATTTGTTACCATGTTTATCTCCGTTTATTTTGACAAAAAATTATTTGAAAATCTAGGAAGTCTAATATTTAAGCACACCCACAAATGAGGTCATTCAGACAATTTTACTTTATTTTCATTTGATTATGAAGATAAATGTCTGCTTTCATGTAAAGTTTGAATTCAGTGGAATCATTCAGCTGAGGAAGTATTGCCCCCTACTTAGAATGTTTCCATTAAAATAGGGAAATCTATGTCCCCACTTTAAAGGTTTCCCTGTCTGAATCTGAATTGGATCTTTTCTCTGTACTACATCTGAGGGCTGATATTTATGACCAGCCTTCTTTGCTTTCCTAAGTTGTACTTTATTCTTTTTTTTCTTTTCTTTTTTTTTTTTTTAAATGTAGAGCTGAGGATCAAACCCAGGACCTTGCGCTTGCTAGGCAAGCGCTCCACCACTAAGCTAAATCCCCAACCCAAGTTGTACTTTAGAATGGTTCTTGCTTACCAAAGTAACTTCAACAGCTATTTTCTGAAGTTCCTGCACAAGTGTGACTGTTCTGGGTTGTTTTAAATTCTAGAAAGACATTATAATTCTAAATGTTTTCAGTTGACTTATGCAAGCCTCTATCTTCCCTCCCCTCATCCTATCTCCTGCCCTGTTTCCTTCCCATGCTCCCCCTTCTTTTCTTCTTAGAGATGGGAGCCTAATTGTGTTGACCAGGAGGGCCTCATGCTCTTGAGCTTGAGTGACCCAGCTCATTCAGCCTTCCACATGCTGGGGTTCTAGGCCTATGCTACCTTTCCTGTTTCCTGTTCTCACTTTCTAAAAAATTTTTTTTCTGTTAACCCCACCTAAGAAACAGAGTATGGATTGTTTTTTGTTTTGTTTTGTTTTGTTTTTTCAAAAACTGAGAATAAAAAAATTCTATTTGTTTAATTTACTATTTAAAAACATACTTTGGGGCACCCAAGTTTCACAGGCATTATGCACTGATACGCACAGGCAAGATAATAAAAGGTTAAATGTTTATGATGCCATATTATTTTATTCAACTGGAGTGAAAACTATATTTTTAGTAATGTACATGCCACTTTTCCTGAAATGTGCTATAATTTTCCTTTAACATTCTATTCCCTATGATAATGATGGAGTGCATTTCAGTGTGTTGAAATTCACTTTAAAACAATGAACTGGTTTCTTCTGCTTTGTAAGATCTTCTCCAGTAATCCTGGTGACTTTTCATGTTAAAAAATTATGACACTTTTCTTCTTTTGTCGCTGTGAATCATCAATAAATAAATTTCCCACAAGCCCACATAAAAACACATATTGCCACATATATAAAATGTAGTCATTGGCCCAAACATTACTCTTCTCATTTCTAGTTTATGAGTCTGTTCATGTATTTCTATTAAATATAATAGGGAGTGTAGCTCAGTGTAGAGTGCTTGCCTCATATGTCTGATGCCCTGAATTTGATTCTGAGCATACACATGTGAGCATGCGTGCGTGCGCGCATGCACGCACATGCACATGCACACTCACAAGGCACTGAATAATTTTCAAAACTCAACACGTGCCATGGGGGTAAACTATCTCTTTGATCCTTTTTTGTTTGTTTGTTTCTGTATGATGGCTGTATCCAAAATGAACAATCTAAATTTGGCAAAAAGATCAGTGCCCATGTATTTTCTTGCTTTAGGTTTCTAGCCTATGACTTGCTTTGTAAATAAAAGGACAAATTTTATAATTTCATGCTATGTTCTTTAAACCTAATATTATAGTTTCACATAGTTCTTGAGAGTAAGAGAGAAATGTGAAGAATACTATCAGGAGCATATTTTCAGCCTTCTTATAAGAATACCTTTGCACAGAAATAAAAACCCTAGCTCTTGCATGTAAAAGAAGCAATTATAATCATCTTTGAGAAGTAGAATTACGGATGAATTGTATTATGAGAACAATTTTTTATACATCTGAAGGGTACAGATAACTTTAGTTAAGAACTTTTTTTTTTGTTAGTAAGCACTTGTCTCCCTGTTCTGTTGATTTATAATAAAATATTGAAGAAGTAAAATTTGTTCTGTAGCACTGGGACACTGGGAGCACTATTAACTCTTAAGGAAAGAGCTTAATTGTAGGTGTGCCATGGGGACAGTTTCAGTACTAGTGACCTTAAATTTACTAATGCTTCTGAAGAATCATTTTTTGGAGGAGTTTGACTGATGTCATCATTATATTTGACATAGTGAAAAAAACCAACAGAACAGCTGAAAGTTCACAGTTTTATCCATTGAAAAATCCAATTTCAAAACAGTTCCAAACTTTGGACTACCATATACTTTCATATTGATTCAAAGAAAATTGGTAGAGATAATTTTATTTTTGTAATTTAAGCTTGTTTGTTTTTTTCTTTTGTTTTCATCTGTTTATTTGTTTTGCAACAAGATTTTCCATGTAACGGAGACTGGCCTGGAACTTGCGAAGTAGTTCAGGTAGGCCTCCAAATAGCAATCCTCCTGTGGCTGCCTTCTGAGTACTTAACACATGCACCCAGTAACTTGTAAAGTTTTATGTTCATTTAAGACAAATTTGTCATTCTTATTGATTTCTGCAATCTCTCTCTGGTCTTTCGAACAAAGTTCTCCCTAGTAGAGGAAAGACTACAGAGATGCACAAATTCACGCATAAAACATCAAGATTACGTTAGAGAAGAACACTTTCTTTCTTTACTCCTCATCCTTGGCACCTGGATAGCTGAGGCCAATGCCAGCCACATGCATGCAAATCCATGGTGATAGATATGCCACTAGCAGGTGTAATCTCTCCACAGATCCCTCAAATATTACATCTGAGTAAAAGAATGAATGGAATTACTTAAATCATACACAATACTAGGACTAGTATTGACAATGTTGATTCTGCTTGTGAATATGTTGCAACACAGTCTCCAGATGATGAGTTGGACACTGGTTTGTTTGTTTGTTTTTGTTTCTTTGTAGTTTGCATATTTACCCTATCAAAAGGACATAGTTGTATTATAAAAGTAAACCATGACTTGATACAATGTGATTACTTAATTCCTGAAAACTAGATAAGAAACTGTATGAACAAAATGATAAAGGTAGATTACCTTAGTGGGGTAGAACTTTAGAAAGCTACAGAATTTTAATACAGTAGTTTTAAAAATGTTAACGTTTGTAAAGCCTCCATTATTATGGCTCATGCAACCATCCTTAGTAATTTGAGACTGTTCTCTGGCATGTAAATCTGTACAATGTCAGTCCCTTTGCAATGGGATTGCCTAATCATTTTGTTTTATTCAATTGCTGTTGGCTATTTTCAATAAATATTATCATTAATATAGAGAAAGGTTTCTCTGGCTATACCTTACAGAGATGTGTTGTTTTTTTTTTTTTTCTGGAGATCCTTAAGCCATAGTAAATGTTATTACCCATCTGTAGGTCTAGAATAAAATATAACTGTTCATCATAAGGGTTTGCTATTTTCATAAGCAGTTAAAAATAAGTTTCAGAATTGTAGAATTTGAAATCCAATTTTTTCATACTTATAATTATCTCTTGATGTGTTGTTCAACACGTATTTGTTCCTTTATATTTGAGGTGAGTGACCTGTGACTCAGAAAGGTTTATGTCACTGACAGTGTTCATGTGCTAATCATGGGTATGATTGGTATTTAACAGTCCAACCCCAGTGACCTTGCTCTTATCTTGAACTTCACATTTAGTAGTATGGTTTCCTCATACAGACTTAGAAAGAATCGCTAGAGATGTTCTTATTCAGACTATGGATTCCTTCTTCCTTGGTTGCTAATGGTTTACTAACCTCATCTTGGATGCTTTCCTTTGGTTGTGAAACATGGTATTGGTTGGACAGATTAATTTTGGAAAAGATTGGTTATTTCTTGCAGAAATAAAACTGTCAACATATTAGCTTCCTTTTGCAGCAGGAGCATTACCTAATCCAAGAGTAAATCTAAGGGGCTGCTGTTTTAAATACTTAATAGATTATTTTCCGGGATTAGTTATCGATCACATTAACTAATTAATTAGAACGTCATTAAGACAAGGATCAAGCGACTGATGTCATCTAAAAGGTCCAGAATTCTATATCTTAATCTAAATAATTCTGTCTCTGTGTATTTTAATTCAATCTGATCGAGAACTGATACTCTAAATAGAAGGACGATTAGGCCTTTTAGCATTTAAGGTCCAATTGCGAACATCACCAACTTCCTTAGCAGTGGCAAAAGGAGAAGGAGATCTCGTGATATAACCAGGAAGCAGGCTATAAAAGCAGCAAATAAGTAAATACTGCTCAGTCATGATTAAATTGGGGCGGAATGCTGGGCTTGGTCTGAGGGAAGCATCAGGGCCAAGTGGAGAAGAGTTGTTCTTGTGAATGTCTGCTGCTATTCTGTCTTGCTTTTGCAACTTTAAAGCTGCTAAGGTTACAACATGTGTTTACATTAGTGAGTAGTGTGCAGTAAAACTGGGATGGGTAATGCTTGCCACACTAGCATGAGAACCTGAGTGTAGTCCCTGCAATGCACGCAGCACAAACTCAGCATGGTGTGCCATCCACATGTAATTCTAATGCTGGACTTGATAAACTCCAGGCCAATGATAGTCCCTGTGTGAAAAACAAGCTTGTGGCCCCTCAAGAATCTTTCAAGTTTGACCTCTACCCTCTAGACCTCTAAACATACACCACACACACACACACACACACACACACACACACACACACACACACACACACACACACACACACACACACACACACACACACACACACATTTAAAAGATACACAGTGCATAGCAAATTCCTGTCTTTCCTATGTAAGGTATCTTATGATATATTCAATAATAAGAGCAGGTGGGTGTTAACTTTTGACTTTTAATTCTCGGCTCAACACTAGTAATAAAATATATTTTACGCATATCATATTTCAGAATCCATTTTATACTTTACTCAGCATAAACTGTATCAACTTTCAAATCTCATTTAAGATGTGTATTAGCATTCCTATTTAAATGATTGAAAAGGGAGTATATAAAAATTTTCTACTTTAGTATGAGATTTGTCTTTACTATTTTAATTCATGTTAAATGGTTATTATTAAAAGTAGGTAATTACTTTCTAATTTCCTTTTTATACTCGATCTTCCTTAATAAATTAATTTCCCTTGTGGCATCTGCCTATCTATATATCTCAGCAGCATTCTGTTCACTGTTGCCTAAGGATGTTTAACTTGTGCCAGGGACACACATAGGTGCGTAGAGGTAAGATGATCACTTCTGACTACATGTATGACCGTAGAAAGTGTGTTGCCTGGGAGAACTGCTGTAGGAGCTGAGTCCTTTGTTCTGAATATCCTATGTAAATAGGCCACTGGGCCCTACTGGGTCCATGGATCTGAATTAGGCACTGAAAGTAACTGTCCAGTCAGGAACAGTAACTCTTCAGATTGTCTGATGCCTAGCCTGATTGTGGAGTGTGGACTGAGGTACAGGCCAGTAGCCTGAACTTTCCAGAATGCTGAGTACTTAGGGCACACACTAGAATGTTTAACATTGTTTCATAATTTGGGGGGAGATGGCAGAAACAAGCTCTCTTAGAGCCCATGCTGCCTTTAAACACACTATGTAGCCAAGGATGATCTTGTGTTCTGGTCCTTATGCCTACACCTTCCCAGTGACCAGATATTAGGAAGCTCTCCCACACTCAGTTTAGGCAGGCCTGGGCACTACACCATCTAAGCCAATCTCCAGCCATTGCTAATAGCCTGAGCATGATAAGGAGCAGAGGAGTGAATGATGGAATTGTATTTTAGGATTATCAGTCTAGGGAATTTTATCTTTCATGATTAAGATTCATGCATAGAAAGGTGATGGGAAAAGTATCGAAGTCGTAACACGTACCCTGCACCTCTTGATGTGGACTTCACCTCACACTATCTGTTTGTTCCTGCCTTTATCTTCATGGTCCTTGGACTGTACTGTCTGCCCCGCCTAGGGACTTTCCACTAGGAAGTCTGTGTGAAATACTTCTCCACTACCTCTGAAAAATCAGTTTCTCCTGTTTATCTTTCAAGGTGCAATGTGAGCTCATTCTTCACGGAAGACTTTCATGAAGGCTATTTCTCAAAGTTCCCTTGTTATCTGTTGTAATAATTCTTCTTTTGTTTTCCTTTGTAGCATTGAATCAAACTATATAGGACACTGTTAGGATATACAAATAATATATTATGACATTAAGGCTAGTGTGCATGCAGATATGTGCATATATGGGTGTGTGTGTGTGTGTGTGTGTGTGTGTGTGTGTGTGTGTGTGTGTAGGAGGTTGTGACTATTCTTTCTTTGGTGGAAGTAATTTCACATATATAAGGTTTGTTGGAATGTGAAAATAACATTATCAAGATAGAATTGAGAATGTGCTGTGCACTAAAATTCTTTTTAGAATTTGGTGTGATCCTTTTCATTCTGTTTGTGAACCTATTTGTATATTTCTGTGTTTAGTTACATTTTGTCCATTTTTACATAACTATTATACCAAATAAGAGTAGTTTCCTATATAATTGGCCATACAACAACACAGGCAGAGCTTGGACAAGGTAGGAAGTAGGTAAAGATGAGGTTTCCTTCCTCTCCATGAGAACTGACAGTCTGAGGAAGATTTCAGGGAACATATAGGCTGAGTAGCAGCCAGGCTTCCTGTAAGTGTATTGGAGAGGACACAGTTCAGTCAGCACATCCTCTGATTTTAGTGAGTATGTGAGTGACTGTGGAATTGCATGTTGTAAAGGGAGTCAAGGGAGATGAATTCAGTCCCCGACAAGAGTTTGAATTTCCTTCAAGGAGTCAAACCACACTCAGGGGCTTAGTCTGTTCTAATTCACTGAAGAAGAGAAAGCAAAAGAACATGGCCTCTGAACTGTATGTGCTAAACTATATTTAGCCCCGTGTTAGTAAAGGCCCAGTAAATTATTCAGGGAGATTATGGCTCCTCTTCCCCTGGAGGTATTATATAAGTACACCGAAGCACTTGTCTGCTGTATTTTGACAATGATCTTGCCCTGGCAGAGCAGTTGCCATTCTGGATTACCTGTCAAGAACTCTTCCAGTCTCCTGAACCTGGAACATGCTTCCTTTCTTCTTGTTGTGGCACTATCACATGCTTCTGGTGTGCTACGGATTTCATAAGTGATGCTTTCCCTTGCTAAGCCAGGAAAAGATCATTATGATTTGCTGTGGTATATACTCTTCATGATAAAATCAAATGCGAAGAACTCACATTAATGGAAAAAATGCTAATTCCTTAATCTCTTAACATTTTAAATATGTGATCTGCCAAGAAAACAGTATATATTTTGAGAAACTGGCCAGGTTGCAGTGGTGCACACCTTTAATCCCAGCACTCGGGAGGCAGAGCCAGGCGGATCTCTGTGAGTTCGAGGCCAACCTGGTCTACAAAGCAAGCTCTAGGACAGGCACCAAAACTCTGCAGAGAAACCCTGTCTCAAAAAACAAAAAACAAGAAAAGGAAACTATATCCCATATACTACTATTAGATGCAATTAATTTTGCATATTTTTTCATTCCTTTTAATAAACTTCTTTGTAATCAATCCAATGTAGTACAGAAGACCAGTGGTTTATTTAATTAAAATAAAACATACATCATGGCCTGGACGATGGCTTGGTAGGTAAAGTGTTTACTCTACAGACTTCAAGATCAGATGTCATGTAAATTTGAGCACATTAATATATATCTCCAACTGGAATGGAGTGAGAATTAAAAACAGGATTAGCCCTGGAAGTTCACAAACCAGCGAGCTTGCCACAGGCAGTGCTGGATAACATGAAATCTTCTCAAGGCTGAGACAAGAACCAAAAACCTGAGGTTGCCATCCGATTTCCATACGCATGCCATGGCACACCCGCCACACTAACATTTCAGAATAGACATTAAGAATGATATAAAATGCCGGTAGTAAAGCCACAGTTCAGTTTCTAAAAGTAACTTATGGGCTGAACAAATATCTCTCCCAGCCAGATGTCTGATTCATCAAGATTTACTTCGCCATTCATGGGCAGAGATAGTGAGAACAGAGCTCACATTAGAAGAATAAATTTATTAAAGCTGTAAAACTTTTACCAACACCTTCTCCCTCTGTCTTCACAGGTGAAATTGAGCATTCATTGAGTCGTAAGTCATTTATGGCTGTATTTCTCACGTGTTAGATATCATACTGGAGTCTGCAGATATAAAAATGGAAATGAAGCTAGAGGCACTTGTAGTCCACAAGGAGGAACAGACATATAAACTGATCAATTAAAAATATAAGATCTTGGATATTGTATCAGAACACATCACAGAGGCAGGAGTCTCAAGGGGGAGTTGTGGGGGCAGAGAACCCTTGATCTAGGTAGTATTAAAGGCTGGTAAGGAGGGATAGTCAGAGGGATGGGCATGTCACAGAGCATCCTTTCTGATGTTAGAGGAAACAGCAAGGGAAAAGTCCTGGGGTAAGGAAACTACATGTGGTTACAGGTGTCAGGAGTGGTGTGTGTGTGTGTGTGTGTGTGTGTGTGTGTGAGAGAGAGAGAGAGAGAGAGAGAGAGAGAGAGAGAGAGAGAGAGAGAGAGATAGATCTAGTATTCCAGAAACAAGAGGATGAGAGTAGTTTTGAAAAAAAGGACAGTGCAGTAAACTGAGCCTTGGCCACTGGGGAATTTGTGTACTTTGCTATGGAATTTTCCTGAAGAGGTTAATGTTCATCACAATTTTAATACCTAAAGACAGTCTAAAAGGTAGTTTCATGAAACTTAAAAAACACAGTTACAGGGTTGGAGAGACACTTTAGCAAATACAGCTGCCTGCTCTAAGCTTGATGACCTGGATTCAATCTCTGGGACCTCAGTAGGTTGAAGGAGAAAAGGAATTTCCACAGGCTGTCCCCCGTCCACCAAACATGCCCACGTATAGACACAGAAATGCACACAGAACAGATAAAGTGTTTGATTTTTTTTTTTTAAAGGAGACACAACTAGGAATATGTTTTGTCTTACTTTCTCTCGGGAGTATGATGTCACAATAGCCTTTGTGTTCACTTCGGGTGGCCATTTTGAGATATAGAACAATTCTGGTCTAGTCTCTCTCTCTCTCTCTTTTTTTTATCTCTCTAACTTAGCAAGTAGTAACTCAGAATTATAGGCCGATGAAAATGATCTCTAGCACGTATTTGGTGGCTGGCAGTTCTGAGCATTTAGATCTAAACTGAACCCAGAAATGAGATATTTTATTGGAAAGTTCTTTTGTGAGCTGTCAGGATTGGCAAGTATATCTTCCTCAGAGGCTAAAAGGTTAATTATTTTCACCTAAGAACCCTGCCTGTGTTTTGTTGCACTCAGGGATACTCTATTTTTTCATGTTTTATTGAAACATTGGATGTGTTTTTAAATGTATCTGGGTTTTGGTTTTTGTTTTGCTAAAAGTATAGAAAGTCCAAAGTTCTTACATTAGCATAGAAGCAATTATTTCATTTCTACAATAATCACTTATCTTAAGAAAATTTTCAAAATAAAATGCTGTAGTATTATGGTCAAGATTTGATGGCTTTAAACTATGTCAGAAATCAAATAGAATGCCCAATTAGTACAATTTGGGCATGATACATGAAGTCATTCTTTAAAGATGTGGTCAGGTGTAACAAGAAATGTGTTGGTCTGACACTTCTTTTAAAACTGGCACAAACCCTCCGTGTCCTCTTTAAGTCTGGAAAAGGAATTCTCTACTCACTACCTACCTTCTTTTCTCAGTATGATGATTATATTCACAGTTTTTATTATTTTCTTCAACATTGAGTCCAGATCAAATATTATTATGCTTGACTCTTGGCTGTTCTCAAATGGAATTACATATCGGTACTGACATTTGAGTTTCATTTAATTATTTTTCAAAGTGCCAGCTTCCCCTTTAGCACACATAGCTGTCTTTCTCTTAAGCTGAATCGACTGCATCTAACCACTGTGGATAGTCCTGGTTCTTGATATGAAAAGTTAGGGCACCTACTGTTCTCCATCTATTCCACTCACACATCAAGGGCAAGTCCAGACACCAGAGTTTTGTTCAACTATTAAATGGATTGTCTGCAACTACCTCCAAGAGACAAGCAAGCCTTGCTTTTCCACACTAGCTGACTCCTCCAAGTTGATTGCATATGATGTGAGCAGTGTCCATTGATGTGAACATTTTTCCAATAATGCCTCCTAATTTTTTAGTTCATAATAGTTATCACTAATTTTTCTCAGTGGCCTTGCAAATACTCGGTATGTATGCATTTTTGCTTCTAGGAGAATCAATTTGAAGTGTCTGATTTTTATCCTTTCTTGTTTTTGTAACTAAAGTGATCAGTTTCATGATGGAAAAAGTATTTTCCCCATTTTTCTGTAGGCCTTGTTTGGTTTGCTCTGCAGGTCATTGAGCTTGTTTTAGGCATGAAAAGGTCTCACTGGACTTAAGTCAATATTTGAAAATACTTTATTTTAGATTGTGCACTGAGATCTAGGGATCACCAACTCGAGAAAATCCAAGTTTATTACTTAAATTGAGCTTTCTTTCTTTCTTCTTTTATTGCTACTTATCTTGGGCAAAAGACACATTGCATTTTAACACTGTATGATAATGCACTTAATATTAAAAGTTATGTTCACTATGATAAAGGCCTACCTATGTGCATCACTGTTTGAGGTTTTATGGACATATCACTTGGAGACACACTTTTAATGGACACATTATAGCAACACAGCAGTAATAATTTAAAAAGTACCTTTGGTAGAGGTAAATAACACACAGCTTCATCATAATGTGGGCCAGCAGATGTGAGCCAGTAGTAAGTACGACTTACTAAGAAGGACAGTGAATCACACTAACAATTATAATTCATCTTCCTTCTAAATCTTCCAGGACATGTGGGAGGGGGCATAAATGGGGTGTTTCCTTAGAATGCTGATTGGACTCCATTGATGCTCAGATATTCTGAAGTTTCACACCACTGTAATGAAACTGTTCCTCTTGGTACAGAGTAGTCAGTCTTCACTTACTGTGCTAGTAATTTTCATCTCTTCCTGTGTGATAAGAGGTAAATATCTGTAAACCTATTCCAGTGTTTTGGAGGTGGGACTTTGGGGGTCATGGGGTTTGATGCCGTACATCAAAACTGAAATTGAGTTCTTGTGAAAGTGCCCATGAAATACTCTCCTCTCAGTGCTGTTCTCCTCCTGTAGAAAGCCTAAAGGGGTAAGTAATTACCTTTTAGAATCAATGTCAGCTTCAAATGAAGGAGGACATGTCCAGCTCCTTTGAAGAAGCATGAAAGGAGCTAGATGCTTCTACTGACTCCTCCTTTTCGGTAGTTTGGACCACTGAAATCACTAGTTCACCTCATCAGTTTATCCTTACAAGAGAAGCACCAATACCAATGCTAGGGTGGCTGTCAGGTGTGGGTGACTGTTTGATATGTGTAGCAAGTGATATTGATATTTAAACACAGTTGAGAAATAATTTCCTCTATGTGTGTGTGAGAGAGAGATTGGGGGAGGAAGATTTTGCTAATTAGGACTTTGGTTTTTGCTCTTGGCATGGTAGACTGGTGACATAATAAAGCAGTGGAGAAATCACTTTCACACTCAAGTAAAATTAAAAGGAAATTGCAAGGATGAATCTGTTGACAAATGAAAAGGAAGGGAATGTGTGAAAGAGAAAATCAAGGCCTCTTGGAGCCCATTGCCTGGCAGGAACCCATGCAGGGGACCACTGTCTTACTCAGTGGGAGGTGACATTGCAATTATGTTTCCCAGCATGAGGCCTGCCCAGTGACATAGGCCACAGTGAGGGAATCAGAGTTTGTTTTCACTGCATACTGAAATGTCTTCATGTCTTCCAACAATTGCAGATCATTATGATTTTACGCAGATATTCTATTACATTTTAAAAAGAAAGAAGACAGAGTAGTAACCTAATAAATTAAAACAAACTGATGTATCATCAATGACTTTGTATCAATTTTCAATAAAATAATTAGTCATTCTTTTATTTATAATAGAAGAGAGGGCCTCACTATGTCATCTTGACCTCCCTATATCAACCTATAGACCAGGTTGGTCTTGAACATACAGAGATCACCTGAATAAAGGCATACACTCGCATGCCCTGCTATAATTATATTTTTAATTCAGTATGAATTATCGTTGAAGACACTAAGTAAATACTATTTATTTCTCTGTGACTTTGTAAGGTACATCCAAAGGACTTATTAAGCTTCTTCCTTACCAAAAAAATAAAAAATAAAAATAAATAAAAATGTTTTAAGAATACATTTCTTCATTATTTGATGAGACACAGTAATCAATTATCTCTTTTGCCTTTAGAAAAATCATTCAAAAATCTATTCTTAAGGCATAGAAAATCCAAAAAAAAATGGATTACAGAAGTCTGTAATTGTATTTTAAGCATTGTATTTTATGGTTTATTTAAGACTCTTCAATTAGCTGTATTTTTAAAAAATTTAAAACACAGAAAATATGCTGGTAGCCCATTAATAACCTTAATTGTTATAGTAAAATTGGATTATTTGTCCAACACACTACTAGCTATCTGGACATATTTTAGCCTTTTTTTTTTTTTTCATACAAGTCTTCAATACAGTTTAAGTTATTCAGAAAATTAAAACTAGGTGGATTTGGGGGGATTTGGGGTTTGTTTGTTTTTTCTGAAACAGGGCCACTCTATGTAGCCCAGGCTAGCTTTGGAGTCTTACATGATCCTCCTTCCCCAGCATTCCCAGGGTTAGGGGGTACAATTATGAGTCACCATGCCTAGCACTATAGGTGGATATTTCTATAAACTAAATCCAGTTTTAAAGAAGTCTGGTGCATTCATATTTTTGTGTGTTTGGTTTCTTTTTCATATTTGCAGAATGTGTTCTACAATATTCCCCAAAAGCATTAAAGAATATCAGAATAATATAAGTAGCTATGGTTTGAGCTTGACATTCAGTGCTGGAAATGTCCTTGAATTCCCACTCTTAAAAGACAAATAAACAGCAAAAACTTTTAAATAATTCTCCCCATAGCTTTATATTCAAAACATGAATTCTTGAAATAGTCACCATTAACATTTAATAACACATTGAAGGTTTCAGTGGTGGAGAGAAAGACAGTTTGCATTCATGTATGAAGATGAGTGGGTATGCCCAGGGGATTTAGTACTATAGAAAAGCTTTGTGATTAGGGGAATTACCTATTCTTTTGTAAAGTTTTCTACTTGTTGGGTGGCTGTTAGACTTTTAGTACTGTTTTTATTTCCACTCGGGTGTTCCTCCTAGCATCCTATGCCCGTAGATTTTTAAAGATTTGGACAGTGAAAATAATCCAGAAAATTGTGTCTTCCAAAAGAAAAATCAGCTTGAATACGAGAGTTTAATTATATTGTTGCCTCCATGTTGAGTAGAGAATGATTAAATAGCATCAGATGATGCATCCTGGCGTTTAGGACAAGAACATAGCAGGCACATAACTCTTGCCAAGCCTATCAAAGCATCCATGCTGATAGGAGGTGGTGCCTCTCATTGGAAATCTACAATGCAACAAAACCAATAGGAGCACTTTATTGCAGTGTGTGCTGCACACTTTCTAAACACTTAATGTGCAGCAAGTTACATTGTTCTTACTGCGATTTCATGAGCTACATACTCCTTTGAAGCCTGTATCACAGCTTTGGCATTGTTGGACATGAATGTGAACTAACTATCATTTAAGTTATATGCAGTCTGGTTCTGCTGCCTAGCCACTAAACCACTGTGTGTGTTTAGGGTGGCCAGATTTGAGGGGAAGTTTTCCACCAGAGGAAATACTTTGGCCTCCAGCATGGTTACACTTATTATTTTAGGATGTGTATAACATGTACAAACACATAAAAGTCAGGACTTGTACTGTGCCACTATCATAAACAGGCTGGTAAAACTTAGAAGCAACATCCAATGGGAGATCACCATGACCGCAAGAGTCAGAGAGCTTGATTGACTGTAAACTTTTGGTAAACAATAATGTTTCAGGCTCCAATTAGAGAACTAACTTTTATGACTCTTTGCCAATGAGAAGGAAATTTAATGTGCATTTAATGGCACCATCTGTTCTACAATGTGACCTAAAAACCAAGTGTTTATAAATTAAGCTCAATTTATGTAGAATATCTCATTTTTGAGCTGGGTTTGCTGTGGATATCACCCTGTATAAATAAAATGCTCATTGGCCAGTAGCCTGGCTGGAAATATAGGCGGGACAAGCGGAGAAGAGATATCTGGGAATGTGAAGGCTGAGTCAGGAGATGCCAGCCTGCCATCTAGGGAGCAGCATGTAAAGGCAACAGGTAAAGCCATGGAACATGTAGTGACATATAGATTAACAGAAACGGGCTGAGTTTAAGTGTAAGAGCTAGTCAGTAGGTCTGACCTAATAGCTGAGAAGTTTAATTAATGTAAGCTTCGATTGATTATTTTATAAGTGGTTGCAGGGTCCATGGTGCTGGGCAGGACTGGAGAAAACTTCAGCTACATGGGTTATCAAGAAGTCTAAGATGGCGAATCTTCCCGTGTTCTGAACTTATTTTCCACTGACTTTCAGGGCTTTTTCTTTATATCTTGAAGAAGTTTCCTTTGAGCATTTTTGTGTTCAGATCCCTTGGATTTCATGATGCCTCCTTTAAAGGGAAAATTGCCTCAAGTTAATATATTCACTGGTTTCTTGCCTTGGAGAACCTTACTTTCTCCATTGAAAATGAAGTGGAAAATATTTGAAAGACCAAAAAACAATAAAAGACTGTTCATAACAAGTACCATCATTAACTTAGTCTGACTTCATGAGAAAGTGTTTAAATGCTTTTCAAGTACTATCCATCTTAAGTGTTCATTTCTTCCTCTCTCGTGTTTTTTTTTCCCTTGTTTCCAAGGAAGCCATGATAAACCTGTCCTGGCCTGTCAATCTGTCTCCTAGAACTTGCCATCTTTGTTAGTCACCTTGGAATGTTCACTCTGTTTCTAACACTTCATGTTAAAGCTGCTCCAAGAAGACATGCTGGTCAGGTTTTTATAGCCTATAACCACATTCATACATAGATTTTTATTTCTGTTTTCTTTTTTGTGTGTTATTAAAGAGAAATATTCAACCAGCAAACATAAGACAATCATGTTGCAGGGGCTTACTGGCTGCCTGAATTCAAGTATTCATTCAGCCAAGTGTTTCTCAGCCTAAAGCATGTTGGTACAGGAAGATAAAAATGATGAACATAAATAAGTAAAAACTGCGTGATTTAGATGGTGAAAAATCCACAAGAGAAAAATGTAAAGGCAAATGGATAGCAGATTTTAAGCAAGGTGGTCAAGGAAGGCATCATCAAGGAGACATTTGAATATAACCCCGAGGGAATAGATAGCAGAACACTTTCTAGGCAGAGAAAAGCAACTCTGAAAGTCCTGCCTGAGGCAAGAAAGTTAGCTGTCTTGTTCACATAGTGTGAACAAAGATCAGATGGTGAGGAGCTAGGTCACTGTGTGTGGGGTGGAAGTGATCCGGAAGACTCTCTTCCCCTGGCCTAGGTAGGTGGTCATTGGAGGAATGCATGTCCCGTTATGATGATATGATATGTTAGGCTCTTTCTAACAACTGAGAATGACAGGGAAAAAAGTGAAAAATTCATTCTGCTTTAGTTCTCAGGCCTTTGCCCTAAATGCCTCCAGGTAGTGATGACTAAGGTCAGAAAAAGCAAGTGTCAGATTCTAGACACATCATGGAGGAAGACTGGTGTAACGGATGGGAAGTGTCAGATGAAAGAAACCTTTGGAGGAGGTCAAGGTTTCTGGCCTAAACAACCAGAATTAAACATTGGAGTTGTTTCCCTGAGCTGATCATATTTGCTCAGGTTGAGTGCTTTTGTGAGGAAGGCTCTATAAAACACCCAAGTTGAGCTGCTTGACATGTGGAGGGATATGAACCTGGAGCTGAGGGAACAGTCCCACTGGAGACTAATATTGAGAAATGCTCACCTTCCCCAACCATACACGGGATGAAGGAACACAACAGAGAACCACAGGCAGTCTGGAGAGACCTCACCTGGAACCTCCATGGCATTTACTGTAACCCTGCCATTTCTTCTGTCAACAGCTCCCAACGCAAAGAAAGTGTCTAGCCATCCCCTAGAAGACATCTTTATTGTTACCTCTATGGAGAAACATGTCAGATGCCCCAACATAACTTTTTAAATTTCATGGACCTCTTTTTCCCAATTAATGAATTATTCTGACCACATTAAAATAGAGTCCACATGTGTAGGGGCCTGTGCTTGCATCAGAGTGTGAGTTGGGCAAGAGAAGTCATTTGAATCCTAAGCAACTAGTCTAGCCAACTTGGCCTCTTTTTCTGGCCCATTTATATTTATTTGTGAATAGTTGATGGAGATAATTGTTTGGGTATTTAAATGTCACTAGGAACTGATTTTACAGTTCATCCTGCTTTAAAAATATATATGTAGGAAAATGGTTATTCATTATTTCAGTATTTCATTAAGAACTATTTAATGAGTTTATATGAACTCAGCATATGTAGATTATATGGTAAGAGTTTCCAGGATGATATTGCACACTTGAACAGACCAATGCATAGAATGAATTGAAGACTGCACATTCGATGGAGGGACTGAAAAAACCTGAGTGTTATTAAATGTGCAGGCTAGAAGAGCTTGAGGAGGCATTGAAAGTCTTCTGTAGAGAGATCGCCATAGGGAAATGTGCTCTAGTGACATGGAATGGAATGAACAGTAATACCAAGAGTGGATCCTTTACTTAGCTTTTGTAGGCACTGAACTGACTGTCAAAAAGTGTGGCAGAAGAGATAAACATTGTATTAAGATAACTGGTTTCTAGTAAAAGGAAGGACTTTCTATGTATTGGTTTAACTTGGGAAGCCTCCAGAAATTTCTGAATGGATGAATTTTACATAAAAGCTGAATTTTGGAAGATGAGTCCAAAGAATGTTCTGGAAATATTGACAGGAACAAGCTTTCCCAATGGTTCAGGTGTAAAGAAATTACAGAGAAGGGAAAGTAAATGGTAGTGATATTCTGAGCTGATGAATTAAGCAGACTTGTCAACAGATGAGGGACTATGTGACAAACAGCAGCCAATGACATCTAGGGACTCAATGCCTTTGAGAATGCTGGAAGTTAGAATAGGCACTCAGTGCAAGATGGTGTTGTAGCTCCTAAGTGATGTTCTGTGTCAGCATCCAGATGGAAACTTACAGACTGAAAATTCAGAACCCAAATTCAAGTGATGGCTTGATCTGTTAGTGTAGATTTAGAAGAGGAAAGCCACAATTATAAAAATAGCATGCGTATAGAAACACGTAAAATAATCCCCAGTGTGTTATGCTTTCTCACATTTTCTTCCACGTTTACTCTTCCTCTGTGAATATAGAGACCAGGAGTTTTTTTTTTTTTTTTCCATAGGATTTAAACTGTTGTTTCATCAGGATTTTGTATGCAGAAACAGAGAAAGCATGTTGATTATTTTTGTACTTTCCTCTGGAGCCATTTAGAGCCATTAGCAGATATAAAGGAAAATGTCTGCACTAAATACCTTCCATAAAATAGTCAATGATACATAATTGCTTTTTTTACTTTTAAAAAAAGTGGAATATATATAGTGGATTTTCTCTTTTGTCAAGGCCAACACAGTGAACATTTAACTTGCCACACAAACAGGTTCAAGGTGGTGCATGCTGTAAAACTTACTGCAGGACATTTTTCAAAACAATGTTGAATTCTTTCAGGATTCCTATCAAGATAAATACTTTAGTATTTCTGGTATACTCCTCATTATATAAGAGCTTATAGAGGTCTAGAACATAATTAGTTTAACTGTTAAAAGATATTTATTTCTCAAGGAAAAAAACCTGAAATGATAATTACAAATATCATAGTACAACATGAAAGGGGATGGAAGTAAACTTTTGGAGTTAGTTTGAAAATATTAGCATTGCCTAATACTTATTAACGTTTTTCCTGCATAACTTCCGTCTTTTGTTTGTTTGTTTGTTTTTTTTTTGTTTTTTTTGTTTTTGTTTTTGGAGACAGGATTTCTCTGTGTAGTTTTGTTGCCTGCTATGGATCTCGCTCTGAGACCAAGCTGCCTCGATCTCCGATCTCACAGAGATTCACCTGGCTTTGCCTCTGGAGTACTTGTATTAAAGGTATTAAAACACATAACTTCAGAATTTAAAATATTGGACATAGACTACACAGCAGAGCTACAGTGGTTTTTGATTTAACAGTATCCCAAAACAGCTTTGGTTATGGATTTTATAATCAGCACATTATTTATTGTCTTTAAGATACCCTTATTTACTTCTTTAGCTATTAAAACAATGTTATCTTTCCATTACTTCACAAGAGATCATGAATCTTCAGTTTTAACATGGGATCAGATCTGCCAGGTAGAAGTTAAATAGTTCATTATTCTTCTCTCTGTCAATTTCCTAATTTACAAATGAGCTGAAGCAATTAATGCTTGCAGGTTGCCTGTATTAATTATAGTCTCAGGCAGGTTTGTGAGCAATTTTGTAATTCTTTTTGTCACATTTTCTCTGTGTTTACTATCTCAGCTTGATGCTTGTTGACACACTGATTCATGTTTTAGTGAACTAGATAAGTTTTATTCATCTAGAGGAATGAGTATAAAGAGGTCAGATCTTATAAACACTTGAACATTTCTGGTATGTGCAGGCCATATATCTCCTTTTAATTTAATCTCTGAAAATGTCCAGAGATTTCTGCAGCTAAGCTGTGCAAATCGATAAAATTTATAATCAAGGCTGTCTAATCTCTAAACCTAATATAAAACCTCACAGCTATTGATTATATGTGAAGGATCCGCAAGCTGTTAATCATGCACGAAAGCACAGAATAAATGGTGGCTTCAGAAGAGGAAATGCACTAAGAGTCATCGGCTCCAAAGCCCTTCCCTTTCTTTTAGCCCCTGATGCAAGCACATAGCCAGGCATTTGTGTGTTATGGGATCAAGCTGTGTGTTAAAGTGTATCGATGGCTGTGGTCACGTTTGAAACCTGTCCACTCTAGCTTTCTTCTATTATACTTCAGAAGCCTGTTTTCTCCAGATATGTGGCTGGGGCAATGCAGGCTCTTTAATCAATTTCTAGAAGGAATGGAAGGGTATTATATTAAATGTTGAGCTCACCCTTATTCTGAGGGACAAAATGAGTGGGACGAACTTAGAGTATCATTGTCACGTAATTTTTATGGTCAGTTTCTGGTGCTGCAGAGGAAGAGTTCCTTGTCAGTTTGTGCCCTTGGACCACCGCATCAACTAATATACCCAGACATTATGATTGACCAATTAGATTGTAAAGTTGAAATTTACCGTAGGAATTTGGGTAAGAACAGGTGCACAAATTACCATTTCTTTCAGTCTCAATCACTCAACCTACAGATATTTGGACTATAATGCAGATTGGCTTTTATAGTCATCATGACCTCACTGATGTACAAAGCTAAAATATTTTCCCAAGTGCCCTGTTGCAGTAGTGGAGAAGACTACGGGGGAGCCACTGTGTCAAAGTGTGTCTTACTTCACTCCGAAGTGTTATTATTTCAACATTATTAGTCTCTCTGGGAGCAAGGAAGAAATTAACCTGCCTCCAAAGAGCCTCAGGAAAGGAAGATAAAATGAATCTGCTGTAAGTCATGTGGTTTTGTTGTTTATTTTGTTTTGTTTTAAGCTAGGGAAGTTTATTAGAGTTTAATAAGAAAAACTCCAGAACAATCAAAATGTGCATCTCAGCAGTTATGCAATGGAGAGCAGTGGAAAAGAGAGGTAGGGGAAATCCACCATTTGAGTTGAGGCAGCAAAGATGTCAACCACATGTAGACCCACAGTCACATGATGAGAGGAGAGCTCTACCAATGGTGTGAAGCCTAGAGTGTTGAGGAGAACGTACTTATAACAGAGATAAAAGAAAAGTTACACTTTTCTGAGTCATTCAAAGAGTCAGGTGGACTGCATGGCTGGATCAGGATAAGCTACTGTGCCAGGGCAGAAATTCAGGGAAGGGAAAATACATTGTCTTAGTGAAGGGACAATTATTCTGCCTATCTCTTTAGCATGTCTTAAGGTATATCTTAGGGATACTTTCTGCCATCCTAAAGGGCTATCTCTCACCCCAGGCATTGACCCTGCCCAACTGGAATGTTGCACCTCCAGAAAGACATGTTTTAAAACATATTCCAAACATGACAGTGTGTGACATGTCAGTCATTTAATAAACATTTCTATTGCTAAAAACAGACTATTAAATAAGCATATCGTTGGTCAGCACAACCCATTTGAAATGAAGTCAAACTTTTAAGTTATTATACTGTGCATGTAGATCTATCCCATAATTTCCACTATATAAAATTGATTTACTAAATGTAGTGAATGGCTATAAATATTGTGTCATTATCCGGGCATAGATCAGGCATGAACTTTAGATGCTGCTATTCTTGGTTTAGGTAGAAATTTGCTGAGAAATGGCCTTTGCTGGTATAAGCTATTGTGGTTCAGGTCAGCCTTCTTATATTCTAGAACACTGGTCCTCAACCTTCCTGATGCTGCAACAGTTCCTCATGTTGTGGTGACCCCCAACCATAGAATTATTTTCATTACTACTTCATAAGTGTTAATTTGCTACTGTTATGAGTAAATATCTGTTTTCCAATGGTCTTAGGTGACCCCTATGAAAGGGTCATTCAAAACCCTATGGGGTTATAACCCACTCCTTGAGAACTATTGTTCCAGAAGCTGTATGAGCAAACAGGAAGGTATAGGGTGTGATGAAATATGGGCAAAAAGCCAACATACCCTCCCTTTTCCTCAGCCTTAAGCAAGTCATAGGAGACAGGGCTGACACCAAAGGATGGGGAAACTCAGCCTTTTCTGCTTTGTGAGGAGCTGCTGGGTGACTGGGGAAGTGGGAATCTAATGATGATGAATTAGAATCCTCTTACACATCTTACAGGTGAAAAGAAGTGTTCTAGGCTCTATTTTCTTTACTTCTGAAAGTAAAAATATCTACTCTTTTATTCATAAAATTTAAATTTTACCTGCAAATGCTGTGGGCCAGTGTCTATGGTAAGTGTACAAAGTATTCATGTCACTTTTTAGAGCATCCTATGAAGAAGGTAGTTTATTTCCTGTTAGGGATAAGAAGACATTGAGAACCCTCTCTTAGATCTTGCCATGGCTGTTTACAGATAATTTGTAGTCATATAAGTGCTTATACTATGTGTTATGAAATTGTGTTTTACAATTTGCATTTTAAGGATAGCAAAACTTACTACCTTGTTATGATTTTGATTTGTCCTAATGGTAAAAATTTTTATAAGGAAAAAAAATAAAGCCTGTTTCTACACAAGTAGATGATGGAATTTTCCTCTATAAATTAAATCTCCTTTCCCTTCCTATTTTCTCCAAATATAGACAATTACCTATAGGAATTACTTTAAGTTTTCTCTAAGTAACATATGTGACACACAAAATAAGCTGAATCAATGTGTGTTCCTTGAGTTAAGTTGCATGGTCTGACACACTGTAACAACATACATGTAAATGAAACCCAGCAACCAGTTCCTGAATTCTCAATTAGCCATATTGTGAAAACTGGATCTATTGGGAAGATCTGAAAGAAGACATATCCATTTGGAAAAGAGGGCCGTTGTCTTTTTCTTTTGAATTCATGCTCCTCTGGTAATTTTATTCTTTTAAAAAAATCAAACTGTTTTCTTAATGTTACTACAGAGAGTATCCTAATGTGTAGTTTGTTGTGAGCTTCAGGAAGGCTCTGGAGGGCAATGGGAATGGCTTGTCTTGTAATGGGATGATGCGCTTAGTAAGTTCTGATGACACCTGGTAAATATTACTGGGACTCTGCAGGATAGCTGAGTGAGCCAGACACCCTCTGTCACCGTGCATCCCTTGAGTCTAAGCATGTCACTTCAACCACTCAGCCAGAAACCCGAGGGAACTGACAGTTGCTTTGTGATTATTCCTGGTCCTGAGGCTCTCTCATGTTACTAATCAAGTCATCCCCTCAACTTGCCATTAACGCAACTTGACCCGTGGGAGCAGAGATGAAATTATTTGGGCATGGCTAATGATGCTGTAACATTGAAAAGACATGAAATGTAAAACCTTGATCACATTCAGTTCTCACCATGAGAATAAGAACAAAACCACAAACACTTGAAGGTAAGAATAGAAAATACCTTCTTAGGCTCTCACACTTCCTTTTCCAAAGGTGTAGCATCGTTTCTTTTTCTTTTCATTGATTTATTTTTTTACATTCACCCATGCTCCAAAATTTTATCTCAATCGTCCTTTTGGTTCAAATTAGCAAATACCGTGTCTGACAGTCAGAAAATTCACTTTCCTCACATTTGTTTCAATAGACGAATGGAAATCGTGTTTTGCAGTGAGCTTCTAAGGTTTCTGATGCAAAGACAGCCAGCAGCAAGCAGCTCCAGTCATGCTTCAGTGTTCTCAGTTTGTGGACATCACTGACAGGCTCTTCCTGTTTTTCTCCTCATGAGCTTTGGGATAGCCTCTCTTCTCCTCTGATTGACAGCTGGATAATAAGTTTTATCATTAAAAACTGATTCTAGGGAAATAGGATCCCTGCCCTCTGTGGCGAAAGCTTTTGTTTTCATAACTCAGAATAACTGGAGATTATCACTACAAAAGAATATAAATATTGACGAGTCTTGTTTCATGTTGTTCAGCAAGTACCAGAAAAAAAAAAGAAAGAAAGAAAGAGAGAGAGAGAGGAAATTACTTCTCTTTCATTTTATTGATGTTTACAACATTTTCTTGAGGTAGAGAGGTGGCTCAAAGTCAATGGGTCCCTCTGTCCATGTGTCCTTTTCTTTTACTGGCCTTTCGAGAAGGATCAAAGCGGTTCTTCATTTTATTCTGTCAAATTGGCTAGAACACACGACTTGTAACTTACTTCAGGTCTAAGTCCTACCTTTGATCTATTTAGAATTGAAGTCAGTACAATGAAGCAGGATTTCTTTACCCACATGCTGACTATCTAACCCACATACTAACTATCTAATACTGGCTGTAGATTTGATAGAATTTTTGCCATTTCCTTACATTTTATCTAGATATAATATTGCCTCGCTTACTGAAATAGCTAAGAAGTCAATGGACCATAAATGTTAGACAGGATGAAGGGAACTAGTAAATGTTGCTGATCAACATTTATCCAGCTAGGTGAAGCCTCTAATTCCAACATTTCTTACTGCATCAAAACAAAAACAAAGTTAAGGATAGAAGGATGGCTCAGCTGGTGCTGGACCTCCTTACCAAGGCTGGCAACTTGAGTTCGATCCCAGTGCCCTTTGGGGTGGAAGGGGATGGGTTCCCACAAATTTTCATCTCTCTTCTACACATGCACTTTGGCGCATTGTGCAAATATGCACTCCATAAGCAAATGGAAAGCTTAGCAGGAAGCAGTTATCCTTGAGTTCATGGGAAAGGAAAGTAGAGTAGAGGTTTATGCCAATCTGTTAGTATGTGTTATCTCCATTAAGAGAACTTGAAATTCCTCAGACTGTGAAAAGGACTGAACTTGGTGTTTCTTATCTGTTCTTTTCTTTCCTCTTTTTCCAGCACTGTTTATGACACATCCAAGTGCAGGCACTCTCAACTCCTCTGTCTGTCCTAATGACACGGCATCTTTCCAGCCTTACCTCTTGGTTGACAACATAGGAGAGAAGTACAGTGATATCAGAAATAAGTTGAATGGTCCAATAAGGTTGACCATGTGGGTTTGTTTATTTGCGTTTTTATTTGTTTTTCTTTGTTTCTGTTTGTTTGTTTATCATCTTAATGTGGAGGAGTTCCTGACTTGTTAATATCCAACCTCAGATTAAAGCACTGTTTTTCTCTGTTGTACATGATAACTGTTACATGAAATGAGTAAGCTATACTGATAAATTTAAAGGTGTAGCGTGGGGACAGATTTTTTTCTAGACATGCTGGGGGCCTTGGGTTTAATCCTTAACACCAAAAAAGATGGAAAGAGGGGAACCACATTGGTAGATTCTACTAAGTAGATAAGTTAATGCCGCTAAGCTGAATTCTTAATTGTTATTAAACAATCAATTTTTCCCCTTTAAGACACAAGTACACACACACACACACACACACACACACACACACACACACACACACACACGGAAGGGGTATAGTGATATGTAGATATTATTTTCTTCCAGCAAAAAGGGTACAATAATTGTAGAAATGTGTGATGAGACAAAGTTTGTCACAAAAGTAGGTTTTCAAGTCTTAGAACAGTAGAACAAATTTTGCAATTGACAGTCCCAAGGACGAAGTTAAGAGAGGAAAACAAAACATCTTATCTGACCATAGAAATAAAAGCAGTTTCCAGCCTTCCCCCCAGACTCTCCTGTAGTTGATGCTTGAGATGTATGTGTGTATGAGTGTGTATGTGTGTGTGTGTGTGTGTGTGTGTGTGTGTGTATGTGTGTGTGTGTGTATAACTTTTATGACGCTCTTCTCTTCAATGATGTAATTTCCTAATACTTTAAGAAAAAGAATTACACTGTCCAGGGTTGTTGTTGTTGTTTCCCACATGTGAAAGTGATTCTTAGAGTTTAGCACTTTGATATTTGTATCTGATGTATTTGGTTTGTCCAATTCAGTTCATAATGCACAGCAGATTCACATGCACACACACAAAATATTATCATTGAGGAGCTGAAATGATGGAGTATGACAGAGCAATTTGCTTCACTAACTTAGGGGTCAATTAAAAATAACAACAACAACAATGAAAACAAAATCTCTCCACTCTGGCGAATATCAGTAAAATTATGCTTAATTTTTTAGATTTTAAAGAAAATTAAAAATCATCTAAACCTTAGTGTCTATACAAATAAAAGATCTGAGCTGGCTGGTGGTGGCACACATCTTTAATCCCAACACCCAGGAGGCAGAGCCAGGCAGATCTCTACGATTTTGAGGCCAAGCTGGTCTACAGAGCAAGATCCAGGACAGGCACCAAAACTATTCAGAGAAACCCTGTCTTGAAAAAAAAAAGATCTGGCTAACTGGTCTTGATGGTTTCATAATCTAGAAGAAGATGGGCTCAGACAACAATATTTTAAAAATAATCTAGGGGGCCCATAGAGCATAGCCAATGTTTTTGAGACTAGGATAGTTCCAGGCAAGATCACACTGAGATGAACGGGATGCCAAAGCAGTCTAAAGATCTGGTTCCTGTTGGACCTCTGCTGGTCCTTTAGCTAGTGGGTCTCTATAGAGAAGCAGCTCACCTCTCTAAGGACATGAGAAAATGATGTAGCATGGGATTAAAAGATGTGCTAGCCTTCGGTGGATTCTCACATGTTCTTTCTTGAATGAATTTGTCCTTCTATAAGGTTAACACTCTCTTCCTTTCCAGGTCCACAGCCCACACTATTGGTCTACCTCAGTTCTGTTTCTCTCTCTCCCTCACACCCTCCCTCCATCTCCCCTTCACCCTCCTGTTCCTTCCTTGACTCCCTCTCCCCTGTTACCTTCGTCTTCATCCCTCTGTCTCCGAAAGGATGTGAGTACCTTCCCTTTATTCAGCTAGACCAATGCCTCTGTTCAGATCTCTTCGTCAGAATGCTTCCCAGTTATTTAAAACATAAATTGCTTCAATTATTGCCTATATGCGTTACTTCCTAAAACATAAGTTAGTTCATTTATTGCTTGTTTGCCTTACTTCTTAAATGAGGACATGGTTAAATTGATCTTCACATTCTTTGTTCCCAGCACACTTCATGGCTAACAGAAAGCAATAAGTAAATGATATTGAATCACTACATCATTTCACCTCTTAGTATACAGTATCTTGACTTTTTTTTCTCCTTTTAAGAGCACCATAATTTTCCAAGCCATTCTGTCGGGACACAACAGTTATGTAATACCTATTTAAATATATTGAATTCAAATAGTTACCCAGTTTTCCAGGTTTTTCCTCCAATGTGGTATCTAGTCTGTCCACCTCTGATGCCATCCTTCTTGTCCAACCCAGATTATTTCTTTATATATTGCAATATTTGCATTTCCCTGCCCCAATATCTCTACCTATGATGTAGCCTCCAGTTTTTACCTTTCTAAAGCAGCTGTGTTGGCTACGTTAATTTTCTGCCCAGAAACTATTAGTTCAAGTTCAACACAGCCTCCTATGACAACATCAAAGTTCACTCACTGCTTGCCCTCCCCGTCTTTCCTACATTTTCATCCAGCTGGGTATTTGTAAAGTTACCAAATGGGAATTCATGGTTTTCTTTTTTGCAATTATGTTCCACATTTCTTTTCATCTTATTTCTTTTACTATTGTATTATTTATCCAAAATATGTCTGTAGACCTAGACTTTGTCTTCTGAGACCCAATGCACATGTCTCCTATATTTGACAAGCAGAAGTTATCACTCCCTTATGGGTTCACAGATACTCTTATGTCTCCCTTATATCAAAATATAATCCTTTTCTTGTTTTATCATCTTTAATAAATAAGAGGTAAGCTCCTTAAGCCTAACACTATGTTTTATTCATTTTACTACCTTCCATATCATTTTGCATACCTTTATAAGAGTCCATTGTTGTTTCATAATAGATGAATAACTAGTAGGCATTTTTATGGGAGCATTTGCTGCTTTAAGATCTCTACATTATTGTGTTTCCCTACGGTTCTGATGAAACCTCACTGTATCACTTTTTTCAATTCTTGTTTTGCCTATATTTCTTTTAAGTGAGCATGAGCAGGAACTGGGTTCCAAGCTGGTCCAGACTATGTGGCAACATAAAAGAATGCAGAATTATGTTTAAGTGTCTATTTAACAGGAGTAGGATAACTGATTACATAATTCAATCCCTGGAATCAGAATTGTAAAATACTGACTTTGTTGAAAGACTCTTCTTATCTTAGAAAATTGTATCAAAAATTATTTTGTTAATTAGGTATCGGCACTGTAATTTTGGCAGGGATATACACGCATAGGATGGACAGTGTACTTTTTCCTCATTTTTATTGGGTTTCATATGTAATTCACTATGAATGCCAAATGAATAAGCAACATTCACATACATACAAACCACATTCTCCAAGTGCAGCGGTACACTTTTACCTAATTAGTAATTGTCCTAGTTTATTATCTGTTGCTGTGATTTAAATAAATAAATAAGTAATCAAGTAAGTAAATAAATAAACAAACAAATAAATAAGTGGCCAAAACAACTTGGAGAGAAAGGGGTTTATTGCTTCTTACAATTAGACTCCATCATTGCAGGAAGCCAAGGCAGGAGCTTGTGTAGGAACCTGGAGGCAGGACCCGAAGCAGAGGTCATGGAGGTGTAATATTTACCTGCTTGTTCCCCACAACTTGTTCAGCCTGCTTTTTATACAACCTAGGACTGCCTGCCCAGGGATGGCCCAGCTCCAGTGGACTGTTCCTTCCCCACATCAGTAAACATCAAGAAAATGCCTCCTAACCTTGCCCTCGGGCCAGTCTGTTGAAGGCAATTCCTCAGTTGAGATGAGCACCTCCCAGATAGATCTAGGTTGGACAAAAATTAACCAGCACAGTCATCAATCCATCTTTTGCTAACTCTGAGCTCTGTGAGGACATAGGGTGCACATAGGCGCCAACGTCTTTCATGGTGTATGCAATGGTGTTAGATTGTGGAAGAGTAACATGCTGAACAGAGAGACGAAGTAGGGAAAAAATGGTGAGAGAGGGTTATGGCTCAGAGAACTGCACAGAAAGAGGAAACACCAGATTCAAAGGAGAGGATCAGTGTAAGAACGTAGCATTACTAACCAGGAGATTTTTATCAGTGGTGTTGTCTGCCAGTGATGTATAGGAGTCACTCATTCATATATTCTAGATATTTTCTTACAGCCTCATTCTGGATACAAATGAATAATTTATAGATAGGTTTATGATTCAAGTTGACAATGGCCACTAAAGAAAGTCTTGTTGCTACCCAGCGATCATGAAATTACAGTATTTCTGGAGATGATTGGACTTACTATTTGGTCAGCTACTGGACACCAGAGACAAAGATTGATCCATATTGGAAGAATCGCCAAGTCTTAGTATGGATTACCCCATGGAGACAGTATTAGCATGGAGTTAGTTATGCAACAACATGTATGATCAAAAGGCCACATCCTCCTTTCTGTGTGCTTAAGACAGTAAACAAGACAAATCGGATGCAACAGGTAGACTGAAGTAGGGAGATTGCCCACCAACATTTGAAATCTAAGCATTAGAGTTTAGTTTGCATGTGTACATGGGGAATTTTTAGTTTGGAAATTTTCAAATACTCCCCACTTGGGATTGTTTCCCATCCCACACTACAGCTATTGATCTGGATTCCCAATTTGCGCTTACCATCTGTGTTACATCCTAATTATTTTTATAGGACAGAGATTCTAATCTCAAATATGAAAATGTATCAAAACACCCAAATTGGGCCTTTTGCGTTTGTTTTTCTTTTAGCCCCCCCCCTTCCCCATTTCCAGTGAGCAGTGGTGCTGACCATCCTAAGTGCGTTACGGAAGCCACCAGTAAGACCTTGAGCTTGGCCTCAGCTTTTTCATTTTTGTCTCATCGATGTCTTAACATTTTGCTGTGTTCTGCTTTCTGTGCTGTCTAGGGTTCACCACGGCCCTGACTTTCATAGAGTAATTATTTTGATGAAGTTAGACAATTAAAGTCAGTCTGGCATGAACAGCAGGTACCATTGGGAGTCCGTGATGGATGGACTCCAGTCTTCTGAGTGTTCAGTTCTGCCAGCGTGTTCCAGCTGAGTGAAAACCCACCTCCGAGTTTGCTTTGTATGACGACAGCACATGGGTTGTTAGACCTGAGTGTTTTCTAGAAAACAAGTCACAGAGAGCTCGAGAAGGAGAGAAGATGGTGTGACTATCCACATGGGTTCTTGTCATTTTTCTAAATTTTTATTTGCTTTGATGAACAGCATCGTTACTGAAATAATTAGTGTTAATTAATATCTGTGTCATTTTGGGTAAATGGTAGTTTAGTGTTACAATTAGACTAATTAGTGCACACCATAGCCTAGTGACATGACAAATCACTGAGCAGAGCACATTGACTCATGTCCCTTCTGATATATGAGCTAATCTGCTTGCGCAGTAATGACAAAGAAAAGGGGCAGGGAACCGGACAGCAACAAAGGTCGGGCATTGTTTCAGCATTTTCCGGTTTTCTCTCTGCTGCCAAGTCCCTGAGTACTAGAGACTGTCGTCATTTGATGTTTTCATCCTTTCTTACTGTCGAATCAACCTCCAAAAACTGACCACAATAAACCTGTGAATAGGCAGAACATTAAAACCCAAAGATTCTCTTGACGACACTGGGTTTGTATATGCTGTGTTCCGTACCGTGTTTCACACTTCCGAAAGAATTCAGTGGCCACGTTGACAGCTGTCTGCAACTTTGCTTTCTTTTGCAGAACCCATGCGGACCCCAAAGACCTTAAAGATAGCTGAAATCCAGGCAAGGCGCATCGCTGTGGACTGGGAGTCCTTGGGTTACAACATTACTCGCTGCCACACTTTCAATGTCACTATCTGCTACCATTACTTCCGTGGCCACAACGAGAGCAGGGCGGACTGCTTGGACATGGACCCCAAAGCCCCTCAGCACGTTGTGAACCATCTGCCGCCTTATACAAACGTCAGCCTCAAGATGATCCTAACCAATCCAGAGGGAAGGAAGGAGAGTGAAGAGACTATCATTCAAACCGATGAAGACGGTATGTTCATGATTGTGGTCTTCACAAGGAGGAGGGGGTCAGGCAAAGAATACTGTCATTCCTTTCAATTTACCATGCACTGTCCAGGACTGAACTCAAAAATCTACCAAATTGTCTCAGCCCCGTGTACCTATAACAGACCTGGTGTTCTTTAGAAAATAATACCAATACTAAATGGCATGTACCCATGATGTCTTATTTTGTAGACCAGGCTGGCCTTGAACTCACAGAGATCCACCTGCCTCTGCCTCCCGAGTGCTGGGATTAAAGGCATGCGCCACCACCGCCCGGCTGACCCACAATGTCTTTTTCAATAATGATAGTAGAAGTGGCAATGACGCCTAGAGCTTAAATAAAGATTTTCTTACCAAATGTAAGAACAGAAAGAGTTGTTATCCACACCACTCGATCAGTTACCTAGTGGTAAGATTCACTTTCTTACAAATGGTGTGTGAATTTTATAAATCATTCTAGCTGCTATTATTTGAAGATAAAATTCTCCATTTGATTGCACTTGGTCTTTTTTGATGAATTAAAACACAAAAGACACAGGACATTTTTCAGTCAAAATAAAGATCCTCAGAAGAAAACAGCAGGCCGTCATCTGTAATAGATTTTTATTAACATCTAAGAAATCTTGTTCATGAAAAATTAAGTAATAAGAATACATATTTATATTAACATTGGAATTTATATAGGCCTTTTCCCTAATGATATGGCACATCATTAATATGAATACAGTTCAATATTGAACAGAAATATATGCAAAATTCCAAATCTTTTGTTATTTTACTAACAACTATATATTTTAGGATGACACTTTATTTTATTAATTTTCTTGGTTTTTTGAGGCAGGGTTTTTTCTCTGTAGCTTTGGAGCCTGTCCTGGAACTCATTCTGTAGCCCAGGTTGTCCTCAAACTCACAGAGATCTGCCTGCCTCTGCCTCCAAATTTCTGGGATTATAGGCGTGCGCCACCACTGCCCAACTATTAATTGTCTTTCATAAATGAACATATATTGGAGGGAACTGCTGTATAATGATCTGAAGCTAATCTTAACAGGAATTGGGATTTACCAACTGCTTCCATAACCAGTAAATCCTTCCGTCTCTCTAGTTCTATGCTTAAGAACTTGGAGATTCTTACCAAGGTTCAGAACAGAAACTACAAGCAGCTAGGATACTGATCTGAGTGATATTCTATGGATCTAAGAACACTGAGTTATTAAGTCCATCTACTTCATTCTTTTAAATCAATTCTATCTACACAGCTTCTTTTCTGTTCTCACACTTAGCTCCTCTCGGTCCCCAGTTCTCTCATTATTCAACCTAGTTCTTTCCACCTTCCTTCTCCCCTTTGTTCCCCCAAGTATATATATTCATTAACAACTTGTTAGTAAACACTACAAAGTAAACTCTCAGGGACAGGTATTCTGATAAGAGACAACTTGGCAAAGACTTGGTCAGCTTAATTGGTGACTGACACCAGTTGTAGATTGTAAAAAATTCTGGCTATCTCTTAAAGGAATAGCTACAAGGGTTACAAGGGAAGAAATTAAACCAACAAGAGATTTAAGGAAAAGGCAAAGAATATGTGTACTATTTTATGTGATTAATAATATCTGGACATGGTTAGTCAGTTAGTCACCTGAATCTCAGGACCTATCTATAATTAGTCCACTGAGTCTAAAAACTTGCATTAAAAACTGGTGTAGAAATAAATACAAAGTGTTCATTGTTTTTTAATCAGAGTGGGGAGGTGCTGGTGGAGGAAGCTTAGGGCAACATAGGTGCTATTCATCTCTTGAAGGACTAAGATATAGTCTAAGACCAACACTGGCATTATCACTTCTAGTTTGCTACAATTCTTCTGAAGGGTTTTGATTCAACAAAGCCAGGCACCTGAAAATCCACTCTGTGAACGGTCTACGAAGACACTTTGTCATGCCAATATTTACGTTGTCAGTGGCTAAGGATGGAGGACAAGACCTCTAAGTGTCTACAGTCAACATGGAACAATAGATCTAGTATGAAGCATTATGTAATATGTTTCTATTCATAAAAATTGTACAGTTAAATAAGAAACCATCTTCTAGACTATCCACAATCATATCTTCCCATAAAATTGAGATGTAAGGGCTGGAGGGATGGCTCAGAGGTTAAGAGCACTGGCTGCTCTTCTAGAGGTCCTGAGTACAATTCCCAGCAACCACATGGTGGTTCATAACCATCTGTAATGAGATCTGGTGCCCTCTTCCAGCATTCAAGCGTACATGCAGACAGAACACTGTACATAGTAAAAAAATAACCTTAAAAAAATATGGAGATGTAGTCATGAGGTTACATGTACACATTGTGTGGAAATGCACGGTAAATGGGAAGATAGCATAGCTGTTATTGTACAAGAAGCTTACAACAAGAAACAGGCAATTCATTCAGAAGGCAGTAATTCCACAGTGCCTTGCGTGATGGTTTCCTCTCACAGAACCCTTAGCTCTGATAGGTTGACCTCCTGAACTCTAGTTGTCACTGCTGAGTACTCCCGTGTACTTTTGCTACCAGCAGCTCTCAGTACTTAACTGAAGGACCAAAGCCATGAGATATCTGTGTTCCCATCCCTTCTTGATGTCTTCTTCAACAGCTTGCTAGGAGGCCTGTATTTTTATTGAGTTTCAGAATAAAGGATCTAGTTTATAGTCAGACACCCACACCTCACCTCCCTTCATGTGTTCAGTAGACTGTTATGTATCTTTTGGGGCCTAACAAACAAGAGTGACATGGTGATAGCATACATTAGTGTGCCATAATTTCTAGAAATAGTCATTTCAGCTTCTCTCCTGTGAAAAGCAGAAGTGACTCTGGTTTGTCCTGTTGCTTTGCTGTCATGGCGAAGTAAGAGCCTTGCAACGTTGTTTAGCTTAGACTGTAGCAACATGTCTGCAGTCATTCTCATATTATTAAAATTTTAGACTTAAAAGAAATGTGTTATTGTCATGTTTGAGTTAATCAAAAGGGTCTGTCTCCATTATTACATTGATTCATCATTACATTGAAACCAGTGAGCAGGGGCTGGAGAGATGCCTCATCATTTAAGAGCACTGACTGCGCTTCCGAAGGACCTGGGTTCAGTTCCCAGCACCCACATGGTGGCTCCCAACCATCTGTAACTCCAGTCCTGGAGGATCTGACACCCTCCTCCCTCCTCTGTGGGAACTACATGTACATGGTACACAGTCAAACAGGCAAGCAAAACATCCATTCACAAAAACAAATAATAATAATAAAAAAGAAACCAGTGTGGCAACAATATTTAAGTAATACACCAGCCCTAATGTGATTATAAAACTCCCACCCCCATCTCCACTGTTACCCCCACCCTTCAGTACATTCCACACTTACCTGTGCAGAAAAGAAGTAAGGGTAATGGATTCATAAACCAGTAATAGAAATGGAACTCCAAACATAGCTACAAATGCCCCGAAGAATCAGTGTCATACTAGGCATTTTTATAACTCATATTTTTAATAGTAAGGGTATAGTCACATTTTTTTCCCTTGCTGTTAACATTTAAAGCCAGGTTGTCTTAACTGATAGTACTTAGATTCAGCTACATGAGTTTTAGATTTTTACCTTTTTTTTTTTCTAGTCATCCTCCAATAAGCAGTTTCTTTTAGTGTTATCTTTTGGTACAGTTTGCTAATTTGCTTTTCTTTCCCACAAACAAAAAGGCAGTCAGGTTTTTATAATTTTTTGTTGTTGTTGTTAATGCAATATATTTTTAAACAATATTTGCTTACACAAAGGAAGTATGTTAACAAACAAGTAATGAAATGGCTGTGGAATTTTGCATTGAACTGATCAAACTCATAAAATGGCAAGGTTGATATTATGTAGAAATAACACTTCTCCATTGGATTTCAGTAGTGTTTTCAGGTATACTTTTAGTTTAACTTCCATGTTGAATGCTTTTTTTTAATACACTTCAGTTATATGAAAGAGCACATTATTGTTTTATTGTATGACTACAGAGTAACCCCTATGGTGGTACCCCATATGGTAGCTATATTCTTTTTCTTGTTGGTTTTCTCTTCAATAAGTAATACTTAATGACTAATGTAGAAACTTTCATGGAGTATTTGTAAGTCATTCTTCATGGCAGCTTGTGTGAGCTTGAGTTTCTACACAGAATATTTGATGTATCTCAATGTTCTGAGGAGGAGTAACTAAATCATGCTTACTGTTGCAGAGATCGATGGATTATGATGATCCAATTAAGTCAGTCTTACTGAATTATTGCTGCCCTATATACATAGAAAAAGAATAAATTATCAACCATCTAATAAAATGATATAATTGTGTGAAAAGAATTCTGGGGACGTCCATAAGTCAAGCTCCCAACGCTAGAAACATTTCCCACTAGAACCTTAGGGTAGAATTTATACTTAATTTATTACACGTGCTTTTTAATGCATGGGCAGAATTTTGTGCATGAGGTTCTGTTTTCATTTTTTATTCCAGTATTCATGAAAATCAATACTATGAAGTTAGCTCAGCAGAAAAGCCTGGTTTGGGGACATTTTTTAAGGCTACAAAGCTATTTATAATGTACATTTATTATGTTTTAGAGGCTATAATGCTTATTTAATATCATCTTTCTCCATACCTATTTCATTTTTCTTTTCCATTTTTGAAGTTGTGTTTGAAGGACTTTCTCTTGCTCAAGACAAAATTAGCTGAAACAGCTCTCAGCTAAGGCACAGGCACAGGAATGAAAGTCAGCATTCTGTCTCCATTCAAAGCTGTTGGTGTGGAAACGGGAAGTGACAGTTCCCGTAGTCTGTAGCTAGGCATGAAATGGCTTTAAGAGCTTCATGCTGTATTTAGGCAAATCATAACTGAATTAAGACATTGTCTTTGCGGGTAGACATCATCTCTGTTCAGATGCAGACAATCAATGATGGAGTTGGTCTGTGCCCATACCTCATCTACACTTCCTTTATGTGTATGTTATTGGAGTATTGATTAGTTCAAGTCATGACCATGTATGTAGCATATCCTGGGCATGATTTTTTTTTTCATATTTTTGATCTTAAACATAGAAACTATAAATACTTCAAGTAAAGTCATGGCAAAGTAGAACATGTGTTAGAAGGGAACCAAAATAGTAGTGAAATGTCTGTCCATCAATGCAGAATTATGCAAATATTTTGAACCATCCCTAAATCAGAATAATTTGAAATTATCTATTCATGCTGTTTCATAGTACTTATAGGCCAAATTATGGAAATAGACAGAGGAGTTTTCATAACAATTCCTCACTGTTTGTTGTTTTGACTCTTCCCACCCATGTCTGCCACTTTCCCTGACAAACTTGTGAAGAGATATTTTCCTTGATTGCAGTCATAAACAGAATCAACAGATGCACAGATAGCCCCTTGCACGGCAAACTGCGAGCCTTGGCATTGCCAGACATTGCACAGAATGCTTGTCAGGCTCGCTGCCCTGATGGACACAGTAGCCCATGCCAAGAGCATGGAGCATGGGGAAGGGATGGTTGGCTGACAGGGCCATTAACATGTCCAAAGTTCAGGTAGCCATGCTATCTGTTTATTAGGGATTTCTGTTTTTCCTATGGATTTCTTTCTTTTTTGTGCACCTTGTGTTGCTTGTCTCGGAGGTCACAGCATCATTCATAGTCTCCTTGTAGAATGAAATAAATCTTAGTCTGGTGGCATATCATTCAGAATTTCTTGCGGCTGCTAGCCATGAAGAAATACATTTCCTTTGATCCAGTGATTTTTAATTTATTTCAATCCTCATGAAATTGCTCTGTACTTTGAAACGGCATTTCTAGATAATGTCATGTGTGAAGTTCACTGAAACGTTAGATTCAGGGAAAATATTAATTAAAAATCATACTTGCCCAATACTGGGTTGATATTTTTAAAAAAATTTAAGTCAAGTGTATTGTAAAACATGATTAGAAAAAGAATCTGAATTGTGTGAATAAATAGCCATGTTTTAAAGTAAAATCTGTAAAAGAAAAATATACAATAGCAGAAATATCTTGTAGCTTGTCAATAGTATCTGATACATTGCTAATTAATGACTCTGGATTTTGTAAATTATTAGACCTTTGCAAATAAGGACTGGAACAACATTACTAAGGAGTTATAATTGTTGCCGAACATGCATGGGGCTCTGTATTAAGTCCCCAATACAGATGTGGCATAAAACAGAGCGTGGAGGTACATGTCTCTATCCTCAGCTTTCTGAAGTTAGAGACAAAGGATCACACATTCAGGGTCATCCTCAGCTACACAAAAAGTTTAAAGTGAACAAGTACATTAGACCTGTCCAAGCTGGGCAGCAGTGGTGCACGCCTTTAATCCCAGCACGTGGGAGGCAGAGTCAGGCAGATCTCTGTGAGTTCGAGGCCAGCCTGGTCTGCAGAGTGAGCTCCAGGACAGGCACCAAAACTACACAGAGAAACCCTGTCTCCAAAAACAAAAACAAATTCCTGTCCAAAACAAACAAACAAAACAGTAACAAAAAATAAACAAAAAGGAAGACTACAGTAAAGTATCTGAGATAGCTCAGTGGTAGTAGAGTACTGGCTTTTGTGTACAAGGCCCTGAGCCCCACCCCATCCTCAGCTCTGACAAATGAATAAATCAAGCAAATTGAGAAATCCTTGAATCCTGAACCAGCTTGTTCTTAATAAGCTATTTCTTAGCTGAGAAAAAGTAAAAGCATGAAGCAATTACATTTTAACATATTCATCTTTAACAACTTTTTAAAAATTATAATAATCAATGCTATCTTTTTCATTATAGAAAATTTAATAAGTATAGCTACAAAAGTCAGGGTGATTTTTAATGGGCATTTCAAGTCAGTGCTGTGTGATTTGGCTTTTGAGTCTAAGGAGCGTTAATTATGATTATAATTCATTATTTTATGAACTTCGTTGATGGAGCCTCTTTAGGGTATTATCATAATCTTCAAAAAATCTTTTAGGGAAATGCATCTCTGTTCTCAAAGCAAATTACAAATAAGAACTTCATGTTATTAGAGGTATACAACAGAGGAAACCAGAGTACATGACTATGCAGCTCTCCAAGGTGATTGAATATTCATTTGAATAAAAATAACTTTACATTTCTGCATTTCTTGCTTTAGAAACTTACAGGCTGACATCCGGTGTCTGTTATCATGGTCAAATCTGAATACCATTCATGTACTGATTTTATTTTTAAAGATACATTTTTCACTTGATGACATTTACTTTGAATGGTGTTTATCTTGTTGAGATGATATATTTTCAACTTTGCACAAGTGCTTATCACCAATGCATGTATTTATAGTGCCCGGTCCTGTGCCAGTCAAATCCCTCCAAGGAACCTCCTTTGAAAACAAGATCTTCTTGAACTGGAAAGAGCCATTGGAACCAAATGGAATCATCACTCAGTATGAGGTATGGGGACAACGGTGGTGCTTTTTGGCACGTAGATACAAGGAGGCCAAAGGAGAAGGCTAAATGAAAATAATGGAAAAGATGGGGATGAGAATATTAAGACATCATCAACTCTCCTTTGTTATAATTCATAAATTATTTTATTTAAAATTGAAAATTTATCACTGTACAGTCCCAAAGATATTCAAATTCTTAGCATATATGCTAGTTTTGTCATCTGTGTATTGTGTAACTCAACTTTGTCCTTGTCAAAACCAATTAATGTTTATAATGAATAATTACATGTAAGAATGCTAAGTCCCTGTTTCTAAAATTAAGAAAGCAATATCACACTGTGCTTAAGGAGAGGCCCTTGAATGCCTGTTTTTCAAACTAATTCATAGCCCCCAGAAGCAAAACAGATTAAAAACCCATTTCAAAATTTCATTGTACCTTTGGATATATACATCACTCTATTTTCAAATATAAGAAGCTAAGGAGAATAAATGAATTTTCAAATATTCTTTTTTTATTGAAAGAGTATTTCATCCCTTTCACCCATTGCTTTCAAATAGATATTTTTAATTGCACAGTTGTGAGGTTTCCTGCTGTATAACTTTTGGGGGCTGATTATAGAATAAACATTTCTATTTCTTGAGCCTAAGAATGAATTCTAGGAATGAGAATAAATGTTTTTGACTCTTTTAGTCTATTTGAGCACTAGTTTTCTATAATTTATTTTTCTCTTTATTTTGAGACCCAGTTTTACTAAGTTACCACAAATTGGCCAAAAAATCACACTGTAACTCTGGCTGACCTTGAACTCGTGTCCCTCTCCCAAATAGCTCAGATTACAAGCCTGTGCTGCTAAGTGCTGCTAGAACTGGCTATGTGTTCCTTAGACAGAAAAGAGAAGAAGAACAACATACTTGTGATGAAGACTTTCTGTTTTCACACACATTAAAGTATGTAACAATAAATGTTGTATGTAGTGTACATATTTAAGTAGATCAATTTCTTGATATATGTTCTAAGACAAATATTTGACAAATTAGATATGCAGCTACATCAATTAGTAGGTAGATGCTAGATGATAGAGAATTAATGAGATAGATTAGCTAGACCGATAGATGACAGATGATAGAGTGGGGGTGAGAGAGAGAGATGATGATGATGATGATGATGATGATGATGATGATGACAGATACCAGAAATAACCATACTAAAAGAAAAGAAAAGCAGTGATGCCTTGAGGCTCTTGCATGCTCTTATTTAGAAAGAACTTATTACAACGTATTATGCCTTCAGTGGATATGTAATGGGAACTACCTTTCCTACAATAGGTGAGTTATAGCAGCATAAGATCATTTGACCCTGCAGTTCCAGTGGCTGGACCTCCACAGACTGTATCAAATTTATGGAACAGTACACACCATGTTTTTATGCATCTCCACCCTGGAACCACCTACCAGTTTTTCATAAGAGCCAGCACTGTCAAAGGCTTTGGGCCCGCCACTGCCATCAATGTGACCACAAATATCTCAGGTAAGCAAATGAGTAACATAGAAGCCAAAGAGTTCATGCTCCTTGTTTGCAATTGCGTGCTCTAGACACTCAGTTATATGCTGTCTTATTGTGTAGTCTAGTACTATCATTATTATCATTACGTGAGGTCAAGGGCACTTTATTCACCCATTTGAGAGCAAATCATTGTTGGTTGTATATTTTAATCTAAACACTTTTCAAGCAGTCATAAAAATGACAACAGTCTTAAAAAGTTACAGTACTTTATTATTTCAAATAATTCCAAGTTCATTATAAATGGTAATAGCCCCTTTGTGTGTGTGTGTGTGTGTGTGCGCGCTTTTGATTATTTATTTATGGTATCAGTTGTGTGCTATAAAAGGGTGGTATCTAACAAGTTAGAGTGGTCTTTCACTCTAGTATTAGAATTCCTCACATCTTGTCTCTGTCCCATTTTCCCTAACGTTCTGATAATTGTGAACAAATGCCAGCCTTCCTTTCCTGCTCATAAAAATCTCTCCCATTAATGCCTCAGGTTTTCAGGATAGGAACTTGCAAGAGACTCTTGATAAGTAAATATCACTAAATTGCACTTTCTATTACGTTCACTTTCATAATTTGCATTTGACTAGATCGTTTACAGATTCTAATTCTTTAGTCAATTCAGCCATTAAACCTGATTAAGTTCCTGCTGGACATTGTTATCACAATGTTTCCTAAGCTATTCTAGTTAATAAAATATTTATCATGTTTAAGATTACCAAGAAAAAAAATGCATGTGCCATATGTAACTAAAGAGTTAAATTTGAAAATTAAATCTTTTGAAGGTAAATGACATAGTGTATCAAGAATATTTCCTCATCTTTTTAATAATTCTATTTAATATATATCAGTAGCCCTTTGAATTCACATTACACATTTTTAACATTGTCCTGAATCTAAAATTTGCATCATGAGTAAGATATATGTGTCTAAATTGTTTTAAATTTTATTTGGAAATGTATCAAATAAAATATTAGTTTTAAGAATTTATGTCATGAATAAAAGAAATTCTAATATATTCACTTGCATATGATTTGATTTATATTAGTATTCTGGTAAAATTGATTTTGTAAAATATCCATTATATTAAGAAATGATAATATATTAAGCTGCCATTTTACTTCCTAATGGAAATCATCAATTTAAAATATTTATTAAATCACTTTGTTAGAAAATAAGATAGTGAATGTCATGACAAACTTCCTCCATTCTAGGTTTGGCAACAGTTGAATTGTTCTATAGAAATTGCTGTAAAAATTACATAATCTTATAAAACAGAAGACACTGAGCAATTATGTATTTCTGATATATAAATTCACACATACATATGCATGCACGCACGTGCGCGCGCACACACACACACACACACACACATTTTCAAGTTTTAGACACCCTATTCAACATGATGTTGAACAGAACCTCTCTAATTATAGACCAAAACACCAGTCTAGCTTTTTTCCCCTCTGAATTATTAATTCCAATTTTAATATTGCAACCTAAAAACAGTGAACATTTTCTTGTACTTCAAAAGCTTAGTTCCTGTGCTATGCTTTGGAAACAGCTGGTTAGTGTGAAACTGTATACATTTTAAGATAATGTATGGGCTATCTATCCCTTTGGTCTAGTCACTGTACTTCCCAGCATTTAAAGTGTTAATTGGGGGGTGCTGGAGAGATGATTCAGCTGTTAGCAGCACTAGCTCCTTTTCCCATGGATGTGGTTCTGATTCCTAGCACCCACAGGGCATCCCATAACCATCTAACTCCAATTCTGGTGGATCTGATGCTATGTCCTGATGTCCACAGGTACCAGGAGTGTGTGTGGTGCACAAACATCCAGACAAAACTCCCCTACAAACCAAATAACAGAATAAATAATTTATATAAAAGTGTGGCACTTTTTGCAAAAGTAGCTGTCTGCTTCTTTTGATTATGTGAGAGTTTTCTGTGTGTATATTTTTTGTTTGTGCAACTTGGCTTCATAAAAGGCTAGTTCTTATTTTTGCTTCCATGTCAAGGACTGTGTTTGTCTTCATGTCTTTAACACAGCTCATAAAACTTTGCATATGCTTTGCATTTAGCAAACATTTAATGAGTGGATGAAGTTTTTTGTTGTTGTTGTTGTTGTTGTTGTTGTTGTGTTTCCTTTCTAAATATGACCTGACTTGTCAAGGTTAACTGATAACCTTGTTTCAGTGTAGATTAAACCCTTAAACATCCTTGTGCACGGTAAAAGCCAATTGAAATTTCTTTCATCTCAAGGTTGGGAAACACCTAGAACACAAACACTATCCAACATGTTGACAATTTATGTTTTTAACTATTTGCCAATTAGTATGCTAGTTTTTAGTAACCAAAAACTAGGATCTGCTTTCCAGTTCACCTTGGCTAACTAGTCTATTTCCCTTGTGTTCACATGAAAGTTGTCCAGAGCAGAATATTGGTCCTTTCTTTCACCTGTCAAGCATGAATGGCCATGGCCACTAGGCAGTCCATTACCTCCCTTCTTAGTGCATAGCCCAGGTCTCATGTGTGACTCTCCTTGTCCCTCTGTCCTGCCTCCTCCTTGGTGGCTTAAAGACCTTGGGAAGCTGAAATCAATGGGTGTACACAAAATGTTTGGAATATGATGGGTACAAGTCTCCAGGCAGCTTTTTTAAATCCAACAACCTTGCCTTTCTAGCTTCTTCTGCCCAGGATTAAGCATCAGTGTCATGCTATAAAATAAGGTTCACTGCAGTTAATTAGGAACTAAATTGATTTTCCTTTAAGGGTCAGATCATTTATTCATAGCAACCTATAATATATTGCTATGAATCGATTGAACTTTTTCTCTCCCGTCTCCTTGGTCTTTTTTCAGCTCCGACTTTACCTGACTATGAAGGAGTTGATGCCTCTCTGAATGAAACCGCCACCACAATCACAGTATTATTGAGACCCGCACAAGCCAAAGGTGCCCCGATCAGGTAAGTCGAGGCAGTTAAGAGGAAAAGCAGCCAGCAGGACAAATGTCTTTCTACGGTTGTTTAGCACCAAAGAACTCTGCTCTTTTCTGAAAGCCCTTCATTTCACAAGGAATGTCAGGAATGCTTTGGTTTTTCTTTTTTGATGTTGTTGTTTTTGTTTATCCGTTTTTTCATTTGAACAAAGATGATAAGCAGACATCTAGTTAAGAGCAGAATTCTAAAGGCTTCTCTGGGCTGTGGGAGGCTATTGTTCTTTCATTTCTCTTCCTTCACCTCCATTTCACTTCCTGTGTTCGCATCTGTACTGTAAAAGCCTTGAAGATATTTGTCGAATAGAGTGAGGAAGTAACTCTTGTCCACCTCTGTATATCTGTTATGAATAATTTCATGGGAGTGACTGAATCGATAGGGGTCTCCGAGGGAATAAGTTCAGAAGAGTAATAGCAAATGCAGCCTCTGTGGCCTTTCAGTTCTGAAATGATTGGAAAGTCCATGATAAATATTAAAGTTCAGCTTACTCGTTCCTTCACCTTTTTAATATTAAAATCTCTCCTATTACCTGTTACTGCTAATCTTTAAAAAAAAAAAAATCTGATCCATGTCCTTTTAGGAATTAGGTCACCTTACTTCAGCCTTTAAAATTTTGAAGAAGTATAATTAGATGAATCTTCAAGACTTTCGCAAGATTCTGTCTGAAACCAGTAGATATGCGGTCATTTTGTTATCAATATTGATAAGAAGATCAGATAGGTATAAAATCAGACTATAGACAGCAGAATTATGTTGTGCCATTTATAAATTCTTTAAAAAACAAATATACTTGGCCTGATGAAACCTATGCCTTTTGTCATCAGAGCTGTACAAATGTTTTTTTCATAATTAAAAATATGTTGATATAAGAACGTGAGTCACAAAGAAAACTTGTAAGTCCTATCTGCTAAAACTCAGCGGACTACCACATTATGGAACAGGAGAGGTGGCAAGGTTGGTTGTAACATGAATGTGTCTGAAACAGCAGCTACTTGAAAATTCAGTCATTGTACAGTGCTGTTGGTGAATCAGTGATCTATGAGTCGTGATCACAGATGTGACGAGGAAGAGACAGTGCCATGTTCACTTGGACTTGGCATACTTGTCTATTGACAAGTAATCGTGGCCATTTGCATGTCTCTACCTGTGCCATTTAATTCATAGTTGTTCAATCTGTTCTTGACATGTTATTGCATTCCAGGACCTTGTGTTTGTCTTTAGAGTTTGTTAAGGTTTGGAAAGAAGCTTAGCAGTTAAGAGAGGAAACTCATTCAATTCCCAGCACCCATTTGTTGGCTCACAAATGTCTGTAACTCTAGTCCCAGTGCATTGGATGCCCTCTCTGGCATCCACAGGCATGTGGTACACAGACATACATTCAAACAAATAATACTGAATAAATAAAATCTCAAAAATATTTTAAATAGTTAAAAACTGTTGGATGAATTGAGCTTTACTTCATGTATTATTATTATTATTATTATTATTATTATTATTATTACTATTTACTACTGTGCAGCATAACTTATGTGACTGACTCTTTGTTTTCTTAGTCAAAATATTCTGCAAACTTTGACCATTAAGTTCCTATCACTCTGCTTAGAACTGTAAAAGAACAAAAAAATTTAAAAAAAAATACACTGACCATCACATAACACATAACAGTACCTCTTCCCAGGTTTCTTAGGGTATCAAAGGTTATTCCATTTTGTAGATCCTGAGCTCATAGACAGTGTTCAGGAATTCTGTGTGTTTTCTATATGTCTGATTAAATGTCTTCTTCTCTTCTTTTTGCCTGGATGTATACATGATTTCTAACTACTAAGAATTCATATAGTCTGAACCAGTAACCAGATAAAAATAATCCTTAATAGTCATTTATATTTCCCTGACATGGAAATGTCCTTCACTGTATTTGCTGGCAACACATTTGACCTTTCCTAGCATTGAGCCCAGTGGCTAGGAACTCCAAATTATACAGTATAGATGAATCATGCACAGAAAACAAGTTGAGGGGCCAGAGAGTTTGCTCAGTAGATAAGACTGCCTGCTGTGCAAGAGGACATGAGTTTGAAGAATTGGCCAACGAACCCTCTGAAAGTCATGTACGAGCACATTTGTGTACAATCCCAGCGTCGGGGTGTAGAGAAAGGCCCATCCCAGGAGCTCACTGATCAGGAGCAAAGCTGGAATAGCAAGCTTTAGGATCAGTGAGGGACCCTATCTCAAGAAGTAAGATGGAGAGCAAGAGGTAAAGACACTCAACAACATGCATGTATATGGGTACACGCTTGCATATACACTGCACACACACTCCGTGTGCACAAACACAAAAGTGACTATATACTAGACTGTTAGAGTAAGAAATAAGTTAACAAGAACATTTGGCAAAGTTGATGAGTGTTGCTAAAAGGATAGAACACTATCATCCAGTCAAGGCCGTCTTTATTTAGTGCATTTGCACAGTACACCTACAGGTGGAGCCAATAGTCAGGGCTAAACTTAGAGTCAGGCAGCACTTTGACCTTGCTGAGCGTGACCTTTGACTCCCTTGCTTTTGGAATCCTTAAATCAGGTGGCATCTTCTTTTCCTCTGACCATGTCCCTCCGCCCAACCATCCAAGCAGACACTGGGGCCTGATCATGAGGTGATCTACTCCAGTGTCCTAATGTCTTTAAAGGCATGGTCTCATTTGAGAGCATCAATTTTCCTAGCACTGAGAGTATGGTCTGGTTCTACAAATCTTTTCTTGGATCCCATCATGCCTTTCAACTTGTCTTAAACTGCTTTACTTTCTGCTCAATTTCTTCAGGTTTAGTTACCCTCTCTGGTGTAAATTTTGCTGCCGATCTGCTCTGTGTCTTCCCCAGAATGCCAACTCTCTTAACCTCTAGCTAAGCCTGAAGGCATCTATCTCACTTGTCCTCTGCCATTAACCCTGAATGGTCCATTTCTCCTTTTTTGGAATGCAGTTAGCCTCTGTTGGTTTGCATTTCACTGTCCATTTGTCCCAACTCTAGTACAGGTGGACATTCTTTTTTCTGGTATTCTTAATGTCCAGCTCCCATTCTAAATCTTCTCTTATAGTAACTAAGAACTCTTCGATATTCAGTTTATACATTTATGTTAGCCTAGTCCTATTAAAAAAAAAAACTAAAATTACTAATGGTTCCCATAAATTTACAGATTCCATAGCAATCTCTGCACACCAGGAATTAATCTGGATATCTGGAATAGTCATCAATGTGTGCCTGTGTGGGGTGTGACAGATGCTGCTCTTAGAAGGCAATGACCTCAGAGAGAAAGTCTGAAATTGCACCTGGCATTTTAAGGAGGGGAAGAAATGAGGCCAGCCAAGGTTTACTTTGAGAAGGAAGGAATGGTGGGCATTTCAAGACATGGCAAAGCAAGTGATAGGACATGTGATGTTCTATCTAGAACATCAAGTAGTTCAGGTCATCGACATTGGAGTAGGCAAATTGACAGCAGCTGATTCTGGATTCACAGAGGCCAGGGAGTGAGAATGTTTAGTGTCATCTTGGAAATTGAAGGTGGCTTTAGAAGGAAGGCTCACTCTGGGAGGAAACAGAGAGTGAGCTGAGGCTAATTCAGACCATAATAATGCAGTAGCAGTGGAAAGGAAAGCACTGTTATGTGCCTCACATTAGTTTTGGGCAGATAGGGTATGAGATGCTTAGAAGGAAGGGAGGCGGAGCCACATCTTAAAGGGACACAGCACAGAGAAGCGTGGGTTATACTGGAAAACAGCAATTCTGGTTTTCAAGGTTATTGAAGAATGGTTAATATTTTCAGTTTGCTACAATAAATCAAAATTGTATTTTTTTTTCCAAAAAGCATAGTTACTTTGTATATTTTACCTCCCTTCTCAGTAGTTTCAATGAATCTTATTTCTGAGAGATCATGGTACCCAGGAAAAAAATAACAAACTCTTCAGTTTACAAACAACTTAAATGATATGCTCAGCATGACCAGCCTCTCCGGCTTCCCATTGTACACCAAGCTTCCTGGGGCTGTTAATGAACAATGTGTGTAACTCAGTCCTGGCAAATGTGGATCTTCAACATTTTTTTTAACCTTTTATAATCATCCAAAAGATGTAAACTTGATACCTACTTTGCCTAGAACTTCAAATGTCCCTTTTTGACACTTGACAACCATTGCCGTGACTCAAAGTAATTTCTCTTAATTTTTTCTAAGCAGCAGAATATTATAAACATAGGGATTTCCTTTATATTGATGCTGAGTTTGTGGTAAGGTATTACAAATAGATGTATGTTTTATTACAAAATTTTCCAAGCACAAACTATATTTTTGGTAGTCAAGGACCCATTCTAGTGTGATTTTATGTGAGGGTATAATCTAATTTTGGATCTAAGAATCATATATTTTTAGTGAAGAACTTAGGATGTAGTCATGAACTACAGTGAGAACAAGAATTTTTTAATTAAGAAATTGTCTGTTTTAAGAGAGAGTGTAGCAGAATCACAGATCAGAATATAGAAGTGATCCATGCCAACCTTGCATGCTGATAGTCTGGCTCATCATGGCATATGCACAGCTGAACATTATTGCTGCTATTTTTCATCCATTGACATACAGTGTGTCTCACCCCATATAGTTAAAGATAGAAGATACTTTTCTGGTTGTCTTACTCACCATCATGACAAACTGACTTGAATTCAAAGTAGACATAGATGGGCATAATCTTTCTGTGTTATTTTCTGAACATAAAGGTGAGCATCCAACTCAATTATACGTCAAATTCCCAGAAACAGGAGTTACAGATTGTTGGAAGCTGCCATGTGGGTGCTGGTAATCAAACTGAAGTCCTCAGCTATAGCATCCTGTGTTCTTAACCACTGAGCCGTCTTCCAGCCTCTGCTTCATCTTTCTTCAGAATACTTTTTCCTTCTTTACAGATTGTGAATTTGGTTTTTTTAAATATGTGTGTGCGTGTGTGTGTGTGTGCGTGTGTGTGTGTGTGTGTGTGTGTGTGTGTGTGTGTGTGTATCTTCCTAGAAATTTAGCCTCTGGGGATCAGGTACATCCACTACTGTTTATTATTGAGACCATACCACTTAAAATATTTTACAGCATATAACAGATATTTGATAAATGACTGAGTGGACACTAAAGTTAAAAATGGAATAGCTGCTGTCTTTCATGAGCTCATAATCTAATAAGGAAGAAACATGTCAGATGCAGTATTTTAACAGTATAACCACACTGTGCTCATAATGTACCATGTTCATCATGCCAGCAATACATTTCATTAAGACAGTGTTCTGTAGTCCTGTTTCAGCCCCAGAATTTCTGAGGCTAGTCCTGAGGGTTATGACCAATGTGGTTGTGGCATGATGAAAGGTATCAGTGAATTAATGACTGTATTTTTATAGAGAATTAGTGTAATTATGACTTTTCCATCTATTCCCTCCACCTCAAAGTATGTATGCATTGGATCTCAAAGACTACACTGGAGAGGGAAGCAGTCAGATAATTATTCTTGACAGAAGTATCTTAACTCTGAAGATTTTTGAGGAAACCCTTGACAGTGTGTATGGTGTGCAAATAACATTGGTCATAGCTTCAAATGAATAACACATCTTGGAAAATCGTGAGAGCAAGAGAGAAGGTAAAGGACAAGGATTTGGTATAATCTTAGTCACAGTATGAAGTATAGAGTCTGACTTACAAAAAAGGGGAAAGAAGGAAAAATGGCATGCTAAAAGATGAGGAAAAATTACAAGAAGTGAGGGCTTAATTAATGCCAGCTGAGAGTCTTTGTGCAGAAAGAAAAATACCATCTTTTAATGAATAGGAAAGGTTCACCACAAAATAAACATATTAAAATATTATGGGATATTTTGAATTATAAGAGCCCTAAGCTCCACTAATGTTTAACTAGAGTTAAATTCCATTCAATAATTTAAAAACATTAAGAAACAAAATCATAAGGCCAATAGTCAATTCAGACTTAATTTGATTTCTCTTATTCTCTGTCCTTTAATTAATTCGAATTGATGAATAAGAAGTGAGCAAGGACAAAACTAGATTCTTCTTTTTTTTTCTTTTCTTTTTTTTGGAGTGGGATGTGTTTGAGGAACATCTTCTCCAACTGAACAGAGAGGGAACATTCTCCCTTTATCAACAGTGGTTTGGAGTTGTGTCCCAACTTCTGTAGTATTTCTCATTGTCACGATACTTAGTTGTTTCAGTAGCACTATGTATGCAAACACTTTTTGAGAATTCACCACAATTGCAGTCAAGTCAGTACAGATGATACTCCGGCCTTCTCTGTGTGCCTGGATAAAGGAAGAAATAGGTGCACAGGGGTTTAGCCTCAGGGAGCTAACTGAAAGCTATGCTCCATTAATGACAGTAGAGGCCACTGGAGACTTTGACCAGTTTCGTTTCCTGGAAATATGCTTGAGTTTTCTAATGTGCTGCCAGGAAAAAAACAAACAAACAAACAAACAATATGAAGCAGAAAGGTATTTCCAGTTATGTCCTAGAAGAGAAATAGTGAAATCAACTTAGCTTGGTTTAAGTGTAAGGAGGAAAAAGAAGTGTGATGCTGAATTAAGGTGACTGAGAAATGTCCTTGTGTGTTGCTTTCTTGTAGACACCAACCAAGGAAAGTTACAGTTTGTAAGTGGAGGGGTTTTAAAGATGGTAGTGTGTGTGTGTGTGTGTGTGTGTGTGTGTGTGTGTGTGTGTATCACAATTTTAAGGCATACAAAGCATTTCCACAACAGAAAGAATTTTGGTAATGTCAAAAACAGAAAAGCAAATAGAAAGTTGATGAGGATGCGTTATTGTTTTCACCTCAGGATCGTCAGTGCCTATATGGAACTGCCCAATGCTTCACTGTTGAATAAAGTCAGTGAAGGAATGAACAGATGCAAATTCCTAGGAAGAAAGCTAATTAAGAATATCCTCATTATTCAAACAGTATTGAGAACTTCTGAGGCCATTTTCTGTGTGACAAAAATAATAATAATTATTATAAAAAGAATGCTTTGGATATATTCCAAGTGAAGACATCACCAGAAAAACCAAAATGTGATTTGTTCATACTACAAATGCCTAGCTAAATGCCCATTATCCAATTTGAAACCATACTTAAATATAAAATTAAATGGCTGCTATATGGGCTGATGGAGTAAATACTCCGGACATAGAAAACTACTCAGACACTGATCTGAGTCCAAGGCAGTGAAGATGCTTCTCTTGGCAGGGTGGACAGTGGAGTGAAAGGAGGTGGAATGAGATCCAGTTGTCTCTTCTAACTTCTCATCTTTTTTCAGTCATCGCACAAACAGTAATGTAATAATAATAATAGTAATCTTGGAGGCAAGCTTTCTGAAGAAAAACCATTTATATAACCAGTCTTTTGCTGTCATAACAAAATCCTAGGTGGCTCAAAGAACACACATTTATTTTTCATAGCTCTCCAAAAACAGGGAAGTCCAAGATGGCAATATCAATACTTGTTGAGACTTCATCTAATCCAGATTGCTTTCCTAGACTCCCCATCTCCAAATACAGCAACGTATCGTGGAAAAGATTTTACGTGCGAACTGTGGAGAGGGGTCCTAATCATTTGGTTCATAACACACTAAGGAAGAAAGGAAGACACACAGAAACCTTATAGGAACTCACATCTCTTTTGCTCTGCTTCTCAGTAACAAAGATAGGCTTCATTTCTTGGATAATCTTTATTAGTAAATAAAAGATGCACTAAAGTTAAAGTCCATGTTAATAAAGTATTCCCATGCATAAGTGGGAATTGTCCCTATTTTATACATCTTAAAGAACCATCCCTACTCTAAACTTTCTTTTTAAATGGGATATGTCAAATCTTAAGGCTTGATCCAAACTGTTGATTTTTATCGCAGATGGACCCACACTCAAGGTCTCTAAATTTGTAGGCTGTACCTTTTTTTCTTCCCTTCTCTCTCCCAGTAACAGTTTGCTTTGCCCCAAATAAAACCAGAAAGCTATAGGCTGCCTTGCATATTTCCTATATTTAACTGAAATGGGAAAACATGAAAATGAAATGTTAAATATGTCAGTTTATTGAAATGAGTTGAGATATAATGTATACTAGATTTTTTTTTTTTTTTTAGATTTTGGGATAAATTAAGAATTTTGTTTCCAGGGATTAGTTTAGATTATAAGCCAAGACAGATAATTGAATTGAGATAATTGGAGTGAAAGCATAAGGTTAGATTTGTCTAGGGAGTATGATACATCTATTACTATGTGTGTGTGGATTTATACACAGGATATAGAAGCATCTAACATATAAATATGGATGATAAATTCCAAATAAAATTAGGGCTAGGTCTACTTAGCAAGCATATGTCAACTTTGCTCTTTCCTTCTTTGTTTCTGGAGGGCTCTGCTTGCTGTTTTCTAAATTTCCAACTGACAAATGTCACTCCCTAGATGAGGCAGAGAGCAGGCAACCTGTCTGGAGCCTTCCTTTAAGCTTGGTGACCCAAGTTGGCAGAAGTATAGAGAACGGTTCAGTATCTACAGTCTGAAATAACAGAGATTTCTGCTTTGGTTACTTGATCAAATCTCAGGTTCTGCCATTAATATGAGCTATACCCCATCTCAAACAAGAAAAAATAGGTACTAACCTTTTAGCACTTTAGCAATATTTTGATGAAAAATAAAGGGAACCTCAATATATAAGAGGAAAATAAAACTATAATTGTAAATTAAACTTAATTCTTTCTTTGAGGTTCTAGGGTCTTTTGCTTCTAGGTATAACAGCTTATATTTAAATTGGAATTTCTCTCTTTATCCTGAAAATTTTTTATTTTCCTACATGCAAGCTTGGTTTTCTTTCTTGGTCTCTCTGGAAGTCTCTTAACAAAAAGCAGTCTTCCTCTCTACTACAGCTGAGTACTGGCTGTCTTTCCCCTCTGGAAGGCTGAAATGAGGCACGTTTACCTAGGGGTCTCAAGATTTTACAGAGAGCCCCACCCATAACTTATTCCTGTGCAATTTAAACAAACCACTACAGTTCATTTCTTTCAGTTCTCAGCAATTCTAAGATATGTTCATTATTTGTACATAAAAGTACATGTAATATATTAATAATAATGGCAAGTTTCATAGATATTCTTAACCTATTTTTTTTAACATGAGTCATTTTTCACAAAGGAAGGATATTATTGACATAGGAGTTTGAGAACTTGACAAAGAATAATTAGTGATTCAGAGACCTTTATTTCAAATTTGCAGGGTTTTTCTTCTTTTATCACCTCTATAAAATAACAGTAATTGTAGAAAAGTTCTGAGGTGTTTAAAGAAAAGGACTCGTGGTTCAGGTTGGAGTTTTAATAGGCCAAATGCCATCTGTCTCTCCAATTTGTAACATTTCATTATTAACAAGCCCAGAAGAAGGAAGCAGTCTATTTCGGTTGTGGGGACAGATTTCTGTCCATCTGTGCCCGCCTTGTCGAATGTCACTTGTACTTTGGATCTGCATAGCTGTGAGGCAGTGGAGATGGAGGCCAGGTCAGGAGGTGGAGAAGCCTGTCAGTGCATTGAGTCCCCAAGCCTGTGACAACTGCCGCCAACAGCTTCCAGAGTGTCCTGGAGGCCATCATTCTGGTGTGCCTTGGAGCTGGGCCTTCCCTGATGTAATTTCACAGGGTAAAAATATTAACTTTTTCCACTTAAAAATAGGAGACAAAGAACTTAATCTAGGGTATGACTCTGGTTAGTACCAGGGTCCCTATAAGAGCGCCTTAGTTTTCATTCCTTGAAAATGTGATCCGCTTTATGGTAATTTTTTTTCTTATTGTTGTTTTGTTTTCTTAATTCCTTGGTAAGGAACTCAGCATCGAGGGCAGGAGAGCACATGAGAAATTATTTTATGGGAAAGAGGCTGAATGCCGGTTCCATACACTGAGACTCAGCCTGCCCACTCTTAACCCTTTGTCCCTTTCCCACAAGTCTTAATGCCTTGGATGTCTAAGTGCAAGTGTTTCCTTTCCCCAAAGTGCTTACCAAATTGTTGTGGAGCAACTGCACCCACATCGGACCAAGCGAGAAGCGGGGGCCATGGAGTGCTACCAGGTGCCCGTCACATACCAGAACGCCCTGAGTGGGGGTGCTCCCTATTACTTTGCGGCAGAACTCCCGCCTGGGAATCTTCCTGAGCCTGCTCCCTTCACCGTGGGCGACAACAGGACCTATAAAGGCTTTTGGAACCCTCCTCTGGCTCCCCGCAAAGGCTACAACATCTATTTCCAAGCCATGAGCAGTGTGGAGAAGGTGAGATTGCGTTGAGATTTGATTTTTCCCTTCATCTAAACTAAAATTATGGCTATGTTTTATAAACACTCAGTAGCATTTGTCAAAGGAATGGGGCGCGGGGGCGGGGGGAGAGAAAGAAAGGGAAAGAAAATGGATGTGTTGTAGCGTCTCTTCCGTTGCCAGCAACGTGCAAGCTGACTGAAGGGCTGAGGCTGCAAGCCAAGCAGCATTTCACAGGATCCCTGTTTCCTAGTAACTGCTGCGATGCGCTCCTTCTTCAGGAATGCCCACGGTGCAAGGGTGAGCAAAGGGATTTTGATAAGGTGGGTGTGCTGCCACCACCGGGGGCTCCACCCCCAGAAAATGTCCCGCCTTTGTTTTGCCTCACTTGCTCAGTAGTGGACGCTTCAAAAGATTAAATTTACTTCAGGATAAACAGAATACACATTCCACAGTGGGCTAATAAACCCTTCTAAGCTTGTCGGGGGGTACAAGCCAAATAGTAAATAACAAGTAACAAGCCTCTGATTACAAAGTAATGGGGCGCCTGCGGTCCCGCTGACAGACCAGGAGGAAGGCTGCCTGCGGAAGGCTGGGTGCTGAGCCGTCACCGAAGTTGCCTGTCCCTGTCCCAGACTCCCCCTCCCTTTCCTATTTTGGACACAGTTGTTTCTGAGCACTGCTGCTGATCCCAAATGAATATTGAAGAGGAAGGCACAGCAGGGCACGTGGAGAGAAACAGCCTAGCCTTTTGCTGTCCTGCTGTTTCCCTCTGAAAGGCTTTCTTTCCTGCCACTTCCGTTGTTTTTATTTATTTATTTCTATTTTGGACAAAGGCAGGCTGGATAGCAAAACATGTTGAGAAGAGAAACTTTTTAACGGTTTCGCATCCAGAACAAACACTGGCCGTTTTTGATGGACGCAGAGCTCCGTGAGAAATGGTTTGGTTTTGTAGAATCAGTGGCATCTGGGAGATGATATGAATAGTTTAATTGGGATACAACCAATTTGTATTTCTAACGGGGCCATGACAATATGAATACTGCTTTTACATGCAAGCTGTATTTTTCTGCCTACCCAGTATGGTCATTGTGTAGTAGTATATGGTGAAGATAAATGCCAGAGACCCTTTAAATACAGTCTCCATGAAGAGGCTAGCCATAGTTGAAGATGCTCTACCCTTCTCATTCTCCCCCTTTGTAACTCGATTCTTTAGAGTCCACACCAACTTGTCTTAGTTATTTTACTTGCTGTGACAGAAATACCTGGCAAGAAGCAATTGAAGAGATAAAGGGTTTATTTCCATTCACAGTTGAGAGTTAAGTCCATGGAGTGCCAGGCATGGCCACAAGAGTAAAAAGTGAATGGTCATATGGGTTCTTATTCAGGAAGCAGAGAGCAAAGAATTCTGGTATTTTCCCCAACCTCTCTCTAACATGGGCCCCTCAGCCCATCAGGGAATGAGACCTATATTTAGGGTAGGTCTTTCTGCTTCAATTAATTTATAGATAATACCTCACAGATATGCCCAAAGGTTTGTTTCCATGGTGATAAATCCCATCAAAATGACATTCAAGATTAACAAACCATCGATACAAACACATACCACACACATCTTGACAAGTACTTGTCTTATGAGGTTGCTCAAGACAGAGACATGATGAAAATTAGTAAGCACCACCACCCCCAAACACAAATAGCACACAGGTAAGAGACAGTTCTAGTTTGACTTTTCATCTTCAAAGAGGTGGTAGTTTCCAAATCAACTCTTGTTAACCTCACTGTTGTGTGGCAGGCATGCTGATGAATGCATGTACTTAGAAGGGATTTTTTTTCTGACATTCTAAATCTCCACCACTATTTGACCAAAGTTCAACAGCGGTTTTCAACCTATAGGTCATGAACCCTTTGGGCATCGAATGACCCTTTTCATAGGGGCCACCTAAGACTGTCAGAAAACACAGATGTTTACATTATGATTTATAACAGTAGCAAAATTACAGTTATGCAGTAGTAGTGAAAATAACTTTATGGTCAGAGGTCACCTCAACATGAGGAGCTGTATTAAAGGGTCGCAACATTAGGAAGGTTGAGAACCATGGGTTTAGAGTATCTGCATTACATTTTGTATCATTCACAAAGAGTTTTAACATTGATGAGCCTCCCACCAGCAGAGTCTGGTAATGCCTATCAAGAATCAGCAATGACTGCTTTTAGGAAATCAGAACTCCTTAGGGTCTACACTGGCGCCTGGAAGACTCTTGCAGCCTACTCTGAAGGTCAGCCACAGTGATGAAACAGAAATGCACGTTTCTTCTTCCAGTTCTATATGTGACATACTTTCGAAGCAAATACTTGGGAGGAAATTATATAAATTTAGTTCATTATTTATCAACCTATAAAACCACTGAAGATAGAGTTATAAATGCTTCTTGAAGACAGCCTCTTTTTCAGAAAAACTTGTGTTTGTGGTATGTGAGCCCTGGCTAATGCAAGTAGAAGGAAGGAACTAAGAAAACATTAGACAGATCCAGGATTGCACAAAACCAATTTATTAGGATCCTGTGGACAACAGTCTGTCCATACCTGGAGGCAGAAGGATTGGGCCAGTGTGCTGAGCCCTGTCCAGCTATAATATACCCAGATCATAAGCTATGTTGTCCAGTGTTCCCTAAGCTACAGCCCAGGTGGCAGTGACCAGAGAACACACCATTCTAAGGCCTTTGTCCTGTAGGGTTTAGGACACATGCCAGGAGTGTCTGCAGGGCACACTGGCTGTGTTGATCGTAGTGGTATTAGTCACAGCGAAGTGGACACACCAGCCCATTTTTTTTACTGGCTTTGATGCATCTTTTTAGGTATTGAATAGTCAAAGATACACAGAACTGCACGGCTGGATACCTATTATCCTATCTCCATTATCTCTAGGGAGAACAAGGGAAATCTCATGGAGGAGAACTGTGTAACAAGATATTGGTCAGGGAGGAAGGAAGAGGGTAGAGGTGGAGGGAGGGACGGAAGAAAGCAAGCAAAGGCAGACAGAGATAGACAATGACTAAAGTAGGTGTCTGAGAAGGAGACCAGAGCCCAAGACAGCTTGTGAGCCTTGTGTCTCTTTGTACCTCACAGGATTAATAATTCCTGCTGTTTCTATTTTCTCTATCTACCTTGGTAAGAAGAGGTAGGTTAAAAAAAAAAAAAAAACTGTGTTGGAAAACATTTAGTTGCTGACAGCTGAATTTAAAGGAAGGAAAAAACAGATAAATTACATTTAAACTGCTATGAGATGTCTTGATATTTCTTAACAACTATCGCTTAGCTGTTTAGTCTTGCTGAGATCCAAGTGAGCGTATGTAATGTTCAGGTTCGTTCAAAGTCTGTAGCTATTGGATGAAAATTAAATTCGTATTTGGTTCTGATTTATATTAGCCTTGCAGATACATAGATCTTTCCAATAGCTTAAGAAGCAACAAAAAATGCAAATAGAAGGCCATACAACTTGTCTCTGCCATACCAGCTTGCTTTATTACAAAGTGAAACAGATACACATATCTTTAGAGATTACTAGGAACTTTCTAAAGTTTTGAAAATATTATCTAAGGCTATATGGTGAGAAAGAAATGCCCTTATTATTATAATTCTCTTGTCATAATCTTATTGTTTAACCCTAGGTGTGTCTTCATAATAGTTATCATAATAGTTTATGGAATAGAAAACATTGTCTATACATTGATCATTTTTCTTTTGATTTCACTCTACCAGGAAACTAAAACCCAGTGTGTACGAATTGCTACAAAAGGTAAGAGATTTGGCTCGCTTTTTTGTTTTGTTTTGTTTTTATTTTTAGCTCCATTCTCTATTCCTTTCCCCAAATGAAAGAATTCTGTTTCCTGCTTCAGGCCAATTAAATGTGGTGTTTCTATTACAACGTATTTGTACTGGGACCCAGTTAAACCCCAGACAAGTTCTCTGACTCACTTGGGTGTCTTTAAGACAAAAGGAGAGTCCTACATTCCATCACTAGTGCAGAACTACAGGAACCTTGTTATGATAAGAAGATGGATTTAGAAACGTTAGCAGGGCTTATTCCTGCATTTAGTGTCTGAGAGGGCTTATGTTGCCCATCAGCCTACTTAGAAAAAACTCAGCCATAACAGTTCAAAGCACAAGTCACTTACTTCAAAACCTCCATTCCTCTATGTGATAGACAGATCAAACATGCTCAGCTCTGGTGAGTCTACACAGTCAGGTGAACACTTCATTTGTATTTGGTTCTGATTTAAAAGGAACAAAGCTAGTTCAACAACACATGAGCATTGATGTGGGCGAACAGCTCCACGACTTCATCACTCGAAGGAAGACATTTTAATTGTTCATTTTGATTCAACCAATACAGGGAAATTATGCCTGTGAAGGCTGGCAATCCCAACACTGCCTGCTGACCCTGGCTGCCATGACTTAGTGAGCTGGCTTGATAAGAAAGAGTGTATTCTCATTTTTGAATGAGTATTTGGCATTTCGCATGGGGAGGAGGCTCCGATGCCTCTGTGTGTGTTGCATGTCATTTAACAACTGAATGACCCAACGAGGAAGAGGCCACTGCTTTATCTTTTCTAGCAGAGAAGGAAGAGCTGTCTTCATGCCTGCTTGAGCTCCACAGAGGTTTGTGCCTCTGAGATCATTGTTGCCATAGTTAGGATTTGATGCACATTTCTGAGCGTGGCTGATTCACTGGTGGTGACAATGAATAGCCGTATTCTGTTGATATTGGCATCTCTCCTTTCATCTTTTTCTCCATCTATCAATCTGCTCAATTAGCATTTGTTTTTCTCTTGATTTTTGCAGGCAATAAAGAGTTTCCCCTTGACTCATGGGACTAATAAAGAAACTTCACAGATGGGGAAAAAAAAAAAACCCTACTGAATCCATTCAGATACTAAGATTCCTCATGATAGTTAAAAAATAAGTAAACAAGTCTAGTGAAAGAGAAGAAAAATATATGCAGAGGCATCTAATGTGCAAACAGGTTTTTTGTTTTTGTTTTTCATTTTAGGGTTTGGCTTGTAAATCAGGAGTTAAAGTCGAAACTTCTAGAAGTTAGCTGTGAAAGGCATTTAGCTATGTGTCACCTCTGCTTTTCTAGATTTAAAGCAGACACTAAGAATTTAAAAGGTTTTCTTATCAGGCTGCTAGAAAGTTCTTTAGACAGGAAAAATAAATAAAAGGAAAAAAGAGCTAAAGTAATTATAACATGTAGGATTTTCTTCTCTTTCAGTTGGTTTTGCCTCAAGTGTTTTGGGGTCACCATGTCCCCTTTTGAATACCAATAAAAGCATGATGACAAATATTATCTGGTATTTATGCTTCAGGGAGGTTTATAGATCATGGAATTCGATCGTAGTATGTGATATGAAACATTTGCAAGCAGCCCAGAAGGCTTGCTAAGAAGGCTTCCTTCCATTTGTGGTTATTTCCCTTGTTCTCATGATTTCATCCTGAGGCTCTCAGGATCTCTGGTTGACAGAGTGGCATCCTAAGTATGAGAAGGACTCTGGCCTTAGTCTGTCTGAGGTTAGATCTTGATCTTGCCTTATAGCTTCGGGCAAATTACAATAGCTCCATTCACCAAAGGAAAGTAACTAAGTGCCTATCCCCTATTATTTTGAGGATTCAGGGAACGTAGAGAATACTCCTTCCTCATCTGGATTTTTCTCCCATGATTTAAGTTATCATAGCCTGAAAATATTAAATGGAAAATTCTAGAAATAAAAAACTCATAAATGTTCAATTGGACATGCCACCATCAGTAGTATTGAAAGAACCCCACCAAAGGCCTAGACAGAGTTCCCCTAAAAACCCAAAAGAGCTGAGGGAAGAGATATCTTAAAATAAACAGAACTGAGTCAGTTCTCCCTCCCTGGAGAGGTAAAGTCAGGTGTTTTCAAAAGAACAAAGTCAGGATGTCTGGTGGTGACCGATTAACCATGAGATGCCCCTCTCTGGAGATAACGTGACTGGACCCTGGAGATGGGTTGTAAAACTCCTGACAGGGCAAACAGATAAGCTGAAATAAGACAAGGTCCAGGCCTGGGAAAACCTGGACCAATCAAGGATGGGCCCGTACTAACCCCCTCCCCTCTAAGAAATTTTGTGGTTTTTGCCTATAAAAACTGAAGTTACAGAGAGGTGGGCACTTCCTCCAGCCTCCACTGCATTGGATCTGTTGGACGAAGTCCCTGCCTAGGCTTGTATTGCTTCTGGATATCCAGAATCAAACCTTGCTTTTGCATTCTGGCATGCCTCGGTGGTCTCTCTGGGGGTCACGGATTTGGGCACAACAGCATAATGAAAGCTTTTACTCTTTTGCTCCGTCTAGACTCGAGTCCCTCTTTATCCACAGCATTCATGGGGAATAGACTACCCACCTGTCAAGTAACTTAGTAACTACTTTGACTATCAGATGACCTGTGGCTGAATTGCTATGCTTGTGTTCAGGAAGCCCTACTTTCCTTTAGTAGTAGCTTCAGAGTGTAAGAGTTAATGGTGACAGCTGTTATAGTATATTCCTATAATTGTTCTATTTCATTGATTATAATTGGTAATCTCATATCTAATTTACATTAAACTTTATCATAGGTAGAAACATGTGGGAGAAGTAGTAGCTGCAGAATTTGATAATACCTGTGGCTGTAGTCATCTACTGGGGTTGTTGGAATGTACTTGCCACAGATGAAGTGGCTATTATACACTAATTATGTTTGAATGAGCCCTAGCATATTGTAGATATTGTACATGGCACCAGGTGTTTTCTCATGTCAGGTATAAAGTGCAGCATTATCCTCTCTAATGGACTTCCTTAGAGGCTCATGGAAGAGCTTCTATGTTTTCTAGTACCATTGAAAATCTAGAAAAGTGCTGTGGTAAGCCCCTACATCAACACGCTTTTCCTTGCTTTTGAACCACATAAATCATTGTATGCAGGGAGAAAGAGCCATAAATTCTAAAGTAGACTTAAATGGGAGTTAGAAATTTCTTGATTGTAAACTTAAAGTTTTTCATGTTTTAATATTTCTAACTAGATCTATTCCATTTCTTGCTCTGAATTTTGACTTTTTTTCTACCTATGTAAAAAACCACACTTACTGAAGTAACATTGCCTTATTGTCTGAGTACATGCTAAACTAACACCATACCAATATGGCTGCCTTTTTGTCTAAAAATTTTCAATATGAAAATAAAATTTTTCAGTCAAGGCATCTTGAAGACCTACTTAAGGGTCAAAATGATATAACCACACTACCTGTGAAGAAAGCTTCCAGTAAAGGACTGGCCAGTTAAACAAGGGTACACTTTCGTTAAAGATGGATTAAACCAAATACGTGCCATATGTGTGCTTCACTGTACTATATTTTTGAGATGTGTGGACTTTGCTGTTTTATATATGTGTGCGTATAACACACACACACACACACACACACATACACACACACACATACACACACACATACACACACACACACACACACATATGGATTCAAGAGTAGATTTTATTTTTTAAAGGTAACAATGAGAATTATATCGCCTTGAGGTAATAAAGTGATAGAACTATATAAGCATGGGTAGAAACAATGCTGAGTCCATAGGTGAATCTGTGGCAGGTGGAAGGCTGCCCATGATTCTCAGGGAAACAAACATTTCACTAATCAGGTAGTATCAACAAGAAGACAGCCAAGCTGGAAATGGCTGGGCTGACCAGAAAGATAGGATAGACTCTGTTGTACCCTGTGTGGCGTTCATATGGACACATCCTGTGTTATCCATTCCTCAGACCCTGCCTTCGTCTTCACCTCCACACCCTCAGCTAGAAGTGCTGAGAAAGGGGGATCCAACTCCCCTAATGTCCTTCATTTATAAGTCAATTTGGCTGGGGAAAAAAAGGAGGGGGTGATTCTCTAGATATCCGGATGTCTCTGCTGTAAGACATTCTAGTTTCCAGTGGCCTTTTATAGTGAATTTTTGATAGAAAGTATGTATTCATGTGTGTCTTTATCTTAAATACTTAGTCAAGTTTAATTCTATGATTTGATAATCTCATATATGACTATATTCCAAGAACAAGTACAAGATGAAAGTCTTATTATGTACAACAAATATTTGTTGAATTGGTAATTGAATTTAAATTTGAGGTGCATGTTTTTGCTTTAATATTTAATCAAGCTGGTTACAGCAGTGCCTGCAATTCAGAGAAGTATCAGAGCATGTATATGTGAGGGTTCCATTTGCAGGTGGGGTTGTTTCTTTATTTCTTGAAATGTGAATTTATAGGTCACCTTATATTTTACCAAAAACTCTCCAAAGCTGAGATTCCATGGGAGTCCATAGTTAATTAGAAATGGAATTTGTAGACTAATGTGTATTACGTTTAATCTAAGTTTTATGTGGATGAGTTTTACACTGGAGTGGGTGAGAATGTATGATCTCTTCATCCAAATGGCGGTTTGTGTGCATAACTAGGAAGACAATTTAGCCGAAACTCTTCAACCTGGTCACGGCAGTTCTTAGGACTGTGTTGTGTCACTCTGTTGGTCTCCAGTCCTAGTCTGGTGTCTTAACAAGAATTAGATGGTTTGATGTATCCAAGCAGAAACTCTAAAGGGAACCTCTTACTACTTTGATTCTGTATGTAGCCATTATGATAAAAGATTAAAATTCCTTTAAACTTCACACAAGTGAGTACTACTTAGCAGCATAAGAATGCTTTGCCAGTGTGAACCACTCTGACTTCAGTTGGATGTGTTGAAATATGAACTGCAACTGAACATAAGAACTCTGAATATTAATTATAAAATTTAAGCTTAAAGTTAACAAGGGTTATTGCTGATTTTTCAGTTCTTATTATTTAAATCATTCTTCAAGTTTTGTGTCAGTTACTCCAATAACTACTACATCCCAGGAATATTCTTTGTCTAATTTTTTCTTAAATTGTATGACTATGAGTATACAGGGTTTCTTCATAAGTAGATTTTCCAGACACACACACACACACACACACACACACACACACACACACACACACATTGCTCATGAAACAATAAAGGCCTTGAACTTCAGAGGGTCTTGTTTACTCTCTCCCCAGCTCTGCATTAGCTTTATTTTAATATTAGAGAGAACACTGTTTGCATGTGGACTGTTAATTTCTTCAGCAGCCTTAACAGAATTCATAAGTCTAGTCCTCTGTGGTCTACTTACTGATCAGACATGGGTAGATAGTGAGTGGCCGAGAAAGTCCTTGTTAGTCAACATTGAATTCCAGCTGCATGTTCTTGCGATGTGTTCATCAAGAGATAACTGCAGCGTTTTCACTCTTTGGAATTAACTTGTTTCATGAGATGACTTTGACCTGCCACCAGCACTCCCTGAAAAGAGATAATTCATATTCATGGCAAAGTTGAGGCAAAGGATGGCATTATAGCCCAAGTTGTCCAAGCCATCACCAAAACTATGGAACAGACCCAAACTCAGATGCACTTTTGTGCCATTGCTTTGTTTTTTAACCAAAATTGCTGGGGTTTGGAGAGGACAAAGGTACTTCAGAGAGGTTCATTCTTATGCCATAAACGTATTTAAACACTAATTAAAGGGCAGAATGGGAAAGAGCTAGTGGCTTAGAGTAGTTGATTGGAAACTTTTCCAAATTGAACTTAAATAATCAGAAGCCACTACAGATTGGTGGATTATGGTTTTTAATAATGGATGCAATCAACCTCCTTAGTTCACATAACCTGTTCGAACTTGATTCATATTATTGTTAATCTCTTTTATAATGTTGAGTTAGCATATAATGTCAGCATCTTCACATAAATGAAAGGACACTATTCTTATTCTTTATGAAGCTATGGGTTTCTATAACCACAAATTTAGGAGTATAATTCACTAGTATAAAGTTGATATTTTGACTTACTTTCAATAAAATTCCTTTTTTAGTATTAAAGAAGTTCAACTTGAATCATAATACTGCAATCAAGTGTTTGTGAGAAACTAGAAAAAGAGTAATTCATAGAGAACTGATAATCCAATTCAGAAAAACATTAAGTTTACACAATATAGAAGCCACATGGTGGTGGCGCACACCTTTAATCCCAGCACTCTGGAGGCATTAGCAGGCAGATCTTTGAATTTGAGACTACTCTGATCTTCAGAGGGAGTTCCAAGATAACCAGGGCTACACAAAGAACCCAGTCTTGGAGAAAAGAAAAAATGAGTTTGGATTCTATAGAACTAATATTTTAAAACATCCAATAGCTTAGCCTGGTATTGTGGTATTTAGCCATAATCTCAACACTTGGGAAGTAGAGGCAGGAAAATCACCATAACTTAAAGTCCAACTAGGCCTATTTGGTTTGTACCCAGCGAACATGGGCTCCTGAGTGAGATTCTCTCAACAAAAACAAAATCAAAAAATAACAGCAGAAATCAGAACAACAATTTATGAATATACAATACATCTAATAAAAACAGTAAGAAACAGATAGATAATACATCTGCCCTGAAAACTGTTGTATCAAAGAAAACAAAAACTCTTTTAAATATTTTTATTTTTAAATGATAATGTAGCTACATCATTTCCCCTCTTTCCCTTTCTTCTCTCCAACTCCTTGCATTCTCCTCCCAAATTCATGTCCTGTGTTATTGTTAATTATTGTTACACACACACACACACATACACACATACACACACACACACACACACACACACACACACACACACACGCGCGCGCGCGCGCACACAGCTTCCTAATGCATAAATGCAACCTGGTCAGTCCACATAACATCACCTGTGTATGTATAATCTCAGGACTTTTGGTATTAGATAACCCACTGGGAGACTCTTTCCCCAAGGAAGGTCTTTTCTCCCACTCTCCACATTCTCTGCTTCTTTGTCTGGAGATGAGATCTTGCAAGCTCCCCACTTTCCATGTTAAGATATCCATTGGTGTCATTGTTCAAGTCTTGTTTAGGCACTCAAGTTTGTGAAACTTCATGATTGGAGCCTTTGCGACATTTCTAGGAGACATAATCTCATGGTAAACTTCATCTGCCTCTGGTTTTTACAGTGTTTCCCTGCTCCCTTCCACAATGATCCTTGAGCCTTAGGTGCAAGAATTATGTTGTTGATTTATCAGTTAGGAATGGGCACCCTACAATCTCTTGTTCTCTGCATTTCAATTGTTTTTCTTGTTGTTTCATTTGTTTTTGTAATGGTCCCCTTCTGTTGCAAAGAGAAGTTCCTTTGATGAGGAGTGGGAATTACATGTATCTGTGGGTGTAAAGATAAGTATTTATAATATAGGTAGGAATTGTACTGAAAATATTTTATCAGTTGTCCCAAGTTATAGTTTTTTCTCTTTCAGTGTTTGAAGAAATTGAAGAGAATCTCAAATGTTATATATGTATATAATGAAAGAAGTTAAAAAATTCACACATGAAATGTGACTGAAATGTATTGGTGAAATTATTAAGGCTACCCACTACAGAAATGAATCTAGTTGGAAGTGAATACTTATTGGTAATATAATAAAGGAGAGAGTTCTGTGTGGTGATTTCATGACCCTATTAGATAAAGAAGGCCCATAGACAATAGTCACAGATGGTCTTTATCTCCCCAAAGCCCACTCCAGCTAGACAACATTGCCTCACCTTGGCTTTTTAAAACATTCTAAAAAGGATTTCTTAAGAAACCCTCTTTAGAACTGCCTAAGAAACAACATATATTTAGACTTTTGCCTTTAGAACAAAATACTTGCTTACAATACCATTTATTAGTAGTTACTCTCGATAGAGTCATAAAGCAATTTTGTTTTCCTGTTGTCCATACATGCTTTCACCATTATTTTATACTCAGTATGTATACACCTTTGGCTTTTATTATCTTACCTGAATAGATAAATAGAGCTGACCAAAAGCCTATTTCAAACATGAGAAAATAAATCAACAAAAAGTTAAACTAAGTAATAAAACTAAATGATAACATGTAGTTTGTGAATTTTAGAGACATAATATGAAGAAGCAGAATTGAATAGAAGGTTAAAAGCATTTAGGAAGCATATTTAATAGGTTTAGTTCATAAAGACCCAACCTTAGGGCTTTCTTGCTGAATTTTCCTTACACAGATTTGATATGTACTGACCCTAGCTGAAAACCAGAGAAATCGAAGAGAAGATAGGAAAGGAAGACAAAGGGAATCTTCACCAAGGTGCTTGCAGGTCCTGAATTCATGGCTAAGAGGAGCATAAAGCTAGGTGAAGAAAGAGGAAATGAAGGTCTCACCTTGCCCAGGCTCATCTCAGGACTACACTGGGATAAAAAGACCAATCCAACTCTTCCCTCATGTTGTAAAATTTTAAGCCATATTTATACTACACAAGTAAAACTAATGCCCCCCCCCCCTTTTTGGATTCCTGGAGTGCTATGGAGTTGTATATTGTTTCTATAACCTCAATTCATAGAGAACTCCTGGGAACAGTACTGCCTTAATTAGAGCAAGCACACTAAGAATCCAAATGCTAGTCTCTACATGCCATTGGCCAATGAAAGTAACCTGGGCTTCTTAGGGAAATGAGTGCTTCCAGCAAGGGAGCAGGGACAGTCTCAGTGAAACTAGAACTTTACTTTGTTTTCTTAGACAATGAGGTGAGTGCTTTTTGTAGCCTGCATGCCCAAGTGCCTCAGGCTTAGGTATCTAATGGAGGGTATGCTTTGAGATTGGTATTGGTTTGCCCTTCCTTTTAAATATAATTAACAGCATTCTAATTCAGTATGCACACCCACCATCATGTATGTCTTAGCAGTCCAGAATCTTAGGGATTTTTGTTGTTGTTTTGCTTGTTTGTTTTGTTTTGTTTTTTAAAAATATCGTATAGTTAATAGCATTTCTTTCTTCCTTTTCCTTCTCCCCACAAAACTTTCCATATTCTTTTACCTGCTCTCATTCAAATAATTGCTCTTTTTCGTTGTTATTGAAGGTTATTGTTATTCCTAAGTACAGCCTACTCTGTCTGTATAGTACTACTGTGTGTGTGTGTGTGTGTGTGTGTGTGTGTGTGTGTGTGTGTGTTTAGAGCTGACCATTTGGTATTGACCAGTTGGTGTACTTTTCTCTGGGGGAATCTATTTCTCCCACTCTCAGAATTAGCAGCTAAGACTCTTATACCAGGATGTTTATAATTCATACTGTGAAAAAAAAAAAGTTTTGAAGGAAGAAATGTTTTATTGGGTAACAGTTTATTGTTAAAAGTACTTTTTTAGAAATATGTTTAATTAACATTGAACTGATTAACAGGACATCCATTTCAGTTAAATTTTTATTTTAATCTTTCAGTTATATGTAGAATATTGTGTTATTTAAATTTTCTCATATCATCATTATAGAGCTGTATACTCATTTACCTATAATTATCTTTGGGCTATAGCAAACAAGTATTGCTAAGGAACAAGATGCTGAATAATTCTCTACGAAAAGCTGGGAAACAAACTTTAATCCTAAAGATAACCATTTTAAACATACACTAGCACATTAAGAGAAGAGATCAATATTTTAAAATTATTGATAGGACATACAAACATTAATAGTGTATTTGCTTTCTTCTTTTTCTCTGTTTTCTATTTCCCAACTGTGTCATAAAAATAACTTCTCCAAAAGCATTTTCTCTAACTCTTAATTTTGTCACAACCGTAGTCAACTCATCATAGGTGCCACTCTCTCTGAGGATACAGATAGGTGAAAATGCTGTCTCAAGTAGCAAACTTTGAAAAATACCCAACCCATGGAGCTGTGTCTAGTTGTGCAGCATGCAGGAACTGTGGTGATGCTCCTCTCCTGCAGTCACAACTGCTGAAATTAAGCCTCAGGGCTTCTCCAAACTCTTCACCCTTCAATAGATACCTGGACCTCATCCTTAGAAAACATAACTCAGAAGGATGCCTTAGCAGCAGAGATGGGATTGAAGACAAAAATCCCTACGTTGGCTTCAGCCACTAAAATCCTAACCACAATTTCTTAGCTATTCCTGTGAGGTTGTTTTGCAGATTGATATGGAGGTAACCTGTGATAGTTTCATTTTCCCAGTGAAAAATCCTGCACAGGGAGCTGGCGAGATGGCTCAGTGATAAAGAGCTTCCATTTCCAGCACCCACATGGTAGCTCACAACTGTCTGTACCTCCAACCCTATGGGATCCAATGCCCTCTTCTGGCCTTGTAGAGTATTAAGCACACATGTGTTGAATTGTCATACATGCAGGCAAAACACCCATACACGTAAAAACAAGTAAATTTTTAGAAAAGAAAAAGAAAATACTCTGGGCCAGAATGTGGCTAGCTTTTTGCTTTGGTGTAGATTAGCTGTGAGGAAGCTATCAACCCTTCTGAAAAATTGTCCTCAGAGAAAGCAGTTATCACCTTTCCTGCATGTTTGAGCAGTGTCCTTGCTTGTACCAACTCACACTCATTGCCCCTACAGAGGAGAGACACACATGCCTCTTCCTGTGCATTGTCTGTGCTCTTGATTTCAATAATTAATCTGATTTGAGGTTTTGTTTTTCATTAATTCAAAGGAAAAACGCTACAGAAAAGTACATTTAATATTAGAGTTTAGACGAAAGCACCTCTAAGTGAAGTCAAGTCAGGAACAAGTCATTTTAATAAAGTTTTAAGCATCGTTATGATTTACACAATCAACCTATTAGACACCAGTATTTTCATTCGCTCTGGCAAAGTTCATAACATGGTAAACTTTTTTATTTAAAATGGAGAGAAATATCCTTAAAAGTGAATAGCAAATAGATTTTTAAAGCCTGTTTGCAAATCTAAGGTACTTTGTTGCAGAAAAACTAGAGTAGACAACGTGCACTGTTTCCACAATGGATTCAAAGGCTAAGTGGTCGCATGGTGTATTATTAAGAAATTCTCACCTCAGTGATCTCTCTGGATGGACTGTAAGGTTTACATGGGTGGAGGCATGACAATCTGCTTATATTTAAATCTGCACCTGACATGTAACATAAGTCTATTCATCGTATTTAAATAGATGAATGTCTGAATGAAGTAAGTATATTCCATTTTACTCTCTGTCTTACAAAATTATTCGGTTACTCATTAGGACTATACTTTTCACTTCTCTGAAGCTATACCAGGTATGTCTTAGCTAGGCTTCTTATTGGTGACTATTAAAAACAGTGTCAAGTGTTCACTTTCTTTTAAGTACACCAAAGACACTAATAGAAAGAGAAAGTCTACCTTTGCTTATGAGTTCGTCCTATCTAAAGTATTCTAGTGTTAGAATTTTTTGAAAGTTGGAAAAATGTTTTGCCTGAGTTTTTTTAAACAGGGCATAACTTCTTTATTTTACTTTATTGAAAATGCTTTCCCTTCATATAATATATACTGCTTATCATTTCCCCTCCCTCTACTCTTCCCAGGTCCTCCCCACCTCCCCTTTCACCCAGACCCACCCCCTTTCTGTCTCTCATTAGACAAACAGGCTTCTAAGGGATAATAATAAATAAAAATAATAAGATAAAACAAATTCTTACACATTAGAATAGGAGGAAATGAACAATTGGAAGGAAAAGAGCCCAAGACATGGCATAAGAAACAGATATAGATGGGGGCCAAATCTTTATCCACACAGGAATCCCTAAAACACTAACCTGGAAGCCATAATATATACACACAGGACATATAGGGTAAAGAGAGAAAATATGTATCTATATATTTATATAATAAAATAAAAAATAAGATAGAATTAAAAAGAAAAATCCTGACATGACATTTTGAGACAAGGAACGTCCAAAGATATCACTAAGGTTGATTTCTGGTGGCCCTCTACTCCTGGGCATGTGGAAAACCCTTATGAGTAATTTGTTTCCCCATTGAGACTCCCTTGTAGAAAACCAAATCTTCATTTGCAAGTATTTATTAATTGGAGATTGCTTCTGGGTTAGGGATGGGAGCGTGTGTCCACTTCTTTCCGTTCTAGGACCTCATCTGGTGCAGACCTGTGCAGACCCTGAGCATGCTGCCACGGTCTCTATGAGTTCATGTGTGCACTGATCCTGTTGATTTAGAGGGAATTGTTTTCTTTTTAGCTTCCTTCCCCTCTGGCTCTTGAATGTTTTCTGCCTCTTCTTATGCTGGGTTCCCTGACCCCTCAGGGGAGGGGTGTTGAGGGCTGTGTTCCAAGGTCTCTCATTCTCTGTGTAAAGTCTGACTGTGGGTCCCTGTATTTGTCCCCATCTGTTGTGGAAGGAAGCATCCCAGATGACTTGCTTGAATTTTTAATTTCATTATTTCTCATTAATTGTAATGTTTTTGAATCATGAGGAAAACAGATTGTGAATTTTATACCCTAGGATTTTGTCATTAATGTGAATACAAGTCACAAGAGACAACACTAAGAAACTAATAGTTTCTTAACTAAGAAAAATTAAAGTCTAAAAATTAAATATACTAAAAATACTCAGGTTGTGTAAATATATGCAATTTTGTATATGTATCCTTCTAACATGTTGTGTAAGTATATACAGTGTTATATATGTATCCTCCTAACGTTGTATAAGTACAGTGTTGCATGTATATCCTCCCATTATGTTGTGTAAATATATGCAGTGTTTGAAAAAGAATAATTCTGTCTTCTGAAAAATGTCAGGAAAGTGATGAGTTCTGATTGCTGGCTTTATAGGTCAGCTGAACATTTAGCCACTTAACTGTCAGAAGATCCAACAGCGAAGTTGTAACTAACAAGTTCCTTGAGGAATTATCCTAATAAGTTCACTCATTTATTCAACAAAACCAGAAAAAATTAATGGGTGAGTCAAGTACCATTTATATGTCAGAATAATTCTAGGCCACAGAATTGGCATAGGTTCCTCAAAGGAGCTCTTATTTTGGTGAGGAGACTATATTAGTTACATTTCTGTGGCTATAATAAAATATCATAGCTCAGTCCACTTAACAATGAGTGGTTTTCTTTGTGTGCTTGCAGGGTGCTCATAATGGTACACAAGGCATGGAAGCAAGGTGTTCAGAAATCACAGCTCAACACAAGAGACAGAGAGGGTGTGGGGCAAGGCCAGAAACCCTTCAGACCCATCCAGTGACTACTTCCCCCAGCAAGGCTCCACATCCCAAAAGTTCCATAACTGCCCTAAATAATGCCACCAACAAGTGTTCAAATGAATGAGCCTGTGGAGGACAGTTGTCATTCAAATCACAACAGACAGACAGCATAAACCTACAACTGAAATCATCAAGACAATTTTAAATTCATGACACAGTCAATGAAGAAAACAGAACTGTCTGATGTGATTTCAAGTGACATCTCTAGTGAAGCTAATTCTGATAGGATTTTGAATAAATACTCTCTGAAGTGATGTTTGAGCTAAGACTTAAATGAGAAAAGTATATAGAGCCTGTCATATAAATTGCCTGAAAAGCTTACCAAAGAGAGGGGACAGCAAACAAGGGCTCAGGACCAAATGGATATCCATGGGACAATGGAGCTTATGATGGCTTCTAAGCATGGCTGAGAGCCTGTGTGCTGCTCTACATGTAAAGGAAAATGACTGCAGCATTTAAGTGGGATATTACGATTTTCTTCTTGCTTTTAAGGATTACTGTGGATGATCCAGAGAATGGATGACAATGTCAACTTGTGTTAAGAGGGTACATGTTAGGAATGATATTGCAATTTTTAAATGCTAGGCATGTTGGTAGCAGGACTAAATCAATGGCAGTGGAAGAGATAAATCTAAAGGGCTTCTTGGATAGATTAAATTTGGTATATGAAGAATAGAAAAATTAAGGTAGACAGAATTTTGACTGGTGCAATTAAGTGAATGAATTTCCTATTTAATTTGGCTGTATAATGTTGTAGATGAATTGTCTTTGATATTCATGAGGTATTTGCCTACTGTTTGGAAAGGATGAAAATTGAAGATGTAGGATTGGAAAACTTAAATACATAGCTCAGTTGGAGAGCATTTACTCAGCATACACAAGGGCCTGTGTGTGCTGGGTCCAAGTCGCAAAGAAGGAAGGAAGAAAGGAAGGAAGGATGGATCTTAATTTATTTTCCTGTTGCTGTGATAAAAACACCTTGACAAGAGCAATGATGAGAGAAAGAGTTGATTGATTTCAGCTCCCAGTTCCAGGGTCCAGTGATCACATAGAGAAGTCAACCAGCAGAAGCTGGGAGTGGCTGATTACATTGCATCCAGAGTCCAGGGGCAGAGCACAGTGAACTCTCCTGCTCAGTTCATCTTCTCCATTTTACACAAGGCAGGACCCCACCAGTGGCCTTGCCCACAGTTCATATCAGGTCCCCACATTAATTAATCCAACCAAGACAATCCCTCAGAGGATACTGTCACAAGCTAACTTTAATTTCAACCCCACACAGGTGTACCCAGAGGTTTATCTCCTGGATAGTTCTAGATCCCCTCAAAATGACAGTTAACACTAGGTATCCCAGAAAGAACAAGTGATGAGAGGTGGGATGTATAATAGAGTAAAAGAATCAGTCTTCATGAGAAAATAGAATCATGGAGTTTTCAGAAGCTATTTATGAAGTATATATATTCCAAAGATGTACTTAGGGATTTCTAGGTGTGTGTGTGTGTGTGTGTGTGTGTGTGTGTGTGTGTGTGTGTGTGTACATGCTTACTTGTGCATAGGCCCACATATGCCACAGCACATGTGGAGATCAGAGGGCAGCCCTGCTACCTTGTTTTGAGGCAAGGTCTCTCTTGTTGATGCTGCCACTGGCATCCAGAAGCTTTGGGCCAAACCTGCTGTCTCTGCTTCCCGTCTTGCCATAGTACTGTTGTGATTCCAGATGTGAGCCATTACATCTGGCTTTCTTGGAATTGAACTCAGGTTGTCAGGTTTGCACAGCAAATGCTTTTTACCTGATAAGCCATGTCCTCCTGGCCCTGATTTATTGTTATTTTGAACTGTTTCTAAAACTAACAATAAAGCTTGCATGTATAAATGTATATTATTCAAAACACTGGTGGATATCTTCACTTACATTTACAATAAGATGTATTAAGTACATCTTGAAATTATGAGGGGAGCTACTACAGTGACAGCATTAGTTGTAATTTAGTATGTTAATGAGAAAAAAGATAATATTTGAGTATATAGTGATCATAAATTGCTTCTGGCTCACTTGCTCTCTGGTTTCAGGTTTACCACCTGAAAAATCTGTTTTTGCTGATGGGCTTTACATAAAAAGTAGGAATAATACTGGTCAGAAGTAAGCTTTAACATAGAAACAATAAAATAGATATATTCCATTTTTCATATCTCCTACCAAATGATTTTATATTAACTTTTTAGAACTCCTGACCTAAAGTCAATACCTCTTTATTTTGATGAGGAGACCAATGTTCACTGGTTATTTGGTTTCCTTTGGTAACCCAGATTATCAGTTGTGTGGGATCCAATATCAACTCCCTGTACCTTTTCCACAAAACACATTTATTACTTTGGACGTGCCACAATTATTAGTTCAAATGTTGTGTATCTTCAGGGTCAACCTTCATGACAACCAGGCCAATACAATCACAATGGTCCGTTCTAGCACTCAGGCCCCACAAGCAATTAAAGAAAAATCTGGAGACTACTGTTACCATGAAACCGAGGGCGCCACTTGCTCATTGGAGAGAATTTTCACATGGAGCATTTCATTCAAATAATAACAGCAGCAAGAGTCTAAATTTAATTCAATTCTAGGATAGTTGCCTTGAGTGACTAATGAGACAGAAATAGCTTTACAACTGACATAGCTACTTATGAGAGAGCAGAGGTAGTAACATTTTGGGAGGTAAGAGTTCTCCTCCCATGAACCTTTTATTTATTTGTTTGTTTGTTTGTTTGTTTAGGTTTTTTGAGACAGGGTTTCTCTGTGTAGCTTTGCGCCTTTCCTAGATCTCGCTCTGTAGCCCAGGCTGGCCTCAAACTCACAAAGATCCACCTGCCTCTGCCCCCAGAGTTCTGGGATTAAAGGCGTGTGCCACCACTGCCTGGCAGCCATGATTGATAGATACTTTAATCTTGTATGTATGTGATTTATCTTCTGTAGTAAAATAGGCATTGACCATTGTGGATATTATGATTGAAAAATTACCTTTGGATTTTTCAGGTATAATCAATGCTATTATAAAAACCTTGATAACTAGAAGGAGAAAGGGTCAAAGTCATGGAAGGGATTTACTGAGAGAAGCAAAAATTGGAATGATGATGTGCTTTGAAGCAGAAAGAAGCTTGAGGCTAGGAATTCAGGTAGCTTTGGGGAGCTCAAAAAAGCTAGGAAACTGATCTCCCCCTTCTGCATCTCAGAGAGCTAAACCACACCAACATCTGGACATTAGTCTCATGGGGCTTGTTTATGAATTCACCATTTCAGAAATAAGATAATGTTTATGCTCCTTTAGCCCACAAATCAGTCATAGTTTGGTAACAAACTGTAACTAATTAATAAGGAATGGGCTTAGCTTATTTGTTCACTGTTTCTTTTGTTTATTTTTCAAGTCAGGCTTTCACTATGTTGTACTGGTTATCCTGGAACTAGCTCTGTAGACCATGCTGGCCTGAAACTCACAGAGATTGGCCTTCTTCTGCCTCCCAAGTGCTGGAATTAAAGGCATGGGCCTCTCAACCCATCAAGGAAAGGTTTTTGACACCTAGAAGTAGAGTCCTACTATAACATATCTGTGAATATGGAATTGGGCAATCAGCAGAGCTTTTAAGAATGTTTGAAGAGAATAGAGATAAAATTCTAGATTGCATTTGGGGAGCTGTTAGTAGAGAGATGAATGTCGATGTCCCTTCAGCAATGCTTAGAGGAAGATGAAGAGCTTGGCACTAGAAAGTGAAGGGAAGAGGGTCCTTGTTTCAGATCAGAAATCCAGCTGAATTGTGTCATGAAGTTATGGAGAAAGTAAAATCTGTGAAGCTTTAACTTGAATATGAGGCAATGAGGTTTCCAAAAAATATGGAAGGCATACTATTTCCAAAAAACAGACACACACACACACACACACACACACACACACACACACACACACACTCAAACACTCACACACTCATACACAGAGTATCTGTGTGTATATCTATTAGTACATATGTATGTACACATACATGTACTTGAACATAGAAACACACATAATATATAATATACATTGTTTTTAAAGATTTATTTGTGTGTGTATTTGCATATGAGTGCACGTCCTTGCAGAGTCCAGAACAAAGTATCAGATGCCTTGGAACTGGACTTACAGGCCACTTGGTATGTGTGCTGGTATAAGCTCAACCTCTGAGCCATCTTTCCAACCCCTAAGTATTTGAATTTTATTTTATGTAGATGAACATTTGCCTACATGTATATATGTGCACCATGTATATGCATGGTGCTCACTGGAGCCAGAAGGTGGCATTGGATTCACTGGAACCATAGTTCCAGATGTTTGTGAGCTTCCACATGTGTACTGGGAACCAAACCAGGGTCCTCTCCAAGAGTAGCAAGTGCCCTTAAAGATGGAATGATCTCTTTAGCTCCTGACTTCCTGACTATTTTCTATACAGGGGCAGTATAGATGCCTGGATTAAACCCTTTGTTTGAAAAAGGCAAATGCTAAGTCAGAGAAAAACTCAAGTGTTTTATTCATAGCAATTAAAAACAAATCCTTAGAGTGAATCCCTGTTTTAAAGGGATTATATATTTCACATTGCAATATTATAGCAATACTCTCTCTGCCACCCTTTCTATATTTATCCTATTGTACAGAAAAGAAATTAAAATCCCATTTGGTCTCATCAAGACACATTTGCAGAGTATTATAGAGCACTGGTTTATGATTATTGCTCTGTTATAGACAAACAAAATATTCTTTATCCTCTATCAGTTTAATGTCTGAAATTATGGATTCTATTCAGATTTTAATGAAATGTGGATTACTTTGACGATTATCTCTGATTTAATAAATGGCATTAGAGTAGAAAGTTAATTGAATCTTTCTTGAATGAGCAGTGACCACTATGAGTGATTGATTGGAGGAAAAGATAGTACATGCTGTATTTTGAGTTTGTCTTATGTGTTTAAAATTATTTCAGAACAGAAAATGACTTTGGTGTGCTCTTTTTTTTTGTACGTAAATGATGTGACCCCTTTTACACTTGCAAAACTCATGGAAAAATTGTAATTTCTTAGAATATTTTTAAAATTTCATAGCATGTTACAGGAAAAGATGACACATACTGAAACTCATGTAATATTTAGTGCGCTTCAATTTTAAAGGCAGAGAAAATATTTTCTCAACATCTGAATACTTGTAGGTTTGTTATCTCTTATGCTCAACACTTGAATTGGCTGAGTTTCACGTTTGAGGAGCTTGCTCCTACTTTTTACATTTCCTGTTTTATATTTCAAAGCTCTTGCTGAGTTTAGGTCACCATTTCTCCCTTTTCATAAACTGTGAAAAGTCTATGTCCATATTGCCATTGTTTACAGAAATGTGGAAGTGCTTGTGATGAAATGATCCTCTTTGCATTTGTACAATCCTGGGAGTAGCAAAAGTTTACAGCATGAACAGCACACTGATCCCTCGGGAAAAATAGCAGTTGTCCTTTTAGAAATCCTTGGTGTGTGGATGTTTGCTTATGCAGGTGCCTTCCTGCGGTTGACTTGAAGACAGTGTTCAAGTTGCTGGCTGCAGCTGCTGTTTACAACACCTGAGTTTGCATCTGTGTCCTTCACATTCCAGCCTGCTTTTGCTTGAGGAAGCCACCCCAATCTTGTACATTTCCAATGTGCTTCTGTTTACCACCAGAAAAAGCACCTGGGCCATGCTTTGCCTCACACACACTAAAAACTGACCTCTCAATTCTGAATCCTGTAGAAGAAATATGCAATTGTGGCTTTTCTGACAAGTTCAGTCACTAGGAGAAAGGGTTTGAAATAGTTGTAGTTTTATGTTAGTCTGTCTCTGCAGAAGGGACTGTCACAAACAAGAAGCTTAGAGAAAGCTATAAAGGGAATAAAGATCAAGCCTGCATGATCTTTATGAAACCTGCAGAATGAGCCATCTCATTAATTTGGACTTTTTCTGAGTGACATTCTTATAAATAATATGGGTAGAAACCACGTTAGTGGTAAGTGATTCCTCTAACATAAGGTTCACATCATCATGATAACAATAGCCATCCCTTGTATTCATCTTTGTTCCTTACTTAATGCCCTACACTCAGGTATTTCTCCCACTATATCCTAGTGATCTGTCATTCATTCAGAAAGTATTGCTTATGTGCTGTCTGTTGGGCATTAAATCAGATACCAAGGCCCAGGATATGTGTTGTAGAAAGGGAAGCATACTTCTGCATGCAGGGTTAGAGTTAGAGGCTACTTTAGCAGCATCTCTCACAAGTCATGAGATAAGATCCTTCTCTGAGTGACTCCCCAAATCAGCACAGTCCAGTCCTTTATTCTTTTTTCTTTCTTTCTTTCTTTCTTTCTTTTTTTTTTTTTTTTAGCGTGGTCCATTAATGAAGTAGTGTGTTGTCAAGTTCTTGTAGCATGGACTTGGTTAACAGACTCTATTAGCCACATATATTCTTATCTAAAATAAATACAAACTGATTGGGTGTTGACTTTATAAAACAAGGCACCAATCTACTGTTGTATTAGAGATGGAAATTTTTACATGTTTTCTTTTTTAGTACTTTGTATTCTTAATACATTTGACTATTGTGTGGATATCTTTCAAGATCTGGCTATTTTTCCTTATTATTAATGTTTTTGTTATTATTGTGTGTGCTTGATTGTACATGTATGTGTGTGTGGACACACATGATGTCACGTGTGTACAGATCAAGTGACAACCTTGTGTGGTCAGTTCCCTTCTACTACCTCTTCTTGGGTTCTGAGGATCAAACTCAGATCAGGCTTGTGTAGCAAGTACCCTTGCCTCCTGAGCCTCATAAAGCTCTCCTCTGTATTTCTGTATCAATCTTTAGATATAAAGATATTTTAAACTTTCATGCTCAAATAATGGTCTAAAGCTTGCAGCTTTTAACTTAAAATGTGTCTTGGGTATATTTCACATTTAAAAATATAAATGGACCTTTGAATGTATGTAAATTCCTTCCTGTGTTGGCGGCCATTTATGCCGTTTAAATTTCTAGTAGTTATAGAAGAAATTCAGCAATCATTGGCTGAACTCCACAGTAGGAAGAATTCCTAGAATCAGTACTACTTAATCACATCATATGTGTCTATTTTAAAATATAGTCCAAATCCTCCAAAAAGAATTGCACAAATTTATATTCCATATCACATGTTTAATGCTTATTTCTCCATACCCTTATGGTTACTAATTGGCACTGTCTGATAGGCAGATATTGTTCACATTCTGTGATGTGTCATTGTTAAATGACTTGGATAATGGTATTACTCATTGACAATATAAAACTGTCCCATAAAGAACAAAGACAAGAACACAGTTAACTATTCAATTTATGTGCTGCATTTTGTTGCAAGTGGATGATGGAAAAAATTCAGTAAACACGCAACGCTCTTTATTGATAGGTATTCCTTAGGGAATCCTAGAGATGTTTCAGTTTGCTTCAGTCTGGCTTTAAGTATATAATGGTCCTGTCATTTACTAAGCCACAATAGACTCTAAATTGACATAGTGTGTAATATATATTTATCAATCCTTGTCAGTTGCTGATACCAGAATTCTTCAGACATTGTCATTGAGTGGGACCACATCCCCAGAAGTTGCAAAAATTTTACTTTTTTTTTTTTTTAAATAAAGCTAAAATGTGTCAAAAATTAAAATAAGTGAAGAAAGCTTATATAGACACACACATGATTTGGGACACATCATTTAAGCCAGTTGGCAGAAGCAACTGTGGAGAGTATTTTTAAATTTGCTGTGAAGAGAACTGCTTTTTAAAAAGTCTTCCTTAAAAGTCACTATTCAAAAAAAGTCACATATAATTCTTTGAAGAGTGACAAGAAGATGGATGTCACAACAGTCATAAAGAAATGCATGATACACATTAGTATTTTAAATTTCCTGGAAAATAAATACCTGTATCTCCTGGAAGATCTATAACAGATTGAAAACAAAAGTCAGGAAAACATGCCTGTCACTCTCTGACTCCTGTTTACCACATGTTTTGATAGGAATCTCTTCAGTCTAATGATGTCTATGGCTCATCTTTCAGGGAAATGTCTAATCTACAGATCCTGTTTGTTGATCAAGAGCATGTGGTTTTGGAAATCAATGTTGAATTTTCACAAACCCCCAAATGTCGCTTTGCCCTAAACACTTGTTTCAAAAACTTAAGAAGCGGTGTCATATTTCACATTGAATAATTCTAGGCAGTGTGTTGCAGAGAAATATGACAGAAAGGTTTTTATTGTTCGGATCTGTGTTATTTGCATGTTTTCCGGTTGTTTCACAGCCGGCAAACACTAGACAATAACCAGGAACCTGTACCCTCTAATCTGTTATCATGGATAACATACTCATTTTCATCCAACATTGCTAACTAAATTTTGACAGATGACTTTTTATTGTTGTTTATCTAATCCAGACTTCAGGAAGTAAACTTGCAGTAATGTGTTCATCCTGCTAGGCATAGTTCCGGAGTGCATTAGTTTAACGTAAATGATGATCTCAGAATTGATTTTCTAAAACATTGTTTTCATATTCTGAAACCGTGATATATAAATGTCATAGGAAATTCAAAGTTGGGTGAGTGCCAGAGACCTGGCTTACCCTAGGTTTGTATCAATCTTGGTTTGTCTGAGAACAGTTGCTCTTCGTAAAAGTGTCTGAAAGTGGCCTAAATGAATGTTTCTGCAGCAAGTAAAAGACTAAAAGAATAAGGAGTACCAGTTTCAAGATGTCCCATGAGATGCAAATTAGTTCCATTGGAACAAGAAGTGATTTAAATGACTTAGTAGTTCTGTCTCTTTATCTTCTCCCAAAGAGAATCTATCTGTCACAGACACCTAAGTCTGGAGATAGTTGAGCAGGCCTATTTAGAGGGAGCAGGAAGAAAAATTTGACTAATCCAAAATAAAAGGGAGAAGTATGGAGGGCCAACACAGGAAAAAAGATGTATCTTCCAGCACAAATATGATCATAAGCTAGGAGAAACATAGGCACATCAGGTTGTTTGCATCTTACAAGTCTAGAGTTGATTGGCAGGCCTTCTCTGGCATCCTTTGTAGTTTTGCATCTTTCTATTTTTGCCTCTTACTCGTTTGGTTCCATATTTAGTTCAGAATTGTCTTTGGTTACGTATTTGCAATGTCATTATGTAGCTCTGCTCAGGACCACAAACATTAATTAGATGTGTATTGACACTTCCTGGCACTCACATCCTACACACCATCCCATATTCTTTCTTTTGCCATCTTCAATGGGTGGTGGTCTTCTCCTTGGTAACATGGCTAATAATTTAACCAGTATTTGGTTGTTATTAGTCCTATAAAATGGCTCTCCTCTCTCTATACTACTCTGCTGATAGCACTGACATTCCACTTTGGCCTTCCAAAGGACTAAGTATCTATCAAAAGTCCTTGTTCAGAGGCTGGGGAAACAGCTATGTCAGTCAGTGCTTGTCAAACAAAGCATAGGTTTGATCCTTAGATTCAATATTTTAAAACAGCTAGATGTGGTGGCAGGCTCCTTTAATTCCAATACTGGGAGGCAGAAACAGGAAAAACCATGCTGTTCCCTGGACCAGGCCAAAGAATTCCCTGCCTTTCTCAAAAAGAGAAGATGGATAGGGTCTGAGGACACACACAATCTCTTATCCTGTAGCCACCACACAAACATACACATATATACTACGCATATATGCACATGCATGGAAAATATATAGTAATATAATAATATATATTATTGCCTGTGCTGCTACTTCTTCACATCATGAGTACATCCCATTAGAACAACCATCGTCCACTCAACTAGACCACAAATAATAACAACTCTTTCTGAGCCTGTTTTTACTCTCTCTCATTGACTGAAATGCATTCCATGTACCAGCATCCGTCATTTTGGAAGCTATCCAGGCTTTTCAAACTTGAATGTTATTTAAAAAAAAAAGCTGGCAGACTAGTTAGATGGTTCAGCAGGTAAAGGGACTTGTGTACACACCATGGCACACATGCGCACATGAACTAACTAAATAAATGTTTTTAAAAAGCTAAAAGACTAGATCAGCAGGTAAGTAATGAAATGATGGAACATAGCCACACTACGAAGTGGGAGGAGTTGTCTCTTGGGTTCAGAGAACAAAAGAAACTGATGCAGGCTGCCCTGAATGTCTCAATGTATCCCATCTCTTCCTATCCCGCTGAACTGTATGGTTCTCAACTTTCCTAATACCTCGACCGTTTAATACAGTTCCTCGTGCTCTGGTGACCCCCAACTGTGAAGTTATTTTCATTGCTACATCAGAACTATAATTTTGCTACTTATAGGAATTGTAATGCAAATATCTGTGTTTGCGAATGGTCCTGTGTGACCCCAGTGAAAGCGTTCTTTGACTATCCCCTACCCCAATGAGTCATGACCCACAAGTTGAGAACCACTGATAGAGAGCCTCAATTCTAATGAGAAGAACAAAGCACTCTCACACCAGAGTATCTGCTCTCGAAGGACCTTGTTGTAGAGGGTGACACCAACACCCTTGCTTAATTTTGACATCTGTCTTAACTTGGTCACTCTGAAGATTTTGCTCTCAGACTTGTGAGCATTTTGTTCTTCCCCTTTGACTTGGCCCTGTGTCATCCCCATATTGTCATCTAGTGTTCCAGTGACATTGGCAGAATGCAGTGAGGGACTCATAGTGTTTAGCTGGAAGGCCAGCTAATAGGATTGTTTTAGTAGGCTGCACCCTTTGAATGTTTTATGCAGTGGAAGATGACTGCCTACATTTTCCATGACCTCCACAAACAGTTTCAAAATGTTTGAGCCTACTTTCCTTCACCTTACTCAGGTGCTCTTTCTTTCTTGACTCTGCTGCCAAACACCTGCTGTTACTTCAGATACCTGCACATTTCACTTTCCACTTCGATTTAAACACTTCACTCTGTTGATCCATGAGTGGTTATTAAGATCATCTACTTCACATAATCTAATTCGTGTTTCAGTCACCCATCCCTGCACCCACACTTGAGATCGCCGAATCTGTTTTATTGAAATTAAAAATGCAACAAAAACTGCCATTTAAAAATTGTACCGCTTCAACAGTTTTGCTTTGTTTTTCACCTTCTGATGGTCATTTAGTCATCTCAGGGGAACAATCAGCTTCATAAACTTGAACTGTTGTTTTTATTTTATTATAGTCCCTAAACCCTTTACAGTAATCTGGCTATTTAATATTTTTCACTAACTGAATGAATGAACAGAACTTGTTTATAAAATGTGCAAATATATTTCATCAATGAAGATTTTACTAATTCTTTTATCAAAGAGAAGCTTTATTGAACACTTTCATGGCTGAAATTCTGCTTATTGAAACTTGATTATCAGTTTGAATGCATAATATTGCTATTCTGTCCTTCTGGATTACTTCTGAGGACCCAGGAGGGTACTGACAGGGCTATTTAAATCCCTTCCCCCTCTAATAAAACTGATTTTTTTTTTACAGTTTAATAACTGTATATATAGGTTTTTCTGTGGATTTTTAAAATAAACTAGCCTTTATAATTTAATTTTGAAGATAATTGAGATGAGTATTGGTGGGGTGCATTTTTTACTAGCAAGCTTCTCTGTGTTTAAGGAGGGAGTCCTTCATGGAAGGGAATATTTCCCTTTCTGTGAAAATGGGTGTCATCTAAAGATCTCACATCCTCCTTTGCACTCACGGGACCTTGGGACCTTGGTCAGACGCAGGGACTCCTGACTTGTGAATAGTGGCCTTCAATCCAACCAAAGATGGTTGTTCTTCATCTTTCAGTAAATTCACACCCATCATTTCATTTCATGTCTAAATACAACAAAATAGAACAGTTGCCTACATTGCAGTCATAGCAGACACACTCCGGGTTCATCAGGGAATCTGGAAAGGGGACAGCTGTGAGGCTAGGTTTGGCCCTGAGACATTTTGAAGAGAGGCATGAAGCATTTTGAGTGCATTATCTGTCAGTTAGCAGATCTCATTCAAAATCTGACCTCAACACTCGCCTCCACCTTCCCCGATTTTGTGCTACAGTTCAGCCAGGTGTTCTCAACAGCTGCCACTCTGCAACTGAAAGCCTAGTGCCCAACCCCAAGTGCAGCCCTCTTGTCCCAAATCAGTAGAACTTCTCCACTTTGCTTGCTGGGGGAGTGGGGGAAAGGAGGTAGAAACACTTAAAATAAGTCCTTTTCCTGGCTGGCCTTTCTCTCTCCCCTCCTTCACTTCCCAACAGCTTCATATTATCTTCACATCATTTCTTTCTACACCACAAGCTTGCATAGTATCAGCTGGTTTCGGGGTGGACCTATGTGTCCAAATTGAGTTTTGAAAGTATATATCCTCTAGCATTCTAATAAATACTATCCTAAGACTTTTTGGTCTTCATAGGGCTGCTGCTCCCTTAGTAACTAGATGGCACATCTGTGACAAAGGTTTCTAATGTCTTTCTTCATGGGACTAAACTAAAATATGAACAATGTAGAACCTACCAAACCTTGGAGGCCTTTCTACTCAGAAATAGGAATTGCTGAGTCTTTCCATCCTTTGTAGAAAGGGAAATGTTTTCCCCTGATAGTTAAATGAATTGTATTTGGTATTTCCTTAACTTTTCTATCTCTTCTTACAATGGAAAGGCCATTGAGTCATTTTAAGTAACAACAGCAAGTGTGCATTGGAACATCTCTGGGACTGTCCCCCAGTCCTCAGGAAGTGTGGCTGATGAAGCTGGTGGTGTATGATGACCCTTACAAACCTGAAGCTAAGCACGTCTACTGATCTGAATGTCATAAGTGGCTACATTTGTGGGAAACAGCCTGCTCTTGTACACAGAACCAGAAGCTGGGAGGAGGAAAACCACACAAGACTGAAAAACAACACATAGAAACTCAAAGCCAGGAGGGTGGGGTAGAGCAAAGCCAGCAGGCATTGGCTAGAGGAGAAGGATGAGTGAGGGGCAGGCATTAGGAGTCTGGCCAGAGCAAGGAGCTCTAGGTAGCCTCGGGAGTCTGCACTGTGTGCGAGCTAGAACTTGCAAACAGGGTTTGAGGTAAGAGCAGACACAGCAAACCAGAGACTTCCAACTGTTCAGGTTACATCTCCCTTCCACAGGAAGCCTAGCTGGGGGTCTACTTTTACCCTGGTCTGTGGAAACCTACCACACTGGCAGTGGGGTAGCTTCTCATACCTGGAGAACACTAAGGGGCGGGGGGAAGGGTTACGTTAAAAAAATAAAAATAAAGACATCCAAGTTGAAGGAGGCTGCATCAGACAGGACATTTCTGATATTGGGAAGGCAATATGGAGGCAATATGGCTTTGTTAAGTTCAAGATCTACAAATTGAAAGGGGGGCAAAATTAAGGGTAAGATCAAGCAGTGTGGATTAGAGAAACATTTAAGGATGGGTAATTTATTAGGAGACAGGGCATAATTGGTAGAAAAACATGTAAGTGGCATTTTGATGGCTCATCATTTGCTCCCTACCCTAACAACAACACCAGAATGTCATCATCCTGTCCCTTCTTCCCCACACTTTACCCCTTCTGCTGTGAATGTTGGTCCCTTCAACTTCACATCCCCTCTCCTGTGGATCTCTAGTTGTGATTCTGCAGTATTTATTTGGCACTTGGGTAATATTTGTACTTTCCTTATTTTCTAAATCAGGTGTAAAGTTTCATAGACTAACAGTCTTTTTGTTTTGGTTTGGTTTTTTTTTTTTTTTTTTTTTTTTAGACAGGTTTACTCTGTGTAGCTTGCTGGCTGTCCTGGAACTTACTCTGTAGCCCAGGCGGGCCTTGAACCAAGATCCACCTGTCTCTGCCTCCTAAGTGCTGGGATTAAAGGCATGCGCCACCACTGTCCAGCTGGCCAGTTCCCTTTAAAGTGGCCTGTAATCCCCCCATTTCTGTAAGTGCTAGAGGCCAAGAATCCCAGCAGGGAAATCTCCCTGTCCCAGCTAGGACTCCATTCATGTGCCCATTTCCCAACCTTGGTAGTTCACTACCGTGGAGGGATGAGGAACAAAGACCAATCCTCTTATTTCAAGACACAGCTATTCCAGAGCTCTCTAAGAGACCAAATGGAATCCAGACTCCAGTAGAGACCGCCTCTTTCCTCTGCTGTTTGTCCTATCTATCTTAATTTCCTTTCTCCTTTTCATCCAAGAGCATGCCCCTTCTGAGTCCTGTGTACCTCAATCCTTTCCCCAGGCTCTGCTTCAAAGGAGTCTGATGGCAGACAGTAGATCCAACAGCACAGATGCTGACATATTTTATCAATCATAGTTACTCCCTAGTACATAGAACATGGACATCACAAGTTTTTTGAAAATTGTCCAAATTAAGACATTGGACCTTAAGTTTTCCAAATGCTCACAGTAGAAGGTGTACAACTGAAGTCACAGCAGTCTGTCACAATTTTAACCTGCTCTGTATTTGAGTCCTTAGGTCACTAAAGTATCAGGATCATGGTAGGATCGAGGATTGTAATGGTCATAAAGTCAAAATGGAGTGAACTTGTGTAGCCATAAGTTTTCTGCGGTCCCGCCCAAACCTGCAGTCCTGCAGGCACTTATAAAATAATCATTCAGAGGCTTAATATTATTTGCAAACTGTGTGGCCTATGGCAAGCCTCTTGCTAGCTAGCTCTTATATCTTAAATTAACCCATTTCTATTCATCTGTTTTGCAATGTGTTCTGTGGCTTTACTGGTCTGCTGGCATGTTGCTCCTTCGACAGCAGGCTGACATCTCTCCAGACTCTGTCTTTCTTCTTCCTATCTCTCTCCTTGGATTTCCCGCCTGCCTGTAAGCTGCCTTGTCATAGACCAAAGCGGCTTATTTATTAACTAATGGGAATAACATATATTCACAACATACAGAAAGACATCGCCCAGCACACTATCCTATTAGGCCGAAACCACTAAAATCTCAATATCTCTCTCTCTCTCTCTCTCTCTCTCTCTCTCTCTCTCTCTCTCTCTCACACACACACACACACACACACACACACACACACACACACACACACAGCAGGAGAGATGGTAGAAAAGTCTAGAAACTTCTAACTTCTGTTTCTACATAGGAAATATAGAGAACATAACCACATGGGGAACATGTGCAAGAGTACATGAACATGAAAGTTAATGAAATGTTCAGGCAAAAGACCCGGAGAAATCAATAACTATTTAGGCTAGCAGATGTGTTTATAGTAAGACATCTTACGGACATAGAGACTGAAGATTGACTTTGCCTTGAGAACAGGGGGCAATCACTAACAAGCTTCAGGGATACAACCTCTCTGCTGTAAACGTTGATGTAATAAGTTTGTAAAATTTTAAAATAGTCTGCAAGCTGGATGGGGTAGTGCATGCTTGCAGTCCCAGCATGTGGGAGACTGAGACAGGAGAGTGGCCACAAATTGGAGGCCAGACTAAGCTACATGGAAATTACCAGAGCCGCTGAGGCTGCCTGGCAAGACTCTGTCTCCCCAACTTCCTTCCACAAGACAAAAATCAAGTGTTCTGAAACCTTTTACCAGTTTTTCCTCTGTGTTCTTCATCAAATGTTTAGAACATGTTTCATAGTTACAAGGATTATGATTTGCTGTTATTTGTAACTAGTTTTTTTCCCCCGGCTATTTTCCCATGTATTTGCATATTTTATTTTACTGCAGGTTTTATTTTTTAGGGCTAAAGACAGTTATAAATCATGTGCTTCCTAGAACCTACATTCCTCATTTTTCCACATTCCATGCATGCTTTAAGCAGGACAATAATAGGATCATGTTTAGGCCTTTAAAAACAAAACACACATTAGAGCTGTGTTTGGGTTGGGATTAAAGTGCTATGGATTTGGGACTGTCAATAAGGAAGCTGCTGCAGTGTGGAGTAGAAGTATGGGGTACCAGCCTCTGGGTCCTCAGACTTCACTGGGAAAGGAGATACACCCAGCTCAGAACTGTTTGTGAAAGTTAACTGAAATAATGCATTAGAAGAACTTGGTATTTATGAAGCTTCTAAATGACTATTCATTCAACAGAAGAAGCTGTGGACAAACATTTAAAAGGTCCATTTTTTTTTAAGCACCCAGTTTTCTGGAGACTCTGAACCCTCGATGTGAGAGATAAATATTCATGTCATATGATCACCACACTGTATGACTTACATTATGCATATTTCAGTGAATGGTAATGAATGTCCAGGCAATACATTCCTGTTAGCTATCTAGAAAGATGCCCGTTGGGAGACATGGTATAGAAACTGCTTGTTAATGACCTGATACATACTTAGTCCAAGACGGGATGGCTAAACACATCCTGGTCACCTTACAGCTACAAATGTTGCCCTTTCTGCCATGAAAACTATCTGTTAGCAGTAACGATGGGGATGATGGGAGAACTATCAAACACAAACTGCCCTGGGCAGTCTGATATGAGGGACCAATAAAAGGAGTCGTTGTCCTTTTTTCTATGTTGTGCTGAAAATTGTTCGGTGCAGCCTGCCCCATCAGGTGACACAGCAGATGAAGAAAATATTTACTGAATGAGTGAACAGAATGGGGCACTGGTAGGAGTTCTGGGTCAAGGACAGTGTCACTGATGCTGTGTTCTACTTAGCACAGTGGGAAGGTGGGTGCTGAGTGATGCCCTCCTCAGCTGCTGCTGTATAAGCAAAGAAACAACAATAACAAGACCATTGCATAAGAGCCAGGAAATAAGAACATATGCAATTATGTTCTGTTTAGTTAGTATAACCTTGTCTAAAATATGTGTTCCATCCCCATAATCTCTTACTGCCTTTTGGTCATACTGACAAGGGTGTTGAGTTCCAGCTAAGTACCAAGTGTGTCTAGTTACCTTACTATACATTTATTGATCTTCAAAACAAACCAACAGAGCAGGAATGGTTCATCTCATTTTAAAAATGATAAATCCAGGTCTTGAAAGTACGTAGCATCCCTTGTCCTAAATCATACCATTATATGTTTTGTTTTGGTTTGGTTTGGTTTTTTCCTTCTGGACACATTTTTTTTTTTTATAGTTTATATATGGTAAGATTCTCACCTGTATTGCAAGTGCAATCATATTGGCTATTGGAAAACAGCTATTATGATCAGACTATTATTTATTTGATGTGAAGAAATGACCTCTTGATGAATGAACCAATGGGTGAAAAGTGAAGTGTGGAAGGAAATTTAAATGCCTGACAAATTCTACAGGATTTATAGAGTGAGTGGAGATTGGAGAGAGACTCTGCAAGCAATAAAAACAATTAGGCACAATGTTATAGAAATATTCCTGCCTAGGTCTATTAGATATGGCAGTTAGTGGTTTCAGGATGGGTATGTGTGTGCACATGTTCATGTATGTTCATGTGTGCTTGCTTCCTATGAGAATCCAGAGTTTGACATTAACTGTAGTCTTCAATTATCATCCACATGAGGTTTTAAAATATTTTTTAAATTTTTCCACTATATTCATTTATTTTAAATGTGGCTGGGGGACTGTAATTTATTTCTTTTTATTTAATGTGCATTAATGCTTTGCCTGCATGTATGTTTGTGTGGGGGCATCAAGTCCCTTGGAACTAGAGTTACAGCCAGTTGTGAGCTGCCGTGTGGGTGCTGGAATTTGAACCTGGATCCTCTTAAAGGGCATTCAGTGCTCTTAACCACTGAGCAATATCTCCAGTGGCTGGGGGATTGTATGTGCACACATATGCATGCTCTGCTATGCTATGCTAAGCATGTATGGAGGTCAGAGAACAACATTCACAAGTCACTTCTCTCTCACATCAGTGTAACCATGACCACAGAGGCAGAGAGCCAAGTAATGGAGCTCCATGTTAAGAGTTGCCCACAGCCACAAGCAGCAGGAAGAGGCTAGAAAATTATGCTCCTTTTGAGTCTTGGGAGGGACTAGCATCTGGTTTGACCCCTTTGTGCTGCCTTTGGACTTCTCATTCCCAGAACTGTAATCAGGGTATGGTATCATGTTAGCAACCAGACTTGAAATACCGTACAGTGGCTGCAGGAAACCTATGTGCACAGAGAAAATTACTTTATGACCTTTTCTCTTAGTGTTTAGTCAGCATCTTATACAGATGGAAGAAAACGAGACTTTTCTAATCTAAAAAACATTGATTTTCATCTTTATTTAAATATGTTTGCTTATTCTTTTTCCGTAAGGTGGAACAATTTAGCTGAAGATTTATGTGTTGCATCCTTTGAGGTTCAGCTTAAATAACTTTGATATAACAAAAGTTGGAGAAAACAATCTATCTCAGAGACATTGGAATATGAATTCATACAAACTAATGAAGGAAAACAAACCCTGGCCTCTGAGGAAGAGAATGTCTTATGCAAATCTGTGTCATGAGCCAAGTTCACACATGCTGAATGCAAAAATATCTTTCACCATTTGTTTGGGATCTACGATTACCTTGAAATAATCTCATTTTAAAAGAGTGGAAAATGCTTTTGACTTGAGTACTGGCTAGTGTTATGTCAACTTGACACAAGGTAGAGTTAGTTATCAGAGAGGCGGGAGCCTCAGTTGAGAAAATGCCTCCCTAAGACCCAGCTGTAGGCAAGCCTATAGAGCATTTTCTTAATTAGTGATCCACGAGGGAGGACCCCTCCTACTGTGGTCGGGCCACCTCTAGGCTGGTAGTTGCCATAAGAAAGCAGGCTGAGTAAGCCATGAGATGCAAGCTACTAAGGAGCATTCCCTCATGGCCTCTGCATCAGCTCCTACCTCCAGATTCCTACCCAGTTTGAATTCTCATCTTGGCTTCTCTCACTGGACTGTGACTCTGGATATTACAACCAAATAAATACTTCCCATCCAAAGTTGCTGTTGATTGTATGTCATCACAGCAATAGCATCCTTAACTAGGACAGCTTGGAACAACTTACTGCATTTGTGTTAAAGATATACACCTATTACACCGTAAAATAAAGTAAACTGATGTGACCACAGCTGGCAACACAAAAACTGCCGCTCTCGGTTTTTCCTCCCCCACCGTCATTCTGTGACCACTTTTAATACATGCAAAACTATGCCATGAGTGCTGCAGTCTGCTGAGAAATTTGGGATGCTATCAAAGATTATGTAAAATTCAGTTCTGGTTCTGCACATCAGGAAAAATATTCTCATTAATTTTCATACTCGATGCTAAATTTACATTTATTGTTCGTGTAAACATCGTACCAGCAGCTATCAATCCTTTCCTCCTTCTTGAAAATATTCCTGGCAAACAAGAGATTTCCTACAAGCATGATTTGCTGATGCCATAGCAACATTCTTATACTGCAAACATCATCTCTTACAATGCCAGTACTTGGAGGGGGTCATGCGCTTATAGTAGACTCAGCTACTAAATGCAGAGTGAAGCAGCAGGAAAAGATGTGTTCAGATGTTTGCTGAGCTCATACAAGGAATTGTGCTTAGTGCATTCATTCAGATTTCATAGCTAAAGGATGAGTTACTGCTATGACTGGGAATGTTTAAGTGGCTTTGAACTACAAGACTGTTTGAAGGAAGAAAGGGCTACAAATAGAGACTAAAATCTGTGGATTTTCTGATTGCCCTAGAAATGTTCTCCATTCAAAAATTGTAAGAGATTAAATAGTCTTTATTAAAAACATATTAAAAAGAAAATTGATTGTATGGGTTTGTTGTTGTTGTTGTTTTTAGCACATTTTAAAAAGTATATCTTAGCAGAATTTTAATGGAACTCTGTAACTAAAAATGAGATGTAGTGAGAGCAAGTTCTGTGTTGAAGATGATATGAAGTGGGGGAGTAGAAGAGGAGAAACATCCGTTCAGAACTGAGGGGCAGCAGAGAAAGTAAGAGGGGCAGAGACTGTGCACTTGGCTTCCAGAGAAATTTGATTTAAAGATATTTAATTTCAGGAATGTGTAAAGTCAAAATCAGAAGTCAGTGCACATGTAACAAGACTTTCTTTCATTAAAAGTAGGAGTCATCTTAGGCTGTTTTCTGTTGATGTAATTGAATACCACAGATCAAATAAATGACAGTGGTTGTTCCTTGTTCATTCATCTCATTGATCTAGAAGTCCATAGTTCAAGAGCTGATTCTGTTGAGGGCCTCTTGCTAGTGGGTTCTCCATGTTATCCCAAGATAGCGGAAGGGATAGAACAATGGTATCCCTCTCAGTTACGTGGTTCTCTCGTCCTCCTATAAAGCCACAAATCTATTTACAGGGTCATATCCATATAGCCTCTTCCCATCCTAATGACCTCAGAAAGCTCCCATCTCCAAATACACTCTGAATACATCACAGTGGGCATTCAATTTCAATGTAACTGGATGGGGACCTTCCATCATATCAGACAGAATGTGGTCCTACACTGCCCTCTGAAGAGCAGGAATGTTTTCTATATTTGTGTTTAGGGCACAGAAATTCTCAGAAGATAAGAGCCCACTGATCTCAAATAAGGATTCCATGCATTCCTTTTGGTTCTTAACTGAACCATTAATACGATCCTGTCCAAAAGTGCCTCTCTTTACTTAGGTGTACACAACAACAACCACAAACCTGTATTGTATATATGGTCTTTCTGCCTGGAGTTCTCTGAAAATTCACTTTTAGTAATTTTCAAACATGAGTCAACATAGATATGACATTTTCATGCCACTCAAATAATAAGTGTTACTTTTCCCATCTCGTATTAAACTTAGACATTCTTTTGGTAATGACAAACTTGCAATGGGAATGCCAAACTTTTTTTTTTAAAGCCATAATTTATTCTGTACACATCAGTACAGTTTGCACATTAAATAACACTATAATAGAATAATTTAGTAGAGTTTTAAACAGAACACAAATGGGAAAGATTCAGGCTACAAAACCCCTCCTTTGAAATAACTTTCAAATCACTTTTTCTAAGTGGAAGATATATCCCATGTCTAGTCATGTCTGACTCCTATTCCTCCAGCAGTCAAGGAAATAAAAAGAAAGCCCAGCTTCCACAATTGTACAGTTATTTATTCTTATTAGTTCTTAAAGAATTTCATACAACATGTTTTGAGTGTATTCATTGTCCTTCCTCCACCTCTGCCCAAATCTACCCCCTTTTCCTACTCACCTAACTTCATATTCTGTTTTTAGCAAAATTTCATTTACTTTTCTTAAAACTGTTCCTGAAAAATGAAGTTTATTATAATCATTTTAAGAACCAAGAAATTTTCCAGATTCATAAAAACTGGTATCTGCTCTCTCTTTTCTTAGCCAAGTCCCTTTTCTTCCTTCAGACCCAAAGTTCAAATTGTAAATACAGCTGTCCAAGGTCCTATTCTACCCAGAAAGAAAACTGCAGCAATATATAACAGTGAAAAAATGATAAGTATGGGTATTTTGAGCAAGTTAATGTGGCCTATGATTTTCACTGTTGTGAGAAGCCTTTTTTCTATATTTAGACTTCTTTGAAGTTCTCTTGAAGGACACTTTCTCCTCCTGTTCTAGCCTTACCTTTTCATGGTGCCTCTTTAGAGACCTGATCCTTCCCTCAGAAACCTGCAGTTATCTCCTCAAACAAAGGTACCAATTCTCCATCTCTCACATAGTGAAGTGATTCCCTCACCCGATGGTCAGCTTTCTTCATGCTTCACGTCTTCAGTCAAGTCTGTGGGTGGTATAAAGACAGATTGCAGTGGTCCATAACATGAACTCATGCTTCAATAGAGTTTCCCTTCCAGCTAGGATATGTGGTGGTTAGCCCCCTTTACTAAATTCTTTGTGGTATAAGGATACTGTCCTGGGCTACTTTCTATTGGTGTTTGAAAGAGTATGACCAAAAGCAACTCAGAGAGGAAAGGGTTTATTTCATCTAACATGTCAGTTACAGTTCATCACTGGGGGAAATCAGGGCAGGAACTAAGGCAGAGGCATGGAGGAACTCTGCACACTCGCTTGCACCTCATGGTTTGCTCAGGTTTCCTTCTTCTACCACCCAAGAGCACTTGGTCAGAGAGGCACCACCCGAAATAGTCTGAGCACTTTCATATCAATCATTAAATAAATCAAGAAAATATTCCGCAGACTTAACTACAGGTCGGTCTTTTGGGGTATGTTTTTTAATTGGTCTTTCCTTTTCCAATTGACCCATTGTGTCAAGTTGACAAAAATCTGGCCATTCCAGATACCTTGCAAAAGTAAGAATATTTTTCTAAGCATATAATGCAATCTGAACCCAGATAGGATGTCTCACCTATCAGCATGATTGCAGGTCTTACCAGTTAATAAATGAGGCTTACATACTCTCCTCTTAGTACATAGTTATGCCCATCATTGTGCAAAGGAATCTTGGGTTCCATTTGTATCCCTGAAACCTGCCCATTCCTAAGAGAAATCTCACTCATTATTCATTTGGCTTTCGGGGTGGGCTGATCCCCTTTGACTCTGAGCCCCCTTCTGGTGAGCACAGTGGTTAGAATGTGGTGAGTTCATTCAACTGTGACTATAGCATGGCAACCACACCTGTGACATAAACTTACATGCATTTTCAGTAAACTGAGTAGCTTATCCAAACATGCCACAGATGTGGTGTTACTGAAGAGAAACATGAAACAATGTATGCATTTGAGAGAAGAAATGAAAGAAAAAGAATCGAATGAAGGAACTTTTCCAAAAAGATATTTCATTCCTGCGGAACTAAAGGAATTGTTACTCTTGCAAAAGAAATTAATAAGAAAAAGAAAAGTGGAGGCTATGACTTCACTAATTCTCAACAGGAGCTTCCAATTGAGAGACTTGGAACTTATTAGTCTTAGCCATTTTGGAATAATTATAAAAACATGTTTATGGGTCTGTTTCTCATATCCCACTTAGATTTTCAGATGGTAGTCTCTGTTTTAACTCTTCCTTGCCCTTTCTTCTTCAGTCCACATCTCAGTTCACTGGACATCAGAAAAGTAGTTCAGGATTTTTGAGACAGAAGAAAGGGAAGTGAGAATAAAATTAAACCATTTGCATGTTATTTGTTTGTTTATTTGATTAGAGTATTTGGTTTAGAAGTATCCGTACATAGCTAAGGTAAGGAAGGATCTAAATCCGAATCTACTGAGGATCTATAAAATGCAGAATAGGTGTGGTGATTTGAATAAGAGAGTCCCCCATAGGGTCATATATTTCAGCACTTGATTGGTGCTCACTTGATTGGCAGCACTGTTTGGGGAGGTCTTGGGGAGGTATGGCCCTGCTGTAAGATATACAGAGCAGCCTTGTGCTTTTAAAGCTTCCTGCACCTTGAGTTTTCTTTCTCCCTCCCTCCTTCCCTCCCTCCCCCCCTCTCTCTCCTTCCCTCCCTCCCTCCCTGCCTCCCTCCTCCCCACTTCCCCTCCTCCCCTCTCAACTTCTCTTCCATCTGCTTGCTATGCCTGTTGCTCGATAACATGCCTCAACACCATAGTAGACTCTTATCCCTCTGGAACCATAAGCCCAAATAAACTCTTTCCTCTATACGTTGTCTTGGTTGGTCCTGGTGCTTTATCACAGCAACAAAAAATATAACTAATGCAAGAGGTTTTTCCATAGAAAAGCTGAGCTGTCTACTCTCCCAAAAAAATATGCAGTATGGTTAGGAGGACTGTGGAAGACATGTTCTTGTAGGTGAGAGGTTTAGTGAAATCTGGAAGGAGCAGAATCACACTGTAGCCAGTGGTCAAAGAGGAGCTGGCATGTACCCTGTTGAGTTCATCTTCGTAGAACCTCAGTCATTATGAAGAGTCATGCCTCAGAGATCCCTTCAGGCCCCATGCCTGTTTTTCTTTCTCCATACTGAAGGACTCATTTGGAATAAGGTACCCAGTACCTTTAAGGTATCCAAACAGTAAGGGGAAGAAGTCTGTGGGCAGTTGATTCAGGAGCTGGGAACTGAAAAAGTAAATAGACAAAAGGCCAAAGGAAAGTGAAGTCAATTGTCTGAAAACTACAGGGAAGCACTTATGAGTGGAAGAGTAAGGAGCCAAAAGTTTGGGTGACACAATTACAGAGACCCCAAAAAGTTAAGCTCCTACAAGGAGGACATAGGAAAACCCAATGCAGCCTTAAAGAGGAGAAAGGTATGACCCAGAGTACTAGAAAGCTAATGATCCTGCTGCCGGGCACTTGTTTATACCAACTGCTAAAGCTTTTGGAATTGCAGACAAAAGGTTAACAGCCTATTTGCATCTGTGCTATAAAGCTATATGTTCCAATAGGTGGTAAATGAGACCAAACAGTAATATAAAAGTGTGGGGTTTAGAGGGCATGTAATTCTGTAATTTGTTTTTTTCTGGAGAGTAGAGATGCTGGTCTGTGCCCTCAAAGAAAACAGATGTGGAAAACATCAGATTCTTAGAAGTTTTCTTCAGTATTGCTTCATTTCTTCTGTGGGGTAGGCATAGAAGAATATCAGGAATCCATTCCATACGTAAAGAAACTAATATTCAAAGAAGTCATATAAATCACCAAGTTTAAATATCAGTGAGGGTTCAGAATTCCTTGATTGCTCTTTTTAAAACTCTGTCTTATTTAATCCCAGAACTCAAGTAGAAGAGGCCAGTAGATCTCTGAGATCCAGGCTGGCCTGGTCTACATAGTGATGTCCAGGCAAGATGGGGCAACATCGAGATCTCATTTAGAGAAAAGATAAGACAAATAAAAAGCACTCTACTCTACCTCCAGGAAATAAGCAGCTTGGAGTCAAGCACTTGACTAGTCTACAAAGTCCTAGAGTTTTGTTCTGATCCCTCACCACAGTCAAACATTCTTAAAGCAACAAGAAAGCACAATACTCTAGCACCATTGGACAGTGACATACATATCATCTGTATTTGTGGTGTGTGTGTGTGTGTGTGTGTGTGTGTGTGTGTGTGTGTGTGTGATGTGTGAAATAGCACCAAAAAGGGCCAAGAAATTCAGAAGACCAGGATAAGAAAATTCTGGGTAAGGCTTCCTGGTAGAGGACACCTGTCTTATATCCAAAGGGTCCTGTTTGGACCAGGAGAAATCTTTGAGTAGAACTGGGTTTATTTTCTATAAGTAGACTAGTGTAATCTGTTCATCAGATATAGATGTATATAAGTAATATTTTGATAATTAGAAATTGATTATTAGATAAATTTGGACAATCAGCAACATTTCAAGATGTGACTCAGGAGCCAGCAAGATGCCTCAGCCAGCTAAAGCACTTGCCACTAAGACTGATGGCCCTGAGTTCAGTCCCTATCCCTGTTGCTCTCTGTCTCACACACACACACACACACACACACACACACACACACACACACACACACCATGGGGAAGTGAAGAGATTAAAAAAAAAAAAGTGACTCTGATTTACTCATTCACTGGAGGCCAAATGACATTTTAGGATTAAAAACCAATCTCAAATTCTAAAGCATTTATTAATAATTTAAACTTTATACTAAATTATCTTGGAACAGCTGTGACTCAAATAAAATCATTTTTTAAATAATAAAAAAAAAAAACTGGCCCCTCCATCCCATATCAGGGCAGTCTCTAATTTAGTAAATAAACACCTTTGAAAATTGCAGTGCAACCCCTATTAATGTGATTTAAACCCTGTTGTGTGTTCTCCTGAGATATGCCAGATTAATGAATTATCTAAGCCATGGTGGAAAATGACCTGCTCAAAATGAAAATAAAATTCATAACTAAAAGCAGCCCAAATAGCAAGCACTCTTAATCCTTTAGTTTACAAGTAAAAACAGTAGAAATAGGTCAAAAGGTGGGTCCTGCTTAGTATTTTAGATCATATTTCACCTTTTTGTGTGAAGATTGTTGAAGAGTTTGCTTGACTTCTATTTATTTTCCTCATATTCAAATTAGACCCTTTTGTTGTTGTTGTTGTTTTAATTTTCCTGCTTAGGCTTTGAATGGCATGTTTGGATGACTGGCCCAGATCTGGCATTCTGAGTTTGTGCCAACAAAAATGTCAAATGCATTTGCCTTTTAATTACATGCAGTGCCTACATTTTAATATTCCAGAGTTTTCCCTGAGGAAGAGACTTTTCTGATCCTGACGTTTGTGGGAGGGGGGGGGGGAATTACCAGTGACATTATTGGAGTTGTTTTTCTTCCTAATGTCTCCAGCTACCCATGTTTATCACTTTACAAACATTTCACTTGAAGGTTATATTTAGTCGTTGGTAGCCTTCTTTGCTATAAACACTGTGTGAATAGGATACAGGGGCCAGCATTTTAACTTCTTTCTCTTATTTTCCAATAATCCTCAGCCAAACCTAGATTACTCCCAGTAGGCCATCATTACTGGAACGTCTCACCAGTATAGTAGTGTGTAGAGGGTTAATCCCTTATTACTGACATAGTCCTCACCCCTTACTATCTTCAGTTTGAATATGGCCCAGTTCATTAGCCCCACACAGTGTAGCACTGTATTATTTGACTTCTCCAAAGCATAAAAGCAGAATTGTTCCATTACTTGAAATGAGAAGATCTTTTTTGTCAAGTGGCTCCAATACTCTGAACTCCCTTTAATGCCAAGTGTGCAGATACAACAAAGCAGTGCTGCTAATGATTTGTTGCTTCCAAGCTAAGAGGATGCTCCACCATGATCTACCTCCAGATCATCATCCTCTGAAAGGTCTTCTCTCCTGTCTACATCTGACATGGTCACTGAGTGGCTCTCCCCTTCCTGTGTTATCTCTCAGTGTAGAATTTCTCAGTGCCAGAGCTGGGGAGATGACTTGGTAAGTAAAGTGCTCACCACACAGCCGAGAATACCTGGGTTTGGATGCCTAGCTCATATGTGAAAAGATGAGCGGGGCAATGAGTGTGTATCGTCCCATCTCCAGTGTTATGACTGCTGTTCTTCTGCTGTGAAGAGACGCCATGACCAAGGCAGCTCTTATAAAGGCAAGCATTTAACAGTGGCTTGCTTATAGTTTGAGAGGTTAGTTCATTATCATCATGGTGTGGAGCATGATGACTTGCATGGCGCTGGAGAAGCAACTGAGAGCTTTACATCCAGATCCAAGGGCAGCAGGTAGAGAGAAAGACTGGGCCTTGCATGGGCTTTTGAAACCTAAAAGCCCACCCCTAGTGACACACTTCCTCCAACAAGGCCACACCTTTCCCAGCAAGCACACACCTACTAATCTTCCTAATCCTTTCGAACAGACCTACCTACTCCCCTTTGTCTGGGCATTCGAATTTATGAGCCTTTGGGGACCATTCTTATTCAATCCACTACTTCCAGGGAATAGAGACAATAGGATTTCTGAGGCTTGCTAGGCAGGCCCCCTTGCCAAAAGAGTGAGCTCAAAATTCAGTGTGAGACCCTGTCTCACAAAAATAAGATGCAGAGCGATTGAGTAAGACGCCCCATGTCAGGGACACACACACACACACACACACACACACACACACACACACACGTTCTCTCTGTACAAAGGGTACTGGTTACTTGTGTGCAGTTTCTATTACTCAGAATCATTCAGAGATGTCAGCTGCAAAGATAGTATCTATCTTACCCAGTGATGATTTTGCAAGGACTAGGAATGTATTGGGCACGTAGTGAGGGGAGCAAATCCTTTAGCTGATGAAAATGAAGACGTGCCACAGATGCCTTATTTTGGGATTTAAGGTGCAAGGGGGAAATATGTTGTCCTTGTCTTTAATTTACTTCTTATGACCCTTGGTGCTCCCGCTCAGGCTCAACCCCTCCATGTTAGTTTACTTTATCTCCTAAGAGGATTCCATGTAACTAGCTCCCAGTTCATTTGTGTTTCTGTCTCATCCTCATTCTTTTCACGAGTTAGTGATTCAGGTTGACACCTCATCTATTCCCTATCCTCCTACCTCCTTTGTGTGTTTAAGGCAGTGGTGAATATGTGATGTTGATCACACCACTCCCCAAGTAAAAGTGGCAAATAAGGGGTCGAGCAGAATAGCTTCTCTTTCAAATTATATATATTATATAATTATTACAAATATATATTAGTAATATATAATAATTTATATACTTCATTATATATAATAGTATATGATACATAATTATATGTATAATTTAATTATATATATTAATACTGGGGCCATGAAAAATGGTTTCTTTGTTAAAATATAGTATAGACTCTGTAAATTAGTTTTTAAACCCTATCATTAATGGATTCTTTTCCAAAAAATCTTGAAATTTATAGTGTACGGTAAGTGATATATACTCTTCTAGGTGATGCGCCTCAACACTTTATAGTTTATTGGTCATAGTGAAATCTTAAACATTAAAATTATGATTGAATTTTTATTACTACCTTTGGCTTCTAATCTGTTTCTTACACACTTGCTGAAAAAAAAATACTGGCAGCAAAATCTTGTTTGTGGGTCATGGGATATTAATGAACTGGTATTTTGAGTTGGGAGAGTAAGTCTTGGGTAAATGAAAGAACAGGATTGAAATCCATTTCTAGGGGTGTGGCTCAGTTGTTGAACACTTGCCCAGCATGCACAAGGCCCTGGGTTTCAACCCCAGCACAGCAAAACAAATATGACCCAGGATCTGAGTGACTGTTCTGGAAGTTCAACAGATTATGTGCCCAGGGCATCTCTGGAGAACAGGATCATTGTGAGGACAACACAATTTGACACACATTGCTGGGCTCACAGCATCTACAAGGAAAAGGAAGGGAGATGGGGGAATGGAAAAGGAAAGGAACGGAAGGGAGAGGAGGGGAGGGGAAGCAGGGGAAGCCAAATGATAATTTAGTGTTCAGTGTAGGGAAAATCTAAAGCTCTTTTGCCCTTGAAGCTTCGATCTTTGGGCTAGCAATGGGAGTTGCATGCCTTGAGGTTTCCACGCAAAGCTGGTAGAGATGGCCTAAATCCATGGGTACCTCCAGGCTACTGGCTCAAGGAGGTGCAAATTCTGTTTAAGATGAAAGCATTATCAATTTAATCCTGCAGGAGTCCCACAGACTAACATAAAGCAATTAACTCACAATCAAAGGTCACCAAGCATTCTTGAAAGTAAGTCACAGTGAGAGTCAGCAGAATCAACACCTAAGTCTTCCCAGGATTACAGGTATTGACTGTTGAGTCAAAATATAGAATTGCTGCATACAAAACACTTACCAAATAAAGTACAAATAAGGACTAACAAGATGTTGACATCAGTAACTAAACTAAGAACTGTATACCATGATCGGAATAGAATTTATAGGAGAGAAAACCACAGTTGTCCAAATTTAAATGTAACTGTGCTCATCAGCCTTAATTGCTGTAGCAAATATCTGAGCAAAGGATGTAGAGGAAGACTTATTTGGGATCAGGATTTCAGGTCATTTAGCTCTATTGCTTTGGGGCCCATGCACAGTGAGGCAGGGTATGATGGTCAGGGTATGTGGTGGGCAAAGTGGGTCACCTCATAGTAGAAAGAAACAGAGAATACCACACAAGACAAGTCCAGGGATAAGGCAAATCTTTCCAGGGACCTGTTGCCATCAACAGGCCCCACTTCACAATAATGGGGTAGGATGCCATTAGGTAGGTCAAAGCCTTTACACCATGGCCAGCTGGCCTCTAAGCTTTCAACACAAGAGCCTTCTCTGTAAGGAGGAAGGAGGAGCAAATCATAACATAAAAGAGAAATTGTTCATATTTAAAGATGCCCAGAGTGAAATCTATGAAGAAAGGTGGACATGCTAATGAAATGAACCAACCGGCCATGAGAACATGTTACCTGTACAGCCACGTGTTCAGTTCAACCCATTTAAACCATGTGATGCCAGCACAAGATGAACTTAAGAGTAGAAAAGTCTAAACAGTGACTCCTGCAATTTCATGTTTTGACCCAGAACAGAAGCAGCTTCTTAGTCCATTATGTCCATTCCAAAGCCTTGTACAGGAACTATATGTTTAGCAACATGGGGCCCTGGACGGTCTGAGATGCCTCCTCCTGTCCATTCTACTCAGGAAGCAGATCTGCATTAATCCAGGATTAGATATGACATGCACACCTTTTACAATTTTCAGGGGGAAAAAATTAATGAATTCAGCCTGGGATAAGTTACTGAATGCTAAGCACCACTCATAAAACATAGACTAATATATTTTACTTCATTAATATTAAACTATAATTCACTTTTACACCATGAATAAAGAAAGATGGAAAGCCATAGAGTGTGGGACACTTTACTCCATAATGTGGCACCTTGGTATTCAAATACTTTAAGTTGGAGTGGAGTTTTGGATTGGAGAGGGTCCTGTTCTGTTTTGAGAAATGAACAGAGATGAACAGGTCTCTTTGGCCTTCTACTTACCTTCCCCCAGAAACTAGATACAAGACTCAGGAAGGATTTCCTTGACCTTTGCCTGAAACAGCAAGGCATGAGCCCTAAACTTGGGGGGCATTGCCTTGTAATTAAAGCTTGTGAACAAAGGCCTTGCTAAGCCCCCCTGTTCACCAGCTCATTCTACCCCCTCATTTTCTTCTATCTGATGGTGTGTACTTCGTGAAACACAGCATAAAAGCACTCAGTTATCTATGGATGTGTGTCCTCACTAGCTTATGAAGCCTCTTATATCATATAAAACATATTTTGGGGTTACAAAGGTGGTTCCATGGGTAAGAGAGCTCAGTGAGCATATGTGAGAAATCCCCAACACCCAAATAAAATGCTGAAAATGTCAGTGTGTGCATATGACCCCAGTGTTGAGAATAGGACACAGAGAAAGAATTGCTTGGGCTTCCTGACTAGCCAGTCTATCCAAGAAACAGCCATCACAAGGTGGCAGTTAGCAAAGGATAGAGGTAGGTGTCCAGCAATTCCTCTTCTGATCTGTACACAGACGTCACAGGCATCTGCATGTGTTCATACATGTGTACACATATATTAAGCACATATTTATACTTGTATTGATCTTTAGTTATAAAGGTTTAAGCAATGAATTTGGGAGATTAAAATAAAAAGATATGTTTTCCTCTTGTACTGCTCAACAGAGGAAGGTATTTGCATCACAAATAAATGACAAAGAGTATCTCCAAAAAGCCAAAAAGATAAAAACAAAATCATTTAAGAATAAATGAAAGCTGGATGTGGTAGTGCAAAGCTTTAATCTACCAGTCCAGAGGCAGAGACAGGTGGATCTCTGTTAGTTGAAGGTCAGCCTGATTTGCATAGGGAGTTCCTAACCGACCAGCACTATATGGTAAATCCCCCCACCTCTCTCTCTGTGTAATCAAGTCACAAAAATTGGTAACAATTGTTCACTGGACACTTCATAGAAGAAATGGGTTTAAATATTCAAAAATCTCTAAGCAACTTTAGTCAAGTGAATATTATAGAGCATATTTCAACAACATATTTAAAAACATGAAAGATCTGATGGTGCAGAGCTATGATGTAAATAACGTAGAGATAATGTATGATTCTGGTTGGCAGATCAATGAGTCACAAGTTACAGCAAGTTGAGTATTTGCAATATTTGTTTCCATCACAGTGAACTGGACATAATCTCTAAGTCACACACTACTAACCCTGGAAGTGGAGTGGGGTTGACTAGATTATTTGGTGAGGGGCAGATGGTTCTACACAGTTATGGTATATGATAACATAAAAGTATTTGTCAGTGGATGAGGATCCAAGAGTTGACTGGAGCCTACTTTGTGAAAGCCTTGTATGTTTGAAGTAGTTGGAATAGCTTTATAATTAAGTTCACATTTTAGAAAACTCACCCTGGTAGCAGAAGATAGGCTGAATCTGAGAAAGCCAATGCAGGAAGCAGTGGGGTTCATTTAAACAAACACACACACACACACACACACACACACACACACACACACACACACACAAGATAATTGAGTCTTGAATGCAGCAGAAGTTGGAAGGGTGAACTCAAGGCAGATTTCTGAGAAAACTTTGAGGATAGAACCAGCTGTGTTTCAGAAGTCAGACAGCACACCATGGTTCTATTTTACCCACTTATTGCATGTCAGTAAATGGGAAGCTTAATGAAAAATTCATATGTGCAATCAAATATTTGTTCTTAAAAGAAAATAAAGCAGAATAACACTTTCTAATTTTTTATCTTTAAGTATACTCCTAAAATGTGACACTAATGTGTTCATGAAAAAAAAAGGTCTATTATTTATTTAGTATTTTTGTAGCATTTTTGTGCTATCATTGTTAAGCAAAAACAAATATGAAAATCTCAGGCTTGAAGGAGATACCTTAAACATTGTGAAATTAACCTGAAATGTTTGTAATAGGAATACATTCTTTTGTTTTATAATTTTAGATCTTCATGAACTTCTTCTCTTCGATTCTCAACACTATAAATCTTCAAGAAAGTTTCTTTGTTAAACGAAAATATTCTTACAACAAAATGAATGTATGACATGAAGCTATTTTCTTACTCCACCAATCAAAATCTTTGACCCATCTTTTTTTTGATAGTCAGAAATTCAAGAGTAAACAAATTTTATCATAAGATCATGCAAGGTGATAGAACAAGATTACATCAAAGGATCATTGAGTTAAATAATAAATACTTCAAGATGCCCCTAAGGCTTAGAAGTCCACAGCAGCAGACTATTTAATTAATAACACGTACTTTACAAAACCCATCATTATCTATTTATATGACAGACTGCAAAAAATATTTTAAACTATTTTTAAGTGATGTCACTTGGCTGATTCACATGTTTGCATTATGATATGATGGACTCAAAAGGCTAACCCCTAGTCATTGCCATCCCATCTGTCCACTGTTCTATCTCATGTTTCCATTCATCAAACCTCTTCCCAACATTATGCTACTTGACATCCCTAAAGGGTGCATCATCTAGTTATTATTTTAGAAGGTACTAACTTTATCTGGCTGCCATGTCACCATCTTTGACTGGTGGTACATTGTATCTTTAGGATGACTGTAGGTAAATGTACATTAGGGTCTGTATGGATTTGAATGGTACATATCCCACCTGGTCTCTATTATTTAAATACCTGGTTTTGGTAGGTTTAGGAAATATGGTCTTGCTGGAAGAGTTCAATCTCTGGGAACAAGCTTTGGGAGTTTCTAGAACTAGCCATTGTAGTTCACGGTCTAGGCTTCAGGTTTATGGTTCGAGATGGCGTGAGCCTTCAGCTTCTGCTCCAGCCTCAGTATCTGTCTCCTGCTACCTCGCCTCTGCCATCTTGAACTCTAACCCTCTGGGAGCTGTAAGCCCAAACAGACATTTTCTGTAAGTTGCCTTGGTCATCGTGTTCTATCACAGTGAGAGCGAAGTGATACAAAAAGAAAAAAAGATGTTGGTGTTCCTCCTAAATATCTAGGTCTATGTAAGCAACCTTTGAACTGGCCCAGTGATCCCCAAAACCACTTCTCCCCATGGCATTATTTACGTCATTGCATCATTGCAGGAGTCACTTTCTAGGCTTTTCATTATTTCCCCAAGCCAGCAAATCAATTTCATTGTAGCATTTCATGTTTTTAACTAACAGCCCTACAGTCTGTACAATACATAACAGGCAGTGTGCTTAGTTCTCTTCTGCTGAGATCTTAGCTCTATGGACTATACTCTGCATAACTTCTTCATGTGTAAAGCCTAACTGTTAATGTATCTCTCCAAATAATGGAAGGAACTGGTCTTGCCAATACCAAACTTCCATGCAGTCTTACTTTGGAATGTACTTGACCTTGGTTTGGGCAGAAGATAGAAACGGCCCCATGAAGGAAAGACTAACTAGCGCCCTTCTGTGCCTAGCTTTATCTCAAACTAGATCTAGACCAGTAAAATCCAATAAATCCTTATGCTTTGAGAAAGCCATCTGATTTTGTATGGCCATTCAGTTTGTTGTATGCATGCATAGTGCCAGTTAATATGTTCGTACTGTGGCTCCTTTCCAAGCTCTGCTAGGCATAAAATGTCGGCAAAGTATACATGGTTCCCACTTTAAAGATCTTTATCTTAAGAATGGGAAGCCATTAGAAGGCTATAATCAGTAGAGTGATTGCACCATCATTGTATAAGAAATGCTATGTGTGTTTTGATGAAGGACAGGCAGGATGCAGAGGAGAAGAAAGCAGCCACCATGTACATGAGAGATGATGCTGTAGCAGAGGGAGGAAAAGAGTAGAAATTTTCTAAGTAGAAAAGAATCGTACCTTATAACTAATCACACAAGTTAGAGGATTAATTTCCATGTTTACCCTGGACATTCCTATTTGCATTTTGTCTTTTCATAATTATTAACATCTTCACATTCAAAAACATCCATGTGTGAATAATAACCATAATAATGTATACATTAATATAAAGAGAGGGAAAAGGGAAAAAGGATATTGCCCAGGCTTTTAGCTTCAAGAAGCCAATGGCAAGAGCTGTGTACTACAGGGGGAGGAAGTGGAAGAATGCTATGGAGAGAGAGAAGAGTGTATATGCTCACAGTTAGCCCCAAGGTATTGAGGGAGACTCACACATACAAGTGAAGTCAATAATCAAATTATTGCAGGGTCAGATCAAGGAGATATTGATTAGAAATGCAGTGATTTGAGAATGCTCAGAATGGATGGTAACTGGAGTGATAGAAATGTGACATCACAAAGCCAGAGAGTGTGGACAACCACATCAGGAAGCTGCGGCCCTTGAGGGACTAAAAATGACACCTGCTCCCCATGGATGACCAACACGGGAGGCATTTACAAAAGAGTCCTGGATGAAAGAGGCCACGTCATGACACTAGCAGGTACACTGTAATGGATGTCCCATGAAAATACAGTGTTGCAAATAGGAAATAGTCAGAAAAGTCAACAGCTTCTAACATTCAAATACAGAGAAATGTGCCTATTCAATCCCAGTCACTAGTAAGTCGAGGCTGGCACTGGCTTTGCTCATGATAAGGGTTGTATCCCTTGTTTGGGAAGTTCAAGGACATTTTCAGGGATGTGTGAGTGAATGATTTGTCCCAAATTACAGCTGAGAAAAGGAGAAACACCCATAGTATACCAGGAGGATGTGTAGAATTTGAGTGTGATGTCTCTAAAATACTGTAAGATCCCCTGTAAGACTGTACTTAAAGGTATCATCTGAAATATCCATCGTGAAAGAGAGAAAAATGATTCTGTCTAATCACAGAAATTAGAATAGTTTTAACATTCATGTAAATTTATATGACTTTACTCTTTTGATCTAGAATTGGAACAAAATTATTTTATTTGTGGGAGCAAGGATATGGTATATAAAAAGGTTACTTAGGTGTTTCTCCCCCCCCACACCCCCCGCAAAAATGTGCTCAGTAAAAATAATATTCTGGCTTCCCCCCTCTCTCATTGTGCAAAGATTTATGCCATTCTAGGCTTCTGAAAAGTAGGGGTTCTTTGGATGCTCTCTGGCAAGTAAAATACGAACAGATTTATGGCTTTCTGAAACTGACATTCTCCACTGTTTTCATGCATACATAGATTATCTGAGGCACAGAGGGGCCACCACTGCGATAGGCGTCCTCTGTCTTTGAAGAAAATAGGAATTGCTCACTTAAAAGCTATTGTCTATTTCCATTAATGCATCTTCTAAAAGATTTTATTTATATTTTTTGGTTCTACTGAGCAAAAACCTAGAGAAATAATTGGGACTGATGCATACAGAAGAAACCAGCTGTGTAGACTGAGTCATGAGGATTGCAAGTTAGGCTGTGCCATGGAATGAGTTCAAGGCCAGCCTGAGTTTTGTGGGAAGACTCTGTCCCCGTCCCCCAAAAAGCATACAGATGATTAAATTTGCACATTTTCTTTTTACAAAGTACTGTTGGTGGTAGTATTAGTAATAATAACATGTGATTCCAATATTGAAAGTTTACAGTTCAGGGAACTGTGAGCCATCAACTCACATGTTTCTGGAGAATCTTATGCAAGTTTGGTAATCATGTTGACAATTGGTCAATAATCTGCAGATGAATTATAATCATGACCTATAAAACATACTTGACCTTGGTTGCTTTTCTTTTTTAACCAATTAGTAACTATAAATAGGATCCAACTCTAAGAAGACTACAGATTATCACTTTAAAGTGATTTGTGGATTTACATAATACATGAATTATCTTAACACCCCATGCACTGAACACACCTGCAAGTTTAACAGTTTCTTTGTTCAAACATTGACTTTTATATTTGACATTCCACTCTGGGGAATATATTTAGATTAATTTATCAGAAAATCTATTTCTAATAAAACTTTCTTTTAAAAAATTCTTTATCCTTTGAATTTATAATTGCTTGCCTACCATTTGTGTGTGTGTGTGTGTGTGTGTGTGTGTGTGTGTGTGTGTGTGTGTGTGTTTCATTATTTAATGATGTGGCATGGATAGTATTTAAGCTTTTTCTGGTGGCAAATTATTTCTGGACCTATATTCACAATGTCCATTCTATCTGTGCCTGTGTACTTTTTATGTTTGGAATGATTTAGCACTTCTGGGGTTTCCTATAAAATATAGCATGGTGCATGTAACACCTGAATTAAAACATATTAAAGAGATGGACCTTGGCTGGGAGATGACGCGATTGGTAATATTATGTAAAAGCAAGGGGACCTGAGTTTGATCCCCGAGTCATCATTATTCAAACTACTAACATCTACACATAGTTTCTAACATATTTGCAAAGCATTTGTCACAGTATGAGAGAATCTCAAGAGTGTATGTAGTATGGTTTCCATGTAAGGGTTATACATCTCAATAATCAAGGACAGACAAAAAGTGCTGGGGTTGGAAGATAACCGGAGCTGAGTTCAAATCTCTAATACCCATGTAAAAAGCTGGGTGTGTCAAGAAGCTGTAGCAGGTGGATCCCCATCCCCAGTGAGAACCTCAGTTTCAAAAAGTTCCATCAGTTGAGAAAGACAACCATATTCTTATGTAAGTGCATGAATATGAACACATGAACACACACACACACACACATACAGAGAGAGAGAGACAGAGACAGAGGCAGAGACAGAGAGCACAAGCATGCATCAAACAAGAACTGATCACCAAAGTACTGGCAGTTTATGTCAGGTATGTCCAAGTACCAAGGGATTGTCCTCTTTACCCCATGAAAATCAACTGTAGCAAAGAACCTGAGCAGAGGAAACTTTAGTGAGCGAACTGTTGAATTTATCCCACAGATGAAAGTTTCTCTCAGGAGATTTCTAAATCACGTTTTTTTTGTTTTGTTTTTTTTTTTATTCCTTTGTGAAAGCATATCTATGTAAACTATAAGTTTGATAATTACAAACAATAACCATTTTGCTTTTAGATTTTCACGTGTAGTTTAGGAATACACTCCACCTGTTTTAGGTATTTATGCTTAACCCATGTGTGGATGTGTGTATACATTCATCAAGTCACTCAAGAAAAGGCATGCCAGCAAGTTTGGATGAGTTGCAGACCATGAGATAGTTGGTCGTGTAGTATGCACTGAGCGACTCCTACTCCTAATTAAGGCTGGGAGTCATCTACAGCTGTGAGGATGGAAATGACAATGTCCTGACCAGCAAGCTCCCTGCACTTAATTGAAAAGGCAAGCTGGGGACTTGCAGTCTACGTCAGAGTAACCATTTCCAGTGCCTAAACTACTGGGAGATTTCATTCTGCGGAACTGAAACAAAGATGGTTCAGTGGACTGTCTTACAAACTTAACTAATACCTTTTCACAAGAGTGTCTTCTGTTTAGATTTCAAGTAAAACATTTATGGAAATAATATTAGTCGGAGATATGTTTGTTTTTTTGTTTTTTTTTTTTTAACTTTGAAAAATTATACTCACCTTGTGGCATCACCTTGCCAATGGGAAAAACTGGAGCAGACTTTGAGATCTGTAGAACCTGGGTGTTGGAGAGAAAGAAGCCAACTGAAGGAACTGAAAGAGAAAGGTTGGGACAGGAATAGATGGATAAACTTCTAAAGAGAGTAGACATATTGTCCTGGAGATAAATGGGCTCAGATTGCAGCCTTGTTGGTAGTGTGTTCATTCAGCTGGGGTCTCTGAACTCTAAGTACAGGTGCTGTGACGGGAGATTTAAGGCAGTTTTCCAATATACTTAATCCATAGAACTCCCCAGCTTTTGCCATCCATATTCTCAGCAGTTGGGGGCACAAACCTGGAAACTGAGAAATGCTGCCTTAGAAGATAGAAGATGTATTAGATTCCGTGTCTGCCCTTGAGCGATTCATAAGCTATCCTTAATTCTCTAAGCCTCAGGGGTTTTGTATCTGTAAAGTACAGATAATAGTAGTTTCCTTGCCAGTTTCAAGGTAAATGAGGTAAAAGGAAAATGTCCTCCGAGGCTTTTCCAGGCCTTATGTATTGATTAAAGTTTTCTATTTTAATTGTGTATATACAATTATCAGGGATGAGCATGATTTTGAGAAAGAAAAGAAAGTAGGGGCCTTTAATCTCTTTAAAGGCATTTCCCACGTTTATTATCTGGTGAGAGAATGGGAACTATTCCTGGGTACTTTTCCTTACTTTTTCTTTCCTTGTGCTAAACTATTTATTTCAACTTTTATAATGGATTATAAACTTAATTTATACTAGCTTCCCAGTGCTTCCTTCTGCCTCCTGAGTCTTAGAATTATAGGCAGCAACATGAGCCACCACAGTCAATTAAAAAATAAACTGCTAAATGGTCATCTATATCCAACCCAATCTCTTCCCACTGTACTAGTTCTAAAATCTAGTCCTGAGTTTTGAAGGCATTTGAAGAAAAAATAGCTTTTCATTCCCTTTTATAATAATTTCTGTGGTTTTCCTCTTATTTCTTATGTTAAAACAGAGCTAAATAAATAAATAAATAAAACTGGACTGGAAGGTTTTCCCTTATCATGGCCCTAAGTCTTTCATGCTTTAGAATAGCTCATTTCTGCATGCAGGTTTTTAGGGGATTGCTAGTCAAGCCTGTCCTCCGTTGGCCATTTCTGCCTGGAGACAGTCTTCCTGTGTGTGGCAGAGGCTTCCAGTCACCTGTTTCTCTGATTCCTTTAGCAGCAGCAACAGAAGAACCAGAGGTGATCCCGGACCCTGCAAAGCAGACAGACAGAGTCGTGAAAATCGCAGGCATCAGTGCTGGGATCTTGGTCTTTATCCTCCTCCTCCTGGTTGTCATAGTGATTGTGAAAAAGAGGTAAGATCCGATAATGTCCTGTACCACACACACGTGTTTGCCACTGATGTTCACACACTTTCCCTTCAAGCTCTTTGACAAGTTCTGGTATGATTGCTTGCACCCCAGTCCCTTCTTACTTGGGATTTTTAAGTGAAGTCTTACTTAGCTTCTTGCAGTTTGTTCTGGGATATAAGTATAGATTTTTGTTAACATTTATTTAACCTAAAACTGTAAATTTCTTGAATTTTCAGAGATACATGAGAACTTCATCTCATTTTAAATGTTGTTATTATTAAGCATAATAAAATTGATGGTTATACAGTTACCAACCATATGGTGATTGGATCAAAGTCAAAATTATTTTCATTCTTAATTTATATTTTTATAAATATGGGTTGCGTATGAGACATGAGGAGAATGGAAACTTTGTTTAATGACATTGTATATTAAATATTCACTGACTAAATTTTTTTTTAAAAGAAGAGTAAATCTTAAATTGAACCTTATCTTTTATACGATGTCAGCCAATGTTGCCACCTCCTGGAGTTCTATAAAGATCTGACTTCCTGGAATTTAAACTTGTATTCTGGAAATGAAAGTATACTCTTGCTCAAACGCAATTAAAATATACACATTTTTTAATATTTTGAGCTATTTGACTATTACATAAATTGTCAGAATCTGTAAATCATCTTCTTAGAAACTAGTATGAAATTTCAATCCTACCAATCACAAAATTTTGGATAATTCTACAATTTGGAAGGGCCTTTGGAAAAAAAGTTACATGCAGAGTGCATTTCAACAGCTTTGTGTGTAGAAGTGGTTCTGCTTGATTAATTGTACTGATGGTATAATAAATGATGTTGCTTATATTACATGAATTTTCATAGTGTCCAATTATTATTGCTTTCTACTTGAAATAAAACATTAGCATTATGAATAAGACTCATATGTTAATAACAATTCCATGAGAACCTATTTTAATATATTGCCTCTTTACAATTGTCCCTGGAGATATATATGTTGGAGAAGACACACCTGCATTAGAAACATTAGGTATGCACTGCAGTGTTTTGTGTTCACTTAGCTACATATGTGCTTCCCCAAACAGTGCTTTCTCTCTGCTGTCGTCTACCTCTGTGGTTGAAAAATACATCCTAGGCGAGACAAGAAGATTTAAGCATTTTAGAAACACTAGTTTTCCAATAAACATCCATGAAAATCGTGGACTAGAACCTTCAGACCTTATACCTCTGTTTAAATTGAATTTGTATTTGGAGAGTGGAAAAGCCAAATAGTTTAGAGAGCTCACTTAACACTGCTTCATCATTAAAAGGATTGTCACATCCGATTGGATGCCTGGGAATGCTTTCTGACTGTGTCCTTCTCAGAATGGAATTCAATCTAGTTGTATTTGTGGCTTATTTGAAGACTTGTTTGTTTTTGAGTCCCCTCCTGTTGGTGGATTTGTACTAAGAACGACAAGTGGACACTGAGGTCCTTCAAGTTGCCTAAGCCAGTCACCAAAGCAAGGATGGGGAAAGGGGGGTGATGACATGCTCTGACAGCTCTCTAAAATTGCACATCGTCACTGATTCTTCAGTTTGTGTTGCCAGCGATCAGATAGATAAGCCTCCTCTGAAACGTTTCATGGTTACATTTTCATAACTATTTCACTGGATAGAAAGTCTCCTGACCTTTTACATGCCTCCTCGGCAGCACCTAAGTGACTTGTGAAGACCATAATCTTACAGATGGATGAGGTTGTGTTTGCTGCCTTCAGGTGTACAGCATGCCTCAATGACTTTCACTCCTTACTCACCTCTGCACATTTGTAAGGACTCCGACTCATAGTTGGCGTATGTCACACACATACATTCTGTTATTTAAGCAAGAGTAGATTATTGCCCTTCCATAAAATTATATAGCGGTTCTGGATATGACAGAGTTTAGCTTAACGTTTGGTGCTATTCTGCAGTTTCCTTTGAATATAGAAATTTACGATAAGAAACAGTGGAAATGGAAACTCTCTCACCGTCTGCATTTTCATGAGATATTGTAAAGTTTCTTTAGACTATCCCTCCGTGTGAATAATATGTGTAGGGATATTTGCCTCATTAAAAATAGTTCCATGTGTTTTGGGTTGCAAAAGAATAGCTTAGAATTCAACCAAATAAAAATTTATGGAGAAGACTATATAGAAAGTAAGTTCTTAGGCTGTGAAAGGGATATTGCAACTTTCAGAATGCAAAGTCGTTTTGTTTTTTTTTTTTTTTTCAGTTTGATTGCTGTTGAATTATTTCCAATTATATGCCATTTTTCATTGATTGTGTGTATAATTTAAATGCACAGCATGAACACATTAAAACTTCCAAACATCAACTTGAAATCATGTTTCAGTACAGTAAATGTGTGTGTATATATGTTCACATGCATCTGCTGTAGGAATACCTTCATGTATATGTAGTATACGTATACGGTACCTGTATTCACGTAACGTGTATATACTGTGTACCATTAAGAGATAGCCGATGTGTAAACATGTAGTACTTTGCACATATTAACATCATATCTTTATGTTTTGTATTTAAAATAAACTACTATATTTATTATACACATTCTGTACACAGCTGCTCCATCGGTCATGACATTTTGATGGCAGCGGATGACACTATGCTTTAACTGCATGTTGAAAAACACACAATCCATTTAATTCTTCAGTTCCTTGGCAATACAGGAAATGTCAGCATGTTACTTTTTTTTCTCCTAATTCTGTATTAAAAAATTTTATTTTTTGCTGCATTATCTGTCTGTTTAATCGCATGGCATAAGAACGCTAACAACGCATGGGCGAATTAAAATGCAAAGCAAAAAAAAAAAAACCCACAAATTTCATTTTGTTTCGTTTTTCTTTTTAACGCTCATTTCTCTGCTCTATTGGATGTGACGGAGTCACGCTTCTCATTCACCATTGCTTCTCTTTCCCACTGTCTGTGATCTGCTTGCCAGGAGGAGCGACTATTCTTACTCCTACTACCTGTAAGTAGAAAATGGGTCATCACAACTTGACATGTGTCCAAGATGCAATATCCCTTTCAAAAAACCCACAGAAACAGCGTGTGTTTGGTGGTGTTTCAAAATTGATATCTTTCTGGACTCTAAAACTGTAGACTATTAACTATTTCTATACACTTTTTTAAAAGGGATATTGTGTTTCTGTTATGTTCGGCTACTTTTAATTTTTAATGACAGTTTTCCGTAAGTAGCTTTAGTCTACAGCTAAGAACATCATTTATTTACTTATGTCAAGTCTGTGCTCTCTTAGCAATATGATACTTTATGCATCAGGTGACAAATGTATCCCTTTCTAATCCCTAACTATATAATGCTGTATTATGTTTGAGAAAATGAGCCCCGTGAGCTATCTGTGCAGCATTTGAAGGACGCAAACCAGATAGGGACTACATGTGATAGCATCGCTTTCCACCTCCCCAGGTCTTCAAAAAGATCCTAACAAGATATCCTTGCTGACCATTCAAACAAGTATAATGGTCCTGTCAAAATAAATTGATAAACTTGTAATGTAGTAGAGGCAGGGACATAAATAAATCTTTTGTAGAGTGGGTAAAATGAGTTTGCTTACTACAATTTAAATAGAGATGTTATAAAAATAAGGCAAAACAAAACCTGTCAACGTACTGAGGAACAGAGATAGCACTTTTTTACAGTCTTCTGCAATCTCCATCTCACCCTAGACTAAGGTCTGGTGAGCCTTTCTATGTCAGCATGGAGAATACTGGCCATTCAAGTTCCGGAGCTATTTTCAGTTTGTTTCTTTAGAATCAGAGATAGTTAGCCATTCAGTCCAAAGGCTATGGCACTGTCCAAGTGTCAAGGATTGAGCCTGCACTGTCTGTATCACCAGGTAAGGTTTCAGTTAGCTTCACTGCAAAATTTTATGAGTCAATCACTTCAGTATGATGCTGCCAACATTTTAAATATTACAAACATTTGGCTTCCTACAATCTGCTAAAACAAGCAGGTGTAAAATAACAGTGCTCTTAACTTATTGTGATGAATCATAACACGCTTGTTAAATCATGTTTGATGAAGCCAATGGTAATTAACTGTACCATTTCATACAATGATGGAGTGCTTTCCCCCTTTACGGCCCACCCATACATCCACCTGCAGAAGTTTATGCTGTTGGCTGCTTTGATGATGAAAGTCATTTACACATCTGTCGAACTCAAGTACTTGCAAAATGAATTGTTTCACTGTCCTGAAGAGCACATTATATGTGCTCATTGCTGAGGGATAGACAAAGCATGAGACATGCTAGAATCAATATGTATTTAGTGCCAAGAATGTCAATAAACCTACCATTAACTGTCAATGTATCCGTAAAATTAGAATAGGATTGCATTTTGGTGCACAGCTAACATCTTTCTTCTGGACAATGTATCTGTTTATACTTTACTGTGATTGAGATACTGGCACTTTAAAGGCAAGCCAGATAAAAGTGTCATAGGGATATATACTCAAAGTCTAATTAAAACACATAGGGATACTAGTCTCAATCTGATTTCTCTTATAAAGGTAGAAATAAAGGAGAATAGAATACAAAAGAAAAAACCCCTATGATTTTTGAGCTAATTTTTAGTGACATTATATCACAGTAACTTTTTTACATATATGAAAACACTTACTACTGATGTTAACTCATTGTGTTGCACAATGAAATGAAATGCCAGTCTCACAGGGTTGTTCTGGGGATTGAAGTGTAAGGGACTATCTGATTGTGCCTGACTTTGCAGCTACTCACAAAGGTTATATTCCAGCATAGTTTGCTTTTTATCTAAGTTTATGAATCAAGAAAGCCTTTGCTAGAACACTTCCCCTTTTAATTTCTTGAAAAAGACTTTTAATTTTACCCATATATGAAGTCCATAGAAATTATTCATTCATAAATCCTCATAGTTTAGAGTCATCATTTCCATTTGCTGTTTTCTGTATGCCCATCTTTAAAATTTAACATTATTTTGAATCCAAATTTCACATTGTACCATTTTCGTTCAAATCAATCTCTCACATTTTTAGAGAAATTAATCAACCCTTTAACCTTGCCCAGGAAACAAAGATTTGGAGAAAAATTGAAAGTTTTATTTGTTTGTTTTTTGAGACAAGGTCTTGCCATGAATCCCAGTTTAGGAAGGCTTTACACTTTCCTGGCTCAGCCATCTACTTCTGTTTTTGTTTGTTGTTGTAGTTGTTGTTTGTTGGTTTTTTGGTTTTTTGGTTTTTCGAGACAGGGTTTCTCTGTGTAGCTTTGTGCCTTTCCTGGAACTCACAGAGATCCTCCTGCCTCTGCTTCCCAAGTGCTGGAATTAAAGGCGTGCGCCACCACTGCCTGGCCACCATCTACTTCTGAGTATCGAGATTAGAGATGGGCACCACCACCACTAGCTGGAAGTTATTTGTCAAGAATTTTTCTGTTTCAAAATGTATAAATGACAGCATATTTGTGCTGTATTTGTGTTATTTTCTGATGTGTAGCAACCAGTGCTTAACCATTACAGTAGGCTTCCTAACGTGACAGTAAACACATTGTAAACAGCTGGGTATTGTGTAATGGCTTAAGCTATGGAATGAGGTCATTCTTCATTGCTTATTAGATAAGCAACCTTGGGCAAGTTATTTAACTCCCCTAAGCCTCAATGAACTCATCTATATGATGAGAATCCTTAAGCAGTTTTCAGTAGATTGAGCTGAGAATTAATTGAGTTAACCAATGGAAAGTGCCAAGTATATAACAGGCCCAATTTATCTCTTCCACAAGTATTTATTGAGTGCCTGCTTTATGCTCTAAGTATTCTGGGACTGTTCTGATGCCCAGAATGTGCAGGTGATCTTTCCCTTTATTTAGCACAATGTGGGGAAATGACTGAAAAAAATACTGGGATGATATGTGACGGGTGTTGTTTCAAGAGATGAACATGTTACTATAAAAACCACGTGAATCAGATGACACTTGGATCAGTTCTGTCGAGCCTTTCCAAGGAAATTTATTTGGAGTCACAATGAGTAGAAACTAGCCAGGTTTTAGAGACTAAACTTTGCAGGCCTAAGGACAAAAATATTTCATTATTGCTAACTAGCAGGAAGTTTGGAATGCATTAAGTCTGTGGGCTACATATAGCCTGGTGGTGTTTAATTGGGGTCAAGCATTGTTTTTAAAAAATAAAGTCATTGCTGGGCAGTGGTCGTGCAAATCTTTAATCCCAGCACTCAGCAGGCAGAGAGAAACCCTATCTTAGCCCTTCATAGATAGATAGATAGATAGATAGATAGATAGATAGATAGATAGATAGATAAAGCATTTAATTGTGCTATTCTTTATATTTTCCTTATGTCCATTTAACTATGAAAGGGGTATCATTGCTTCCAAAGTCAGATAAATAAGTTGTCCAAGTTTGGACAAATAAAATCAAGGGCCAGAGGGATGGCTCAGCAATTAGGAGCACATACTACTCTTACAGAGGACTTGAGTTTAGTTCACAACACCCAGGTCAGGCACCTTACAAATGTGCCTGTAACCCCAGCTCTAGAGGCATCTGATGCCCCTGGCCTCTACAGCGAACTGTGCTCATGTAGGTACACACACACACACACACACACACACACACACACACACACACACACACAGAAAGAGAGAAAGAGAGAGAGAGAGCTTTAATTCCATAAAAAACACCTGAAAATGATAAAGAAAACTAAGATACCATTCTGAAACATTGCTGTTATTTTTAAAAATTCAAGTCAATGTCAACATTTGGATCAAGTGCTAGGAGTCATTTGGACAAGTTGCCCCTAAGCGGTTCCCTCTGTCCTCAGTCATCACCTCCCTGCATGGTGTCACATATCTCACCTACATTTATATACTCCCTGTCTAGATCTTTATGTTTCTACAGACTTTATCCTCTGGCCAGGAAGGAGCAGTTGGTAGTACTTTAAGTGTCTGCAGCAAGTGTTGTCAATAAGTAACAGTGGTAATGGTGGTGATGGTGTAGGGATAGTTCTGGTGGTAGATAATAATCCTTTGTCCTTGTTGTTAATATTACTAACACTTACCATTTCTTCTAAATAGACGAGGGGTGTCCATTAGCAAATCATAGTTTGTGCCTGCTTTATTCAGTTGTGAGTGAGATCTAGTTTTTTGTGTTCTATGTGTTGGTTGTATGCCCCTGTGGTCAACTACTGCAGTTCTCAGAGAAAAATAAACTGGAATGACTCTCAGGCTGCACAATGTATGTTAAAAGGAAGAGCCTGTGGACATAAACGCCATCTATTCAATGAGCTTTTGTAGTATTTGTGGTATGTTTAATATAGACAGTGATGGGGGATCAGAAGAGAATGCCTTGCCATTGTTTGAAGAAATGGCATTCTTAACAACTGGGGAGTATTTCCAAGGCAGAATTAATTGCTACCATTAAATGAGTGATAAGTTTACACTGGACAGTGGTTTACAGTGTCTCTGTGAATAAATTTTCTGGTAAATATGAGTTAAATATTTTATTTGCATTTAGGTGCATGTTTCATGGATAACAGAGAAACAAAAAAGTATGTTTTTGATGTGTGAGATAAAGAGATGAGTATTTCTGAAGTTTGAAATGTTATCACTAACTTTTATAACCATAAAGCATTCTCCTGCTGTATACATCAGACATTTCTGCAGTGGATAGTATGCATGAGAAGTCTAAAATACATTTTAGGGTTTGACCATGTCAATCCTCCAAGATGATGATAATTGACATTGGATCTTTGCATAGCATTTTTCAAATTTTCCCCAGTACCTTTCTTACACAGCATATGATTCAGATCACTCTCTTTATAAGTGTTTGAGTCCTAGCTGACTAGGGTTGATTTGAAAAGACTTTAGATTAGTTTTGATTAGTTCTATAAAGGCACTATTCAGTGTGTCCATGCTCTGTATGTTTGTGTGTTTTCTTAGGAACAGCAGAGAGGAGAATGGGCCTTTTCCTTGTTTCTCTTGGCTGGCTCTGCTAAAGCAAAGTTAAGTCATGTTGTTAGCAAGACCTTCAAGAAGTTGATCAAAGGCAGTCATCACTCAGGGGGAAGAAGGGAACTTAAATTTTTAAAGTTTTTACTTAAATCATCTGTGAATTAACTCTACTTTAGGCGTGTTTATTTATACTCTTGAAGAAATATTTTCATGAAATTCATTTTTTGACAGTTTTATACATAGATACAATGTACTATGATTGTATCCACCCTCCGATACCCTCATCTTACTCTGCTTTTTTTTCCTCTGGACCCAGACCTAATAGAAGAAATGGTGAGACTCTTGGTTTGGCGATTTTCATATTAAGAATCTCACAAATAAGGTCGTGCTACAGCCACCAGCCAATGGAATGGTTTACGTGTTGTCCTGACTCCCAAAATTAGGAACAGTTCTTTAGGTTTTCTAATACGTGTCTGTAGCCTTGTCCTCGGGCTCACTTGAGCTTCCATTTTGCTGGTGTCAGCTGTCCCTCAAGGCTCGCCACACTCAGGGCTCCCTTTTGTATTTGCTTTGGCAGCAAGCTTGCTAAAAAACGCAAGGATGCCATGGGGAACACACGGCAGGAGATGACGCACATGGTGAACGCCATGGACCGGAGTTACGCCGATCAGAGCACCCTGCACGCAGAGGATCCGCTGTCCCTCACCTTCATGGACCAACATAACTTCAGTCCGAGATGTAAGTTCGTCATTAAAATTTGACTTAATGTTTCATGGGGCTTTACTAAGTGCACTTAATTTCCCACAATAACTTTTGAATAATGAAGGAAAAAGCCAGAGGACAAAAACAGCTAAAAAAGAGTAAAATGGAATTTATATATATATAATGCTTGTTCAGTCTGGTACAGGATTTAGTTTAACTTTGAACACAGGGTTTTACTATGAAATTGTAAGAAATAATCTAAACTTAAGACATTCAGGCAGTGTGTGTCATTGAATTAGGCTCAAAAATGGCGTTTTCTCCATAAAATTGATGTTTGTCAACTTGTGCATTTGTCTTTTCCTTGGTAGAAGATGAATGTTCTTTAGAGATAAGAAGAAACATAGCAATTCTCTCTAGGAATTAGTGGCCTAAGTAGTTGTTCCATTAAGGTAATCTAGTATTAGTCCTGAGTAATTCCAGTACTAAAAAGTTAACCAGAGACGGGGAGGTAAGTTAATGGATAAAGCATTTACCGGACAAACACGAAAACTGGAGTTCACATCCCCAGAACCCACATAAAAGCCAGGCAGGGGCAGCAGCCATCTGTAATCCTAGCATTTGGGAGGCATAGACGGGGTGTGAGGTGGGGGAGTGAGGGGTGGTGAGAGGGGGTGTTCCAGGCAAGCTGTCTAGCTAGAATAGCTGGATTCAGTGAGCTTCAGGTTTACTGAAAGAACCTATCTCAGTGTGTTAATTTGGAGTGAGACTGAAGAAGCCATATAACATCAACTTCTTTGGACCCATGCACATATGGCCTCACACCCAGCAACATGCATACACTCACACATACCATACACACAAGAAAAAAATTACTATGTGAAAGATTGGTCCACTGTTTCTCAGTATTGAGCATAAAATCTAAAGGTCTACTTGTGTTGACTCGCTTGCAAAGAATAATTAAATTGCACCCCCATTCATCTCTTCATTCCCCCATACATGGAGAATTCTTCCAGTATTGCTAATGCTGATCGGTTGAAAGTGCTTTTAAAATGTTTGCATTGATGTCCTCCTTAAGCACAGGGGGATTTGAATAATTGCATAATTTGAATATCCTATAAAAATTATTCCCTTTCAAGGCTTTGTGTTTATTTAAATTAGTTAAATTTACATTAACATGCCTAACTCATTTCTTCAAATATTCAAGTAAAATTGAGATGGACAAATCAAGTTTGTCATTAGCATTTCACATACAAGGCAGCTCTGTAACACTTAACCTGATTTGGTAAACATGGATGTAAGAAGACAAGAAGTAAATAATAGAATTCATATTTCTATGCAAATTATAAACATGGGAAATGGTAAGGCTGCACAATATTTTAGACTCTATGTTTTTATATCATTTTATAAAGGGACTATTTCTTTTGAAACCTTTAGCTTGGTGAAAATTTTCAATATTTGTCAGACTTGAATGTAGGGTGTCATTTTCCTTGTGAATGTTTGCAATGAGTGGAAGTTAGAAGTACTATGTTAGTCATTTTGGAAGTCAGTTTTAATTATGATAGGGCCTTTCTGGGCCGTCTTATTTTTATTTTACTATTAAGATTTAACAACAGAGAAGTACATAGAATTCTAAGATTGTTGAAAGAAAGTTTGTTTACAATATGAGTGTATCATCTCTACCAGCACTTGGTTCGTTCAATGTTTCCTTGGTTATAGCTCTGAATGTATTTCTGTTCCACAGACCTTTTCTGCCTGTTGGCCTTGTCAGTACCTGGCTATAAAGTGACAGTTCTGAAAATGTATCTATAAATACCTACTTATGAACTTAGAGAAAGGATTGACTACTCCCCACAGTTAACAGGGGAGTGGGGGGAAATTAGTTAGAGTGGATGTAAGATCTTTATTTCTCTAAATACCTTACACTTGATACATCTAAAATGCATGGTTCCTTTTCTCCTAATTTTAGCATCTTTATAATGTCAAAGTGAATAATCTGGCTTTTTTAAATGAACAGAGAACTGAATTATAATTACTGATACACCTCTCTTGACATTCTACAATAACCCTGCTAGAAAAAAAGAGTTGTTACCATTGCAAAATACAGAAACCCAAGCAAGTTGGGTCTCTCTATATATATTTTTTAAGAAAAAATCGATTATAAAGATTATTTTAGAAAAAATAAAATTTACACGCTAGCGTTGCTTCACGACGTTTGTTTTCCCACAGTGCCCAATGATCCACTTGTGCCGACTGCTGTGTTAGGTGAGGCCCGAAACCTTCACCACTGGGTTTTATTTGATGTTATTGTTTTGCATGTATCACAACTCCTTGCATGGGTTGTCTCTTGTCTACATAGTAACTATTTGTCTTCTGGGAAGTATCTTGCTGTTTCAGATCCATCACCATGGTCCTAACAGTGATAGCAGCCTTTGTTCAATACATTTATGTGTGGCAGATGTAAATTGCAGGCACACTGTTAAGAGCAACATACCAGCTTTAAGTTGTATTGGACTTGGAGCAGAGAGGCAATTGCCCCTAATGGATGACTAATGTGAAATGAACTCAAACACCTCCCTTCTCAGGGGCCAGGAGTGATTGAGCGACTTGCTGATGCGTAAAGTCAGCCTTAGCAAAGGAATTGTCTGAGCCCTTCTAACTTTAACACAACTAAAGATGCAGTCATAGGTGAACTGGGTAACTGACTCTATTCATTTGCTTTTACTTTTTTTTTTTTTAATAGTTTGCTAATGCAAGGGAGTTGCTAGAATCTTGATGCAGAGGGTTGGCATAGAGACAACATTATGTGATAAATGCTATTGTGTTTCAAGAACTTAGAAGAAACCACTGTGTTTACCTGAGTCACATGAGTGTCGCCTGTGATGATTCTGGCCTTTTCAGTTGTAAAACAGCATTAATTTTTAAACCTATATATTTCAAAACAAAATGAGTTTAATTCCAAATTGCTTCTTATTTCTTGACAAATTATTCAACAATCATTTGGTCAGCATGCATTCTATGTTCACAGGTTCTCTGTCAGTAACACCCTCATGGTTCTTCTCACCCAACAAAATACAGATTTTTAATAAATGTATCTTTAAAATTACCCAACACTATATTTATTATTCATATTTAATACTTATTGTGAATAGGGAAATTTAGCTTATGCATCTCTTTGCTATGGAGTTATTCGATTTAAAAGTAAATTACAAAATATTTTGGAAGTTCACAACTAATCAGTTAAGTAAAATGTACCTCATGCTAAAATACTGAAATTATTATTTCGAATTATAACTTTAGAGCTTATATAAATAATAAATGTTCTGATAGATTCTGTGTCCTGACTGCACTCTCCCTGTGATGTGCACAGCAGCAGTGAGATGGAGGTGTACTAAGGCATTTGTCATAGCAAGTGACATGGTCATGTAGGGAGGAGCCATACAGGGTCATCACAGGGGAAGTATCAAATCATCAAATGCCTCTACATATGTCATCTTCTGTTGAGAACTACTGTAGAGTAGTATCAGTAGCTCACATTAATAAGTAGAGTATCCTTCAATTAAAATAGTAAGCACTCTGAAAAGGAATGGTTTGCCTAAATTTTAAGTCCATCTTAGAAATTTACTAAGGGGATGTAGAATCCGGTCCAAATCTCAAGGTCTAGATAGAATTACAATATGAATTCAGGAAACTACCTTACAGGTTTTCTCCTCTTCTCTCTGAAAATTGTAACAACTGCCGTGCTTTCCCCCACAGAATTGTAAAGAGAAAATGAGATAATCTGTGTGAGGTTTACAAACTGTAAAGACTAAGCAATTCTTAAAATATTCCAAATGAAAAGGGGTGGTTGCATTTCAGGAAAGGCCGAGCTAGCCCAGTAGTCTCATCTGACCTACTTGTATACATTTTCATTGTATAATTTGTTTCATTTTGAAAGTGAGCATGATCAGCTTCAAAATCACTGGCTTTCTTTGAAAGCTGACTCTCATTAATCCCATTAGACATCAGATTAATCTGTTCCATTTTCATTGTTCTTAGAATTGTGATGTTTATGGTTGTTTTTCATTCATGCATTTTTATACCGCAATTTTCTGAAATAATTTCAAATATTGCTTCATGTTTATATCTACCTGATGATTTGAAATTTTTCATATTGATTCATATTGTTGTCTTTTGTGTTTTACTGCTTCATTGGTCTTAAGTCCCTATAACCGGTAAGTATATTACAAAGAACTCTAGAAACCTGTCAATCAAGACACAGTTGATGTTATTGTTCTTCAATGTATAATGAGGATAATGATAAGCACAGTCACCCTTGCTAGTACCCACATTATTAGATAGTTTAATGAGGTAGAAATGTATTGAGATTAATCATTCATATGTGATTATTCTTGAGACCTTACTGCTTTTTGTAATACTGTATTAAAGCCTAATGCCACACAAAGGCAATGCTATTTAATGCTAGGATATACTCGTTTGTAAGATGTGCAATGTGAGTAAAGTCTGTGTTTCTGAGCCTCTAAAAATTGTAAAACTGCTGTTGCAGCAGGTTCAAAATGAGCTCTGTCTAGGGTTGCCCTGGCTACCTTACCCCAGCCAAGGTGCTTACACTCTGCCTTCCCCTCATTGTCTGCTCTATTAAACTCTCCTTTTCAATTGTATATCCTGTGATAGAGCCTAAACCAGTTGCTTCTTAATTTATTCTTACTGGGAGATGTTTACATTCCTTACACCCTTCTACTGATTGTAATATTTTAATGAAGGTAGACCAGTTGACTGCAGGCTCACAGGAAGCAGTGGGAAATTCAACTGAATCATATTTGCTAGCAAATGTTTTTATGTAGAGGGCTGGGCAAAACCCAAATAAAAGGCAGTGATTCTTTTGAGTGGTTAGGTCGTAACAGACTCCAAAGGCTTCTTTTGTTGTTGTTGTTGTTAGTTAGTTAGTTTTATTTTTCTTTTGCTTTAGTGTGTGTTATTTTTAGACATGAATGCCAAAAAAATTCAGTTTAATAAGAGAGGGTAAAGATAAATGCAATCAAGCTAAATTATAGAGGCATACAAATCTGATTGTAGGGTTTTTTTTTTTTTTTCCTTCTCCAGGAAGAAAAAGTGTTTATCATGGGGACAACAATTCATTTTTTGCCATATCCTATTTGTAGAGTTGGTGATAGAGCAGGCAGATGTACCAGCACTTGAAATATGTTTCATTGTTAATTAAATATCATTCTCTACAGTATGCATTATCATTTCAAACCCAAGTTCCCCTAAGAGTGTACTTTCTTTTCTGTTAATGAGTGTGACAGTATTATGCTTTTCAAAGTAACACCCCTTCAACATTTTTTTTGTTGTTTTTTTTTTAAAGTGGTAAGTTTAAATGTGATAAATATAAGCATGTTTCTCATTGTAATGCTTAGTTCTTTGGTCATTAAAATGCTGTTTATTCTTCATAGGCAAGACGTTCTTGGTTCTTTTTTCATCTTTATGGCAGAAAGAGCATTAAAAGTCTCTTTCCATTTTGAACTAAAACTACGGGGATGTGGTCTACACTTAAATGTGGGTGGTGAAGGCTTCTGTTGAATTTTAACTAATTCACTCATTGAAATATTTACCAAATTTCTGGTACATGAGTCTATCTCCAAAAATACCAGATAAATAAATAAATGGTTAAAAAACAGGACGAGAAAAGCGTCATGCAAGGAATCTGGAGGTCTCAGAAACATAAGAAGTAGCCTGATATTGCAGCATGGAGGGCCTGGGAATACAAGGAAGGTGTCCACATTGATCTCCAGTAGCCCCAGTTTCTTGCAAATGGCTGACAGAGGAGTCAAAGTGGACTGGCTATTAAAACAATACAAACAGCAACAAGAATCCAAGGGGGACAATATGGAAAGCCTCCTAGCGGACAGAATGGGTGGGGATGGGATTCTGTGCAAGTGTGCCCAGGTTGTGCCTGGATTGGGGAGCCCAGCTAGTAGAGCAAAGAAGGGGAAAGATGAGCGGCCTTGTGGGCATGGGTTGTCTAAGGGGGTCTCTGAGGGAGGTTGGAATAGGAGTGGGAAAGAGATCATCCAACACAGTCAATGGTGAAAACATTTTTCCAGTTGACAGCTCAGTCCTCTGGCCCCAGCCAAGTCCGCTGTTACTTCAAATGCTAAAAACAGAGGCGACTCCGCTAAGCGTCCTGCCTGCACTTTTTAAAAGTGAATCCAGTGTCTCCCTGACTCTCCCAGCATCTGCTGTCTTGCTGAAAGGCACATATGTCCTGACCTTAACCCTTGAGCCGAAATGGAAGGTGAAGGCTTTGTCTTTATGAGGAGGCTGCCGGAGGCCTCACCCCCACCCCAACCCCCACTCCCTTGGCTGGCTTTTTTCGTTTCCTTCCTTCAGCTGCCAGAAAGATCATGAGGTCTTCAAGTCTTCTTTGCACAGATGTATATTAAACAAGATAACTTTATCTCTTTCTTACTGTTCTGGAATATGAAATCTGCCAGATGAAAACCACAGTGCCACAGCAGAGTCTAGTCGCCTTCTGGATGTTCCTCGCTACCTCTGTGAAGGGACAGAGTCCCCTTACCAGACAGGACAACTGCACCCAGCCATCAGAGTGGCCGACTTACTGCAGCACATTAACCTCATGAAGACATCAGACAGCTATGGATTCAAAGAGGAATATGAGGTGAAAGCTTTAGTACTGTGTTGAATTGTATTTGTAACTGGATACTCAATGCAATGTGGTACTTTTCTTCCCTTTGACATTACAAAAGTACGGTGCTCTACAATCTCTCTGGTCCAGCATTGAGCATGCCATCAAATGTATGTATGGAGAGAGGTGGAATAAAGGAAAAGAGCACTCCCCCAGACTGTATTTGGGGCTACATTCATTGAAAGATTCTTAAGGATGGATTCAGTCATGTTTCAGTGAGTCGTCACAAACACTTTGCTAGATCTTTCTACATTTCCGCCATCAAAAGTTAGGCACAGGATTCTCAGAGTCCCCTTATAGTGTTAGGGATGTGATCACTGGTTGGCTTAAATTCCAAGTGTTTCTGTCTCCTTGCTTACAAATGCTTTAATGATAAAGATGATGTTACGTTAAATAAGCTGCTTGCCGCCATTCCCTTCATTCTGTGGACTGTTGGCTGAGGATGGCAAGGAAGAAAAACTAAGCACCACAGACCAAGTAAACAGCAGCATCTCAACAACAAAATCAGATATGGGAAATTTCTTCTCTGTGGGGCGTTTACCCACCAACCCCACAGCTCCTCAGAGTTTTCTTGAATGTGAGCAGCAGGGAATATTAGATAGAAGGATTTATAGTGTGAAGATAAACAGACAGAAAATAAAGGATAGCCTTGAGAGGGCCTGGAACCTATTCCAACAGGCCCTGACTGTCTCTACCCCAGGGTATTTAAAGAGATGCCAAGAGATGGAGCAAAAGACCTCCTCCCCCAGCACAGCCAAGTGCAAACCATCTCAGACACCTGCACTCAGGCCCGTGGTCCTAATCATCCTCTATGCGGACCTGCTGGGTAAAGCCACCAAGGAGCCTGAAAATGGCCTCCTACACTTCTCCAAGCATATTTCTCTTTCCCATTCAGACCAAAATATCAGGATTTATCCTAGAAAAGAAGTGACTTAAGTCAAACATTCCAATAATCAGCAGAAAGAAAAAGTTCCTTTACCTTTTCAAGTGCTTTGAAATTTCAGCATGGGCACTGAAGCTGATTTATATTCCTGCACACAGCATAGTATATGCACACACACACACACACACTGGAAGATGCCAAGTGCATATTTCATTTCAAAGTGCAACCAAAATACATTTGACTTCCTGGGAAGACTTTTAAGTTTTACATTCTATATGTGGACCACTTGTATACCTTATTTGGGCTGAGAAAAATTATCTTGAAATGCTGAATGTTGGCTTTAGATATGTGCTGAAACGTCCAAAATAAGAGCAAGGAATTAGAATATCCTGCCAGAGCTGGTTCTGTTTGTTCATTTCATGTATGTTCCTGTGTACTCTGTTTCAAAGAGCATTGGCTCTTTGAAGCCCCTACTTCCTGTGTTGAGCAAAGTTTAAGTTTTTCTACAAAAAAAAAAAAAAAGAGAGAGAGCTCTCTACCTGTATTTTAAATTTCTGTGTGATTAAACCACCATTGAACCCATCTGTCTGTAGGTGCTTGGAGAGCAGGGATCTTTATAAGTCTGTCCCCTGAAGGAAAGACCCAGTCTTCATGACCTTCAAAGAGAAAAAAAGAGGACCGATCGTACATGAGTAAAGAATTATGGAAGCAAAGTGATTTTTGTTTCTTGTTATAAGTGCTGATGAGCACACATTTGAAAGGATAGCCATCATTAAAAGTAGTTTTGCAAGTTTGGGTGTATTGTTATTTAGAATGTTGGGAAAAAGAATGATGCTTCTTCTACTGGTAACTCACAAAATTGTAGCTATCTTAAAATTGAAAGATTTTCAAGATTCTATGTTTCTCTAAAGTTATTGCCAGTCTTTCACATAAGTTCCACCAACCTAACATGAACAAATTTGCATCCCACAAACCAGGCTTGAGGACAGAGAAGGAAATGTACTTACTACTGTAGGCAGCCCAGCCCACCACCACCACAAATGTGGCTTTTACTGTTTTTAATTTTAGAGAAGATAAACCTGTTGTGAAAAACAGAATTAAATTAAGTCTGCTTGTTAACTTTTTTTTTCCCAGAGCTTCTTTGAAGGTCAATCAGCATCTTGGGATGTAGCTAAAAAAGATCAAAACAGAGCAAAAAACCGATATGGAAACATTATTGCATGTAAGTTCCCTCAGAAATCTTGATGTGTGTAAACATTACATGTATGGAGATGTACAGTGAGTTGCAACTTTTATGGTTTTGAATTTAGAGAATCCTAGAGGGAGGGGCATACTTGTCTGTTAAGTGAGCTAAAGAATATTAAAAACAATGTTAGCTGACTGAAATCGCCATCATCCTTACTCTCCACCCTGTGAGAAACTTTAAGGTTGTTGTTGTTTTTTTTTATATAAATCCATGGGGGTTTGTTACCAAATGTCTAAGAATAGTGGGATAGTGCCAAACTTTTTTTTCACTTATGAATTGGTGGATTAGAGACAAGGTTGCTGGGGTGTTTGTTCCACATGCCCTTACACCTTACCTGAAGGCAATGGCTGAAGTACAGTTAATGCAAGTCTTTAGTCACTCAGAATTTCCATTCAGATAATGTCTTCATGAGGAGTACATGCAAAAAGCCAAGTCATCATCACCAGGGGCAACCTTGGGATTACTGAGGAGAGCAGATGGTCTGACTTGTAATTACCTGCCGATTTCCTTCAGCCAGTCTACACTGAGTTGAAATCATTTTAAACTATCTAAAATACATTAAAATCTAACCTGTCTCTCAAGGGAGGAAGGAAGAACAGGTTCAAAATTAACAGTTCTGTGGCTCAGTCTTCTGTAAAATCAAGAAGAAAGTGAACTCCCCCAGCTAAAAACAAAATCAGAAGCCACACAAGTTCCATAGTCAAGTCTGAGGCTCAAATGAAGACCCCTTCAGACCCCTTCTCCCGATAAACTTCCTAATCTGAAAGGCAAGCCATTGAATCTGTGTTCATAGTTGTAACTGGAATATAGTTGTGCCAGTTCTCACAAATGAGTGATTTGATGATAATGCAGAGTATTGTGAGTGTGAATATATAAAGACCAAATTCATCCTTAATCCTTTACCCCTGACATTGTCTCAAAATAGAGGGACTGGAATAGCTTGCATTTGATTATTTGAACCTTTCAGATGATCACTCCAGAGTCATTCTACAACCCATGGAGGATGATCCTTCTTCAGATTACATTAACGCCAACTACATCGATGTAAGTGTCCTTCCAGGGCGTTTCCATCGTCCGCCCACTATAATATCAGCTCCCACCTATGAACTCGATGCTTGTTATTGCCTATGACTTGATTGCTAGCTTTAAAGTAAAGAACAAACTGTACACTTTTCCTTGTTCTACATCCTAGTACTTACTGACGCTGTTGTGCTTTCTTTCACACCTGACTTTGGTTTGGGCTGTAGATTTGGCTGTACAGGGATGTAAGTACCACTATATGTACATAACAGCACCCTATGATAAATATTTAATATAAATACCCTTAATCACAGTGACTACTAATGCTTAGTCTAGTTGTTTCTGCATGCGTCTCCTAATTAGTCTCATACAGTATATTTGTGTTTCTTTTTATTTTTTGTAATTATTTTACGTGTGTAAAGAACTATTTGATCTCCTTCCCTTTTCTTGTGTAGCAAAACAGGGCTATTTTTGGCTTCAACAGTTTATTATGCATTTGAATTTTCTTTGTTGATGATTTCTGTCTCTGGCTTTTATTCTTACCCTCCCCAAGCATATGTGAGAAGCTGGATAGTATAATGTGTATTAGTGGTTTTTTGAAATTTCATTTTTTAATATTGATTTTGATATTAAAAGATAAGAATGGGGTCAGGGATGTGACTCAGTAGGTAAAAATGCTTGTTGAGCATGCAGTCAATCCCAAATACTGCATAAGCCAGGTGTGGTGGCTCATGCCTGGAATCCCAGCCCTTGGGAGGTGGAGGCAGGGGGATCAGGAGTAAGCAGGCATCCTGAAGTACATAGCAAATTGAAGGCCAGCTTGGGCTAAATAAGACCCTATCTCAAAAACATAAAGAAATATAGTAGTAGGAAGACTATTTTGTGGTGTGTGATATTGGTTTGTAAAGTAATAAAATTCTTAGGGCAAAAATGATTTCCATATTCTATTTGAAATATATATATTCAATATATATATATTGAATCATACCACTAAAGTCTGTTTTCATTAAATATTGCACTGTTAAATTTTGATTATATGTTTGAACAAGGGAATTATTTAAGGGAAAGTAATTATCAAACAAAATAAAAAATATGGCCAAGGAGCACCAAATTGCCTTGTATGTAAGGTCTGGCTCTTTGGCTCTATTACCTGGTTTAAAATTACACTAGAGGGTCTAGAGAGATGGACACATTGGCACTTAGGAACACTTGTTGTTATTGCAGATAACACAACTATGGTTCCCAGCAACCACAAGGAGTTCACAACCGTCCATGACTCCAGGTCTAGGGTATCTTATGCCCTCTTTGGGATTCCTTGAAAACCAAGCACTCATGTGGTACATATGCATTCATTCAGGCAAACACTCACATAAATAAAATAACAAACATGAATAATAAATCACCTTGGAGATCTTGGGAAGGCTATTTGCCTCTCTGTGGTTCAGTTTTCTCATCTGCACACTGAGATCCAGATAGTTTTAGGCCCATCAATTTGTTTGAAAATGTAATGGAGCAATGCATGGAGAACATCTAGTACAGTGACAAACATGTATCTAGCACTTGCCAGATTTCAGCTATTAATAATTAAGAACTCAAGCTCTGAAGGAATTGAATCACAGCATGCATATTTTTAAGTCAAAGTGTAATAGAGTATTGCAGCATATACCATCAGTGTTCATATAGAGATGCCGTATAAACCCCCACCTCTTCTAAATACTGCAAATAGGATATTTGTCACACTTGTGAACTTCATCTTTTACAGTTATTTTGATATTTATAACTAATTAATTTAATGTATTAAGAATAGTATATAAGTTTATTGGTTAATTTTTCATCATAATTTTATTTTCATAAAGTTTTTAAGTGTTGTCAGACACGTCACAGGAAACTAAAAAAGACATCAGAATTTCTCTTACAACTTTGTAACTGTTCTTAGCTATTTAGTTTAACCTGGGTTTTCTGCCATAACAGATATACACTGGAGCCTTAATATAATATTATTATATGGACTTTTTTCTAAATAAGATTTGTTTTACAACTCTGTTAAGATCCCAGAATATTTTAGCTAAATACAATACAATCTTATAATTTCCTTTCCTTATTTGTATATTATACACAAAATACATCTGCAGTTGGTGGATCTCATTTAAAACCGAGCATGAAACTTTGAAACCCATTTCCATAAAACATTATGCTGTATTGGCTTACTAAGAAATCAAAATCTGCTGGGTGTGATGATGCAAACCTTTAATCCCAGCACCTAGTAGTCTGAGACAGGTGGATTTTTGTGAGTTTGAGGCTAGCCTGCTATATAACTAGTTCCGGGCCAGCCAGGATTAGTGAGAACCTGTCTCAAAAAGAAATCACAAATAACACACAAAATAGTGCCTATGGATTCCTGAACATGTTACAGAAGAGAGATAGTACCAAAAAGAATAAGAAGTAATTTCAGCAGGACTTTGATTTGAGCGCACATGCATTGTCCAGCTCTAACATTGGAATGTTCTGATTCTTTTCTTTCTTTTTTCTTTTTTTCTTTTCTTTTTTTTTTTCTGGTTCTAATATGTCCTTGTCCATTTGTAATGCAGTGTGTTGTACTTTTGGATGCTACAATAAGAATTGATGTTTTTTGAACAGAATCTTCTCAGGAATGAGTGATTTAAATTTTATATGAAGGCATAAACATTTTAGTGAAACTGAACTCCATCTCTGAGGTTATTCTGCAACAAACAAAATTCAATTATATGATTTAAATTCTAATCAGAGCCTTTAATATAATTAAGCCTTGTCTTCTGTTCCCTTTTACATAATGTAGGTTTGAGAAGTGGACTCTTTGTTCACTACTCAGTCTGGTCTTTTATTACAATCTGATCTTGAGAAGTGGTTATCTTCCCCTTTTTATGCCTTCATTTATTTATTTTGGATACCTATGTAAAATGATAACCAATTTGCTTCCCTACTTTAGGGCTACCAGAGACCAAGCCACTACATTGCAACTCAAGGTAAAACTTTGCCTTTTGATACTATATTTATACTTATTTATATTAAATATTATGTGTATATTTATTATTATCCAGCAGGAATTTTTATTTTGTAATTTTATCCTTAAAAAAAATCACTTGACTCTTCCTAATTTGTTTAGTGTAAATACTTGTCCAGAACTTAGGAAAACTTAATCTTGATTCTTTTTTGCATTATAATCCTGATTGTTTCTGGGATTCCAACTTTGATGATCAAATATCCCAGTGCACTGGTCAATAGTGTTGGAAAGAGGAACTACTTATTTTTGTTGAACATGAAGTTAGCACTCTCCCTGCCTCAGGTGACTGACATCTTGCAGCCAACTTTGTCAGCCTGCAAAGCAATAAGACACAAGACCAATAGTTATGATGAGATATACTGTCATCTGGCAATTTTTGACAAATCAAGACTGAAACAAAACGTAGACCTAAGGGAATGTAGTAAAGTCTGTTCCTTATGGAAAATCAAAACAAACTAGGTTGATTGGATCATGGTGCACCAGGAAATGAAAGTATCTAAACAAGCAAAGAAATTTGTAATCTCCTCAAAATGTCCCCTAGCTATCCAGGGAGGAGCATGCATGACAAAAAAACGTGTTCTCTTTTACCTGGTTTTTATTGTATTTTTCTTTGCTTTGCTATTCTCTTCCTTCTGTGCTGTGGACAGAACGCAGGGCCTTGTGCCTGGTAGGCAAATGCTACCAGGGAGTTAAATCTGTCTCCTGACATTTGCTCTTTTAGCAGAGGTCAGTTTGTCTGGATTTTCCTTTTTGTTTTAGTAATTGAGTTTAATTGAATATTATTTATAGTTAGAAATATGCACTTTGTGTGGAACTATATGCCAGTTTTGTGGTTCTGAGTGACTGATAGCCAAGCACATGCCTTTGCAGTTATATAATCATGTAGAACAATAGTAATAATAATAATAATAATAATAATAATAATAATAAATAATAGGATGTAAGGATATGTCATTTACTTTTACTCATGCAATATTCATAAATGATGGACATATATTTAATTGGCAATGTCTCCTGCTCCTCTGACAAGTCTCCAGAGAATTCTTTTTCCACATATATGTACAGGTACACAGGAGTGACATAATGACAATGATAAACACCTTAGAAAGTAGTGGTGCCTTCCTATGGATTGCTAAGTAGAGAAGACAAATTGAAGAAAAAAATACCTATTCATGCCTATGATGTTTTGTGCAGTGTATATTCCAATATGAACTGAATTTAAGTGGGTCTAGTGGTAATCTGAACTAGACTTTTATCTTTTTAAGCTTGTCTCATGTACACTACTTTTTATGTTATCTAAACTTCTTATTAACTATAAAATGTTTCTAATAATATGAAAAATAATTTCTTTATAGGCCCAGTTCATGAGACCGTGTATGATTTCTGGAGAATGGTGTGGCAAGAGCAGTCTGCCTGTATTGTGATGGTAACTAATTTAGTGGAGGTTGGCCGGGTAAGACAAAACTATATTTATTTATTTATTTATTTTACATATATGAGTATTGTTGAAAAGCAATAATCAACTCACTTAGAGAATATCATCCAGTGGTTTAAGAATATTATGTACAGCAGTCCACACCAATCTGAAGAACAGACTGGTGACTACTCCAGTTGCCATCAGAGAGCCTTCTTCCAGTAAGTGATGCAAACAGGTGCAGAGACCCACACACAGCCAAGCATTGGGCCGACCTGGGGAAATCCTGCTGAAGAGAGGGAGGAAGGATTGTAGGAGCCAGATGGATCAAGGACATCACAAGAAAACCCACAGAAACAACTAACCTGGGCTCATAGGAACTCACAGAGTCTTGATCACAGTCAGGGATCCTGCATAGGACTGACCTAAGCCCTCTATGTATTTGTGACAGTCATGTAGTTTGGTCTACTTGTGGGACCCCCAGCAGTGGGATCACTGTCCCTAATGCTTTGGCTGGCTTTTGGGAACCTATTCCCCATACTGGATTTTGCCTTGCCCAGCCACAATACAAGGGGAGGGGCTTAGTCCTACCTCAACTTGACATGTACCATGCCTTGTTGACACCCATGGGAGACCTACCCCTTTCTTAACAGAAACAGAAGGGGAGTGGATCGAAGGGAAATGGGAGGAGGGGATGGGAGGAAAGAAGGGAGGGAAAACTGAGGTCAGGATGTAAAAACAAATGGGCAAATTCAAATATTAAAAAAGAATATTTCATATGCAGAACATTTTAATTGAATTCTAAGTGAACTTTCAATGAATGCGAAATATTTGATTTCTCACTGAGTAACAAAATAATCTTTAATATTTTAAATAATTTTTGGGAGCTTTATTCATGACCATTCCCCTGCCTCCTTCAACTCCTTCCTTACATCCTGCCCCCAAATTCACAATCTCTTCTTTATTTATTACTGTTACATGGTTGTACAACCTACAGTATCCATGCAACATTGCTCATATATGTATATGTTCAAGGAGGACAACTTGGGATTGAACCACTTATAAAGGAATGCCTGGAGGAAATGTTAGAAGCTTGAATTTTGTGCTGAGATATAACTTAGCTATTAGACATAAAAGTCTTTGGAAGTGCACGGTCTGTTTATTGTGTGACATTCTCTCAGCTGTGTTTGAACTGTGGACTAAATTCATCATCGGAATCAAGTCATCTTGGCTACTGTGTATATTTTCAGATAAATCTGTACCTATGCATTCTTTTCATCATTAGGTTAAATGCTATAAATATTGGCCTGATGACACTGAGGTGTATGGTGACTTCAAAGTGACCTGTGTAGAAATGGAGCCCCTTGCTGAATACGTAGTTAGGACATTCACCTTGGAAAGGGTAAGCACTAAAAACTTCTATTGAAAATATGAATATTGCAACTTTTTCAAAACCACTATTGGGTTTTGTTTTAATTACTAAGAAATCCATCCATTAATCTACAAATTCATTTGTGTTTTTTGTTGTTGTTGTTGTTTTGTTTTTGGAGGGGGTGTTGATTTTGGGGTTTTTTGTTTTCTGTTTGTTCGTTTGTTTGTTTTTTAATCTTTTTCATAAGATGGTCTCACTACATAGCTCTGCCTATCCTGGAACTCACTATATAGACCAGGCTAGCCCCAAACTCACAGAGATTTGCCTGCCTTTGCCACCCAAGTGCTAAGAGTAAAAGCATGTGCCACCCAACCCAGCAATCTACAAATTCTTATTTGAGAGCCAAGCCTTGCGACACATATTAAAATCCTTACTCTGGTGTCCTCACCTGAGGGGAGGCAGGTATAACTGTAAAGGGAGACTGCTGTACAGCTGCAGAGCACTGTGATAGAATAGCCTTTGGGAATTGAAAAAGGAAGTATTACTGAGGTAGAAGAGGAAACGTTTGACAAAATTAGAAGTGTTATGGGGAAAAACAAATGTAAAATGGTATGCAGACCTGATGGAAGGGAGTGTATGAGATTATATCGGGGAAGGTGTTCCTACAAGAGCTGACTCACATCATAGCTCCTAAGCCTTAAGTTTTCATGTTCTGAGAAGGGACTCATGGATCAGATGTCAGAGATAGGTAAGTCAAGGGAAAGGAAATATGCAGGACAAAAAGAATCACAGAGACAGACACTGGGGCCAGGTTGGCCATCCCAGTGATGTTAGTTTGTGAGTCAGGTGGCCATTGGAGGGCTTTAAAGCTGAGAATACCTCATCAATGTTTTGTTTTGTTTTAATTAATTAAATTTTTTCTTGATAGTTTCATGTATAAAATACATTCTAATTATTCTCAACTCCCACCTCTGTCAACCCTATCTCCTTTTCCTAAACTCATAATGTGTATTTGTGTTGTGACCCACTGAGTTTAAGGCAAAGAACTAAGGAAGCAAAAGGGAACAAACTCTTAAAAGATGGGCCTACGCACAGAACCACAGACGCTGCAAAAGTGCTTAATGGATAATAGAACACACAAACATGTAAACAATGGTGCACACAAATCTATGAATATCAGTAACATCAACCTATAGTGTTAATGCAAATGAAAACATTAGACTCTGAAGACAGGCAGCTACTAAAACGCCTATGAAGAATGGTCAATGAATATGGATAAACCATTTTGTACTTTCAAATGAGCAAGTGTTTTTAAAAAGAATAATAATCCTCATTGATTGTGTGTGATCACTTATACTGCATTTGCTAAAGATCAGAGTTTGAGTACTTTAAGTCTCTAAAAATCAGTGTAGTAGTTGTTCCATAGAATTTTTTAAACATTTTAGGCATTTGATGCATTTACCTATCATAAGTCTATCCTTAGAAATTTATTTATATGTAATAACTTCATCTGTATTATTGTAAAATTCTAGATAACTGTAAACATGAAGTAGTAGAGAAATAATCAAGTCTTCAAACACACAAAGTATTATAAAATTAGAAACCAGAAAAATACCTATAGCATAAAGGCAAATTATAGATTAAAGAGGAACACCAACCAGGAAAAATACATTTAAAGCCTGGTTGCTTGAAAGAATCAATAAAGCACCTAAATCTCTAATTCTAAATGAGGCACAGTGAAAATTTTCAAACACTGTATAAAGTAGATCAGATTATAAAACATGGGGAGTAGGTTACTTATAAGTACATTTACTATTAGAAAAGTTACTTTAAAAATCATGCATAAACTTGGTCATGCAGACATGGATTTTGGTCCAGACCCACCAATTGTCCAGCAAATTTTGTTTCTCAGAAACTGGCTGGAAGATAAGGGTGAACAGATGGTACAAGAAAAGAAAAAGAATAATTGTTAAATTTACCACTGAAATGCAACTATGGGTTTGTAGTTGAGATTTTTTTCTTTCATCCTTTTAAATAATTAATGTGCTTGTCAGTCCTTTTCCAGTCAGAGAAGACCATTAAAAATCAACAAAATAGGGGATGGAGAGATGGCTCAGTGGTTAAGAGCACTGCTTGCTCTTCCAGAGGTCCTGAGTTCAATTCCCGGCACCCACATGGTGGCTCACAACCACTGTAATGAGATCTGGTATCCTTTTCTGGCCTGCAGGGCACCAGATATGCCTGTATACATAATAAATCTTCAAAAAATCAACAAAATATATTTGATTAATTAATATCAGTTGTCATAAAATAAGATGGGAATGGTCAGACAGCTGTGTCCTAGACTGTGGAATGTGTGAGGTCACTGTCATCACACAGATTTAACCCAGTTTGAAACAGAATGCCACTAGAGTCTTGGAACTTTTGTCTTTCTGTTATGTATAATTTAAAGCAGGTTTTGGAAGCAGAGCACATGCTTGGTCATTAGTCAGAAACTCCATTTATTTATTTGTTTGTTTGTTTATTGTACAGTGCTTGGGATTGAACCCATGCCTTGTGCGTGCTAAGCGAGTACTCTTCCACTGAGCTACATCCCAGCTACAAAGGAAATTTTAAATAAAAGCTTCCCGATGGGATGTTTACTGTCAGATAGGGAAAATTAGTCTTTACAAGGCAGTCTTTTGCCATGTCACAGGAGAAGAGAGTGCACGCAGCCCGTGCAACCACTCTGTCAAGGTAGTTTAATATAGAAGGTGGGAAAAGGAGCATAAAAAGAAGGTGATTTTCCCGTTTTTGTGATTTCAGGATGACTTTTGTCATGGGACTGTTGAGGTTTTTTGTTTTTGTTTTGTAGATTCCTTCTTCGTGTGGCATCGTGTGCTAGGAATTAATGTTGAAAAGAATTATAAGGCACAAATCCATAGCTCCCGAGGTTTTGATCACACTGGTTTCTGTAAGACAGACTATGAAGATAAACTGGCATTCTCAAATTGATTTATTTAGTTCATAAATTTTTGCTATTTCTGATTGAACAAGTAAGATTAATATCTTCACTGGTAGCTCACAGTAAAGTTAGATTGATATAGATTTTTTTGTGTAGGAATCCAGATCCTTAAAAATAAATTTTTCAGTATCATATTTACAGTTTCGATGCTTCCTCCAACCTCAGGTTTCTCTTATGAAACACGAGAGGGTTTTGTAGCAACCTTTATGAGGTTTTCTTCGATTAACCTAAAAGGAGAGAAAAATAACAGAGAATGCTTCACTTCTTTTATTGTGTTGTTACTATAGATAATACTTGGTGAGCCAAATTATTTCACAGAGCTGAGAAAAATCATTTACCCAGAGAAAGGTTTAGCTGCCTGTGTATTTTCACAAACCAATCTAGTGTGGCACTGTCCTGGAAAATCCCAACGTACTATGCTTCAAAACCATTTTCAACATGGATAAGCAAGGTATTGAAATCGCCACTTGAGAACTCGGTGCGCTAGGTCAGGAGGGCTTTTCCATTTCTCCCTTGTCCCCCCAATAATTTCATGTGGTGTCACTCCCAGTAAGAGGCAAGCTGTCAAGGCAAATAAAAATTAACCTAGAAAAAGTGAACAAAACGAAGTGTCTTTGCAGGCAGTTCTCTGGCGATAAAGATTCAGTTCCCAAGCCATGCCATGTTAGACCATGTTAGACCAGTATCCTTAAAAAAAAAAGGAAGGAAGGGAAGAAGAAAAAAAAAAACTTTACTAAATATTGTTTTCATGGTCACTCAAATTTAGTGCCCATAAATGTATTTAATGAGTCTCTATGGACGCTTCCTAAAGTACTCTTTTCTACTATTTTCTCTCTTGGCACAGAGGGGCTATAACGAAATCCGCGAAGTGAAACAGTTCCACTTCACTGGCTGGCCTGACCATGGTGTTCCGTACCACGCCACAGGGCTTCTCTCCTTTATCAGGAGAGTCAAGCTGTCGAACCCTCCTAGTGCTGGACCCATTGTCGTACACTGCAGGTGAGTGACGCTCCCTGCTTCCAATGAGCATCCAGACTGGACTTGTCAGTATGACAGCTAAATGTCGCTTACGAGGCTCCTGTTTGCCTGGACTACACATACTGTGAAGCAGAAATAAAAATTGGCCTTGTGTAGGACACAAGCTAGGAGCTTGCAGAGTGCACACGGTCATCCTGGTGTATAGTGTTACTCTCAAGTACAAGTGTGTAAAGCGCCTCTTAGTGGCAACATCTGTGTTGGCCGGTTTTTTCATGTTTGAAAATCCCATAATGTGTAGAATGGTAAGTTAAAAATAGAGATATTTTTTTCTCAGTCCACTTAATTCCCACTAGAATCCTAGCTTTTAAAGCTGAATTTGAGATTACTAAATGGCCTAAATTGCAAGAATTGGGGCTATAAAACAGGTGTGTAACTTTTTCTTTTTCAAAACACTATGCATCAGAGGACCTTAAAAATCGCATTGCTGAGATTCAGAGGATATATGGCAAAAACGTGAATATTGAATCCAGATTTCTTCTGATTAAAAACTTCTTTGAGGGGGAAAAGAAAGCAATTTGAGACACTAAAAGCAAACTGCATGGCTCATTTTGAAATTGGGTCAGAAAAATAAGTAGAGATTCTAAAGAGCTGTTCTGAAGGCTGAACACTATTCTCAAATAATATTCCTTCCAAACGACTTCATACATTGAACTTCAGCATCTTTTTTTTTTCTTTCTGTAAAATCCAACCAATTCAGAATTTCAATGACCTTGAAAAAGAAAAAAAAACTAAGGTAAGGAACACATCTCATAAGGATTAGACATGGGACATATCCTGAAGGGAAAAAAAAAACTGTCCTTTCAATCCTCCAGAAATCTGATGTACTCTCTTCAATTACTTTCCTGTCACAGATACTGGAAACAGTGATTGAGAAGGTTTGGGGGAAATAGTGATCCCTGACGTATCTTTGGCTAACACATAAAAGAATAGCAAGTGTAAGCGAGATGACCATACTTGACTAACAAAGGAATAATACGATTAGCCCAGCTAAATGTTTAGAAAATGAGATAAGTAGGTTTCAAATTCAGTGACTTCTTGACTCACCATGGGGTTTTGTGTTCTCTTGAGTTGCTTGCTTCCAAAGGGCTCTGGATCCCCTTGGTCCCCCGAAACGGAAGTGCTATTTCCCTTCACATACTGATATCTCTGTGTGTCTAGAAAAGAAGAAGCTGGCTGGATAGTGAATCCCGTACCTCTTTCTGCACGGCCCTTCACTGCTCCTCAGTTGCGTTGTCTATTTGATTATCTCTAAACTTTCCAGAGGGTGAAATAATCAAGGCATATTATGATTCTGCTTTATAAATGAAACATAAAAGAGTGGCTGTCAGGCTCGAGAGTTGGCTCAGTGGTTATGAATACTGGGTGCTCTTGCCGAGGACTCTAGATGCTCCTGCCGAGGACTCAGGTTCAATTCTCAGAACCCACCTGGCAGCTCACAATGGTGTGTATCTCCAGCCCCAGGAGTCCAGTGGCCTCTTCTGATGTCCACAGGCACCAGGCACACACATGATAAACATACACGCATGCAGGCAAAACGTTCATCCAGTGAAAATACTAAAGTATGTCTGTAGAATAAATTTTTAAAGGGTAGCTGTCACTGGGACCTGAGAGAGATCACACTCTCTATTTCACAGGGTAATTTTAGCTTCCCTTCTGATGCATTAAATAGTCTTCCCCTTTGGGGTTCTTCCTCTCTGATAGTATCACTCTCTTCTTCAACCATCTCCTTTGGCATTTCCTGTGAACTATGTCTCTTCTCAGCTCCCATCTGAAGCCTTTGGGATCAGTGGCCTTGGTGTTCACATGAGTCTTGCTGAGACAGCAAGTCCTCCTGCTGTTGGACAGCAGACTACAGGAGCATAAAGGAAATTCAATGTGGAGTTAAATTCCATAGCTTGATTCCAATATGGTTTCGGTCCCATGAGTGTGAAATTATAAAATAATAGAAAAGTATAACATTTAAATTCACATGAAATGAAGGCGATGTGATAGAGGTGTGGAACTTTAACAACATGTAGACATTATGTTCAGTGTTCAAATAATTTGGAACTCTTGCTCCAATCTAAGTACACCACACCAAATCAGACACTCCATACACAGTTCTTAGTGCATTAGTATGTTTTTGTGTGGCACATAAAATTATATGTTTGCATTTTGTTAAGTCAGTTTGACTTCATGTAGCTTCAAAGTTGAATAGAGATTGAATCTTGCAAAGAGAAACATACTTCTCATACTTCTTTCAATTTCTTAGTGCTGGTGCTGGACGCACAGGCTGCTACATTGTGATTGACATCATGTTGGACATGGCTGAAAGAGAAGGTGTGGTGGACATCTACAACTGTGTCAAAGCCTTACGATCACGCCGCATCAACATGGTTCAGACAGAGGTAGATTGTCCTGCCCTTAATCAATTTTTTCCTTTGGTTTTCACCTTTTACCAAATGCAGTTTACCATATTTTTTTTTAAATAGATGATCAATATCAACTCATCAAATCATATAGAGGAACTGGTATCTTAATTAACAGTCCCTTTCTGGTATATTCTCTAGCTCCGCTAAACTAAACATTACTAAACTCGTATGAAATTGTCTGCTTTCTTTCTTTTGATAGGAGCAGTACATTTTTATTCATGATGCCATTTTAGAAGCTTGCTTATGTGGAGAGACTGCCATCCCTGTCTGTGAATTTAAAGCTGCATATTTCGATATGATTAGAATAGACTCTCAAACGAACTCCTCCCATCTCAAAGATGAATTTCAGGTATTGACTGTTGCTAAGGTTTCTATTAAAACTTTTCCAATTTGTCCTGGGCACTAATCACTCTTTTAGAAAAGGTCTTTCAAGTCAAATGGATAACCTTTGACCCTTCTGCAACTATGACATTTGTGTCTTTCATTGTGTAAATTATGGATTCATTTTTTATTAATGCACTGATATATGCTATATCCTGAAGGGCAAATGAGTTCATACTCTGGAAAGAATATGAGAAAAAGATATTAGAGTGGTCAAATCTGGTTATGATTTTTATGTTTATAACTTTTTTTCCACCATAGAGCCTTACTATTTTGGCCTTCAATTGCATGCTCAATGTGAGATCAGCATATTAATAATAATAGCTGGGATTTGTACTAAACCTTGTCTTAGCTCCAGTGTCTTCACTGCCTTTATACATCCTTCAATATGGAAAAAAATGAGTTCACACATGGCTCTGGAAACTGCTGCTTAGATTCTGGGTGTAGTGTTCTAGCGTGACAAAATGGCATGGCCAATGGTAGCTTCCCATTTGAAAGTCATCATTAGTGTTGTATATCACCCTTGTATTTTCTTTGACTGGGCAGTGTGTTTTGTGGAGCACTGTGTTGTTTGTCTGTTCTTTCCTATTGAGAAGAGACATGTGAATAAAATGTGTCTGTGTCTGCCTCATTTCACAGGCTTCATTAGCTTAACTCAAAAAGCCTATTGGCCTGTCACAGAGGCAACTACCATTGCCTTCCACAAACCCTTCACCTTCCACTTGGCTTCCCAAATTCTTGACGGATCTTGCTATTCAATGGGTCGCTGTCTTTTAACCTGGGCTCTCTTTTCTGTTTAGACTCTGAATTCGGTCACCCCTCGACTCCAAGCTGAAGACTGTAGTATAGCATGCCTGCCAAGGAACCATGACAAGAACCGTTTCATGGACATGCTCCCACCTGACAGATGTCTGCCTTTTTTAATTACAATTGATGGGGAGAGCAGTAACTACATCAATGCTGCTCTTATGGATGTAAGAGACTGACTCTTTGTTAGTGTAAAATGCCCTGAAAAGCTACATAACTCAACAGAACACTGGCTACTTTTCTTTTCTTGGAATTACAAAATGGACTAGAATGGAAAACTGGAAACTGTCAGTGAATTACAAATTGTACTGAAAAGGATTTTAGGTTGCACCTCCAGAGATTCTTAACAACTCTAATTTTTATAGGTTTATTGAAGTTTGATAGTTGTATTATCCTATAGAAAAGTCTCACAAGTTATATTTTTCATCTTATTTTGAGACAAAAGATGCATAGCTCACCAGTTTTGAATAGTAGGAATACATTTTAAAATCAAAGAATGCTATGTCCTACTAAAGTGTAGGGTTTAATTATTTAATTTGAAAATATTTCCCTATGATGCTCAGTGTTCCAGTCATTTAAAGGTAACTAGTTTTCTTTAGTATTAGCTAGCTGGGACTATTTAGAAATAACTAGGAAAGACATGAACAGAATCCGTCTTCAGGAAAGAACTCTTTTGACCTGTCCCATCGCTCATCACTGCCAGGTGCCCCCACACATACTCTGTGTGTCAGCTGCCCATGAACAGAAGAGGGAAGAGGACTGGAAATTATGTCATCAGCCATCTTGTTTTGTTATCTTGGGAAGAAGTAAGGAAGCTGACAAGCTTCAGCATCCTTAAGACAATTTATCACCTTTATTTCTTTTTCTATTTACCTATGACACTATAGCAAGGAAAATATAGGGATCTTTTCCCTCTCTGACAATTACAAGGTTTTCTAAGTTGCTAACCCTACTTCTTTAAGACAGGGTCTCACATAAACCAAGCTGACCTCTAATGTTCTGTCATTCTGTATAATGGAGGATGGCCTGGAACTCCTGATCTTCCAGCCTCCACCCCTGCAGTGCTAAGATAACTACCTGTTGGGTTTCCTAAAGTTAATTTCCGTGAATGTGTAGGCAAACATGGAACAGAGAATGGAGAAAGTCCTACAGTCTCCCTCAAAGACTACCTTGTACATTTTCATTGCTTTCTTTTTAAATTTTTGTGCTACAGAGCAGAATAATTCAAGAGCAAGCTCTCATTAAAAGTTATCCTTGATGTGCCCAGAGTCTTAATAGTATAGCTTTAAATCATTGCATTAAAAAAAAAAATGTGCCAGGCAGTGGTGGCATATGCCTTTAATCCCAGCATTTGGGAGGCAGAGGCAGGCAGATCTCTGAGTTCAAGGCCAGCCTGGTCTACAGAGAGAGATCCAGGACAGTCACCAAAACTACATGGAGAAGCCCTGTCTCAACCCTCCCCCCCCAAATTGTGTTTTAGTATAGATTATGACTGACAAATTGCCCAGACCAGATAAACATGGCTTTTACAGCCACAGAAAGTGGATTGTCTGATAAAGGACATGTAAATGATCTCTGCACAGCATGATAACAATAAGATTTTGTGATTTTTTTTTCTTATTGGAGAAGAACCTTACAGCCTAATTTACACACATGGAGAAATTATATGTGTATGGACAAAGCAGAGATGTTTTGCTTATTTGCTTTGAGCCTTTCAGAGACTCCTTACCTTTGGGAAATTGAACCTACCCAACAGATACTTCATGAAGGGTCTGTACCTCAGGAAGATCACCCATCTCTTCCTCTGTGTTTGTCCTGTATTAACATTCCTCCATGGAATAAAACCAGGACTCCAGTGCTTTAGTGGCACCAAACTCTGTGTAATTTACTCATTCCTGGTTCCAGTACATCCCAGTGTTCCCGTGGCTTAGGCCACTTAGGCTTAGGTTCACTGTGGCTCCATTTCTTCTTCTTCTTCTTCTTCTTCTTCTTCTTCTTCTTCTTCTTCTTCTTCTTCTTCTTCTTCTTCTTTTTCTTTTTGTAAAGATTTATCTATTTATTATGTGTACAGTACGTATGGCTGCAGGCCAGAAGAGAGCACCAGATCTTGTTAGTAATGATTGTGAGCCACCATGTGGTTGCGGGGGAATTGAACTCAGGACCTCTGGATGAGCAGTCAGTGCACTTAACCTCTGAGCCATCTCTCCAGCCCCATGGCTCCATTTCTATTGAAAGTTACTGCCACCTACTTGGTCCTGCAATGGAGTCCATTGAATCTGTTTGTACAACTGACTGTGCGTTTTATTTATTATTTGAGGATTTCATAAGTGTGTACAGTGGAAATATAATCATGTCTGCCTCCTTTGCATTTTATGTTCTTCTATTTCTCAACTATGCTGTCTCTCCACAGAGCTACAGGCAACCAGCAGCCTTCATTGTCACACAATACCCGCTGCCAAACACTGTGAAGGATTTCTGGAGATTAGTGTATGATTATGGCTGCACCTCCATTGTGATGTTAAATGAAGTGGACTTGTCCCAGGTGGGTGGACATGGGTTGATTCTGTGCTTCCGGGTACATCCTAGCAGAATAGTAACAAATGCCATTTTTGACTTTAGAGGACTTTAAAACAAAACCAACCCTCTCTTCTTTCTTTTTCAAACATTAATCATCTAGGGCTGTCCTCAGTACTGGCCAGAAGAAGGGATGCTGCGATATGGCCCTATCCAAGTGGAGTGTATGTCTTGTTCAATGGACTGTGATGTGATCAATCGGATTTTTAGGATATGCAACCTAACTAGAGTAAGTCTTTCTTGGGTCCTTCTCCCTGACCTGATTCAGAGCAAGTAGATAGTGATCCTGATGGAACCTAATTCTATCCAGACAGCAGGGGGAGAAGAATTAACAAACACTACATGATCTAGCCCAGAGCCACCGATCACCTTATGTCTTAGTTCCAGGACAAAGGTATTCCAGAGACAGGAAATTTGAAGTGCTGGAAGCTAGGTTCTCCAGTTGATGAGTACAGTAGCATGTTCCATCTGGAAAGCCAGATCCAGATGTAGTCTCTCAATCAGTTTTCATAGTCTGGGCCTGGCCTCAGAGCACATACGGACTTCTGTAAAGGATGATGGCACACCTTCTTAATACTGACATCCAGCCTAGAGAAAAAAAGCATACCGGTGAAAAGGAAGAATAACCATGACAACAACAGAGGGTACAACAGGCTAACCATCACAGGAGACTTCCATGTCACTATTTCAGGACCTGTGTGCAATGGGAAAGCCAAGCCTGAGGGAGAAGTCAGCCACAGCTACTGCTGAGTCTTTTCCCGCCCTTTACCTCCTTGTTCTGACTTCTGCTGCGCTGAACACTGCAACATCTGGTTCTGCCCAGCTGTGAAGGAGGAATCAGTGTTGCCACTGCTGTGCCTTTTGCCAGCAGCTGAGTGGCACTTGTGTCCCACAGGGGGTTTTCTTTCCCTGAGAAGTCATATGTGTTTTGTACAACAGCAACCTCTGAAGGCCTTTTCTTAAAAAACAGCCAACAAAAAAAAAACTAATAAAAACCATTTAGCTTTTAACAAGGTAGCAGAATTTTAAAATAGTAACCCCCATGACACAGCACTTTGAAAAGAGGAGGTTGCGTGTTTTTAAAGTCATCCATTTGGTTTAAGTTTATGATTGTAAGCATGTGATCAGGACTGTCTTGTTTTTTATATCAAAATGACTATATGTGTGTCTTGTTAATTAGCCTATATATATATAACTAGGAACAGGGGATAAACTCTTAACCAATTCTATCACTCATTTCAGTGGAGGAAAAAAAGGAATGAATTCAGTCATGTCATAATATTCATGTGTATCTTAGACTTTAATTTAAATGCAATCTCATTATGCCTACACATCTGCTTCAGTATCTCTCTAGTAATATTTTAACTAAGCAACTGTAGCTGCTCAACTACAGAAACAAACTCATCTGTGAGTTGAGCTCTCTCCATGGAAAGTATTCTAGAACAAGATTTGAAATCTGTGTTTCATTGTTTTTCAGTATATTGGTTTGGTTGTCTCCCTGCATGACTATGTTCTGGTGCTGATTCATACCTGATATTTTTATTCTCGGTATCATTATTTCATACTGCTCACTTCATTGTGAGTTTATTATGCAACTGGGAAATGAGAGTAGTAGGGTCTTTGCCCTACCAAGAGGTGCATGAGCCCCTCCGTGTGAAACTTAAGATACCCTGTATACAACTCAATATACCACATAGTCTTTTCCATATTTCCTACTTGGGATTCTAGGTTTCTCTTTCTTCCAACAGCATTGCTGTTTTGAAAGTACATAGTTTAGGGTAGAAGTAGAGTGTTCCTTGTCTTTTAAGGAATCTATACATTATCTGAGGAGGCTAGCATCAATCACATGACTAATCATGCAAATATCTACTCACTGACATGATGTACATGTGTCTGAGGAGAAGTACAGGATATAAAGTGTTTAACTGGACAATCAGACACAGCTAAGTGACCAGAGAAACCTTCTCTGAAGATAGGGGTATTTAAGCAAACATTTGAGGAATTAGTAGGCATTATTTGAGGATGAGATAGCCAGAGACAGAGTTTCCCCAGGATTCTTTGGTTCTATGTCATCACAGGAAAGTCCCCAGGCAAACCTGGATCAAATTAGCTATTCTGCTTGATAGTGAGATGAACACTATAGTAAGAAGTTTTCAAAACAAACAGGGACATCCTCTTCAAAGTCCCCATGGCAAGAAGTAAAGTGGCCAATAATCTACAGGTAGATGAGTATCTCCAACCTCACAGCTCCATTACAGGGAAAAGAGGTTTGAAGGCGAGGCCAACCAGATCATAAAAGGAGTTTGAGGTCACAGCAGGTGTGCGGAAAAACATTAGGAAGCCATTAGATCAAAGAGCGACAATATCGTTTTTAAACTTCAGCAAAATCATAATGCCTATAGTAAGAGTGGATGGAAGGGAGGTAGACGCCCATTGAAGGACATCACCAGGAAGGAGCTGTCACAACTTGTGTAGGTTGTGGCCATAAAGAGACAATGAATTTTAAAGACTTTGGAAAGTTGGACAGTAGGACGTGAGTGTGAGGTTAGGGGTGTGATGAAGAGGCAGCATCGTATTTATTTTCCTTTATTCTGTGACAGAATACCTAACAAGAAGCAAATTGGGTGAGATACATTTATTTCAGCTGATAGTTTGAGAGATACTGTTGGTCACCGAAAGGGTCATGGCATCAAGAGCATAATGCCACTGGTCACATGGCATCCACAGTCTGGAAGTAGGCAGAGTTGGCTACCTGGGTTCAGCTTGCTTTCTTTCTTGTTATACACTCTAGGACCCCACCCTGAGGAATGCTGCTGCCCAAATTGAGGGTGGATTTTCCCACTTCAGTTCTCCTAGTATAGATAATTCTTCACAAGCATGCCTAGATATTTGTCTCCAAGGTGATGCTAGAACTCATGAAATTGACAATCAATATAAACCATCACATGCAGATAAAAAGGACATGCCCTATGTTCTTGCTCTTACAACTTGGAATATTTCTGTAAAGGCATCTGAATTGTCATCAGCTAGACTCCATCCTGTATTAATGTCCCTTGTATTCTCATCCTGATGCCCATAAAATCCTGCTTTTCTCTCCAGCCACAGGAGGGCTATCTGATGGTACAGCAGTTCCAGTACCTTGGATGGGCTTCTCATCGGGAAGTGCCTGGCTCCAAACGCTCGTTTCTGAAACTGATACTGCAGGTGGAAAAATGGCAGGAGGAATGTGAGGAAGGGGAAGGCCGGACAATCATCCACTGTTTGTGAGTAGGGCAAAGCAGCATGCCCTGGCCCTGCATGGAACCTCAAAGCTCTTTTCCTCATTAGCCTTTGCTTTACTTATATTGAGAAGAAGCTGCTCAAATCTTGACAGACCTGCCATAGATCTTATTCCAAAATAGAACTCTAGTCCCATGCATGAATAATTTACTAGTAGTTTTAAGGGGTTTTTTGTTTTGTTTTCTAACTATTAAATATTATATACTTGTTGGGGTTATAGAGATGGCTCAGGAGTTAAGAGCACTGGCTACATTTCTAGAGGACCTGCGTTTGATTCTCAGTACCCACCTGGTGGCTCCCAACCCTCTCTGACTCTAGTTCCAGGAAATCTGATGCCCTCTTCTGATCTCCATAGGCATGGCATGCATGAGGTACACAGACATACGTGCACACAATAAAATTATAAAAATTATGCAATTGTTAAATGATTTAACTCTTTCGAGCACCTATGTGGACCACCTCTTTGATTCATACAGTTGCAAATATATTAGGATCTCCACATCTCTACATTGCAGCAATTTATGCCTGTCACGTTTTCCTGCTTCCAAGCTCCCGAGCTAACTTTATCCTCTGGTCCTTTCCTCTCTGCCCTTCCCATGTGCATACACAAATATAAAGCAGAATCCAAAGACATGGAAAAGGTTTTAAAGATAAATTGCCACTTCCAGATGAATGTGATGAGGTGATGTTTGAGTCCCCTGCAAGGTGCTCACTCTGTCTCTGTGTTCTTAGGAATGGTGGTGGTCGCAGTGGCATGTTCTGTGCCATAGGCATTGTTGTTGAGATGGTAAAGCGGCAAAATGTGGTGGACGTTTTCCATGCAGTGAAGACCCTCAGGAATAGCAAGCCAAACATGGTGGAAGCCCCGGTGAGTCACACAATCCTAGGAGGGTCTCAGTGACACTTAGTCACATGCCTACTTCCTGGCTTGGCTTCACATACACACGGGAACTCAGTCAGATGTACAAATGAGCCTTGCTGGAATTTGTGCCTAATAGGTAGACCATAGAGACTCTGCCTCCACCAATATAAATGCATTGCTTATCACGTGAGCTGCTGAATGAAGAAATGCTCATTTAATTTGAGAAATGTGTAGGGTTTGTTCTCGTTTCAGTCAGTAAATTTGTGCTCTAGCAAATTTTTGGAAACAGTTCTGTAAGAATAAATCCAACTAAAATATAGTCTTTTTTGCTTGTTTAAAGCATATTGAGTTAACTAGTAGAGTATTTATGCTCATGGATCACCTCAGCATCTTGGACACCTATTTTATTCATTTACTTCATTTGATCTGACTTATTTTGGTGTGTGTGTGTGTGTGTGTGTGTGTGTGTGTGTGTGTGTGTTACTAGGTATGGAACCAAGACCTCAAACATGATAGGCAAGGTATTCTACCACTAACCTGTACCTGCAGACCTGACACCCAGTGTTTTTGAAAAAGTAACTGAAGTTTATTGCAGTGTTTATCTGTAATCCTTCACTGTCTAATACAACTGTAAATTATCATCTTGCCCTTGCTAGTAGTTTTCAGCTTTTAGCAACTTTAAAGTACAGTCCACACGATATGACATGAGTTCTCCTGAGTTCCTAAAGCTTGTAAAGTAGGGACTGATGTGGGTAAGGCTTCACCGGCATGGAGCTGTACACCAAGTAAAAGAGACAGCTGTGGCCGCCGTCACATGTTTTACTTGAGGGTTACATGTCAGTACAGTGAGATCAGGTGAAGAGCAGCTGTGACACTCACAGAAGAATAAACCCAGAAAACCCAGAGCATCCTTGTTGCTTGCCCTACTTTATCAAGATGATCAGATAACAGAAAAGAAGAAGAAAAAGAAGCGATTCAGTAAGCTCCTGGTCTGTTTTTACCACTTCCTGCTCTGGGCTGTTCACACAGGAGGTGCATTGCTTCCTGAGACTAACATCTAAGGGTTTGTACTGTTTCCCTTTGACAAGTGGTAGCTCACTTCTCCCTTTCTGAAGTCCACATAAGGGAGTCCACCGAGGCCAAGACGATGTTGTCCTCTCCAGGGTGCTGGTGTGTGGGTTTGAGAGAGTTTTGACATACTAAATGGACAGGAGGTAGCTATGGCTCAAGTTTCACAGGTATGTGTAACCTGTCAAATGTACTCTGCCTGAAGCATCTAAAGTCCCATGAGGATTACTGTTGTCCTCAGAAGTAACTTTTATCTCCAAAGTTATCTTTGATATACAACCCTTTCTTTAAGTCTGTGGCTGAACAGCTGTCTTAGAACGTTCCAGTGAGTTACAATTTTCCTTTATAGTCATGCCCCACAAATCCTGACAGAATGCTCTGCTTAATAAACATGAATGATTAATTAAGTTTGCTATGGGTTTGGGCCGAGTTTGCTAGGGAAATTCAGAGTTAAACAAAATTGAGAGGTACTGGCTGGTTGCAAGCACTTTTTGAAGTTCTTTGGGTACATTTCCCCCAGTAGGAGCTAATGTAAAGCATATTTACCTTGGTAGGTAGAGTAAAATTGATACCCATCTCTTGGAAATTTGTGTTGCCATGCTTATTGCTAAAGACTCTGGATATTCTCTTTAGAAATAAGACTTGTTTTAGGTCCTCTGAATTTTGCTTGCTTGGACTGAATAGGAAATTTTCAGTGATTTACATGCCGTAAGTTACCATTTAAAACATAGTCTCTAGACATTCTTAAGTTCTTGATAATGGTTTTAACTCAAATGGTAGGTTAACAAGAAAGTTGTACTATTTCGGGAGAGGTAGCAGAAATCAATATTTAGACATAAATAAGCTCAAAGTTTTTGGTAACTTCCTAAATTAAAAAAAAAAAAAATTATGTGACACTCTGATAGAAATGAACTGTGGGAAAATGTAAAACATGAAATTACAAAAGGTAGTTTCCAGAGGGTGGAAGTTCCCTTGCTCTTTCTTTCTTTCTTTTATCTGAAGAGATGATTTGGAATGTGGAGGGAATCACTGGCACACCCCAGCAGCAATAGAAAACAGGAAAATAGCAAAGCAATCTAACAAACAATCCATGTGGTAGATTTCTATGTAGTCTAAAAAGACTCAGAATTGTGTGCCATAAAACTGTTAACCGTAAAATCATCTTGTGAACCATGGTCATTTTATTTACTCTGAGATAATTATTATTTCAGTCCTGCACTAAAATCGACTGAGGTAAACAAAGGTGATTTTTAACAGTTGCTTCTAATGACAGCTTGTGTCCTGGTTCTTTACATTTTTTGTAAGCTGGGAAACATTCTGATGATGAGGTATAACTATTTTAATCACATAAAAATGCTGGGCATTATATTAAATTATAGAAAATGCAGGGCAAAGATAGAACATCTTTTTACTGTTGTTCCTTTTTCTTAATCAGGGATCATTAGATGTGAGGATAAAAAATGTATGCCCAGATGTTCCTGTTATGTTCAGAATAAGTAATTTGCGACTCTTAAATAATCTAAATTGGATGTCAAGAATTCACGCAGATGCTATTATTCACTATTAGCCTTTTGCTAACACCTTTCATCCCTTCTCTTCTGACACGTTGCAGGAGCAGTATCGTTTCTGCTATGACGTGGCTTTGGAGTACCTGGAGTCCTCATAGTTAAGTGAGGCCATTTGCAGAGCATCCGAGCAGAGACCCATTGTCGCCTGTTGAGCCAGCAGCTGTTGACCTGTGACACCTGCACAGAGAGATTTTAATGTGGGGGGTGGGAGGCTTTTACATTGGAGAGGCAACCGTATTTTTCTTATAAAGTTGTGTATCTTAATAAAAAGGACTTGATCAGTTTCTATGACGGTATGAGAGCATCCACATTTTGTGCAACCCAAATTATCTTTAAGAAGAAGCAGATTCTGATGAGAAATGACCAGCATCTATACAGTGACCACACAGCCTTTTCTCTCCTGCTTTAGGTAGAGCGGCTACCGCACATTGCATGCACTTTGGAAAGTGGCATTTTCCCTTCCTTAAAAAAAGAAGAAGGAAAAGAAGAAGATGAAGAAGGAGAAGAAGAAGAAGAAGAAGAAGAAGAAGAAGAAGAAGAAGAAGAAGAAGAAGAAGAAGCTGCAGAACCTTAAAGTGGGGAAGAAAACAAAAGCTGTGCAAATTCAAATGAATTTACTAATTTCATTTTTATATGTTCAAAGTGCAGCAGAGGTCTATATAAATGTACAAATATATATATATATATATATAACTGGCTTATTTTCTTTTAATGTGCAATGATGGCTGGATCATTTAAAGTTCTTTTTAGAAAATATCATAAGCCAAAGACTCAAGTGTAAATATGTCAATATGAAAGAAGCACATTATATTTATTGGTTACTTACATTACTTTTTTGATGGCTAAAATACTACCACCACACAATCATTTTTGTTTCAGAAGAAAGGTTTTTCTTTAGCAAAAATCAATGATTAATGATTTTTGTAGATTATTTTTTGTATATTTAGTGTAAGTAGAGGATAAACTTTTTATTCATAAACCAGGAAGCAATGATGTTCTTTGGAGTGGCTCCCTTGTGTACATGCTTGTGAATTAAATTTATGTAAAACATCTTGGCGATTGTCTTTGAATAGAGGACCAAATTAAAATGTTTTGCTGAAAATGTAGTTTTTCCCCCCAGTTTTATTAGATAAATGATGGCTTGGTGGTTACACAAGAGAAATCCGCGCAGCAGAAGGCATTGTGGGTAGCCTGCCTGATGTGGACTAGCACCTGTAAGCACTTTTAAACTTGAAAGGAGTCGGGTTTCTCAGCCTGTGGCCTGGCAGTGTTCAGTAACACAGGATGGCAACACTGATGCTTTCAGGGACAAGGTTTAGCACACTGTAAGCTGTCAAGGTAACACGATGTTCTTTTTGATGCTTCCAAGCACAAGCTTTGGATTCCCACCCTAGAAAGTGTGAACAGGTTGATGCCCGATTCCTGTTACCTGCTTTTATGAGATTTCCCCAGTGACTTTTTCTAAGTGTGGTCTCATTCACATGTCCCACGTAGCTGTAACTTCACATCATCACCTTGCAGTTTGTTAGTGACTGAAGCATTCCCGTGTCCTCTTTCTAGACTGCCGGCCCATGATATGGTGCTTATAAAGATTTAATTAAAGTCAGAGTGAAATAAAGCTTTTATAATTACAACATTTATTGATTGCACATTATTTTCTCTTCTAAATTTCCATGTCTTTATTCCCAAATAAATAGCCTGTGTATAATTTAATATGAGTGTGCCACAAAAATTCTACTGGAAGCTATAGTTTGTTATATTGTTCCTTACGCAGCATGTCAAGTAGTCCAGGTCAGTAAGGGTGTAAATAGCCAAGTGTTTAGTGTCTTTTTAAAATCTTTTTCTTTAATTCTCTATATTTATATTGTCATAGTTTGTATTAGTTGCTTTCTACCATCTATCTAAGAAAACAGCTTTTAAAGAGCCAAGAATTCATTCTGGCTCTCACCAGGAAGGCTTCTGTTCACAATCCCTTGACCACTTGCTCTGGGCCTCTGTTGGTACAATGGCCTACCTCATGATGGTTGCGAGGCAGAGACAGCTCTCTCTTATAGCAATGCTATTTCCTCTCACGGTGGAAATTGGAAAGGCAAGTGGACCCTACTTCAGGGTAGCTGAGAAGGAAGACGTTGCCCTGTTCTTAAACGTTCCACATAGCCCAGCCAACACCAGCTGTGCTTTGCCTCCCAGCACGAGTTTTGGTAAAAACAAATGGTAGCAGAGATACCTGATGAAAAATTTCACCAACTCCTACAGGATTTCTTTACCTGGCAATGATAGCCATGGTACCCCTGAGGATTATTCTGATCTGCTTAACAAGGATCATTTCTCTTCACACAATCACACCAAACATAACTATGAACACAGCAACACACAAAGCTCAGTGGACCACGTAGCCTCCAGAACTTAAAGAAAAATGGAGTCCCTTTTGCTGTATCAAGAAATACAACATACCATGCTTGTATTGTCCAGTAGCAGGTTCATCAGAGTATGAGAGCCCTGTGTTTTTCTGAATATTCATGTTCAAAGATGTATGTATTATATCCTTGAAAATCTCCTTTACTAGACCCATGTGTGGTAATGTCTTGCTTAGCCGTGTCCTTCTAGAAAGAGGTCTTGGCAGAGCTCTGGTATATAATTGTGTTATATTTTGAGTTTAAAATGTCTCCAGTGCACTTGTGTGTTATAGATCTGGTTGCCTAATGATAGGCTTTGAAGAAATAAGTATATCATGAGCACTCTAAGCTTATTTACCCAGCAATCCAATAATAGATTCATAGTTTGATGACATGATTGAGAAATAGAAACTAAGAGTTGGGGATCTGGGAAGATGACTCAGCCGTTGCTATGTGAACATGAAGACTTGAGTTTGGATCCCTGGAGCTCATTGGTCAGCCATTCTATCAGAATTGGTAAGCTCCAGGTTCTCTGAAAAACTGTTTCAAAAACTAAGGGGAGCAATTGAAGACACATATTATATTGACTAGCTGCAGAGAGGGTGGAGAGGGGGGGGGGGAGAGAAAACACTAAGAATTGGTATCTCAGTGGAGAATGTGCATAACTGATAGCATGCCACAGAAGGGTATATCGTCCCTGGCCCCTTGCTCCCACTCGGCTCTGCTTTCTGGCTGCCAAGAAGTAAGCAGCTTTCCCCTGTGCCACACTCCCTGCCTTGATGTTCTGCCCCTTCCACATGCAGAGACAATGGCACTTAGCCACCAAGAAGCAAAACTTTAGGAACCAAAATCAATCTTTCCTTCTCTAAGTTTCTTTTGTCAGCCATGTTGTCTCTCTCACACACACACTTTTTGTAGGTAGCCCTCTCATTTACTGGCAGCTATTTCTCCTGAAATATCTATCATAACGTTGACTCTGCCGACATTTTTTCCTGTATGTAATTGCTGGGGAGATGTTGGAAATCTGTGGTCCACAGACACAGAAACAATTGAGAGTGTATGAATTTTAACCAAGCACTTCAAAAATATGTGTTGGTGTTCTAATCTGAGCTGCCTACATAACCTTTTTCTAGTGCTTCTAGTGTCTGGACAAAGAAAAGCACCTCCAAGAAAAGTTGCACACCCAAGTGATCACTGATGTTGCTAAGTAAACAAGGAGACCCCTGGACGTGGGGTGGTTAGGTTTGCCTCTCAGCAATGTTGCTCATGGGATATTCATGGTATTGAGACCCTGTCAGAATCCAGTCACAAGCTTTGAAATTTGGACATCGGTAACTTCCTTATCAAATACTCTCCACTCCCAGAAAATGGAGTAGCATCCATAACACTTCCCCAACAAACATGGCTGAGAGAATGCAAGAGAATACACCAGCAGCTCAGCTCAGGAAGACATGGTCTGGTTACTCAGGAGGACAACCTTTAGGGATTAACAGTTGCCCGTTTGTATTTCCTTTTAATGAGCTTCGGCTGGCATTCTTTCTTAACATAGTCAGAAATCAGTAGTCTGTCATACCCAACTGTAGTTAGCAGTACTTACCCATAAAATACTACCAGAGGTAGAAACTTAACAGCCATTCTAGATTCATGGTGTTTTAGTAAACTCCGATTTCATATAGAGTCTGTGTATGATTTATTTAATGCTCTCCTAAGTCAAGTAAAATACAGCTTATAATTATTAATTGTCCCTTGCTTAATAATCTTGACTTACTTTCATAAGGTCTCTCTATAGCTTAAGAAGGTTAGAGGAATGAGTGACATCTGACTGTTTCCACAGCACTAGCCTAGTCAAACAGCCTGCTGAGTTTTCGAATATTATCTCTGAAATCAAAAGGAAAAGCTCTTTCTTGGGATCTACCATAAGCTGTGACTCACTTCTAGAATATAAATTATCCAGAGATCAATAAAAAATGTGATAGCTATATAACATTTCAGCACACCCATCCTCCTTCAAAGTGATTTGAAATGCTAACCTGGAAGAGAACAAACACTGGGGAGACGCTGTTGCATCAAATCCTAAAAGAAAGTAATGGATGCACCTTCTAATCCACTGATGGTCTCAACAGACCATCTCAAAGCTCACTCTTTAAATGTTAAAATATGTCCAGTGAGGGAAGCAGGGACACACTTTATGACAGCTAACATCTCTCAGAATACACTTGTCAGTTGCACAAAATGATATACAATCCCCCAAATTTAATACAAAACAGTCCTGCTGATATACCAGATCAACTGTTTATTAAAAAAGACTCTGCTCTAAGTGTACAGACTTTAGATCACAAAGCTTTGAAAGAAGAAGTGTACTTAGAGACATGTATTCAGTATACCCAGATGAAGAAATGAGAAATTCAGATCCAGTCACCTCTAACTTGTTTTCCTAAATAGAGATTAGACTGTACAGGCAGGGAAAGGCCATATGTGATGCTTTGCTTGTGGAGTCATGGAGACACACCATCCAAATGGGAAAGTAGAGAAAGTGTGAAGGCCATGGTCCTTCCTCTTGTTGAAAAGATTAGAATACTCATGGTTAGACTCTTAAGAACTGCAGGGGAGAGCCTGGGGCCGTGCTTTATTTGGGCTTTGGGGTTTTTTATGACTACTTGGGTATTGTTACAGCAGGTGCCTTCACCTATTGCTTTCCTCCTGGGAATAATTTTCATCTTAAATACCCTGAATTTTCCACTCTGGCCTGAGAACTGGATGTTGGCTGCTCTGAGCTTCTCAGCTCTGCCATTAGAGGCACAGGTGCATGAATGAGGGTTATTGGAAATGGCCACTTGATATGGAAGACAGAAAGAAACGTCAGGAAGATGGCAAGTGCCTCCTGGGCTCAGAAATATGTCCACAACCAAAGGGTACAGCAGGTGACACCTAGCCTGTCCTGCATGGGAACACAGACCCATTCTGACTGACTCATACCTCATTGCTCAAGACAATGCAAAATAAAAAAAATCAGAATTTCTGAGATTTGTTAATGTTCGCAAGCAATTTGGGTTTTGAAAGCATATTAAAAAGCCACTAGTGACACCTCATAAGAGCAGTGTCTGAAGCTGGCATCTGGTGTGTGAGAGTGCCAGGCTCTTGGTTGGTGACCCCCATTATAGAAAGATGTGTTTCACTGTTTTGTCATTTATACATGTTTGAGAAGAAATGGGAGTTTAGTTGTCCCAAAGAGGCTATAACTGGATTTTCACCCACTGGTTGTTTTTGTTGTTGTTGTTGTTGTTGTTGTTGTTTTAATACATTTGTCTATATTTAGAACTGATAGACTGGGCATTAGAAGAGGAAGTACAAGAGGAGAGTAGTCAAAGTTCATGATGTAGGAAGACATCTTTATGATACCTACTCTGTATTCAATATACCCTCAAAAAGTCAAACATGAGGACTAGGGCATGGTTCTGTTGGTAAAGTGCTTGCCACTCAAGCCTGATTATCTGAGTTCAATTCCAAGCATTCATATGATAGCCAGGGATGGTGGTGGAGACAAAGAAATCTCTGGGTCCTGCTACCCCACCAGCCTAACAATACCAGTGTGCTACAAGTTCAGTAGAAAGGCCCAATCTCAAGGAATAAGATGGAATGCTATCAGAGAAGTCACTCGGCATTGACCTCTGGCCTCACATAAACCACACATGCACACACTAATGATTAATTAATTAAAACAGCAAAATGACCTCCCTGCAAAAACCGTATAGGCATTCTCTTGGAAAGTGGTCATTGTTTTCTCTTAGTTGAGTGTACAAAGTTTCTTCAATTGTAAACATTGCTCTTACTGAATTTGGATCCATTCATCACCACAAGAGGAAGCTGGCTAGGAAGTACTTTTCCATGAGGCTTCATTTTGTTAGAACATCAGAATTATACTGCTAATAAACATGAAGCCACCCATGAAATTAACAATATGAGAACTCTAGCAGCCAGATATATTTGGGATGTATATGGCAAGATAGTTTCATAAGATGACAATAAGCCTATTTGAGATTTTTGGCTACCAAGCTTAAATAAGTTTTCTTATTTAATTGTTTTTCTATATTTAATTTTATCCATGAAGACAAACCATATATAGATTAAACCTTAACTCTTAAAGATAGGAAAAGCTAGGTAGGGGTAGGTATGAGCTGGGCATAGATGCTCATACCTATAGTTGCCGTGCTCAGGAGCCTGTGGAAGGACAATGGCTGCAACTTTGAGGCCAGTCTGGACTACGTGGTGAGTTTGAGACAAATCTAGGCTATGGAAGAAGACTCTATTTCAAAAGGAGAATAAGAAAGGAAAAAGATAAGCGTGTCTCTGCTCTCTGGTGCCAGGGTGAGATCAGGAATAAAGCATACTTCATAAGCTCACTCACATTTCTCCTAGTCAGCTTCTCAAAATGATGACCAGAGAATAATCCTTCTGGAAATAAAAGCACAAACTCAGAAAGATCGTGTCTCTTAGCCATGGGATGGCCTGCGCGGCTCCAGTCACGAGTGCAGAGCAGCATCTGTGGATCACCCGCATCCCAGATTGTGACTGTGTGTGCTGACATCTGAGGCAGGTGCAAACAGTATGGGCTCTTGCCCGCCCACCACAGGAACCTGCCCTCTACTGCCATAAATCTAACTGCCTCAAGCACAGTCAGCAGACTGAAATTGATTTCTTTTCACCTAGTGTTTTATTCCTGGCATGATAAAGTATCTGTTAATTACTTATTTTCCAATGTCAAATTCTTTACTGCCCAGGATCAAATGTGTTCAGGGTGGGGTGGGGGGCTAGGGGAGTATTTTCACATAAGAAATCAAATGATTCATTTTCTCAATACAATGATATGATAGAATGTTAGAGAGTCACTGAAGACTACCAAATCCAATGGCCTGGTTAGTAAGGTTAAGAAATTAAAACCATGAGGAACCATATACCTGTGTCTAAAGAGTTCCACGGTAGAAAATTGAGGCTGGTTCTCCTTTGTTGCCCCTGGTCATTCCCTTATGCTTGATGAAAGGTGTTCTTCAACTAGAAAGGGAATGAGGAAATAGAGAGTTTTTAAGCAGTAGACAGGAAAGGGGAACAATGGAAAGAACATAATTATGTGTATATACAGCATTCTTATATCTTTGTTTTACCAATTGTATTTGACTATTTGAAACAAAAATATAACTGATATGAAGGAAGATTGAAGCTTAAAGTAGAAAATAGACTAAAATATTGGTTGTATTAGACAGTCATAAGTCAAATATGAAAAGTGGATATGCAGCGAAATCACTGGGAACATTGAGCCAAACACAGGCACAAAAGCATCAAAATAATCTAGATGGAATCCCACAAGAAGGTTAAGAAAAGAGATACATAAAAATAAGAATAAGCAAAAAAGAATGATATATTTGGGTGCTAACATATCAATAATCTCTTTAGACCATTTAAAATGCCAATGATAAATTTGAAAACTTCATGACCCAGCTTAAATCAGAAAAATACTTCATTGTTAATGAATTGGATGGGTTGAAATCAGGAAAGACTCAAGAATGTATCCCACGAAGTATACTACAATGACTGTAGCAATACCTGACCAGCTGACTTCTGAGCAGAGTTACCACAGCCATAGAATATTACGTTATAATAAGGAGATCAAGTCACAAGCAAACTAGCACAAGGCTCCTTGTGCACACATTAAGCCACAGAGCCTCAACATTCATGAAGTCAATCCTGATACAATTGAAAGGAGCAGACAAATCCATTGCTGTGGTTGGAAACTGTATGTCTTCTCTCTTCAACTCACAGAACTACTAAACAGCAAACTAGCTAAGATATAGAAGTGTTAAGCAACACATTGGATTAAAGTTTCAAATGAAGAGTCAACAGAATATACTTTATTCAAGTTTCCATTGTACAGTTGCCAAGAATATATCTTGAGCCATAAAATAAGGCACAACAAATTTAACCATATTTGAAATCAATGTCTAGAGCATTTGACGAAAAAACTCTCAAACTAAATTCAATAAAAGAAAGACAATATAAAGGAATCCAAAGATATGTATATTAGCTACATTCTACTATGTGATTCATTAAACAAATTTTAAGTAAAAATTTTAAAGCAGAAAATAAGAGTACAGCATATTTTAACATGATATGGAACAATGCAGAGCTGATGGGTAACTAAATACTTACACTTGAAATGAAGAAAAGTCTCAGTTATTGAAGTTCTTATGTTAAGAAAAGAGAAAAGATGAAGCCTACTTGATCATGGTGGATAATTGTTTTGATGTGTTCTTGGAGTCTGTTTGCCAGAATTTTATTGAGTATTTTTGCATCAGTGTTCATGAGGGAGATCGGTCTGTAGTTCTCTTTACTTGTTGCATCTTTGTTTGGTTTAGGAATCAGGGTAATTGTAGCCTCATAGAAGGAGTTTGGTAATATACATTCTGCTTCTATTGTGTGGAACAATTTAAAGAGTATTGTTATTAAGTCTTCTTTGAAGATGTGGTAGAATTCTGCAGTGAAACCATCTGGTCCTGGGATTTTTTTGGTTGGGAGACTTTTAATGACTGATTCTATTTCCTTAGGGGTTATTGGACTATTTAAATGGTTTATCTGGTCTTGATTTAACTTAGGTATGTGGTACCTATCCAGAAAATTATCCATTTCTTTTAGATTTTCCAGTTTTGTGGAGTAGAGGTTTTTGAAGTATGACCTGATGATTCTCTGGATTTCCTCATTGTCTGTTGTTATGTCCCCCTTTTCATTTCTGATTTTGTTAATTTGGATGCTCTCTCTATGTCTTTTGGTTAGTTTGGATAAGGGCTTGTCTATCTTGTTGATCTTCTCAAAGAACCAACTCTTTGTTTCATTAATCCTTTGAATCGTTCTCTTTATTTCTATTTTAGTGATTTCAGCTCTCAATTGGATAATTTCCTGGCATCTGTTCCTCCTGGGAGAATTTGCTTCTTCCTGTTCAAGGGCTTTCCGGTGTGCTGTCAAGTCACTAGCATGAGATTTCTCCAGCTTCTTTATGTGGGCATTCATTGCTATGAATTTCCCTCTTAGCACTGCTTTCATAGTATCCCATAAGTTTGGGTATGTGGTGTATTCATTTTCATTGATCTCTAGGAAGTCTTTAATTTCTTTCTTTCTTAACCCATTGGTGATTCAGTTGAGCATTATTCAGTTTCCACGAGATTGTAGAATTTCTGTAGTTTTTTTCTGTTGTTGAAATCTAACTTTAAACCATGGTGGTCCGATAGAACACAGGAGGCTATTCCAATTGTTTTGTATCTGTTGAGATTTGCTTTGTGGCCAAGTATGTGGTCGATTTTAGAGAAGGTTCCATGGGGTGCTGAGAAGAAGGTATATTCTTTTTTGTTTGGGTGGAATGTTCTGTAGATATCGATTAAGTCCATTTGAGCCATAACATCAGTTAAGACCATTATGTCTTTGTTAAGTTTCAATTTGGCTAATCTGTCTAGAGATGAAAGTGGGGTGTTAAAGTCTCCCACTATTAATGTGTGGGGTTTTATATGTGATTTAAGCTTTAGACTCAGAAGGACAAACATGGTATGTACTCACTCATAGGAGGATACTAGATGTAAAACAAAGATGAATAGACTGCTACACAACTCCAGGGAAGCTACCTAGAAAACGGGACCCTAGGAAAGACACAGGGATCACCCAATGACAAAGAAATGGAAGAGATCTACATGAACAACCTGGATGACAGTGGGAGTAATGAAGGGCAAGATTTGAGGGAAAGAAAGCTTAGGGGAGCAGGAGATCCCAGCTGGATCAAGAACAGAAAGGGAGAACAAGGAAAAACAGACCATGATAAATGGAGACCACATGAGAACAGGAATAGTCAGAGTGCTGGAGAGGTTCCCAGAAATCCACAATGATACATCCTCTGTAGAGTGCTGGCAATGGTTGAGAGAAAGCCTGATCTGACCTAGTCTGGTGATCAGATGGCCAAACACCCTAACAGTCGAGCTAGAACTCTCATCCAATAACTGGTGGAAGTGGATGCAGAGATCCTCAGCCAGGACCCAGGTGGAGCTCCAGATGTCCAATTGTCGAGAAAGAGGAGGGACTGTAAGAGTGTGAATTGTTGAGCCCAAGATTGGAAAAAGCACAGGGACAAATAGCCAAACGAATGGAAGCACATGAATTATGAACCAAAGGCTGTGGAGCCCCCAGCTGGAGCAGGCCCTCTGGATAAGTGAGACAATTGAATAGCTTGAATTGTTTGGGAGGCACCCAGGCTGTGGGACCAGGACCTGTCCTTAGTGCATGAGCTTGCTGTTTGGAACCTTGGGCTTACACAGGGATACTTTGCTCAGCCTGGAAGGAGGGGACTGGACCTGCCTGTACTGCATCCACCAGGTTTAAATGAATCCCCAGGGGAGTCTTGGCCCTGGGCGAGATGGGAATGGAGGGGAGGGGAGGGGGGGAAGGTGGCGGTGGGGGCGGGACGGGGGAGGACAGGGGAACCCATGCCTGATGTGCAAAATTAAAACACAAATATAAAAAAAAAAAGAGAAAAGAAAAAATCACAGCAAAAATAGCATGTGGGAGGAAATAATGAATGGAAATGAAAAGAAATAAAAATAGGGGACACATCAGTAGATTGAACTCTTATTCAAATGCATTTAATATAATTTTTAAACATCTAGCAAGACAATCAAAAAGGACTTTGTAAATCACCGACATGATGATCAAAAAGAACATCACTAGAGATATGACTGCCATAAGAAAAATGAAAGACTACTGTCAAAAATTATAGAAAAATGATCAACTTCTGAACCATGAACTGTTAAAGCACCTGAAGGATTCTAAGTCAGCACCATAAAGTGCCTGGACATCTGGTTTTCTGTTTTTGTTTATTTGTTGATTGTTTGTTTTCAGAAACATTCAAAACAGCCAAGTTATGGAATCAGCCTAGGTGTCAATTACCGAATGAATGGATCAATAAAATATGGTATTTAGAGAATGACATCATGATATTTTAAGGAAACTGGATGCAACATACCAACAGACCATCATCACTAAACTAAGTAAGCCAAACTCAAGATAATCATTACAAATTCTCTGTTATTTATAGTTCCTATATGTGTGTGCATGTGTGTTTGTGTATGTGTGTGTGTATGAGAGAAAGAGAGAGAGAAAGAGAGGGAGAGAGAGAGAGAGAGAGAGAGAGAGAGAGAGAGAGAGAACCCACATAAAAATGGCAGGTAGGAAGGTGCCAGGGGAAGGCATGAGACTAGGGACAAGTTGGGAGCATAAAGAAGAAAGGATGCAGTATGATTATGGTTCAGGTATATGATAGGCTTGAATTTGTCTTTATGAGGTATGACATTATGTACAATGAATATATGTTGATTTTTAAAAATCAACTAATTTATATACTCTGCAGAATCTTATAACCATTAAAGAAACTAAACTCATAATTTAGGTGGTCTTGATAGTAATTCCCAAGTCCTGAAAATTTCTTTGGAGAAGTCCATCAAACATTTGAAAAACTAATACTAATTTTGCACACACTCTTGCATCAAAGAGGGAAGAACACTGAGAAAGAAATTAATATTATGAAGCCAGTACTAACACCAAAACCAAAGACAGAAATAAAAGCAAAGCTAAAAGCAAGTGTAATATAACCCGTGATTCTTGCTTTAAATTCCTCCAGAAAATATTAGTAAATGGAAGCCAACAAAATTAAAGGTGAATTTTATCCATAATAATGTGAAATTATTTCCACATATGCAGAATTGAGTCAATATGCCAAAAAATCAATGTAAACCACCACATATCAAAAAGCCAAAGAAAAAACTTTGTGATAGTCTTATTAACTGAGAAAATCATTTAACTTAAAAAAGCCAAACACCCATAAGTATAAAAACTCTCAAGAATAAACCAGGCATAGTAGCACATAACAGTAATCCTAGGCCTCTGGAAGCTAAGGAAGGGGGTCACTGACACTTTGGCCTATATTATGATATATACTTAGTTATTTAAAATGTTCTTATCAAAAAGAAAATTTCAACTTTATATATATATATATATATATATATATATATATATGTGTGTGTGTGTGTGTGTCATATATGTGCTTATTTATGTATATCACACACACATATATACATATACATATATATATATAATATATATGATACATAGTAAAAGAATAAATATTGGGTTTGGAGTGTTGGCTCAGCTGATAAAATGTTGGCTGCTAAAACATGAGGACCTGAGTTTGAATCTCTAGGAGCCATCTAAAAAGACAGGCATTCCGGGGAGGCAGGATCAGCGGCTTGCTGATCAACCAGTCTAGTCAAACTAGTGAGCTCTGGGTTCAGTGTTGTAGACTATTATTTTAAGGTGTGTTACTTTTGTTTATGTTGCATTTGTTGAACTCTGTGATGCTGTGTTACTGTGCCTGTCTAAAACACCTGATGGTCTAGTAAAGAACTGAACGGTCAATAGCAAGGCAGGAAAAAAAAATAGGCAGGGCTGGTAGGCAGAGAGAATGTATAGAAGAAGAAATATGGGAAGAGAGGAAAAGAAGTAGCCAGAGAAGGAGGCCTCCAGGGGCCAGCCACCCAGCTCCACAGCAAGCCACAGAGTAAAAGTAAGCTTGACACAAGTGAAAGAATGGAACAGAGGCAAAGGGTAGACGGGATAATTTAAGGTAAGGAAAGCTGGCTAGAAACAAGCAAGGCTAAGGCTGGGCATTCGCAATTAAGTTTAAGCCTCTGTGTGTGGTTTGTCTGGGAGCTGGGTGGTGGGCCCTCGAAAGAGTAAAAAACAAACAACAACAGTTCAGTGTAAGAGTTTTTCTGAAAATATAAGGTGGACGCCTGGAAATCGGCTCAGTGGGTAAAGGCACATGTTGCTAATCCTGGTAACCTGAGTTTGCTCCCCAAATCCCACACACTGGAAGGGGAGAATGGACTCACAAAAGTTGTCCTCTAATACACACACACACACACACACACACACACACACACACACACACACATACATATGGAATCAGCCTAGGTGTCGTGTGTGTGTGTGTGTGTGTGTGTGTGTGTGTGTGTGTGTGTGTGTGTAGACAGAGAGAAAGAAGGTTAGACAAGGTCTCATTTTGCTTCTCCTGGTACTAGAATTTCTAGCACTTCAACACAGAAAGAAAGGAAGGAAAGAAGAAAGGAAGGAAGGATATAGAGCTGTGAAAAATAAAATGAAACATCACTATTTACAGATAATATGATTGTCCTTGTAAAAAAAATCCCAAAAAATACATCAAATTAATTAAATGGTTGACTCTTAAAAACAAGTAAAAAAATTAGTAAAGCAAGTTCAGAGTGTGAGATCCTGCCACAAAAATATTAATTGTATTTCTATTAGCATCATTTCAAAATTAGAAAGTACTGTATCATTTTAGTTGCTCTAAAGAAAATTAAATCCATGCACATATAGAAACATATATAGGACACAGATACTAACATTATAAAATCCTGATGAAAGCAGTATGCAGGTAAGTAAGTGGAAAGATGTATGTTTCATGAGTTGGAAGAATTTGCATATTCAAACTCTCAGTTCTTTCCAAACTGATCTAATGTAACTTAATGCAATTCCTATAAAAATCACAAATAGGAACTTGCTGGCACAGTCAAACTTATCTTAAACATGTACAGAAACCCACAGGATTGGAAGAGCTAAAGCAGCCTTGACCATTTGGAAGAATGTATTCAGTGTTAAGGATTATTATATAAATAGCGGTCAGGGGAGTATGGGACATGTTTTAGAAAAATAAACTAGAATGTTTTTCTGGTTTAGAGCTACCCAGGGCTCTTAAAGTTGGCCCCCAATCCAATCCCTAAAAAGTAAATGATAAACTGGAGCTCACCAAAATTAAGAACTTTAGTTTTAGGAAAGGAGAAATACCTACCAACTATGCATCTGACAAAAACTCAAGTATTTGTGGTATCTAAAGAACTCTCCAAACTAAAAATAAAAATAAAAAATGCAAGTTGGCTATACACCAACGACATTAGAAGAAACTTTACTGAAGAAGATGCAGAAGAAAATCATAGAGGATGCTCACAATGTTTACTCATTTAGGAAAATGTAAGTTAACATAACTAGCTAGAATAAAACTAGTGACCACATTACATACCAAATCCCAAGGAAGATACAGAAGACCTGCGTGTTGTGGTCTGAACAGGAAATGTTCTCCTGGGGCTCATTCATGTTTTGAATGATCCATGCACAGCTTGTGTTGCTATTTGGAAGGCTATGGAACCTTCAGGTCATTGGGAAGCAGATCACTAGGTGGACTTCAGAAAACTATAGCCATTTCTTATTCCAGCTTCCTGTGCTTTCCCCCTGCTGTAATGTCAACAAGAAGCCACCATATGCATCAATAGCCATGAACTCTACAATGGCTTTCTACTGTCATAGACTCTTGGAAACCATGTACACATCACACACACACACACACACACACACACACACACACACACATCATGCACTCATGCACGCATGCACGCACGCACACAAGCACATACGAACACAAATGAAAATAAATCATAAACTGTACTTCACAAACCGGGAATAAAACACACATAGCTGCTATGCTCCTCATTTCCGTAACTGGTCATGGAGCTGGGGCTGGTTGGCTTCCTCTTCATTGGTCACAAGACACATTCTATGTACTGTTGCCCATCAGTCAGTATTGCAGGGTAGGGTAGGTAATGCAAGTGCTAATTTCTAAAGGATCTGAAACCTTGATAGTACAACTTGGGTGTGTGGTTTGAATGTTCATTGAAATGCTACTACTAGACACATTGTGGTAAGAAACATTGACAGGGAACATACATTTCCCAAGACTGTTGTAACACACCACCAAAAACATGCTGGTTTCGTGCCATAGAAATTTATACTCTCACAGCTCTGGTGGCCAGAAGTCCAAAGCCAGGGTGACAGTGGGCTGACTTCTCTCTGCAGCTGTTCTGGAGGGTTCTCTCGATGTCTCCCTCCAAGCTTTCGATGATGGGCTCTGATTCTTCACATTCTTTGACTTTGAATATGTCACTTCAATCTCTAAATCTTCTGTGCCCCCCCCCCACTTCTTGTAAAGACACTTCCCATTAATTTAGGGATCATCTCCATACTCCAAGATGATCTCACTTCAAGATTACTTATTTTAATCAAAAAAGGCCTTTACATTTTCAAATGTGACAATATTCACAGGTTCTAGATTGTCATATTTCCCCCTGGTAAACCTTCAGATTTTAAACATGGTTGTTCCTGACTCCTGAAGCCCTATTTATAATTGATATTTAGGATTAATCGTCTATCAAATACAAAAACCAACATGGCTGTACATCCCCTTACCAATAATTTAAGTCCCAAGGAGGCTAGCAGGACAGATGGCAGACTCAACTTCCAGCTTAATAAACCATTATTGTGCCCTCTGAGAAATAAGACTCTAAGATTAATAATGCTGAAGTGTCAAGGATGAAAAACAGAGTGATCTGATTGCTTTATTGACTGTGATATCAAAGAAAGTCTGCCTTATTTTCACTCCATGCTTTAATTGTAGTCAAGCAGGGCCAGGAATCAGCAGAGCAGCCATATGAGGGAAACACTTAAATCTAGGAAGCTATCACTCCTAAGATATCCTGGATGCCGTGTGAATATGTACATGTATGTTTGGGTACATCTTTCTAAATGCTTCCACAACCTATTAGGTGAACCAACAATATACAGTCTATAATTACAAAAATATTTAACCACTCCATTATGGCAAATAATTCAGTCAGCTCTACTGAGTACAAAGGAAACAGTATTAGTCATCTACCTAGGAATCCATAATCTATTTTCCAAATTGGAAAAGTTAACTTCTACAGCATATTCTGTCTCATGGTGCTCAGAATAGTGACAAGAGGCAAGAGATTATAGAGCAAGGTTGTCAATCAAAATCTCATGCTTGACCACAATATGTCCAAGGGAATGAAACCAGATAGGGAAGGTAGAAAGATCAGCAAAGCATATATACTAAATACATACAATACATATTAGACAGTGAATATGTTTTGCAAAATGACTATGGTGATATGATAATCTTGGAAATTACCTGGTTGCTGAAAAGAATAAGGAGAATACTTTCAACCCGTAAACCAAAAATAGGAGGATGCTTGGTGGATACAGGAGTAGAAAATGTCTAATGGAGCATAGTGAGAATAATGATACAAGGTGAGGTCATCAAGAGTCTGCAGGCCTTTGCAAGTGGTGTTAAAAGTTTGGATGCATCATCCATCATTGAGCTTCATTCTCTGGTCCCTCACTCTGTATAATCATGTTCCATGAATTTCTCTGAATTAAATGTGGTTGATTTCAACAAATGTTTACCAGACACAATTTAAGCCAGGCCTGTTATCCAAGCATCTTTCTCTCCCTATATTTTCCCCTCTATTTCAAACAGTGTCTCTACTAAAAGGAAACACACAAATAAGTGAAATCCAAAGGCATCTGCTCCTGGGACCTTTCCAGCATCCTCCTTTGAGCACACTGGGTTGCTCATTCCCCTAAGTACTTTGGCACTTCATTTATAGTATTCATGAATTCAATGAGCTCTTTAGTAAGTAATTTGACTCAGGACCATGAGAAACAAAAAATAAATCTGGGTTTAACGAGACTATGGCATACATCCAGTTCAATATCACTGATTGAATATAAACAAAATATTCCTCCATCCAGTGCAAACTCATAAATGATACAACATACAAACATATTTTAGAAACACAGAGCCTACTATGAAAACCAGGATGAGATGAGAACTCTTATACAAAAGAAATCAAGACACTTTTTTTTGTTTGTTTGTTTTTGTTTTCAAATAGCCATGGCAGCTGGCTGTTTTCAAGCAAAAGTACCCAGAAGACACAGCTTCAGCTTCAGGTCCTATGTGTTGTGGAATCAGAGTCCCACCATTGTTGTGGAATATTAGTTTAAGATGCATTACATTCATTTATGCTGTGGAATATTTGTTTAATGATGCAAAGATATGTAATGTTGCATTTGTTTAACTGTGTAAAGCTGTGTTACTTTGTCTGTCTAAAACACTTGGTTTGTCTAATGAAAAGCTGAATGGCCAGTAGCTAGGCAGAAGAGAGAAATAGGTGGGGCTGGCAGGCAGAGTGAATACATAGAAAAAGAGAAAAGAGGGAGGAGAGAGAAAAGGAGGAGAGGAAGACGTCAGGGGCCAGTCACCCAGCCACACAGACAACATGGAGTAAGAAGGAAAGAATGATATATAGAAAAAGGAAAGGTAAAAAGCTCAGAGGCAAAATGTAGAAGAGAAATGGGATCATTTAAGTTAGAAAAGCTGGCTAGAAACAAGCCAAGCTAAGGCCAGGCATTCATATGTAAGAATAAATCTCCATGTATTTATTTGGCAGCTGGGTGGTGGGCCCCCAAAGAGTAAAAAAAAAAAACAAAAACAAAAACAAAAAACCAACTACACACCACATCTACATAGCTGAGGCCTGAACCATTATAGTCAGGGTAAGAACAGATACCCAAGATTAAATAACAAACTCACCCCCACAGAACCTAATAGGATCTAACTACTTCGGAACATAACATTCACCCGGTTAGAGCTTTTAGATTATGCTAGATACCTAGGACTGCCCTCACAATGTGTTGAAGAAAGGTGATCTAAAAAAGCAGAAACATATGCCTCCGTTCTGAAGGCTGAAAGTCCAAATCAAGAGTTGGGAGGCCCCTGCTCCCTCAGAAAACTTTGAGAGAATCCTTTCCTGCCTCTTTCTGCCTTCTGGCTGTGTGCCAACAATCCTGGACATCCCCTGCTTAGAGAAGCACCACTCCAACCTTGACCTCTACATTCATCAGGGCTTCCTCAGCTTCCTCTTCTTATGATACGTGTCATCATGAATCAAAGAGTTCACCTTACAGTATGACCTCATTTTAACATAATTGCATCTACACTGACCATATTTCCAAATAAGGTCAACGTCTGCAGATTGGGACTTAGCATATACTGTCAATGTGTGACACATATAGACAGATATCAAGTATACTCACTCCAATTATTCATATAGGAAGGTGCAATGAACATATTTGCAGACATATTTCAGCCATAGCAATGATATATACAGAATTGTATACTCAGTGCTTATTACTAGACATCTCTTTCTTGGGTATTTGTGTACCCATAAAATGTGTTTTACTGGTCGTTAAATGTCATATAAATGTTATTCTACAAGTGTGTGGCTGCTTATTGCATATTTACACCTTTTAAATTTCTGTAGGACATGGACTGCCGTGTTGTAATTTATTTTGTCAGTTTGGGGCGAGGGAATATGTTCTTGTCTTCCAGGAATGCATACTATGCTCTATGTCTTAGGCTCTAACCTCAGCCACTTTTTACTGCTCTGTGTTTCATTAGAGGATGGCCTCAGGTGACAGCAACACTAGAATGGCCTTGCTCTCTGAATCACAGCTGGATTGAGCCAAGCAAGGTACCATTAGGAAGTCAGTTTGCTAGAGGAGAAGGACAAGCTCTGTTCTTCTACAGGTCCGAAGCTCTTTTATGACAACCACAGTTTGTCTTCCATGGACCTAAAGGTGGGTAGTTATCCATCGTTCCAGGTTCCCATATTCCAATAACTACACATTATCCTTTGATGCTTCAGTTTCAGTGATGACAAAGACTTCCAGCTTTTGGCACTTTCTGAGTGGTTTTCTTAACCTTGTTCATCTCCTAACCTGGCTGGTGCCACTATAAATAGTCGCAAGTAGCTCTAAAGCACGGCCATCAAGTTACATTAGGGTGTTGGGTCACTCATCTGTTTGATGAACATACAGCTCTTTTGCCAGGGGCAAGTGGATTCCTGTGAGTATCAGACAAGCAATGGCTGATATCTTTACTAAAACATGTCAGCCTCTGGCATGTGATAAAAACCCCCTGACCTAGCAAATGCCTCCTTTTTCATTTTCATCAGTAACTACAACCCACAATGCCTCACCTTTGCCCCCAGAGTTTCAGCAGTACAGCCTTGCTGTCTTTTATCCAAGTGATGTCTGATCTCTGTCATGTTAGGGTCTAGACTGGAGCAGTGGTCCTCAAAGTGTTGCCCATGAACCGGAGTCTGCTCTAAGCTTCACAGTTATCCCGGATGAATCAGCAAGTCTAGACCAGAATGAGAACTAGGTCATTAAGTCATTGTTGCAGCAGGCATTTTTTTTTTTCTTAAAAGGATTATTTGATTTACTAGGGAACAACGTAGCAATTTACACGCTGGTGCATGACCCTTAACTCCATAATGCAGACAGGTCCTCCTACCTAGCAACTTGAGCATCTTATTGTCCAGCAGAGCATCATGTTGGAGTATCCCCATTCTATAATGTCATCAGAAAGAAGCTAATTAGGAGATGCCCCAGATGATGAACTCGTGACTGAGAGAAACCTATAGGAAAGGTTGTGATGGGAATCCTAAGTGTTAGCCTAGAGCTTCTGAGTGATAAACAGCTGCTTTTCTTTGTGCAGCCTGCAGCAGAAGAGGCCTAGCATTTGGTTTGTCTCTTTGTAACTGAGAAGAAACAAATGTATTTTGATACTGTCCTACTTGGCTTCTTACTGACGTGATAAACACTATGACAAAAAGCAAGTTGGGAAGGAGTTTAGTTTATCTCCTAGTTTACAGGCTGTTATGAAAAGAAGCCAAAGCATGGAATCAAGCAAGATTGGAACCTGGAGGCAGAGACCATAGAGTATCACCGCTTACTGACTTGCTCTCCATGGTCTGCTATCTTATTTAACCCAAGGCCACCTGACTAGGGGGTGGTTCCACCTACTGTGGGCTAGGTTTACACGTCAGTAATTAATCAACAATATCTTAAACGTACTTACCTAAAAGGTCAGTCTGATGGTGGTATTTTCTCAGTTGAGGTTCCTTCTTCCCAGATGACTCCAGCTTCTGCCAAGTAAACAAAAACTAACCAGCAAAGATGTGCCACGACGGTCCATCCATAGTGTAATTTTAAAGCTACTGTACTAAAAGGTATTTGGAACAATAGAGGTTTCTGCAGAAGATCCATGCTTCTCTACAGCTGATCTACCACTTAGATCTGTGTTCTGGGACACAGAGTAATACTTGAAGTGTTTTCACCAAAGGTGATAAACTCTGATGCCAACCATGGAGACACCACACTAAAGATCCTCTGGAGGTCTCATTTACCTTCTGCCAACTGCTCATTCTCACTGGTGAAGAAGCTCTAGTTAACTACTTGGCATTTGTAGAACAGGCCCTGCTGACAACAGCCTGGAACATGAAATGATTATGAGTATGAAACAAGCAACAAAAACTGAGCCTTATCTGACCCAAGACATTACAAACATAGATGCGTGCTTCAATGTTAAACACAAATGGCCTTTGGAAGACTGTGCCCAGGCAACAGAAGAAATCACAAGTACATTTCTGGCAGAATGGCTCAGCTCCCTCTCAATTCTGCACCTGCTCTTCACTGTTTCTCTCCGAACTCACATCCAGGGACTTGCTAAGATGCTGAATGTCTGCTGTTTCGTTACTCAGAGACCTGATTATTGGTTAGTATGCCAGTGTCTTTTCCATCCTCCTTGTTTCATAGGGCTTAGGACAAGGGTTGGCAAACAACTGCTTGTGAGCCACAACCAGCCTGCCACCTGTTCCACACTGCTCCCAAGCTAAGAGTGGATTTTACATCTTTAAATGGCTTCAAGAAAAGAAAAAAGAAAACTAAGAGCATGCAATATGTAAACATTATCTGAGAGTCATATTTGGGTCTCTGTGGCAGCTTGGCACAGCAAAGTTTAAAATACCAGCTAGCTGGCTTTTTATAGAAAGCATTTATTAGACCTGATTTAGAAGCCCAGAATTCTTACAAGCATATTAGATCCTATTAACGAGAAGTGCTTACAGGATATTGAAGAGATGAAAATAAGAAAACTTGTATGCCCTTACATGATAGAAGCAAACCTCACAAGGTTTGGTGGGCTAAGGGTAGGAGTTTGGTAAGCAGTGGGTAGATAATCTCTTCCAAATGAACAGTGACGGGATATGACCCCTACAGTTCGGAGTTTGCAATCCTGACAACTGTTCTCTCCCAGGCTCCATTCTCCCACCCTCCCAACGATTTGTGTGAGTCCTGCATTCCTGAATTGAGTCCTTTCTTCCTGAACATCTGTCAAGTGGACATCTTTCTGTATAGTTAGTTACCTTGCTCACTGGTATGACAAAATGCTTGACCAAGGCTTGGGAGGAAGGGTGTATTTTGGCTCAAAGTTTCAGGGTACAGTCCATCATGGTGGAGAAGTCCTGCCGGAAGGTTGAGGCAGCTGGTAACATTGCTTCTGTTGTTAGGAAGGAAAGAGAGAGAGAGAGAGAGAGAGAGAGAGAGAGAGAGAGAGAGAGAGAGAGATGCTCATTCTCATATTTCTCCTTGTTATTCAGTCCTGGACACCACCCCACAGAGTCATGTTCCCTACCATTAAGGTGGGTCAACCTACTTCAGTTAACCCAGTCTAGAAACTCCCTCACAGATTGGTCCAGAGGTTTGTCTCCTAGGTGACTGTGTATTCTATTAAGTTGACAAGCAGTATTAACTATCATGATTTTGTTTTCTATTGTTTAATTAATTTTATAGCTAGAGTCAAAGTATTGAGTTTCCAGAGATCTATATTTTCATACATAGGTTTTGATATCAATTACATCTATTTTCCTAAAATGTCATATTTAATTTTTTTCATTACAGTTGAATAAAATTGTACCGTGTAGTATGTGCCACATTTTGTTTATCCATTCATCTCTTGATAGACATCTAGATGAGTCTTTTTTCTTAGCTATTGTGAATAATGCAGTAATGAACATGGACATGCAAAGATATCTGTGGTTGGTCTATTTTTAGTTATAATTTTAGAAACCTCCATACTGATCTTCATGGTGATAGAGCTTTAGATTTTTACATGAAGTTTGACTGAACCAACTGGGAAAGGTGATAATTCAATTAAAATAACAAATCAGTATCCAGTACCCAGCGATAAGAACTGTGCTGTGGAAAAGCACATCATAAAAGCATTAGTACCTGTTCAGGGGAGAGAGAGGACATTTCCTTGAGGAAGTGAAAAGTGATCTTAGATCTGAAAGATCATAGGGAAGGCCTGGAGCTTTCAGAGTGGAGGTCTGGGGCTCTGAGGACAAAGAAGGTGTTCTAAGAACGAAGTGCTGTGTGCAACTCGTTCTAACAGAAGAACACGAATATTGCTTGTTTTGAATGTTCAACCAGCCAACGCCCATGCTGAGAGAGACCTGATTGCATTCTGGCAATATTTAGAGGTGGAACTTTTGAGAAGTCTTTGGATGGTGAAGGGCCAACGTGTATCCATCCTCTGCTTGTTCTCGGGCCCTCTTATCTTCTGCCGTGGGGTGATGCTTCAAGAGGGCTCCGACCAGAGGCTGACACCTTGACCATGAGTTTCCCGGCCTTTAGAAGTGTGGGGACCTACTCTTTGTAAATCATTCCATCTTAGCACTTGTGTCACAGGAACACAAAAGCGTCTAGGGGCTGGAACTTAAGAAGAAAAGTGTGAAACAAAATGGAGAGGCACTGTAAAGCCTTCTAGGCTGTGTTAGAGTTTATGACTTTTCTCTCAGGAGCCATGGTATTTGTTTTCTGTCGGGCATGAAAACTGCATCACGGGTAGCATAAAGACAGGCCTTGACTCATGAGTGGACAGGTGAGAGAAACAAGTATATCTAAAAAGGACAAGATGTTTTAGTGACTAGTACATCAGCAGGTTCACCTGGGGCACAGTGGCTGCTAATTTGAAGACAGAGTGTGAGGGATCTGGTATGGCAAAGGTTTAGACTTTATTTTGATGTTGAAGAACATTTCTCTGGGCGGCCCCAAAGGTACTTACCAGAGATGTTTTCTGTGGTAAGACTTCAATTGAAACATTGGATTTGAATTAAGGCTGAGAAAGTCTTGTCTTTTATTAATGGTGGGGTTCTGCGGTTCACGAAGTGAGAACGAGGCTTAAATACACAGGAAATTGGTGGCTTTGGTAAAGTAAAACCTTTGAGATGTTTCATATTGAGGAGCTGCTACAAGATTCTTTTAAAGCCTTTGCTATAGCATAAAAGATATAGGTAATGGAACTTGTGAACACGAGTGAGTAAAGGCCAGTTGTCTTAGGCCGTGTCTACAGTTAGCTAGGTCTCATGATCTAATCCTATGAATAAGGCAAAGAGAAGGAGGCTAAATGGAATGACATCAGTGCTTAGACACAAGAAAAAAACTGTTTCCATTTAAAAGCGTAGTTACTGTCTTGGAAAGATGAGCACCATCAACAACAAAGATCTGTACACATTTGTAAGTGGCCAGGTAAATAAAAACCAGCAATACACTGATCAGTATGTGTTTTAGGGCAGTGAATCCAGCATGCAGGTGGGTTATTGGGGTGTGTTCCCTAGAAACACTTACCTGACAGATGGAAGAAGGAGCCTTGACATGGAAGAAGAATTTAAGTATAGTGTGCTCATGAGAGCACAGCTGTGTGGTCTTTCAGAGCTGTCCCCATGAAGGCAAAGAGGCAAGGCATTTGTATCCTGGCTTCAACTTAATCATCTGCTCCAGGTTCTCAGAGGCACCTAATTCAGTAGAAAAAATGGGGTGACCAGCATACATGGATCATCTGAGTGTTAAGGGTAACACATGTATGACATTTCTCAAAGCTACAACCTTTACAAAAGTTTTTAGAGCTGTAATTGACACATCGGACAATTTGGCCATTCTAAACACACAACTTGATGCCTTCTAGGACATGTTTACAGTTGGGAAACATTATTTTTGTTTTATCCTACTGTGAGGCAGTTTCAGAGAACTTCCTTGCTTTCCCCCACATTGGAATCATTCTTGGAGGCTAGAGAGATAGATGGCTTAGCAATTCAGAGCACTTCCTGCTCTTCCAGAGGACTCAAGTTTGGTTCCCAGCAACCACTTTTGGTGGCTCACAACCACACATAACTCTAATTCAAGAATTTTGATATCCTGTTCTGGTTTTATGGGCACCTTCTCCCACATGTGACATATACTCACACTCAAACACAAATTTAAAAAAATAAAAACAATTTTTTTTTTAAAGAAATAGGTGTTACCTCATAGATCAATGAACTAATATGGAGATTTGATTTAGACCTTTAGAAATTGGGAAAACTGACTCCAAAGTGTATCTATGGGTTATATGCACTCACTGTGTGCTGGAGCCGGGAAGACTATTCAAATCACCTGTGATGGTTAATTTTTATTGTCAGTTTGACAGGGTTGATAAGCACCTAGAAGGTTAGCAAAACACATTTCTGGACATTTCTTGGAGGACATGTCCAGAAAGGATCAACTAACAGAGGAAACCATACCTGCAACTATGAGTAGCACCTTTCAATAGACTGGGGATTTGGATGGAGTCAAAGATGAAGGAAGAATCCTGTTAGTACAGGCTGTCTCTGTGTCTCTGCCTGACCACCAGCAGGTGATTAGCCTCCACCAGTACCTCCTGCTGCCTGAGACTTTGAGGGGGCTCAATTTAACAGCGACAAACTAGACTGGATATGGTGGAATACACTTATAATCCTAGCTAGCACTTAGGAGGCTGAGGCAGGAGGGTTATAAGTTTAACTCAGCCCAGCTTGGGTTATATAGCAATACCTATCTAAAAAAATGAATAAACAACTAACTAAATAAATAGAATGAGATGATTAATCTTTTTGAGGAAATGGTTTTCAGGCTGTACCATGGTTATTTCAAGATGCATCATTACTTTCTTTTCTTAGTAAGCCCTGGCTGGTTATATTGTGAAACAGTCCTAGATAATTTTATAGCGATCAGGAAAAAAAAAAATGGGCTGTAGTTCAAGTAGATGACCTACAGTTGTTATGTCAGGGTCTGTGAAGCTACAAGGTCTAGTCTTTCTCAGTAAGTGCTATGATTTGGAGAGACCAGACCTCACAGGTTTGAGAATGTAACCTGCTCTAGACAAGGTCCTCTTGTAACTACATCCTGGGTCTGATCCTCAGCCTTTTCAACTCACATGGTTCCCAGGTGACTCTCTCTTTGTCACCTTACCTTATGCTGACGATTAGTCACCTTCCATTTCTAATATGCCATTTATGACATCAATAAGTATCTGGCCCTGTCATAGTTGTAAGGATTTGTTACCCCAAATCTCTTGAAATTCAAAGACAATAATCCTGCTAGAGCATCAAAATAACCGACATACAATATCCCAGGTCACCAGTGGTAACAGCACTGCCAGTGCATGCCTGTGTTCTGCTGTGAGTGAGTGTGTCTTAATGTCACATGGGAGCAGTGGGGCTGGCCTCAGAATCACAGTTGCTAGTAAGTAGTAGCCTAGAGTCTCCAAGTAAGTTCTTTAGAAGGCAAATTCAGAGACTGGCACGTGCATGCTGTTTCCTGGGGGAGTACGTTTACTACAGAATGATACAAGTAAGGGATGAGGTGTGTAAAATAGGGGAACAAATTCGGACTGTCTTGAATTGCAGTAGAAACCTCACCTGATCTGATGGAAGTTTCTGGAACTGGCATGATCCTCCAGAATTAATTCACGTGAGCAAGAGAATAAAGACATTTCTCCTATAGCTATGAATGCCAGTTAAATTCAAGAAAGCCTCCAAGTAAAGTCTGAATCTTGACTTAAGGTGACTTCTTTCAGCCAAAGGCAGCTGGTCGAGCTAAATGAACCAGGAGTCACTGGCAAGCCACACACCTGGCAGCTGAGGAATTGAAGCAATTGTCCTGAACGCTTAGCATTTATTTCAGCTAGAGGCCACTAAAATAACACTCAATGTGTAAAAAAATATGTATATGTTTATATATTAGGTTTTGAGAAAAGAAAAATATGCAGAAATAGACAATCTTGTAATATTTGTATTATACAAGCTGCAAAGATAAAAGACCAGAAACACTGGGCCTTTGGGGCCAGTCCACCTTTAATGATTAATATTTCCCCTCTAGCTAAATTTGACTTTAAAGAAGTCCCTGAACACCATAGAGGGTTTGAAGAACCAGAGGAGACATGCACTGAGAATTTTATAATAATGCTATAATATACTTTGGACTGAGAAAAATATTCCAAACCGACACCACTGGTATTAAGAGTTCTGGATTTTTAAGGAAACACAGGGGAGCGACTCTTGTATAATAGCAAGTCGATGATGCCTTTGAAGAATTTTTATGAGTTTTGTTTTGCCACTTGAGATAACTTCTTTGCATAAATATTAGAAGAGGCATAGATTGAATGTGTCTTCCACCCACTAAATGGCCAACAAGCAATCTTCTTAATGTCTTCTCTAAGCCTCAATTTTCACTTCTGTGTAGTGGAAATAATGCTTCTCATACCTTCACAGGTTGGGTGGGATCAATCAATAAGTGGCTGGTACGCTTCAATCAATGATAGTGACTATTGCTTTATCAAATAGGGAATTTTGGTATCTAATGGATTATCTGAGCAAGGTCATCTCTCAGCAGATGATGTCCAGTGGAACAGATGTAAAATGGTGACCTGAAACTGAGTCTTCAGTCAGTGTCAACAGGGCTAACTAATGCTGGACCTGATACAACCAACATTGTACATAGGCACCAAATGAGGAAATTGATGTTCCGATTCAGATTTTAAAACATAAAAGTAGAAGTAGAGCTCATGAGAATTATTATATATTCCATTTTAGTGTTGAATCTTTTTTGTCTATTAATCCTGCTCTTATTAGCATTGATATTATTATTGTAACTACTGATACAATGATCTGATCTTGATAAGGAATGGGAAGAAAAATGTAATTGTTCTCCACTCTTGCTTTAATGGGCTTTCTTTGAACCTGCCTGCTTCATCCAATAATGATATCTAGGACTGACAAATTCTATAGATTTATGATAACCATCAATTTGAAGACATAATTAGAAAGCAAGTTGTTTAAATTGTTACATAGACCACAACATTATTTCAATCTATGACAGTAAAAATCTTTTCCTACCCCAAATCCAGATGATTGTGAGTCTCTGATAGAGTGCTTATTCCTCTTCCTTCTTCCTCCTTTTTACTTAATATAAAAATAAATAGATAGATAGATAGATAGATAGATAGATAGATAGATAGATAGATAGACATCTGAGGTAGCATAGTGAAAGAGAGAAAGGATAAAAAATGAGGGTCTAAACTTGGTGTGTATTTAGTTTTTTACATCTTTGCTTTTGCGATTTTATATTTCTTGAATACATTGGGAAGATAGGCTGTCCCTGTGTGGATTTCCTGAAACTGATGGTGCCCTTCCTTAGAGCCTGAACCTAGCAGGTATATCCCATATGCTGAACCTGCTGACCTTCTACTAACTCAGTTAATCAATATGGCACTTCAAACTGGAAGAATGCTGGCCATGCTCCAGCAAACTGCTGGAAAGGAGAAGTTGTATGCCTGGCTCCTGGTTTATAGTCCCTGCTATCTGAGGCTCCACAGATGTCACTTTAACTCCAAAATAACCCAGATGAGAGAGAGATTGGTGTCTGATTCCATGCTCATATGTGATCTCAAACCCCAGAGGACACCAGTTAAGATACTTAGAATTCTCTCAATGTACTTTACTGTAGTGCAAAGCTAGAGTCTGTGTGATTATGAAGTTAGCAAGCATGGGAGAGAGATGAACATTTCTAGATTCTTCCCTTTGATCACAAAATCCTCTATGTCAAAGGATGAGGTGTGCAGGTGGAAAAGATGCAGCTCTTATCATTTATCTACTGGGAACCACCTGAAATGACCACTTCTGAAAACCCCCTTCCTAATTTCTCATCTCCTCAACCGATTTTGACTATAGATGGTGATCTGATAATGCTGTGGTTGGCTGACTCTTCTTCTAAAGCTTCCTAACAGACTATGTATATTGGCTGTTCTTTAGCGCTAGGTAGATGCCTCTCATTTACAGTTTGCAATGTTGATAATTCAGCCAACATTTGAAAGAATCAGAAAAGATCAATTTATCTCCTGGGGACATTAGACAGTTTACTCAATCTCTTTGTTCTTTTTGGTACCTACGCATATGATTGCTTAAATAAAGAAATATGTGCACACTTCATAGTTGCTGAACACAACTATGTTCATAAGTGACTACCGTTACATAGCATGATATAGGTGTTTAACTACAGATAAATGTTGATGTATGTACATGTATTCATTTATTCAGCATATATTTGTGAATCACTTAACTGTTTTAAACACTTGGGAAAGGTCGATGAATAAAACAGCTTCCACAAAGCTCACATTTTAATGAGGGAGACAAGCAAAAAATGATCAAATGAAAATGTAATTATCAGACAGGATAAGTCCTATGGAGAAGGGACAGTAGGGACAGCCGGACCAGTAAATGTTGCTAAGTCAAGTGATAGAAGGACTACTGATGAGCTGACATTTGAGCAGGGACACAAGAAATTCTGCATGTTACCAGAAAATGTGTTAATTAAATTCAGCTTTACAATCTCCAAAAGCTTGATACTATTTTAATTCAAGCAGGTGACTATGTCTTATAGGGAAAGTAGGCAAGTCATCCTTTAAAGAATAGGTGAGTAGGAATTGTCTATATAGCATATGAGAAATTGTATATTGGTCTATCCTGGAGACCACTCTTCTTTCTTTTTAGTATACTTTGTGATTTTTTCTTTTGTTGAAAGGAAGATAAAATCTAATAGGAACTGTGGCAATATGCCTAGAGCACAAAATTCTTTTTAATCAGCTGGAGTTGAGTGGTACGTGATTATTCTAGATGTTGGCTGCTTTCATCAGAGTTCTTTCCTTGGCTTGTCTTTTGTTTTTTAAACTGTGGAGTCCATTATTTGTTGGTCAACTACTCCTGAACATGAGATTTGCCCTGGAGTGGTTGATGTACTTACTTGTCATTCCATTGGAGAAAACTGATTTTCCCTCTCTCATCAGGAATAAGTAACAGTTCTTCCATTACCCTTATCTTCAAAAACCCCTCCTTACTTATTGTTAACACATTGCAGTTCTTTTCACTTCAACCTTTTGCTTCACAGGGAAGCCATATTGATGTAGTTGTAAAACCTGAAAAGGAGTGGTCTCCAGTCTGCTGATGATACTGGTCTCTATTTCTAGGCTTTGGTCCTCACAAGTGTGCCTTAACTGTTTCTGTATCCTCCAATCTCTGAATCTTTGGGTAAAGGAACCAGAAGGAGATCATCTCTGTCTTCATTCCTCAGCTCCATTGAAGAGCAGATCATTTCCCTGAAGATGCTCTTCATCAATTTCCCATGGTTATGTATTTCCCTCCTTCTCTTGGAGCCATGTGTTGTGAGTGACTGCCCTCCCAGCCTAGTACCTGCCATCTTGGGGAATTCAACTGCACCCATAACAAAAGATCATCCTCACTGGGATTCCTGCCGGTCGACACCCCCTGCACAGAGGAGTGCAGAGGGTCAAGAGACTCTCCCTGGAGTATTGCTGTTCCTTGCTGCCTCTTGTGCTCAACTCTGCTTCAACTGCATGTAGCTTGGGGGAGGGGCTAGAATAGAGGTGATTCCATCCTGGGGCTAGCGCTACACGGTATAGGAATTTAGGGCTGGTCCAGAGACCAGTTTACCTTAGGAATTTATAGTCTTTATGCAAGACAGATTTAGCACTTCAATATTCTTAGGAATACTTTCATGAGAGCGTAATTATAGTTCAGTGGCCTACTATACTTTTCTATGTCTTGGGTTCTTAAACTCAGTGGTGTTCTAAAGCCTCTGAAAATACTTTATGTATTTTGCATTTGTGTGTGTATTTGTTTAATTGAGGGTATTATGTTCCTCCTGAGCTATATTACCACAGACAAAGTGTACCTAGCCATCTTATTTACTGAGCTCTTAGACATTTCCTCCTGGGAAAGCTTGCAAGTGACTCACTGACAGAGATTCTCAGGCAAATAAGGTGATGTACACCTGCATTCCTAGAACTTGAGGAGTAGAGGCAGAAGGATCAGTGTTCAAAGCCACCCTTGTGTGGTATAATGATTCTACCTTCTAAGCCAACCTGGACTACATGTTCAAAAAAGAGGGTTTTTAGTGATTTATTTGTTCGACTTTGAAAACTTCTGGATATAATAATCTTCAGGATTATATCCCCTCTGTGGGAGAATCAATAGTTAGACTGTTCTACACAAAGTGTGCATCATGAATTCACACTTGTAACATTTGCTTTGGCCCATTTTCAGGAGCGCCTAGGGTAGCACTTAGGTAGGTATCAATACTCTGAGTTGCTGTATGATTCAGCTGAAAGACAGACAAATGTGTTGACATCATTGTGTATCTACAAATGTACCACTAAATATATTCTGCAAGGTGTTGAAAGAGTAGCGTCCATTGTCATCTTATAAATTGTAACAATGGTGTTGGTATTGAGGACTGATGGGTGTAAAGAAGACTGGAAATGTGCTTTAACTAGGAGGCTCTGAACTTACAGGATGACAGCAAAAACAAATCACAAAGTAAAGGGGTCTATGGTCTTAGATCACACCACAGATAAAATGACTCAGCAAAATGCCAGCAGGCTGACCCACTGGAAGGAGGGAGGGGAAGAGCACACAGAGGGTTAATTTGGGGTGTAGAGCTTTTCCTTTTTTCTAAATATTTTTTTTTAAATTAAAACAAACAAGAGCTTCTCAAATGGTAAGAAATGCTATTTATCTACCAGTATCGGTTTTTAAATGAAGTGTTCCATACTGTTACTTTATCATCAAAATTCTAACTCCAATCACATGTAAGAGTTCTGAATCATTTAAACACACTATACATCATAAATAAAGAAATGAAAACAAAGTATCTTTAGGTTCTAGAACTTAAGAAAAAGATGAATATGATAATGAGAAAGGATACATAAGAGCCATGTCCTTCTCCCCTTTATTGGAATGGAAAATATAAACAGAATTGTACCTGTGGCCTATAGCAGATAAATGTATTAAGAAAATATATTGCCTCCTTACCTCCTAAGTTTTTGAATGGGGATCTCATGTAGCCCTTGAATTGTCTATGTTGTTGGTTGTGGCTGCTCCTGAACTCTTGGCCCACCATTTCCACCTGCCATAAACAGGCATAAACCACCACATCTGGCTTGTTCTCTCTCATCCCAGAGCCGCCCGTCTCTTTGCCCTTCATCCAAGAGTTTCTCTACTCCTTGCAGAATAAATACCTGCTACTTGGTTTTTCTGTGTCTGTGTAATGAGGTAAGGTGACTGTGCTTAGAGCTTTGATAGAGTGCAAAGGTCCCAGTGTCCTGTCCTTTGTCGCCCCTGCAGGTCTAAGAATGCTTTCATAGTTAACACTGGCCAGGGTAGCCAGCTTTGTTCACTTCTGGATCTCAGAACTGGGACTGAAGTAGAAAGTGATCTACACCTATCTTACCATCGGTTTTCTGGGTGCTCTCATACTCTTTGGCCTGAGTTGCTGTCACAGGGGAGCCACGAGGATTGAGAATCGCCTCTTGCTGGCCAGAGCACATGTACCATCAATAAAGGACATTTTCTCATTACCTGAGTGTGAAGTCAAGGGAACCCAAACTCAACACCATCTTGGGCTTCAAGATGACAGCTTCTTGATCTATAATAAAGCACCATCATCGTCTAATACAGTATCCATCATTAAAAAAAAAAAACACACAACAGCAGACTCAACAGTGAGCACTTATTGAATCCCTTGTGACTCATATGATGAGCAAAAGTACAAATAATAAGGTCACTTCACAGGTGAGAAATGGAGGACAAAGATGGTAAGAAAACTGTGTCAGGTTACAGAAGGCAGAGGAGTCTGCCTATGACAGAATCAGGGGTCAAGTTCACAAGGGTTTGACCACATCAGCCCACATCCCCTTAGAATGGCTGCTATTATGGCTCCCTAATGTTAGCCATCCTTTCTGCATTTCCAGCTCATACGTTAATAATTGTTTTCCTTTCCCTGGACACCAATTCATTCTTCCTGTCCCTTGTGATAGTTGTATTTCGGAAGTCACCCTTCCGCATGGCTGAAGCCCACCCATAACTTCTTTTTCCCTTCTTCAAAAATGTCTTAAGTTTGTAATTTTTCTCTCTAAATGGCATTCTGAAGATGGTATTGTGTGCACGTAGTGGTGGTGATATTTTTCTGCTGTAAAGTCACTTTGAATTGAATTTTTCTCTATGTTGTTTCCCATTCCACACATGCTATTGTCAGTGAGTTGTGTCTGTGTAGAGTCTCAACATAAGAAAGAGAATGGTCAAAGAATTTAAAGCTTGCTCAAGTGGATTTGAAGTTCCTTCAGATTGTAGCGAGTAGTCCTGCTAACTTTTTCCTTACTAGAGAGCAACGTGAGCTTCTTGCATCTTCAAAGTTATTTAAACTCTCATACCATTTGTTAAACATTTCCTCACTACACAGACTCCTCATGTGGAGAGTTCCTAAGAGCACTTGCATCCTGTTTTCTTCCCATAGGCATTTTGGGGGTGTGTGTGGCAAGAGGCATCTTGTATATTGTTAGAAGACACAATCATGAATGAGACAGCGTCTCTTTTCTCAAGAAACACTTTGATGTATAAGTATAGGGGTAGAAGATGTTCCAGAAGAATGGGATCCTCTCTCTAGTACTATTTGGATAACAAAAGAAATACGTATCTAAAGTTGTGGTACCCAATTTGTGAGAGTTAAAAAAATATAGGCCTGAGGGTACAATTCAATGGGAGAACACTTGCCTTGCCTAGAGTGTCTGAAGTCCTGGGATTTCTCTCTCTGTCTCTGTCTCTTTCTTTCACACACACACACACACACACACACACACACACACACACACACACACCAAGTATTATAGCTGAAATAATATTGTAAGTCCACTAGATAAAATAAGATATCCAGTTAAATGTGACTTTCAGATAAAAAAAATGCATAATTTTTGTTTTTAATTTCTGCTTACTAAAATGGACAGCCCTAATAAAGTGTTAGTTTGTGTTTAAGTTACATTTTATTATTTGTGAAAAATCAATGACATAATAGACATAGTATGAGAATTAGAATCAGCCAGATGTGGAATAAAATTGGACTGAAATGATGGCTTGTTTGTCTCCTCCATTCCCTAGATTTAATTGATGTTTTTAATATTTCTCACAACATTGGTTAAAGATCTCTAAACTTCAAGTGATGGAGAATTCTTGTTGCTCCAGTTACTTAGGAGGCTTGGACAACCTAGTGAGACACTGTCTCAAGAACAAATAAACGACAACCCAGATCTTTGTTTTTTGTTTCTGGGATGTCTCCTTTTAATTTTTCTATGTGTCTTTCAGGCATTTGTCTAGTTATTCTGGCTGTTATGTATCAATCTAACCCAAACTAAGCTTGTTCTCTCTGTCTCTGTTTGTGTGTGCGCGCGCATCTTCTGAGTATTGCCACACTTAGTGGTGTGTTCTTTGTTAGGGTCACTGTTACATTTAGAAATGCGCTCCCAAAGCTCATGTGTTAGAGGCTTGCTTACCCAGTGATAGGCCTTTGAGCAGAGTTTGGACCAAAAGGTCTCTAACACCACTGGTAGACTCTACCATTGAAAGTGCTCTAGCTCCCTCCACTCATGCATTCATAGCAGGATTGACTATTAGGAAGTGGGCTTGTTGGATAGACTGGGGTATGTGTACCTTCGAAGGCTATACCTTGTCTCCAGCACAACCTCTTTCTCTTCTATCAGGCTACCATTAGGTGAACAGCTTCCTTTTACCATCTGCTCTGATGTTTCTGCCCTTGCACAAGCCAGAAAGCAATGAAGCAGGTCAACTATGGCCTGAAACATAGGAAACCACAAGTCAAAAGAAACATTTCTCCTTTAAGTAGAATTCCTTCGTGTCATATTTAATCACACTGATGAAAACTGGTAAAACAGTAATTTATGTGTTAGACGTAGATGGCTTGTGGCTGAGAATTACCAGAAAGCATCTTCACCTATGAGTCTGTCATCCAGGCCTGGCTGGTCACCCTCTCTCCATGCCCTTTGCAAGTGACTACTTTGGGTTTTCCTGTGTTAGAGTCCTTACATTTCCTGTACTCTGCTGGCAATCATTTAAAGAAAAAAGGAAATAGAGACTCTTGATTTCTTAAATCCTGCTTCAAAAAAAAAAAAAAACCCAGATAATAATTCAGATTTTTCTAATAGTTGAGAGAGATTTCAAAACTCCCCTGGACTCACAAGAACTAGAGCTAGAACCCCAACTCCCAGTGTGAAGTGTGTTTACATATCAGCCACTATGATTGTTATTTTTCTGGTAATTATTAGCTAGAAAGATGGGTACATAAAAATATGGAGGCTTCAAAATACAGATATAAGAAGGAATCAAAAATTAAAACAAAGATTAAAATCAAAAAATAAAAATATCTATTTTTTAAAAATCACAGTTAAGAAATTTAAATAACTAGGAGTATGTTTCATAGTCTAGATATTTGATGATAAATGCAATAATATATAAGCAAAATATTTATTTCCCAGTCATAAAGGTAGCCAGTCATGAGGAGCTCTTCCTTTTTGCACAGCTGAGCTGAAATTCTTCTCCCTACAAAAGTTACTATTGTAACAAGGACTCCCTTGCAGCTTTGACTTTGGGTGAGATTATTCTTTCCCCTCTTTTTTTCACTCGAGTTTCCTTCTCCTTTTCAACGGGGTTTATATTAGGAAAGCCACCAGATTTAGAGTGACTTCTTTCTTATTCGCTTGCCTGAGAGATTTCAATGTATTTAGCTTATGTGGACTGGATTTTGGTTCTTAGCCTCCACCTATTTTCAGGACCCCACATGCCGGTAGCACAATTCTATGACGTTGTCCTTCACCTGCCATGACTGGAATACTTTCTCCACACCCGACACATTCTTTATTTTTGTCTCAAATCCTTACTCTTTCCTGCCTCACAGAAAATGCATGCAAATTGTTTAACGTTTTCCATTGTTTCCTAAAGAGAAATGAAGGGAAATATGGGATATGAACAAGGGCATAATGAGAGAGTAAAAACCACCAGGACTTGAAATGTTAAAATCCACAAAATATGCAAAATGCCTTGAGGCAGTAGAATATCACTGTCTCACAGAAGGCAGGAAATTACTAAGAGAAATTTAAATGATGTGCTGGAGAATGTCAACTGCATTTGGAATGGAGCGCTGGATTTTTATAGGAATTGAATACACATTTCAGTCATTAAAATGAAATGCTCTGAAATTGTTTCAGATTGAACTTTACATAGGCCGAGGAAGAAATTGCAATTAAATGTATCATGCCAAGTTTTTAATTTATAAAATGAGACATGGGGATTTCTGAAGAGGAAATAAAGTGCAAAGTTTCTCTCTAGAAGCCCTTTCATTTCTAGAGTATTCACAATTTTGGAGCACAATTATCTCCCCAGATCCACTCCATTAAATCCCTAGGAGAATGATGTGGGCAAGACCTTCAGACTTAGGAAGCAATACAGCTCCAACAGACTGATGTTATTGTGATCAAGTTTGAAACTCTCAGAATCCTATTCCGATCATTCCTGTTCCTTGTTGCTTGCTTCTCCAACATGATGGGCCCTTATCCTTCTGGAACCAAAGTTTTGTATGTGGTCAGGTCCAGAGTGTTTCTTCATGAGCACTCAGTAACAAAATCACGGTCTCCCTGTTGCTTTGCCATGTCCCCAGTCCTCAGGATTTACTTGGCATTTATGCTTGGCTTTTCTGTTTCTGGCCTCCTTGTGAGTCTGTTTTGCTTCTCCTCAGATAAGTGGTTGCCAAGTTTCTTCCTTAATTTTTTTTTAACCTCTTTGATTCATTATGTGGAAGAAAGTAAGCATCCTTGAGCTTGGTTGAATTATCTCGATAACAGGAAGAACCAGTATTAATTATTTTTTTCTGTTGCTGTGATGAAACATCATGACTGAGACAACTTGTAGAAGGCAGAGTTTTTTGGAAGGACGAGTCCATCCAGGCAGGGAAACACGGCAGCAAGGAATGGTGTGATAGGATCGGGAAGCTGAGCCCTTCCATCTTCAGACTCAAGCCCAGCAGAGACAGCAGACTGAAAGTGGGAGGAAGCTTTTAACTTTCAAACCCCACCCCTAGTGACATACTTCCTCTACCAAGGCCACACTTGTTAAACTTCCTCCAAAACAGTGCCATCAGCTGGGCACCAAGAGTTCAGATGGAGCCTATGGAAGACATTTCTGAAGCGTCATGTAAGACTTTAACGGTGACCTGGCCTTCTGTGGCTCCTATGCAGAGAGCAAACAAATGTCAAAAAAGCCTTGTAACCTATAAGTAAGGGCCAGCGGGATTTGTCAGCTCTTTGCTCGAAGATAGAAAAAGCATCAAATGTAACCAACAAGAGTGAGTCTGTGAAGGCCACAGGTAGGGCAGATAGCCTTGACTTTTGTGATGTGGATTTTTATGGCCTTTTTCCTCCTCCCATACCAAACCTTAAAGATTTCTTTCCAATTTCTCAGTCAACTTTGTTCTTCCCCTTTTGTTTCTTAAAAACCCCACTACTACCCTTGAGTTTCTCCAGACCCTAATATCTGTGTTCTTAAATATTTTTTCAACAGTGTGACACACAATAACTTGAGTTCTTCTTTGATTGTGTAAACTAAATGATTCTTCCAAATTCTCAGTAATTGTGCCCCCTTTACAACTGCGATGTTAGAATCTGAGTTCCTAGACAATGGTGCTTCTGAAGGGACTAGCTCCTTTTCTTTGCCATCCTTACCCTCTGAGGTCCTCTATTCTCATGTATCACTGCTGCACTCTGGCAGGAAGAATGAGAAAAATAGATTAAGAGGAATTTAACAGCACAGCATTTTGTACAGCATAGTAAATCAAGAATGTAGTTGGTATAGCAACTCTGTAATACAGTCAGGGCTCCTTTCCTTTCTTCATAATTTCTTTCTTTCTTTTTTTTTTTGCTGCATGAGTGTGTATTGTGTGCTAGTATATGTGTGTGTGTGTGTGTGTGTGTGTGTGTGTGTGTGTGTGTGTGTGTGTATGTGTGTGTAGCAGGATTCTTAAAGGTACTTGTTAACAAAATCAAACCCGAGGCCAGCTATTGGGGTGAATGCTGGAAGATCAGAGAGACAGAACAAGCCACAGCTACCTCACCTCACCAGTTCCTCAGCTGGTCTTGTTTCCTCAGACTACAAGCTTCTGTGTCCTCATCCCAATGGCTCTCAGCTGAACTGTGCTGCTTGAAAGCTTGAATGCTTAACTAGCCAGATGCTTCTAGTTTCTGGTCCTTACACCTTATATAATCTTTCTACTTTCTGCTGTCACTCCCTGGGATTAAAGGCTGGATTTCTTGGATTAAAGGTGTGAGTCACCAAGCCTGGCTGTTTCTAATGTGGCCTTGAACTCAGAGATCCAGAGGTATTTCTGTCTCTGAAATGCTAGGATTAAAGGCGTGTGTGCTACCACTGCCTATCCTCATGTTTAATATTGTGGCAGTCCTGTTCTCTGACCCCAGATAAGTTTATTTCAGAGAACACACAATATTTCGGGGGACACAATACCACTATATGTGTGTGTATAGGGCAGATGAACATGTTTATTTGTGACCAGGTAGGCATGGGATCTTTTTGATCACTTTCAACCTTACTCACTGAGGTAGGGTCTCTCACAACCCCAGATAGCTGTCTCTACTAGTCTAGGGGGCCACTTTCTCCAGGCATCCCCTGTTCTCTGCTTTCTGAGCATCCCTGGGATTAGGGAGGGATTGCTATGCTTACTCAGTGTTTATCCTGATGCTGGAGATCTGAGCTCCAATACTGATGTTTGTATGGCAAATGTGTTGTCTCCTTGCTTCTATTTTCTTGTATTACTAGAAAAAATATTTTAAAACTTAGCTTATAAAGTAAGAGGTTTCTATGTGGGATTTTCTAATGTACTTCATGGGTTGATTCTCCACTTCTGCGACTCCATTATAAAATCTGGTTGATTTGGGGTGAAAGGGAAACACAATGCCACTGCTCTGGAGTAGTTCTGGATTCAGCCAGGTACAGGGCTAGGATTAACTTTTATTCTATTTTCCTGAGGATTGTCCTTGGTGCCTTAGTACCTCCACCTGGGCCCTTCTTTCTACTCTTTGAGTCATCTTTTCTATTTCAGTAAGAGTCATTTACGTCTGTGGTTGTTGAGTTTCTGCATTCAGAAGTTCAAGAGTTCAAGGGCCTCTTTTAAGTTTGATTGTCTTTTTCTGATACAATTCATAAAAGCTTCCTGGTCTTTCTGTGCATTAACCAACCTTATTAGACAACAGTATACCCACAAGTCCTCTCAAGATAAACCACTTTTTTCCTAGTGTGTACCAGTGAGGTTGCTTAGACAACGCCCTTAGGTAGAGTGGACCGCTATTGAATGGATCTCTTGAGGCATGCCTTGAGGATAAGTCTTTAAACTGGCCATGGTTGCTGAAGCTTGTAATCTTAACACTCAGTCTTCAGGGCCTGGAAGTAGGAAGATCAGAAATTCAAGATTATCTTCAGCTACATAGCAAGTTAGAGGCCAACCTCGGCTACATATGACCCTATCATAGCAGGGAAGAAAAAAATCTGGTGACAGAGGCAAAGCTAGAGATTCATGCTGTCATCTTCATTATGATTTAGAAAAGCCATCATAAAGCAAAGTTAAGATTTGTGGGAGTGTATGTGTGGGGTTGTGCATGGTGTGAGTGTGTGTTTATGCATATCTAGGCACTCATGTGGAGGTAAGAGGACAACCTGTAGAATCGTCTTTCTTCTTCTACCGCAGGGGGCCCAGGGATTAAACTCAGGTTTGCAGCCAACATGTTGAGCCAATTAACTGGCTGCAGATACATTTTAATATAGATTTTTAAGCATGGGGATTAAAAGTAAGAAGGTTCTGTGGGAAAAAAAGAAAAGATAAGACTTATTCCAGAGCATGGGTGTGGGTTGCTCAAGAAAGGGTCCCCATTCATTGTCCTTGTAAAAACTCTATGTTCCATTTTAGTTACTTATGAGTTGTTATCTTCAAGAGGATAGGGAATCCAAATGAGATGACAGGGTAGTTCCCTCAAGGCTCCCAACAGGATTACAATCAATAAGCTAAACTTAGAGCACAGGGATTCAGGAACATGACAAATCTTTACTGTAAACCAAAATTCACCTGCTCCTTTGAGATTCACAGAAAGAATCCCTATCCAAGGATATATATATATATATATATATATATATATATATATATATATATATATATATATATTCAGGGCTTAAGCCTGGATCAATGCTATTTTAATGGAAAATATTTATATGCATGTATTTACCCTAATGTAATATTCTCTATGTAGCAAACCATAACAAAAGTTAATTGAGGGGAATTCTTGCTTCTCAGTTGGCAAGATGTTTCAGCCTATGTCAAGGGGGAAGTCTTGTTTCCTTCCCCATATTCCCACAGCCTTCCCTGTCTTTCACCCTGCCTTTTTAGTCTGAAAATTTCCTTGATTTTCTTTCTGATGAGTCACATTTGGGGTTTGCTCATTGGCCTGAGCATTTTCTTTCTTTGGAACTCTCTCTACCTGAAAGACTTTTGTATGAAATTGTTTGTGTTTTGACAAGTTATTTAAATTCCATTCAAAACTTGACTTTTTGTTGTTGTTAGTTAGAATTACTGTTGCTGTGATAAAACGCCACAAACAAAAACAACTTGGGGAAAAAAGTGTTTGTTTGGTTTACATATCCTAAATGATAATCCACCGAGGGAAGCCACGGTAAGAACTCAGATCCAGCAGGAACCTTAGGCAGGAGCTGATGCAGTGGCCATGGCAGAGTGATGCTTACTGGCTTGCTCTCCATGGCTTGCTCAGCCTGCTTTCTTATAAAAAGCTATGACAAACAACTAGGGGTGTTGCCTCCCACAATGGAATGAGTTCTTACACTTCAATCACTAATTAAGAAAATGCCCTATAGCTTACCTCTAGCTGGAGCTTATGGAGAGTTTCTCAATTTGTGGTTCCCTTCTCTGCAAAGACTCCAGATTGTGTCTAAATGACATAAAACTAGCCAGCACTGTTCTTGTTTCATCTCAGTTTGTCTCTTTCCCCTCATTTTATGGTGGGCAGCTGGAAGAAGCCCAGTGGTCCCCTCAACACTTCCTGGAGATCTCCTGAGGTCAATCACATTCATTAGTTACATCTGACACTTTCCACGTGTCCTAGGCTCACCTTCAGACTCGACCTCTCTGATATCACGTAGAGGAGTATCTGTTTCTTAACCTTCTAGGAACGGCTTCCCTTCTCTCCTCCAAGTTTCCCTGGAGCCCCTTGAGGTACCTTAACATTCTGCTGAACTTTTTTCCAAGACTTTTGATGCTTTCCTTCCTTACTGGTCTCTACAAGTTCTTCCACTTTCCCCCTTATCTGCAAACCAGTGTCCTCCGGTTTGGGTATTTACTACCAGGCTCCAGTTTGTGATGCTATATAAAGTTTGAAGAATCTGTTGTTTCATATAAGTACTATGCAGTAATGGATGGGACCACTGGAGCTCTTGACTCTATTGTTTCATAAACATGTATGGATCTAACTTTATGTTTGCTCTCTCTCCTGGTTTCTCTCCTCCTCCCCACTTCTCTCTCTCTCTCTCTCTCTCTCTCTCTCTCTCTCTCTCTCTCTCTCTCAGAATTCAGAAAGGGTGTGACTGTGTAGTTCTGGCTCATGATCTTATACAGTTACAACCAGACAGTGGGAGCAGCCAAAAACTGCACGTGGCTCTTTTAATAGGGTCTTAGCAATTCTCCATTGCTCTTTCTTTGTAGGTTACTGTGGGCTTCCTCACCACGTGTTGGCTTCAGATATGGACTTCTCAACTTGCTCTTTAGGGATCAAAGGTAAGCATTTAAGAAAGCAAGAATGAAGACTGGCTGCTTGCGTCACTGAACTTCACAATTTGCCAAGCCTGATAGCTGCTCCATTTGAAGGGTTCCGGGTGCATCATAATCCCACAGAGATTCAAGGTGAAGGTCATTCTGTTTTACCTCTTTAAGGAGAAAGGAAAGAGCATAATGGTCAATTTGATTTTGCATATTTTTAATTAGCAGAGAAAGCCTGTGCCTTTGGCATATAAAGATAAGAGAAAGGCACTATTGGAAAGATGAAGCTAGGTCCTCTGGGAAGAGAGCCTTTGTGTCACCAAGGAATAAAAGATACAGTTAGTTACTATGGTGGCAGATATGTCTAACATAAAAATTGGCATTTTAAATGTATATTTCAGTTTCATAAAACCAAAACATGCCTCAAACAGAGGCAGTCATGTTTTGGGCAAAACCATGATAAGTGTTAAAGAAACCACTCTCCGTGCTAAGGAAGAAGTATGGGGCTGATGACCTACCAGTGATACAAGGTTGGAAGATGCTTGTTATAGGGATCAGGGGTTGGTGAGAAACCCTGTTGGCAGTGGCCATGATAGCATATGGTAGATGGAAATTTCTCTGGCCCTGCCTTGCCCAGCAGTCCAGATGAATCTTTCCCACCTCCAGTCCCACAGCCACTTATAAAATAATCACTCAAAAGCTTAATATTAATTACAAACTGTATGGCCTATGGTTCAAGCTTCTGGCTACTTAACTTTCATCTTAAATTAACCACATGGCTGTGGCGGTACTGGTCTGCCGGCATCTTGTTGCTCCTTTGGCAGCAGGCTGGTGTCTCCCCTAGCTCTGCCCTTCTTCTCTCTGTATCTCTGCTTGAATTTCTCCCCCAAAATGCTTTATTTATTATGCAGTGGGAGACATACATATTCACAGCATACAGAAAGACATTCCACAGCACTTCTTCTTTTCTGTCTAATCAAAAAAGAAGATTTTAACTTTAACATAGTAAAATTATATAACAAAACAATTATCAAGCAAGAATTACAATTACAATATCTAGTCTATTTGTATTTGGAAAAATTAAAGAAAATACTCTATCATCTATCTTATTTTTGTGAGTCTAAAGTTTTATATCTAATTTATCTTTAATATGACTAAGAAAAACTATAATTATCTAGTTTTAAACTCCATCAAAGACCTCAGAAGAATATATTACCTAAGTAAACAAAAAATACATTGTAAGCAACTTCCAAAATTCTAGAAATAACAGAGACATCTGGTTGCCTGAACAGTCATCCAAAGTTCCTCTGTAACATTGGGGCATCTATCTTCAGCCTATAGGTCTAGAGTCTCTGGCACAGCTTTCAGCAAATCAGGAAATTTTAAGGACTGTTCCACCCATTCTGGCAAAGTTTGTCTGTTGCTTCTGCCTGTGTCCTGTAGAATGTCTGGCAGTTTCTTCTGTGGAGCAAGAACCTGAAGGACCATCTCCTCTTGCAAAGTTCAATGGTCACCTTCCTATGGGTCCTGCATGTCCAGTTTATACAACATACTGTCAAGAAGTCCAGGTAAGAGCAGTTTCTTGTCCAAATGGTTAACTTTTGCCATAAAGAAAGCAAGTTTAAAGAGTACCTACCTAACTGAAATATATCTATGCATGTATACCTAGAAAACTTAATTAAGTTTCTGTAAGTTTAATTATCATAGATCACTAATTATTAATCTGTATTTAATTATACATTACAATTTTAGGTGAGTTGCATAAAAATAACACCTTAAACAAGAGTATAAATGTATACACAGTATAACAAAGTTGACTTTAAATTGGTGTCAATAAATCAAAATACATAGCAATGTAAAACATTTCAGACAATTGCTCTTTAAAAATAGATTCAATAATCTACCCTTTCATCCTATCATATCTATGTCCCCTTTTTTTCTTTAGAAAGAGATTGCATTTATAATCAACCCCTTTTAAATAGAAATAAACATTCAACAACAATATTTTGGGAGTTTGGGCATAGCTTCCCATACCACTTTCTGCTGATTGGGGGTGCTGGCAATCTTATGAGAATCCTGGGAAAATTAAGAATTATAGTTAAATCTTGGCTGTAGTAGTCTGTGAGGCTTGAAGCTGTTTTTGATGTTGGATCATCTGGGACATACCTGTCATCAGAGACCTTTCAGGGAGTCTTGCTTGATCAAACCATATTAACCTAGAAGCAATCCATAGGGTCTCATCTTCTGTGGAAATAAAAGCAGAACCTTCTTTCCAAAGTAACGTATCATTAGACATAAATTTTGAAGACAAGATACCTTTAAAATATACAAATTGTTTTAACTTAGTAGCCCCTATGATCAAATGTCTTTCTGCAGTTAAAAATGCCCAAAACAATATAATAACAGGCAGTGTCCAGATTCTTTGTATAATTTCCATCTTTATGTGGCTTAACTTTCATATTATTCCTACTCCCTTTTTAAAGACTTTATTTTTCCAAAAAACCTATTTGTTTACATAACTACCTATATTCTGTTTCCTCTCTTTTGCAAGCCTACATGTAGTTTTACATATATTGTAAACCATATAGAGGTTTTGTGTATCTGTAATCATTTTTTGACCATTAATTTAAACTGCAGAATGACTAGGAGCAAAGCAGCAGCCCTAGCTGCTGGCTTCACCCTGCTTGAGTTTTTAACATGGTGGAGGTACATTTACCTCTAGCTCTGGGAGCCATGCTCACCACCAACTCTGGGAAGCAGTGGGTCCATGCCTCCATCAAGCATCAAGCAGTGTGTATCCCAGAACTTTTTTGTTTTTTCTGTTCTAGCAAAAGCTAAATCTGCCATGCAGCGTGTTGTGCAGATTGCAGATGCCGCTGTGTTCTGCTGCAGGAACCCACCATGCGTGCTCAAGCTCTAATGCCAGAGCACGTCTATACAATAGCAACTCTGTACTGCTAGCCCTCATGAGACATAGAAAGTAATAAGCTGCTCTTAGCTCCATTTTAGTAAGTTCTCTCAGGTTTTAGGTGGGAACTCTTGCCCCATGTTCCGCACCAAATGTAGACAGAACAGTCCTACCTTGCCCAGCAGTCCAGGTGAGTATCTCCCACCAGTGGTCCCACAGCTGCTTATAAAATAATCACTCAATGACTTAATATTAATTACAAACTGTATGGCCTATGGCTCAGGCTTATGGCTACCTAACTCTTTCATCTTAAATTAACCCATTCTTATTAATCCATATGTTGTTACATGGCTGTGGCATTACTGGTCTGCTGGCATCTTGTTGCTCCTTTGGCAGCGGGCTGGCATTTCCCCCGACTCTGCCCTTCTTCTCTTTGTATCTCTGCTTGAATTTATCTCCTGGCTGTAAACAGCTTTATTTATTATCCAATGGGAGCCACACATATTCACAGCCTACAGAAAGACATCCCACATCACATAGTGAAGCAAGGCTATCCTTACAATGAAAACAGAGATGGGACTCATCGCAGCCTATTCCACAGGGACATGTAAGCACAGGCTAAATCAGAAGACAGCACACTGTTTGAACCCCTCAGTTCTTTCTTAGCACAAAGATTGACCACGCCGGTGCACAGAAAACAGTCTTATTTCAGCATAGAGAACTTACCTCTAATAAAGTTACAGGTGATGCAGTGTCCAGCTGGGGAAAAAATAGAACTTTTTTAAAATTCTACTTCTGTAGAACCCATCATATCAGCTACTTTAGAATGAATACTCTACTCTTTAAAAACTGGAGAAGATTGACATTGAACTCACCTTCTGGTTTAATATATTCTGAGCAACTGTTTTCACTAGCATGTACTTATATTACATTCCTGATGCAGAGTAACTCCGACATTAGAACAGATAAGCTGAGTGGCACCCCTGATTTCATTCTAGTGTTATTATAACTCTTTGCTGTTAGGAGAGCCAGGCTGTTTGGCTTCCTTTCAGTAAGAAGTTGTCAGCTGATAGGCAAAACTTCAAGAATAATTAAAGACAAGGTATGTATACACCTCTGGGAAAATCAATCTTTTGCAAATGCATTTAAATGAATTCAGTATCCTTCCCTTTAATAGTGCTTATCTGGGTGTAACATTTATTCTAAATTTTGTTATGCCATCCAATGATGCCTCTTTAAAAATAAATTACAGTGCTAAAGTAACAGAAGGGGGTGATGGTAAGAAAGAAAGAAAGAAAGAAAGAAAGAAAGAAAGAAAGAAAGAAAGAAAGAAAGAAAGAAAGAAAGAAAGAAAAAGTCCCAGGAACATTCCCTATGTGTCTCCCCTCATCTCATGTACACTTAAAGAATGCCAACTAAATCCCAAAACACTTCCTGTTACCTGAGACTTCAGTAAAGTGTCTCAGTAAATGTTTAATTCATGCTTATCTCTTATTTAGCATGCCAGGAAGACAGAGATTTCTTTTTGGTGGGAGTTCATTTTGGTAAATGACACAGGTTAACTCAGCAGCTTTGGCATTTACCTAAACTGGGAGAGGGGAGTTGAGCATACTGGCCATTCTTTTGGGAAAACCAGACGTTGACACTTGGATTAGGGCACTGATGAATGTCAGTTCATCTGTTCATGTCACCTCTTCCACAAAAACACCGGAAGCTTATTTTTGTCATATTAGTATCCTGCTTGGAATATCTTCAAGAACTTGATGTTATGCTTAGAGCTAGAGACAGGACAGCAGAACTGTTTGGAGAATGATATGGAAATTAGAATTCTATCAGTTGAACTTACCATGTGATCTCCCTGGTACGGAGATATCATTTAGGTACTTTATTTCCTTAAAGTCTTATAGCTACACCCAGGGCGAGATATACGTCCCACATGATAACTTTCTCAAAAGATGAGGAAACCCAGATTCAGAAAATGCACATTTATAGTTTGGGGTCTATCTAGTGATGGGCAGAGCTGGGACTACATGATTTCAAGGTCAATGATTCCAGTTCTATTACTGTGTCTGGGCAGGAGCAGACAGGGTGGGAAAATGGTAATGATATGGATTTCATGCAAATATTCACCTACCTCATTTAATACTGATTCATTGAGCATAATTTGCCATTTGGTAGAATGTAGAAGAAGTTAGATTTGCACAGTTGATTGTAGTTACTCTCAAAGCAGACAGTAAAATGAAATGTAAATTATTCAAAATCATAGTCAAAAGATTTGGATTTCAATTTGCTTCCTTTGTAAAAGAGTTTGGTGAACATGGACATGCTATGGTAACACAAAGAGAAGACAGACTTCCAGAGGGCTTTCAACTGTGGCCCTAGTTTTTCCCTGATCTCCAACTGCAAGCTTATTGTTCTTGTTTTGAGACAGGGTTTCATTATGTAGTTCCAGCTGCTCTGGAACTCACTATGTAGACCAGGCTGTTGCTGAATTCATAGAGATCAGCATGCTTTTGTCTCTGTTTTAGTCTGTGCTCTATTGCTGTGAAGAGACACCATAACTAAGGCAACTCTGACCTCCCCCCCCAAAAAAAACATTTAATTGGGGCCTGCTTGAAGTTCAGAGGTTTAGTCCATTCTCATCATAGCAGGAAACCTGCCCTTTGTAGTTAACGACAAAGCACCATTTATACCTGGGTTGGGGCATATCTAAGAAGGTAACTAAAGAAGCATGGTAATAGTGGTTTGGATGCAGATCTGTGTTAAGGGTCGGTGTAGATGCCATCAGGAGAAGTTGTGAGTCTTTGGAGGTGGGTGCTAGGTTATAGTATGGCTTCCTAAGAAATTAAGGACCTCAGCCCATGCTCTTTTTCCTTCCTTCCTGGCTGATAGGGTGGAAAATTTTCTCTGCCATGCATGTCCTCCCATTGCTATGTCTCTCCCATCAAAGCACCATGGCAATGGGTCCACCCCATCTCATACTGGAACCTCCAGAAAATTAGCCCCCTTTTTTTCTAACCTAATTGTAGTAGACATTCTGCAGTGATGGAAGCTGAGGAAGGCACACAGCTTCTGAAGTTAGCCTAACCATGCACGATTCTTAAAATTCACAGCAAACCTTATAATGGAGATTTAACTACTGGAGTGACTTTGTCAGGGTTGAGTCAGATAACATCTGTTTCATACTAACGTAAGTCAAAGAGAGGGATTCATTTGAAACCTATTATGATATATCATGGGATTCATTTAACTGTTTTAATACCAGGCTTTTAGAATAAGGATATCAGAAAAAAAATACAAAAGGCAGTTTCTTTTTTGTTCTTCAGAACTCATGGAAGGCATCTGTGTACTGCAGGGTGCTGCCCTTTGGGTCCCAGATTAGGCACAGACCATACTCTAGCACCAATTTCCAAGCACAAACCAACTCTAATGCTAAAATTCTGGCTAACAGTCTATGGTTGCTCCACCCTGTTTCAAGTGAGTTCCCTTTTCAACTATGGTCTGGAAAGTGATCAAATGGTATACAGAATGATCTGATTATTCCAAGAGAAAGACAGTTATAAGGAATAGGATTGAACAGATAGATAATAACACTTAAAAGGGCATCTGTGGTAATATTGTGTCCCCTAATATAGTATGCACCCTAATAAACTTATCTGGGGTCAGCCACTAGATAGATGTAGAGACCAGAAAATGGTGGCACACATAACACCTTTAATCCTCGTGTTCTGGAGGCAGAGATCCATCTGGATCTCTGTGAGTTCCAAGCCACACTGGAAACAGCCAGGCATGGTGGCACACTCCTTTAATCCCAGGACTTGAGATATCATGTCTAGCTTGGGAAAGACACATGTCTTTAATCCCAGAAAGTGTTGGTAAGAAGCAGAAAGGTATATAAGGTGTGAGGACCAGGGACTAGAGGCTTTTTAGGCTTTTTAAGCTTTTAGGTTTTTAGCAGTAGGTCAGCTGAGATCCATTCGGATGAGGACTCAGAGGCTTCCAATCTGAGGAAACAAGATCAGCTGAGAAGTTGGCAAGGTGAGGTTGGATATGGCTTCTTCTGTTTCTCTGATCTTTCAGTGTTCACCCCAATACCTGGCTCTGGGTTTGTCTTTATTAATAAAACCTTTTAAGATTCATGTTAAGGTCATCATTCCAAGGAACTGTGACAGGAAATCACTTGTGGCTGCTGATTTGTGTGTGTGGGGTGTGTGTGAAAGACAAAGTACAGTGCCATACCTTCAAGATGCTACTGCCTGCTTCCCATCTTGTGCTAGTCAGTCAGCTCTGTAAACTGTATCATTAGTTTTGCCATGGGCTATTGGTGTCCAAAACATTTTTAACTGATGCAAAGTTTGGCACCCAAACATCCTGCTACGTCAAATTGATTCAGAATATTACTGGAGGACTAACTGTCTTCTTTTTACTTGGACTCGTGTACCACAGTTTTGGGGCTTACATGTTGTGTAGTTTGTGAACTTAGTGGTTATTTTTGAGGTTAGGCAATGCAACAGTTTGTGCCGCAGGCTTTGTTTTCTCTGGAAAGCTAACTCTTTTAGATGATTTGTTTGCTTACTTCTATCCATCTCCATTCCCTAGGCTTTGTAGAATAGATTTCAGCATGAGTGCTCCTGTAGAATATAATTCTTAATTATCATCTTAGCCATGGAGCTATCTTCTTTTCCATAGACTTGAGTTTAGATGTTCTGACCTGACCATCAACTGAATGGTTTCTGTCTTGTACTGTGATTGAAGGCCATCTAAAGCCATTGCCTGGCAATGATTCATTTGAAGTCATTGGCTGCACACAACAGAAACCTGCTCTGGCTTAAGCAAAAATAAAATTTATGTTATGGACATTGAAGAGTTGATTCAAATATGGAAGCATCAGATTTAGAATGCAACTTCATGGCAAGAGGTAATGCACTGTCTTGTCTGAGTATTGCAAGACACTAAATGAATGCACACCATCTATCTCTCTTTCTCATTCTATGCTCATCATTAGTTTCCCAGGGAGAGGATATGGCTCTAATATTGGTCATATGATTCCCTCTTGAGTCAGACAGAAGGACTCTTCACTAACCATCTGAATGGAGACTAATAAGAGGGCACCATTAATCATGGCTTTTTGTTTTTTTTGTTTTTTGTTTTGTTTTGTTTTTGCCATAGGCAACATCTACCTGCCATGAGGAGAAGAGCTTCAGACAATATGGGGCTTGGTGGGAGACTGTGATAAAGACTGGAGAAATGTATTATACATGTTCAATTGTAGTAAATTACTTTTATTGACAGAAATTGTGTTGTCTATCCAGTCTTCATCACTGTCCTCCACCATGCCCCACATTGTTCAAAATCCTTGTCTTCATACGTATTTTCACCAGTCATAAATTAGGAATTTCTGTCCTTTAAATATTGGAATAAGTTTGCCCAATTTTCTTTTCTACATTTTCCTTCCTTGAGTTGTTTCCTTTCTGGAAGATTGGCATAAAGTGCAGTGCAGTGTCACAGCATCACAGTGTCTCAGTGTCTCACTGTTTTGTTCTTCCCCATCCGCACATCTCCAGCAGAGCACTGTACCTTTCATGGGCCAAGGCTGTCTCCCAGGTGGAGTCTTGAAGGTCTGACTTGTGGTAGAGGCTGTACATCTTTCTAATAATTGATCCTGGCACTGCAGCTCTTTCAACTGTCGATGCCAACTTCTAAACTTTGGAGATGGTGGTTCATGGTCAATGATACATATGGTCTTTAGCCCAATGGGACAATCATGAGGTCATCTTCATTTTGTTTTCCATTGTTTTTTCCAAAAGGGGGGTTGTGTTATACCTATGTGCTACCTCAACAAAAGCTTGGAAAGGGTAAGATATGGTTCTTCCAAAGCAAACTTGCTAATGATAGGGCAAGAAGATCCACTCTAATGAACCATTATAATGAAATTTCAATAGATGGGGGATTGATACTATGGGAACTAGATTCTGAAAATGTTTATTAACAATCCAGTAGCTCCTCAGGTTCACCTTTGCATAAAAGATAAAGATATGCTTATAAAATATTGTAGTTGAAATTTTATCTATATTTACTATTTTGTTTCAACACAATAGACCTTCAAAAAACATATGCAGCTTCCCTACTTTGAAAAGCAAAGAATGCAGAAAATGCAGAGCATAGCAGAGGATGGTGTTTGGGTGCATTTAGAAGTTTTTTCCTTCCACTGGTTAGTTGATATGCTATATTGAATGAGGGAGTCATGACAGAAAGTTTACAAAGTGACAAGAAAAGGGAGTCTAAGGTTTTTTTAGTGTCTTCACAAACATATCTTGGTGTAGCTATGTTAAGTCTTAGTCCCTACCATTTCCCCCTAGCCTTTCATGAAGGGGTCTGAAAGAAATGTTTTCTCCAGGTTAAGTATATAGAAGCACATAGTTCTTGATTGCCATTAACAGTCAATACTGGTACATAGAACATAGGATTGATGTGGAAAATGTAAGGCATAAAATCTTACAGCACAGAAAAACACCAATATTCCATTTGTGGCCACAATTTACTTCAAATTCAGATTGAATACTGCCTAGAATTTGTAACTAGAATTTACATTCTTAATTCCTCTGAGAATTCCCTCCATGAGACAGATCTCCCAGCCTTGGCCTGTGTCCACTCCTGGTCATAATTTTCTCTGTCATTTTGAGTGGAAAACATGAACAATGGAAGTAGAACTCAGCCTGGCTCAGTTTCAGAAGATTCCACTAAATACAACAAGTATGTGGATACTATTCAGTTGTCTTTAAAAAATATGTCTTAGCATAGTGTTATGAGACATGGAACATATGCTATAAAATTGGACACAGATCCTCCCCCATAAGGAAGTGTGTTCCATAAATAGAGGAGAAAGTGTGCAAAATTCACACAATAAGATGCATTTGGGCCATGGGAATTCTGAGAGGGAGTTGGACAGTTTGAAGATGAGGAAAGCCTTCACAGTAGTGAATGATTAGTAACTCTTCTTCTTTCCTTTGTTTTCTTGAGACCTGGTCTCACTGCATAGCCCTGTCTGTACCAGAAGTTGTTATGTAGAGCAGGCCAGCCTCCATTTTACAGCAATCCTCCTGAATCTGACTCCCAAGAGCTAGGATTTACAGATGCATGCTTTAGCAAAGATCACTGTCTTTTTTTTTCTACAGAAAAACATTATTACTTATTATTTCACAAATTGGAAAACACATGTAGTGTACTTTGGTCATATCCTTCTGCCCTGATATTTTCTTCCTACTCAATCCCCTTCTTATCCTCAATGAATCCCCTTCTTACTTCCATGTAATTATTATTTTGTGAGTGTGCCCACTATATTTAAGAAGAATTGTTTGCATGAGGATGAGTAGGGAGTTATTGAAAGGTAATTTACTTGTGGCTAGAACACCAAGGAATATGATTCCCCTTGCCTTTTCAACGATCAACCACCTATCATGGGGTTCTCCCCCTGTCCTTGTTGGAATGTCAGGGTGCCCAGTGATGGGCAGGTATTATGCAGATTGCCGTGGCTGCTCTAATTTCATAGGTAGGAAGGCTGTGTCAGAGAGGCTGTGACAGAGAACAGTATTTCACAAAGTTCTTTTCTATCCTCTGTCTTTTACATTTTTTTTCTATTCCCTCCTTCCACAATGTTTCATGGAGGGCATTATATGCATTCTGATAAGTGAATCTAGGTGACATCTTACCCTCTACACAGTGTTGACTCTTCCCTGGGGAATCGTGACATACTCTCTTCTTTATCCATGTGCTTTATTACATTATCTAGTGTGCCCACTTCACCTTTTCAGTGTTGAACTTTTAGGTAGGTTTTGTGCATGCCATCATGGTCTTGGGCAGTTCATATGTGCACCAACCCTGTTGTGTAGCTGATATTTTCCTGGTCCTGCCTGGCTCCTGTGGTCCTGCAGTCCCTTGGACCCAAGTAAACACACAGAGGCTTATATTAATTAAAACTGCTCAGGCCTACCACTGGCTAGCTCTTACATTTAAACTAACCCATAATTCTTATTTATGTTTAGGCACGTGGCTTGGTACCTTTTCTCAGTTCTGCTTTCACATCTTGCTTCCCCTGTGTCTGGCTGGCGACTCCTGACTCAGCCTTTCTGTTCCCAGAATTCTCCTATCTGCTTATCCCACCTCTTATACTTCCTGCCTGGCTACTGGCCAGTCAGCATATTATTCATCAACCAAATCAGAACAACACACATTCACAGCATACAGAAAGACATCCCCAGCACTGTTGTGTCTGGAAAGTGCCTTTTCTATGGAGTTGTCCCAACCTCTAGCTCTTACAGTCTTTCCATCTCCTCTTCCAAGTAAATCCCTGAGATAAAAATAATTTTTGTAGGTCTGAATGCTCCACATATTCATATGTTAATGAGCACTTCAATATTTTTTATAGCAGAACTTAATTATTAACTGGGGATTTATTTTAATTTTTAAGAGAGGGTTTCATGGACCACAAGTTGGCTTCAAACTTGCAATGTAGAAGATGATGACCTTGAACTCCTGATCCTTCTGCCTGCTCAATCTGCCAAGTTCTGTGATCACAGGCACCATATCCAGATTAATTTTTAATTTAAAACTCATGGATCTCTTCTGTATTATAGAAAAGTTAATTAAGAATCTCACTGCTAAGTGACTTAATCCAGAGCTTATAAATGGGATGATGCCTAAGCAGTGCTTCCTTGAATATAGTTCCTCATGTTGTGGTGACCCCAACCATAACATTATTTCATTGCTACTTTATAACTGTAATTTTGCTACTATTATAAATCAAAATATAAATATCTGATATTCAAGTCCTTTAGGGGTTGCAACCTAGAAGTTGAGAGCCAGTGGAACACCAGGTCAAAAAACAACCCCTATGATAGAAGTATGTAATCTTGTTGGAGGACAAGAGGAACAAAGTGTGGTTTTATATTAGTTTAGAAAGTGAATGAAAATTTAAGAGGCAAAGGCAAAAGGAAATCTAATAAACATTTGTTTTCCTGTTTCTAAACTATTTCATGACAGAGGTGATTATGTGCCATTTAACAACTCTGAACATGGGAATATATTTGAAAAAACGAGTTGAGTGGTATGTCAGTGGGAGTCGGGTATAAAACAAGCAAAATCAGAAATTTAAAATGAAAATGAAGTATTGTATCATAGCTGAAGTTATCAGAATGGAATTATGTTTAGATTATAATATGGATACATATGAGAATGTGTAAAACGTTTATAGATATGCATATATAATGGTCAAAACTGAAACAATCTGAGCTATAAAAATCAGAGGTAATATTGAATGTATCAAAAACTATAAAATAAATATAGTAGAGGACATGACACACATCTCCCATGCTGAAAAATCTGCAAAAATATTTATGTATACCCCAGGAAAGGGGTGGAGAATGTGTGGGTGACAGCTGCTGACCACTTTCCACTGAGATGATGTGGAAAGGGGAGTAGTAGCATGGCTGTGGAGAAACCTGCGAATTACTACCAGACCCAGTGACCGAGTCCATTTTCCACTACTGTTAAAAACAAAACATTAGAGGACTGGGAACTTTAACCAGGCTCAGCGGTTAAGAGCACTGGCTGCTTTTCTAGAGATCCTGGGTTCAATTTCGAGCACCCACATGGTGACTCACAACTATCTGTAACTCCAGTTTCAGGGGATTTATCACTGTCTTCTGGCATTAGTGGGCACTGGGCAAAGATGAGGTTCACAGATACACATGCAAGCAAAACACCTATACATGTGAAATACATAAAATCTGAAAATAAAAATGTTTGAGGGACTTGGGACATGGCTCAGAGGGTAAAGCACTTTTCATTTGAGTATGAGGACTTGCATTGGAATCCATAGAACTCACATACAAGCCAGGCACAACAGTCAGTCTGGAATCCCAGGATGCCCTAGTGAGATTCTGAGGTTTGGACAAGAGAATCCATGGAAGCGCCTAGGCCACACAGTGGCTAACAACAAGGAGATTGACACCTGAAGTTGTCCTCTAACCTCCACATTTGGGCTGTAGCATGTAGCCTCTCCACCACCAAATACACACATACACACACACACACACACACACACACACACACACACACACACACACTCAAGGCTAGGTACGTTCTAAAGAAAAGAGGTTATATTGCCTCATTGAGAGCCAAGAGTGTGTAGCTGGCTTCTGTTCAGCTTTTGGTTGGGACATGCTTATCAGACAATGCCATATGAGCACATAGGAAGCCAGAGAACTGGGACATTCTGCTCTTGCTCTTTTCATAATAATTCTCTCTCACACACAAAGAAACCACAAAACCAGCTTTACCAAACTTTCCCTGAGAGCAGCTTGTCCAGGTTTTCTTTGTAGCATCACATTATGGAGATTCCATGCCTTTCTTTACAGCACCCACAGGACAATGTTTCTAATACATGGAACCTTGGAGGCCACACTCAAACATCTTCCATCCAAAGCCGTGAGATCCTTGAAGTTCATACCACCTTGATAAACAATGTTGATGACATGACCCTTCGGTGTAAGGAGAGGCAGAGAACCTCACCTCTAGGGTCTTCCTTCCTAAAGCTGTAAGCCCAGTTTAATTACAAGACTATATCCATGGGTAGAGTTATACCAAATGCCAGATGAGTCTTCCTCAAGCTGCCAAAGCCATCAAATACAAAGCCTGAGAAAGGTGAGAGCCCAGATGGCCTAGGGAGGCATAGTGACCAACCTCAACAAGAACTTTGAGTGGGACCTTACACAGGAAGATCTCAGAAAGAAAAAAAAATGAAAATCCAGGAAAAGATGCCCTTTAAGCTGTAATACTATCTCAGTGTTGGATGCCTTTTAATTTGTAATAATATCTTAGTGTTGGGTGACTTTTAATTTGTAATAATATCTCTGTATCGGGTTTCTGTTGTGGCACACACACCTTGGTACTGTATTAAACAGGAAGCAAGCATGGAGTGGTACACTGTTTGCTGACTACCCACGAAACTACAAAGTATTAAAAATAGTTATTTGAATATGATGGCCACTCTCTATAAATTTATTTTACCTGCAAAGCCTTGTTTGAAGCATGGGCTTAAGGATTCCCCCAGACATTTTGCTTTAGTCCAGACAGTTTTATTCTGAAAATAACGTTGCAAGAAATGGATACATATTAAATTATTTTTGAATCCATACCATCAGGAAAACAAACGTTCATGTAATGTGCCTATGACTGTTTACCTCAAGAATATTCTTGACTGACAACACACTGTGAAAGATAACTTCACAGCTCCTGGGATAGAAGAAATAGATCTAAACAATGGGCTCACATAGTGATGGAGCTTGCCAAGGTGCTTTCCAAATTTAATTGGAAAACATAGTCACCATGAAGGTAATTGAAACTATGACTACAAATCTTTCTGAAAAATCATCATCTATAGTGGGCTTTTACTTCATTTATTTCTAGCTTTTTCCATATATATCAAAAATGAAAAAGGAAAAGGAAATTGGATACACTAGAAAGTAATGAAATCTGAAGTCATTCTTTTTTCTATTAAGTAGATCTATAATCATCACTGCCCCTACTCTTTCAATCCATTTCTTTCAGATTTTTACTCAGGACATACTTTCTCAATAGGTTGACTCTTTTTTTTTTTTTTAAAGTGGTTCCAACCCCAGGTTTCCCTCTTCCAGGATCCACCTTCTCCATTTTGAAGTTAACTGTAGTCAAACGCTGAATTGTGTGCCTCATGCATAAAACAGAGACCCATTTGAAATAAATAATGGTTTCTTCAATGTATTGTTTATCTTTCAATGGGAAGGAGGAAGACAGGGAGAGAGACAAAGAAAGACAGAGACAGAAAGAGACAGAGATTGAGATTATGTGGGTAGTTGTCATTTTTATAAGGTTCTTGTTTTATTTTGTTTTACTTTATTTTAGAGACAGGAACTCCAAGGTTGTCTAAACCAGCCTCAAACTTATGATTATCTCTTTCTGCCTCTTTGGTGCTGGATGACAGCTGATACCACCATTCCTGACTTACATTTAAAATATTATGGCTATGGCTGTCACTTTTTTCATTATCAATCTGAAGACAATTGATAACACCTTTATTGATAACAATTAGTTGTTTCTAATATTGCAGGATCCTTGGAACATTACATCTAAACTCTGATAGTATTAGGTTAAAAAAAAGAAATTATCAGTAATTAGCAGATTCATATATACTCCTTAAGATATTGTGACTAGGTTTAGCACCTCAAAAAATGATTTATTGAAATTCATAATTCAAAATTGTCAAAGCAAATAATTTATTCTTAATGTAACTTGAGGTATTTTGTTTTAAATATATATTTTATTCTTTATACATGATTTTATTTTCAGGTTTGAAATCTAAATGGAAAATCTGATTTTTAAAGAATTAGCAACTTGTTAGGGTTTAATTTCTAATAGACAGTTACTGAAATGTTTGGAACTATTTTAATAAGGCTTATGAGATACTCAGTCTTCTGAGGCTCTAAGATGGTAACCCAGGGAAACGCAAATGACATCCTTGATTTTTTTTTTTTTCTTTCAGACATAGTATATACCAAATGTGTGGAAAGACTTATGATTGTCAAAGTGGGCCTGTCCCTTCTACAGGTACATTTCAGTGGAGCTTTGAAAGACACCATTTAGCCGGGTGGTGGCGGCCCACGCCTTTAATCCCAGAATTCAGGAAGCAGAGCCAGGTGGATCTCTGTGAGTTCCGGGCCAACCTGGTCTACAGAGTGAGATCCAGGACAGGCACCAAAACTACACAGAGAAACCCTGTCTTGAAAAACCAGAAAAATAAAAATCAAGATTAAAAAAGACACAGTTTGAAGGTCTGAGAACAGTGTTAGAACTCTGCCATAGAACTGCCGCTATCAGAAAGGGGAATTTAGTATCTCTACACAGTAAACGGGTTGTACTTTGACTAATCCTAATGGTTTTGTTGTTATTATGGATACTTGTGAAATGTCAGGGCAGGACCTCTATCATAATGAACATTTGTCTGGTCCCTCTTCCTAACACTTGCCTTTTAAACAGTGTCCTTGTCCCACCATCACCAGTAAGGGCTATGCAGACTCACTCATCAGAGAGAGAGAGGTCTCTGTCTTGTCCATCTACCTGCTAGCTTTTTTTTTTAATGGTAGTTCCCAAGCCACCCTGCACCTCACATCCCCCAAATCAAGGTCTCCCATGAGGAGTCAGCAGAGCCCAGCACACTGAGCCTAGGCAGGTTCAAGCCCCTTCCCACTGCACCAAGACTGTGCAAGGCGTCACACCACAGGCACCAGGTCCCAGAAGCCTGCTCATAGACCAGGGACAGAACCCGATCCCCCTGCTTGGGTGCCCTCCAAACAGTTGGAGCCAAACAACTGTCTTCCATATCCAGAGGGCATAGTCCAGTCCCATGGGGGCTCCACAGCCACCAGTCCACAGTTCATGAGCTTCCACTAGTGAGGCCAGTCATCTCTGCACACCCTCCCATCATGATCTTGATGTCCTTCACCTGCAGTATCTCTCCTCTCTCTCATCAGTTGGATTCCTGGAGCTCAGTCTGGTGCCTGGCCGTGGATCTCTGCATCTGCCTCCATCTGTTACTGGACAAAGGCTCTATGATAACAGCTAGGTTATTTGCTAGGTTGGTCACCAGAGTAGACTGGTCCAGGCACCCTCTGGACCACTGCCAGCAGACCAACGTGGGATCGTCCTTGGGTACCTGCTAGCTTAGCTAGGTTATTTGCCAGAGTAGACCTTTCCAGGCATCCTCTGGACCACTGCCCGCAGACCAAGGTGGGGCACCCTCTAGACCACTGCCAACAGACCAAGGTGGGGTCATCCTTGTGCACCTGCTAGCTTTTATGAAACTCCAAGAAGGACTAGTCTTGGAGGATCGGCTTCCTTCTTGAAACTCTTGACTCAGCTCTTCCTCTTTGTGTGTTCCCATGAAGTACCCAGCTCATTTCTGTAGTGAACTTTGTGTCATTGACTGATTCGTAGCCTGTGTGACTGCTCTACCGTAGCAGTTCTCAACACGCGGGTAGAGACCCCTTTGGGGGTCAAATGGCCCTGTCACAGGGGTCACCTAAGACCATCAGAAGACACGGATGTGGCATTATGATTCAAAATGGTAGCGAAACTACAGTTATGAAGAATTAGCAATGAAAATAATGTTATGGTTGGGGGTCATCACAATGTGCGGAACTGTATTAAAGGGTCTCAGCATTAGGAAGGTAGAGAACCATTGGTCTACTAAAATGTAACCTCTCTAAGGCCTTGTTCATTTTTCTCAGTGCTTGGAGAAGCTACATAAGATGAAGAACAGTCTTGAGAGCAGAATTTAATTTTCTTTCTGGATTATGAAAATAATCCATATTACCATCATTTGAATACACAGACATTCAGGGACAGAAGAACATGATGATGAAGATATTGTCAATGGGGGCTGTTCATGATTTTAGGATCACTCACAGTAGGTAATATTTTGCCTACCAAATATTGATTCCTTTTGTTTGGGAAAGAGCTCACTGGCTTTCCCCTGAGAGATTTCACATGCCAGAGCTTTCTGATGGCTGAAACTATGTGACAAATTCCTGTCTGTTACAGTCCTGAGATCATGGTAATAAGCAGAATGCAGGAACTGACCTGGGAAATAAACAAGTTTCTCCTTCTCAGGTCTAGTGCTTTGCTGATACATGGATGTGTAATCCTAGTTGAATTCATCAGAGCCTAGGCTGGGTCTTTCCTGGTCTAACCAAGAGAAGGCAGTTGCTCTCATTACCCTGAGGACTGCCTTGAGCTGTGGGGTTTGTGACAAATCCATGATTGCTGAGAAACGTTACTCATGAAGGAGAGAGTAGAGTCTGATACCCTGGTGATGTTGAACACTTTTATGTAACACTAGCACTGTTTGTTACCTTCCAGAGGCTTGAACCAATGACTGCCACACTTTTCAGCCCACATCAAGGGGAATCCCTATTTTCCAGGAGGGGTCTAATATTTAGTACTTTAAATATAAACAATGAGAAGGAAGTTTCAGAAAATAAAAAATGTGAGATACTAATAAACATGATCTCAGAATTATTCTTTACTCATAGGAGAATGACATCATATTTAGGTAGTATAGTCTGGCTTTTAGCCTCTGCTTTTGAAGTGTGTTTCTTGTGAAATAATTAATAATAAAATATTTAACCAGTATTTCTAAGTTTGTAGAAAAGCAGCTGCAGAAGATTTATCATGGGAATGTGCAACTGTACTCTTTGGCTTGCTTTTAGCTTCTTGGTCTGTCTTTCTAACAATATTTTTTTTAGGACAGAAATTAAAAGTGCTGACAGCGGCTGGAACTCTGTCATCATTTTGTCTGTGGAGGTCTGAATATGTGTGTGTTTGTGTGTGCATGCGCACATGTGCATGGAGGCCAGAAGTGAACCTTGGTGTTGTTTCTCGGGCACCATGGATCTTGAGTTTTGAGACATGGTCTCTCACTGGTGAAGACTGATCCTAATTAGTCTTAACAATTAAAACCAGGACTCAGATATCAAGAGTGAAAGCTGAAAGATCAGAAGCAGAGCAGTCACAGTCACTTCTTACCTCAGACTGAATGGGGGGATCCTGTCTCTACATATCCTCAGACTGAATTGGCTTTAGATCCTGTGTCCACCCACCTTACATTTCTGTCTCCACCTCCCAAGTGCTGGGATTAAAGGTGTAAGCCACCACAGCCAGGCTTTATTTCTCTTTTAGACTGGTTCAGTCTTGTATAGCCCAAGGTGGCTTTGAACACCTGATCTTCCTGCTTCTTTCTCCCAAATGCTGGGATTAAAGGTGTGTGCCACCACGGCCTGGCCTCTATGGTTAACTAGTGGCTGGCTCTGCCCTCTGATTCCCAGGCAAGCTTTGTCAGAACACAAACAAAATACCACACAACACTCTGGTGCTTGAAGATCACAAATTAGGCTAGGCCCAGTCAGGGATCTGCAAGTCTGTGTGTCCCCATTACCAGCATTACTAGCCCATGCCCCAGACCCACTCCCCATGCTTGATTTTTATGTGGGCTCTGGAGATTGAACGCAGGCCCTTCCACTTTAATAGCGAGCTCTTTGCCAACTAAACAATCTCCCAAAGTGTTGATCATCATTTGATGGGTGGGTCTTCCTCTGTTCCTCAGAAGAGCAACTGAGACATATTGAGTAGTTGTACAGAGGGAGATATTGATTTCAAGTACTTAGGAGCAAGACTAGTGGGTGGTTATTGCTTTACTCAACAAGAACTCACCCAAGCTCAGTTAAAAAATTGGAATAGTGCTGGTTACTTTCTCCCCTTTAGGGCCAGCTAAGTAGTAAGTATTTTGTTTAAAGATACATATGAATATTAGCGAATAACTGTAATGGTTATTCTTTGTGATCAATTTGACTGCATTTGGAATGAACTACAATCCAGATATAAAAGTCATACCTGTGAGAGATTATGTTTGCTTGGTTTGAGGTGAGTGGATCCACTTCTCACCTGGACCTCTGAGGTAGGAAGACACATGCCTTTGATGCTAATCTTGAGTCAGGAAGATAACACTTTTAATCTGGGCCACATCTTCTGCAAGAAGCCAATGAAAGGACATGGAAGAAGGAAGCTTTTGCTTTTTGCATTACAAGCAAATCTGTTCCTTCATTGGCATTGGAGCCTACTTCTTTGGAATTCCAACATATACTGAAGATCAACTGAGACATCCAGCCTTGTTGATGAGCATATATATATATATATCTGACTAATAACAGTACCTAATTGGGAAATCAGGCCAAATTGATTTCAGTGTAGAACACAGCAGCTTACAATATGCAGGAATAACTACATGTTGTACTCTCAGCATGATAGATGTTCCCAGTCAGTCACCTGGTCCAGCCAGTACTCTCTGTTGAGTGTGTGAATGTCCCTTACTCCAACCACGGTCCTTTTCATTTGTTTAGTTTTTCCTTCAATATTTGGAAGCTATGTTGCTTTGCCATGATTAAAGGAAGCTGTAGTGTTGCTGGTGACCCTGTGAAGGTGAGGATGCTTACCCAGTTCCTGAATAACCAGAGGATTACATTTAAGGTGTTTGTTTTGACTTTGGGAAATGTTGTATGATGTGCCATGGTTTGCTTTTTTTGTGATGTTCCTGACAATTCCTGAATATGTGGGTTTATGATTTTTTGCTGAGGACTGTCACCAGCCATTCTCTCTTAAAATACAGGTTCTCTTCTTATTCTTTCTCCTCTCATATACAAGGCCTATTCACTGTAGCCGAGAGTCTCATGTGTTCTTTGTATGTTCTACTTAAAAAAAGAAATCAACCCTTATCCACAGTAGTGTCCTGTCTGCAAGGTATGCTAGGACAGGGACGGCACAAAGCTTGTGGGAGTCATCAACCAATGTCTAATTTGACTTAAGGTCCACTCCAGATGGAACCCACAACCAACTCTGCTTAGGTGCCAAAGAACCTGCAACTACCTAGCCCACAGACCTTGGTCAAAAAAACTGGTCTTTAAAAAACAAATTATAGTGATAAAATGACTCTTAATGATATTCTGCTATAGTTATAGATCAGTGCCTTGTTTAGCCATCATGAGAGAAGCTTCCTCCTGCCAAAGATGGGAAATACAGAGTCTCACAGACAGACATTACACAGAGAATGAGAGACCTTGGAGACTCAGTCCTAAGTAGGATGTCTCCATCAAATCCCTCAGAGTTCAGTGAACCCCTCAGAAGAGGAGGCAAAAAGAGTCTATAAACCAGAGGTGTTGGGGGACACCAAGAAAACAAGGCCTTCTAAATCAACATGAGCAAAGCCTGTATGTACTCATATAGTCTGAAGCAGCGTGCACAGGGCCTGCATGAGTCTGCGCCAGGCCTTCTGAGTATACATTATGGTTCCAGTTTAGCGTCTTTATGGGATTCCAGAGTGTGCAAACTAGTAGGTTTCTAATGCTTGTGCCTTCTCTTGGGCCCTTTTCTTTCTGTTGGTTTGTCTTGTCCAACTTTGAGATGATAGTATTTGTTTTATCTTATATTTTGTTTTGTTACGTTCTTTAAAAATTAATGAATGAAAACCTAGCCACTAGGTAAAGGTTAACAACTGAACTGTCATTTATACCTGCTGGGAGATGGAAAATCGGTCTTCTCCAAAGGAGTGACACTGGGTGTATCAACCACTCCAGGACAGAAGTAGTTGACCAGCATATGAACTCCACGTGTTTTTTTTCTATGCTTCTGTTTTGTTTATAGTTTGGTGTTTTTGTTGTTATTGTTGTTTGTTCTTTTTTTTCTTTTGGGGGTAGTTTTATTTTGTTTGTTTGAGGTGTTTGTGGTATTGGATTTTTGTTTGTTTTTGGAGAAAGAACTTAAAGTCAGGTGGTTAAGGATGGGGAGAGGAATTGGAAGGACTTGGGCAAAGGGAAGAGTATGATCAGAATTTGTTTAAGTTTAAAAATTATTTTAAATAATAAAAAAATAAAGAAAACATCAAGCCCCCCAAAGAAACAAAACCCTCTCTAGAACATAAATGTTGGCTACTCCTCTACTTCTAGTCCATCAATCATCTTACTATAGATCCCATCTGCTATTAAACCCAATGTTGATTCTTAATTATTCTACTTTACAACTTTGTTGTTTTTATACTCTTTCTGCAGAAATTCTACTTATCTTCTAGTTTGCAACATGATCATCAAGGTTATTTTATTATTTTTTATGTTTTATCATTGTTTATTTTGTGTGCATGTGTGTGTGTGCGCGCGCGTGTGTGTGTGCGCGCGCGCGTGCGTGCGTGCATGTGTGTGTGTGTGTGTGTGTGTGTGTGTGTGTGTGTTGTTTGCGTGTATGGCTGTGCACCACATGCATGTGTGGCATTCACAGAGGTAAAAAGAGGCTATGGGATCCCCTTGAACTGGAGTTACCTACAGTTGTGAGCTGCCATGCAGATGCTGGGGACTGAGCTAATTCTTCAGTTCCTCTGATTTTATTTTAGTATATTTTTATTTGTGACAAGACCTTGCTGACTTTCCCAGACTGTGATTCCTGGGCTTATGTGATTCTCCATCTTAGCCTTCAAAGTATCTGAAGCTGCAGGATATAGACATGCTCCCATTGTGTCCCACATGATTCAATTCAGCACAAATAAGTCTAGCAATTGAGTTACCTTGTGAGTTTGTTCCTATGTTTCTCCTGCCAGTTCTTGCTACTTCTACATACTATTGTTTTATTTTTCGGTATCCACATTATATTTTAAATTATATATTTAAGTTCTAGATGCCATTTTAATGATATGTATATATGTGCACTTGTACAAGTGCTCTGACGGCTTTTTCTCAATGGGACCATTCACTTCTTTGTGGGACAGTCTTCAGAGTCTGCAGCTCCCATTGCTGGCATTTATTCCTCCCTCTCTCAGGCCATGTCTACTCGGAAGCATCTTGTGGATGTGTCGTTTCGTTCCTTTCTACCTCACACAGTCTCATACTGTTGCATAAGGTCAACATTCTGATGCCTTTGAGTAAGCAGAAGTCCCAGAGATGAAAGCAGGGCAGAACAGAATATTTCTGTAAGTTGTCCTGGTGTTTCATTTGTCCAAAATTCTAGGATTCAGTGTCTCTAGCTGTCAGATGCTGCTAAAACCTTGACACAGTCTCTCCTTCTCTGTCACCAGGCTTTGCTGTGCTTCTAGCCTCTTCATTGGTACTGGACAGTAAGCGACAAAAGTCTGGAAGGAGAGAAACGTACAACCCAAGTTCTTCTCATGGCAACCTGTCCCTCCAGGACTCCTACCATCGCTGCTCTTGCAGCCTGTCTACTCCTTACCATTGCTTTGAAAGAAATCTGGGCTTTCCAAAGAATTTGGTAAAAGAGCCAGATACCATCACAGGGGCTAAAGCAGATGTGTCCAAACAGCTTTATTCTGCACACTGATTGACATGCGCTACTTGGACATCAAGACTGTCGATTCTTTACATTGAGTGAATGCTTTATGTTGAGTGAATGCTTTTTTGTTAAAATCACATTTTGATTTACAGAAATATTTCAAAGGTTTGTTGTCAAATTCATTAGTCTTTTCCTTTACTACTTCAATTAATGCTTGAGAGAAGCTCTTCTAAACTCTCAGTCACACCTTCCTATCCCTGACTTTGGTTTCTTTACCTTTAAATTTCAATGTAAAATTTGTCTTAATTTTCATTTACAGAGTGTTTTGGAATTCTCTTTCTCCCTAGTTATTTAACAATCATTTGAAAAATACATCTTTCTTCCTTACTGGCTTAAGATTCTACTTTCTACAGATTGGAAATTGTGACATACAGTCTGTTTGTTTCTGAATGTTCTTTAGTCTGGCTGTGATTAAACCTGCCATGTCTGTATTCCCGACTGAACTTCAGGAATTCATTTCACTATACATCAGTTCAAGTCATTTCTCTCTTTTGCCCATTTCATCGGGGCTGGTCACATCAGGATGTCTTTGAGATGATAGAAGTAGTAATAACTTGGGCGAAGGTGGCAGCAGTGGCAATACAGGACAGGGCCAGAGGTGTGGTCTTAAGGACTGCCACCCATAGAGATCCAGGGACTCGGAGGCTGTCAGAAATGTCTGCTCAAACACGGCTTTAAGCCTTCCAGTGGCACTCCTAAAAACTGGTGGAATCCTTAACTCTATGACTGAGAACATAGGAAAAACAGATTCTGAGACACAGGGAAGATCTTTGTGGTGAAAAGCAGAAAAAGGGGCAGAATGAATATGTATAAACATCCGACGATTTCGTGGAGTCTTCTAGTTAAAGACATCAAGTGAAATCCAGCCCTGATTACATACCAAATAAAATTTACTGTGGCACCAACTCTAATAAATGTATGATTTCCAAGAGGCGGCCGCCCTTTCCACACTTTAAAGCCGTATGAAATATGCCACTAGGCTATAAACAGTGTTCGCAGTCAAGTGAAAGGCCCAGACTTGGGTGAGAAGGGCACAGAAGACAGATCTATCAAACTTGGGAGATTTAGAGGACAAGATGTTTCAAGCGATTATGTAGACGTCACTGGCAGAAAACATTTGAAGCAATTTGCCATTAACCCTAGTCTTGCATAGAGTGAAGGTTGGCAGGTTGCTATAAGGGCCAACCATGACTACAAGAAGTAGGAAGAGATTGGCAGGTGCTATACCATCATGAGGCACCGAGGCAATAATCCAGTCTGTGAGGAGAGTCAGCAACTTCCGCATATTTCAACCCTACTGACTTCAACCAGTCTTCCTTTATTTACCTAAAAAACATACATACTCTCACTTCCAATTGTATGTGTAACTTCTAACATACTGTTTAATCAAGTGCAAAGAATAGAATGCATAAAAATCCCACAGCAAGCTAACTCTGTTGACAGGTAAGCCAGCCCCAAGAATGGGAGCATGGGAGATCCTGCCCCGCCCCTCATCTGGCAGATGGTGTCCTGAGCAGGGGTGGGGAATAGGTGGTGGGGGGGGGGGGGGGGGATGGGGATGCTTCCTCCACCCCTACCCCTTACCACCTGTGGTAGGTGGGAGAGCTGGCCCTGAGTTCATGAGAACCTGTGAGCTGGTGTTGGGGAGGGAGCGATTTTTATCTCCTTGCCCCTTACCCCTCAATGCCTTCCCCAGGCAGGAGAAGGGTTCTCCGGGTCATGAGAGAGGAAGAGCTGGTCCTGCCCCTCACTGGCTGAAGCACTTGGGAGAGCAGGCCCTGCACCTCGCCTGGGCAGCACAGTAGAGCTGACCCTACCCACAGAGGGTGCTAGTGAGGTGAGCTGGCTCTGAGAATATGAGCAGAGAAATCTGGCCCCTACTCCTCCACTGCCAAATGGTGGTGTGAGCAAGGGAGAGAAGCCCTGCTTCCTTGCTTGTGGCAGGTGGGAGAGGAACTGTCCCTGACTCTCACCAGCTACAGCACACTCAGCAGAGTGGCCCCTGCATCTGGTCTGGACATCACAGTAGAGCTAGCCCTGGTGGTATAGGCCTGGGTGAGCCGACCCTGAGGGTGTGAAATCAGTAGAACCATCCCCACCCTTTGCTGCTTACTGAATAGGGTGAACTAGCCAGATGATGCTGGAGAGCTCGTCCTGGTGATCAAGCCAGCAACCACTCAGGCTATAAATGTGCTATAAATTGGCACATCCCAACATCGACCCTACCTATGGGGCTGGTTCTGAGGACCCAAAGTTGCAAGATCTCTGTGACACAGAGCAACAACAGGATATCCAAGAGGAGTCCCAGTGAGCTCAAAGTATCCAGGGGATAGCCAAAACCAGAGGCCTCGAACCAGGCCACGGATTCACTGCAATGAACACTTGTAAGTAAGATGTGTGAACTAAAGGGTATACTGTGTGACTCAGAGTGTCACCCCACAGCTTCCACGATAAGATTTTTCTTTTCCTTTACATTTTATTTTGTTTTATCTTGTGGGGGAGGTTGCAAGGGCAGAGGGTGAATGGAAAGGGCCTGGGAAATGAATGGAATCGAGATGCATGATGTGAAATCCACAAAGAATCAATAAAAGTTAAATTAGGGAGAAAAAAAGCCACAACAACAAAGCTGCTTTAATCTAGATGTGGTGACACATGCCTGTAATCCCATCACAGAGGCAAAGAGGATTGGCATGAGTTTGAGTCCAGCCTGGTCTCCAGAGTGAAGTCTTGTTTTTAAAAAACAAAAATGAAAACAAATAGAAAGATTGGTTTTGATGGTTGAAAATTAGTTTTCACAAGGTTTCCTTTGGCTTTGGACATTTTCAACTTCAAATTTTGACCATAAGGGCAGAATTGTAGAATTTGGGGCTTGGACAGTTTATTGATTCAGTTTTTAAATCTACATTTAACCAACACATGAGTTCTTGAAGAGGAAATGTTGGCCTGTACGTCAAAAGCAGTGCTAAGCTCAAGAGTCCTGTTTCTAATCACTGCTCTTAAATACTCACTGCGGAGGCCAGAAAGTTCCCATTAACTTTCCATATTAATTCCCGAGTCACTTTTCATATAACACCCTCCCCCACCTTCCTTTAAGGCTCAGCAAACAATTGTAATGTGGAGGGAGATAAAAGTGGTTTCTAGCCCTCTTCTGAGCATTAGATTTCTAAAAACAGCTGACACAGGCCTCTTTTGTAATCAAGTTTAACATAAATGCACCAGGAGTATGCAAATAAAACACAAGCTCCACGCTGGATGCAGAGGGGTGATGCATTGATGTAGTGCCATTTTTAAGGTCAGACATTGCTCCTGCCTTCTGGCCACGTGCGGCGGTCACACCACAGGTGACTGTCTCCTCACAGGCTTACCACGGCTGTGGATGCGCGGGCACTAGCAACCTGCCAACCTCATTACTTTGGGTAGTGTCGGTTCAGACAAACAGACCCCACCCCCACCCTGTTCTACCTCAGAGTCAGAAGGAAATGAAGCCACAAGGAGAACGAAAAGGGCTTTACCCACTCTGCCTCCTGCCTGGTCTCTCTGCCTTCCCCTGCTCTCTTCCTTCCTGCTTGGCTCCAGTGCGACCTCTGCTCTGCCCCAGGTAAAAATTGTGAAGAACGGCCATTGCCGACAAGAACCTCTTCACCTAAGGCTGTTCTACCCCACCTGGGCTTCCCCTTGACCTTCCGTCTGTTTGGGGGGGGGGGGATTATGAGCAAAGAAGGCAACTGCAGACAACTGACATCCAGAAGCCACGAGCTTTTCTAAAAATCAGATCTACACACCAGCCAAGACAGAACAATGGCTTTATCGCTGGAAGAATTTGTCCACTCCCTTGACCTAAGGACCCTCCCCAGGGTCCTAGAAATCCAGTCAGGCATCTACTTTGAAGGTAAGCATTTTTCTAATTCTTTAACTTGCCAGAAAGTTCTTATAAAGTCCCTTGGGAATTTGTGGGAGAGATTTTTAATAAAGACTACTTGAAAGGCTGTGTATATAGCCCAGTGTTTTGGCTATTTGGTTCGAACCTCATTGTACCCACAAACACAAATCTGAGTTCTCTAAAGGAAGGATGAGCGCGCACACGCGCGCGTGCACACACACACACAAATGTAAGGAGCTACTGAATAGTGGAGACCCAGTGGCTGGTGAAGGAGGGAGAAACTAAGGCTGGAGGAGGGATGGGGATGGCGAACTATGTGAATTGTGACCTTTTTCACCGATAGGCACTCAACAAGTCAATACAAATGATGTGCTACTTCTGCCTAGTCCTTGGAAATCATTGTAACACAGTTAAAAAAAAAAAAACAAGGAGGTGTATAAAATGGTATTAAAAATCAATATAAAATGAGCATTTTGTCAGATGTAGCAGGCAGTGGTGGCACATAGTTTTAATCCTAGTACGTGGAAGGGAAAGGCTGACAGATCTCTGAGTTTAAGGCCAGCCTGGTCTACAGAATGAGTTTCAGGATGACCAGGGCTACACAGAGAGACCCTGTCTCCACAAATAAACAAACAACAACAACACAGGGTTTGATTTCATTCACTGTAATAGTGAATGTTCTGCACATGATTAGGATAGAATAGACTGAGCTATAATCATGGATTGGTTGGGTGTATCCAAAAAACATTGTCGATACTTGTTTCTATATTATTTTTCAAAAGCAACAAACAAACAAACAAACAAACCAAAAAAACAACCAAAAGAAAACAATAGAACTTGCTTTGCTTCACCCCAAATGTGACTATCAAGAGCACAGTCCTTAGGAATAAGTGCTGCCTTGTTCCAAACGAACTTCTACAACTGCCTTGTGATTTTACTCCTCTTTCTGTAGTGAGCCCGCTCTAAACTCCTTGAATAGTGGCAAATTTTATTTAAAGATATAGAAATTAGTAGCCAGTGACTACAAAATCCCTTTTAAAATCTGTGTTGAAAAGTTAAAGTTCACTGAAAATTATTTAAAACTGGTAGGCTGGTGAATTTTGGTGTAACTTACTGTAATACGTGAAATCCCCAATGTTTTCTAGCATTTTAAAGTTAGTTTGATTACATACAATGTGCTGAAAACATTTTCTAGGTAGGTATCTATATATGCTTACAAGAACAGGAGGATTAAAACAAAACAAGGAACTGGGTCTAGTCAAAAGACTAGGAAATTAACGAATGGTTGGCTTTCAAACTCACTTCCCATGGTTAGACTTCCAATTTTTTTACTTTTCAAAGTAGTGGAAATGCACAGTAATTCTGGGTTTTTTGTTTTTTTGTTTGTTTGTTTGTTTGTTTTTATTTTAAGTACAGTAGTCAGTAAGTTATATGGGATTTTAAATACTTGGTTTTAAAATGGGTATTTTGTAGTGGGGAGAGGTGGTGCATGTCTTTTATCCCCACACTCAGGAGGCAGAGGCAGGTGGATCTCTGAGTTTGAGGCCAGCCTGGTCTGCAGAGTGAGTTCCAGTCCAGGGTTACACAGAGAAACCCTGTCTCAAACAAACAAATAAACAGACAGCAGCAACAACAAAGGATTTGGTTTTATTCCCTGTAAGAATGCATGTTCTGCACATGATTAGGATAGAATAGATTGAGCTAGGATCATGGATGTGTCCAATATATTTGAGAGTTTTGATGTTTTCAGTTCCCTGTGGGCTTACCAAAATATAACCCTATCCCAAGTGATGGATAATGATTCAGTCTTACCTTCAAAAAATTTTAAAAAGGTTGATACATGCACACCTACATACCTCCATACCCCTGAAAAGTCTGTGCTAGTCGCCTTAGATTTTACTTAAGTTTTTGTGAACTGGTTATTTGGGATTAGGCCATCTCTCATCATGTTTACCTCCTATGACACCAGAACTTACATTTCTAAGCCAGTCACCAATTGCTTCTTGTCTCATGGTTTAGGCTTTTAGGGATTTATGGAAGAAGTTTTTCCTCTATATCTAGGAAGAATTTTTGTAAAAACCTCACAGGTTCAGAATTTATATTTGGTCTTTAGTTTATTTGAAGGATGCTTTGCTATGAGATGTACAGGGACCCAATTTTCCTTTTTTGTACATGTTCAGTCAGATTTTCCTAGTACCATCTTGCTGCTTCCAAATCAGATAATATGTTCACATATGCATCATTTGTCTTGGAAATACCTCATCTGTTATGTTATTTGATTTTTGTTAACTATTTGTTCCCAATCATATGATTTTTTGACTAGCAGCTGTGAAATTAGTTAATATATGTTCAGGGTACATCTGACACCCTTGTTTTTATTCCATGCTCCAAAATTGACTTAGCTGTTCACAGGCTTTTAAAGTACATTTAAAAAAATATTAACTGATTCTTTAAAAAGTCTAGTGAAGACCTTTATTAGATTGTCTTGATTTTATATATTAACTTGAAGAAATGGTAGTTCATATTGTTTTATAAAAGGAACTTGTTCATATCATTGTCTTTGTTCTTTATGACTTTACCACTATGTTATCACTTAACTAAAATACATTTTCACACAATAAGTACATCCATGTAACTGTCACCCAAGAAATAGAAAAGCACTAGTATTCTAGAAGACTCATCTTGTATACTTTTCAATTGTTATCTAATCCTTCCCCAAATTAACCAATACTCCACGACTTTTGTCTACTTATAATCTTTATGTAAATGGAAAATTATAGTATGGACTCTTTTGGTTAGTGTACATGTATTGTAAAGTTAATCTATACTATTCTATACAATTTATTGATTTGCAGTGGATAGTGGTTTGCTTCTCTTTCTCCCCCTCCCTCCCTTCCTTTCCTCTCTCTCTGTCTCTCTCTCTTTCTTTCTTCCTTCCTTCCTTCCTCCCTCCCTCCCTCCCCCTCTCTTTCTTCCTTCCTTCCTTCCTTCCTTCCTTTCTTTCTTTCTTTCTTTCTTTCTTTCTTTCTTTCTTTCTTTCTTTCTTTCTTTCTTTTTTTCTTTCCTTATGTTGTACTGAGGGTTGAAACTAAGGCCTTGAGCATGCTAGGCAAGTGCTCTGCCACTGAGCAATAGTCCCAACCCTCTTTTCACTTTCCGTTTGAGTAGAGGGTCTCACTAAGTTCCATAGGCTGGCTTTGGACTCACTCTGTAGGCCAGGCATGTCTTCAGTTTGTGACCCTCCTGCTTCAGCAGACTGGAAGCCTGGGTTTATAGGGGCAAGCCCTTCGTTCTAGTAGTGTGTAATGTAGTATTGGATGAATCCACCAAAATTTACTTATTCTACTGTTGATGGGCTTCAGATTATTTCTACTTTAAAGTCACTGGTAGCATTTTATCATGAAATTCTCTTATTCACCCATGTTCACAAGGATATTAAAAATAAGTGAAATTTCTAGGTTGAATGGTGTGTATATTGTGCTTGGTGGGTGGTAAAAGGAAAATTTCCTAAGCAGCTGTTCAGTCTACATTTCCATCAGCCATCTCCGAAAGTTCCTGCTAACACACCTGATGGCATTCATTTCCTGTCATTGGTCATCTTGATTTTAGTCTTTCTGGTAGGAACTCTTCAGGGAGTCCAGGTTTTAGTTCCTGCCTGCCTTGTATCTAATGAGATCGACAACGTTTTCTTTCCTGTTCTGTGATGTTTGCATATTCTCTTTAGGACATGGTTCCTAGGTCTGGCTCATTTATATTAGGGTTTATAAATTTTTATTAATGACTTGATAACACACACACACACACGCTAATATGCTTTCTGTTGTGAATATCTTCTCACCTGTGAAGTTTAGCATTTCATTTTCTTCCTTTCGAGTACCTTTTCATGATGGGAGGTTGGGAGGTTTTCAATTTTCCTCTTAGAGTGCCCAATTTACAATTACACTTCTATTATGTGTTGCTAAGAAAATTTTTATTTATCATGAATTAGGAAAATATTATGTCAGCCTTTTGAAGTTCTATTATTTACTCTTTCCTTTGTATCAGTTCTCTACCTGAAATTGATTGTTTTATATATGATGCGAAATGAGGGCTAAGATCTATAGAAAGCTAATGAGTACAGGGACATTGAAAGACAAAAAAAAATGAGACAGCATATTACTATTACTATTACATATTACTATGTATCCGTGGCTGACCAGGGATTCACTGTATGCACCAAGCTGGCATTGAACTCACAGGGATCACCTACTTCTAGCTCTCAAGTGCTAACATTAGAGGGGTCCCACACCATACCTGGCTGCAAAGCTCTTTTGGCTAGCCCTGTATTGTGTCCCCTAGTCTCAAACATTGTGTTTCAGACCAAGGTCTCTTCTAGTGGCTTCTCTGCTTCTCCAGTCACAGGACTGTTCATTACACAGTTTCTTAGTCTTAATGCATGTGGATCTGCAACATTACTGAACATTCATCTTTCATGCTGTATAAGAATGTGCTGCAAGGCTGTGGTTCTCAAACTTGATTGCACGCTTGAAACATCTGACATGTTTTTAAGATTATCAGTGTCTGGATGTCTTCTCACGGGTACAGATTTAATTATGTAAGAGGTAAGGTGTCACTGTCCCTAGACATCTCCCTGATGACTAGAAAGTACAGGCAAACTTGAAACTACTGCCGTGGAATAAGCTTTCCAATGTTTTTATTCTTCACGTTGGGCTCGTTGAATTTCCATATACATTTTAGAATTCATTTGTCAACCTCCACAGGCATCCTTTCTGAATTCTGATTAGCAGTATATCATTTAGAGAAAATTAGCATCATTGAAAATTAATGATGTTACGATCTATAAAAATTCTGATGTATGAACTGGATATGCCTCGAAAGTCAAGTCTTTCCTTTTTGGCCCGCAGTGTTTGTAAATTTTATGTTGGTATCTTCATTGTTTCCACATTTATTCTGAGTATTTTTTCACCCCATTATGTTCATAAATTGTATCTTAAACAACTGCAAAGGCTCATGCCTATAATCCCAGTACTAGAGAGACTGAGGCTAAAGGCTGGAGACCATCTTGGGAGAAATTGTTTCAGGCGAGCCTAAGATATGGGAACATAGCTAAAAAACAAAACAAAACAAAACAAACAAAACAAACAAAAACCCAAGCCAACAAATAACAGCAAACAAACTAGGAATCCTTCAATATTTTCACTTTTGTCTGTTGTGTTTGATGAATTTTAAGAAAATACATCTCTAATATATACTTTTTAGATTATTCTTCATTATTTTTAGACACATCAGATTTTGTAAGATCTGATTTCTTCTTCCTAGGACTTTCATTTTCCCATTGAAACACTGCTTAGTGTCTCTAGCGTAAAACCAAGCAAGGTTAACAGTAAGCGTTAGCACCCTGTTGCATTTACAGTTACAGAAAACATCTGTAACTCACCATTAAGGTTCATTTCCAGTTACAGAATATTGTCTCCTTGTTAGTAATGGCTTTTTAAAATAAAAACCTTGAGTGTGTGTTTTATTAAATATTCCCCCTGTAGCTTTTATCATGATTATGTAAGTTTATTTTTCTACATTGATGTTTTTTGAATTTCAAGCAAGGCTTTGCATATGCAGCAAAATCAAGTTAATTAGATATCACTGAATAGGGTTTTTTTTTTATATTTAAAACAATTTTGTATCTCTTTTAGAGAACACTATTGACTTAAAATTTTTATTGCTTGTCCAATTGTTTCCAGGATTCATATAAAATTGGGTTGGATATCGAACTTCATTTTTGTTGTTTTGAGACAGGGTCTTACTATGTTGCTCAGATGTGATCCTTCTGCCTTGGACTCCTTAAGCAGTGGGGTTATTGGCATGCACACTGCAGCTGGCAAAACTACCACTTGTCTGCGTTTCTCATGTCATTTTCTTTGTGGCTTTGAGACATGAACCCATGGCCTCATCCATAATAACCAACTGCTCTATCACTAAACTTCATGGTTAGAAGTCTTCTCTTGTAAAGATTTGAAGAAAACTTGATGCCATTTCTTATGTAAATATTTAGTAGCATTTCCAATACAACATTATTTTTAAAAAAAAACTTGCATTGATTCTTTGCATATTTCACAGCATGCATCACTAGCCTACCCTTCTCCCATCCCCCTGCATCTGCCCTCTGCCCTTGAAACCTCCCCAACCAAAGTTTAAAAGAAAAAAAACAAACAAACAAAAAACCAAAGCAAAGCAAAAACAAAAACAAAAAGACAAAAAGAAAAACAAAACAAAAACCAAAACCAACAAAACAAACTTGGAAGAGTCTCACAGCTGTAGTTGCTGTACTGTTGTAGCTGTAGTGATGCTCAATGGGTCACACAGCTCACCCTTTAGTCCTTTCCTCCTCACTTGCAAGTATTTGTTGCCATAAGTTACTGATCTGGTTCCAGGCCTCTGGCCTCTGCTACACCGTCCATAATGGGCCCTCGCTGGGACTCCTCTTGGATATCCTACTGTTGTCCTGTGTCATAGAGATCTACAGTTTCGGATCTATAGTTTCATCCCGTTCACGTGCTCCAACAGTTGGGTGGATGTTGGGGTGGACCAACTCATAGCCCTGGTTCTGGTGGCTTTCCCCCACCATCACCATCCAGGTGAGCTCTCCAGACCACCCAAAGCAGCCTGCAGTGAGGAGTGGAGCCAGCTCTCTTGCTCTTAAGTCCTCTGGTCCAGCTGACCCACACTCATACCACCAGGGCCAGCTCCACGATCTTGCCCAGGAAGGTGCAGGCCCTTTCTCTTGATTGCTGTAGGGAGCAAACGGGAGAGGAGAGGGCATCTGCTCTCCTGCTCTTGTGCCCTCAGGGCTGGCTCACCTGTGTCTTCCCCAAAACAGGGTCAGCTTTATTGTGCTGCCCTGGCAGGGTGCAGGGCCCACTCTCCTGTGTGCTGCAGCTGGTTAGGAGCAGGGCTAGTTCTCCCACTTTCCTGATCCCCAGGGCCAACTCTTTCACCAGCTGCAAGTAGTGGGCAGGGTGTGTGTGGAGGTGGGAACGGCACCTTTCCCTCACTTGAAAGGACCAAGCAGATGCCATAACAGGCTGCTCAGTCTTCTCTCAGAGATCAGGCCTCAATTTCAGTTTCCTGAGACTTGAGCAAACGGTTTCTGGGAGGGCCATGAACAAAAGACATAGTCTTGTGGTATCTCCCTTTCTCCAGTACTCTGACCACTGAAGGTTCAGCCACAAGGCTTACTGTGTAGGAGCCTTCACCAACTTAGAGCTACATGCATGAGTCAAAGACAAAGCTTGGGCCATCGAGTCAGCCCCCACAGTCAGTACGTGCTAGGCCAGCCTGCCTCTATGGCAGCTCAAGGACAAAGCCCGGGACTTGTTCAGGCCTGCCCCAAAATGGATAAGTGTAACCCCCAACTGACCCCAGCCAATTAAAAGTTACTAACATGATTGCCACTCGCATAAACCAATCCTGAGTCTGTTTCTCTGCAGTCTGTAGGCCCAAGTCCCCCTTGCTTTACAAACCCTGCCCCATTGCTACTCATGGTCTCTCCTGCTCTGCTGCTGTGTCAGATGGACAGTGTCCCGAGTTAACTTGTAACAATACAGAGACTCTTTGCTTTTGCATCAGATTCGGGCTCTTGGTGGTCAGTGGGGGACTCTGGTTATGACATCACCCATGCTACCATATGGCATATGGGAGTGGGGGTGGGCAGGATCATGTCTCCTGCTCTCATATCTTCAGGTCCAGCTCCCCACATCCACAACAGCAGGGTCAGTTCTAGTGTGCTGCCCAGTTGAGGTGCACACCTGTGGTGAGGGGGTGCAGAAATCTTTCCTGACTGTAGGGGCCAGCTCTCTTGCTCCAGTCCAGCAAGGGTCAGGGCCAGTTATCCCAGGGCCAGTGAGGAGCAGGGCCAGCTCAGCACAGCCCTCGGATATCAACATGATTGGTTCCTATGACCCACTCCCCTGTGGTAACGTGGGCCATAAACACAACACAGACCCTCACTGCAACAGGACCATGGACCCAGACAAGGCCTTTGGCAGCAGCCAGGCCATTGTGTCATCATGGCCCCAGGTGACAGCGCAGGCCACTCAGATCAGCATGGCTCTGGCTGCAGCAGACCCCTGGACACTCACATGATCACAGGTTGCGACCTAGACCCCGGGCATCCATGTGGCCTTTGGCAGCAATATGGGCCACAGATATCAATACAGACCCTGGCTATGCTAGGACCACCCGGATAAAGCCATTTTGAGCAGGGGTTTCTAAAAATGTAATAATTTTACTTAAGTTTTCAGTTCGTTAGCAAAGTCCTCTGAGCCAGGAAAAGGATCTGTTCCTGAAAACAATGGCTAAAGAGATGGCTCATGGATGCAGATGACATCGTGCTCTTTAGAGGACCCAAGTGTCAGGTGGCTGCTCATAACTACCTGAAACTCTAATTCCAGGCATCTGTGGACACCTGCATTTGCATGTAAATACACTCACACAGTCTTACACACATTCATGTAGTTAAAAATAATAAAACAAATCGTTAAAAAAGGATCAAAATATAAAACAATTTCTAGATCTTTTTTTAGAGTTTAGAAAATGTCTGCAGAGTGGTCATCTATCCTAGGCCATTTTCTAGAACACACTCACAAGCACACGTGTTCTCGTGTTGCTATAGTAACCTGATGACACTTTGATTTGCTTTCCATACTCACTCCCACTAAAACAGAAGATGCAATGGAAGATGGTCAGTGTATTGAAGAATTTTCATGAATTCTAGTAGTGTGTCTTTTTTATTTCATTGGCTCACCTAAGTAGAGACATATCCTTAGAAGTCATCAAGAGTTATTCTTGATCATAGCTATTTTTGAGTTTCTTCCTCCCTTTGTAGTATAGAGCAGGGCTACACTGAGAGTGGGAATCCTTGTCTTATTCTAGCCATAAAGAAAATCATCTAAAATTCCTTTATTAAGGTCTATGTGCTAGCATTTAATTTTTACTTAAAGAAATTCCTCTTTTCCTTGCTTTATAGGTATTTTACATTCTAAGTTGGTCTTTTAAATTAATGCTATTTATCATTAAGCTAATAGTATGGTTTTATCTCTTTAGTTTGTTCATTTGAGTTACCTTTAACTATAACACACACACAGACACACACAGACACACAGACACACACACACACACACATACACAGACACTTTATTGTCTTTAAATACTCATCAGGGGGGCACTTGAAGAGCTTGATGTGAGAGCTTGTTATATGTGTGTGAGGCCATGTGTCAGGGCAGTTGGAGTGTCCCATTCCTTCCATAAGACAAGGCATTAGAGTAAAGAACATTTCCAGAGGGTCTCAGGGCTGCATAGGACCCAGTTGTTCACTGAAGGTAGCACACTGTGAATGGAACTGAAAAACAGCTCCCATATGGGGCTGATGTCAGTCAAGTCAGTCAATAGCTTCCTCACGGGTATTGGTAACCTGGGTCTGGGACACCCTGCTTAGTGATGAGGGTCCTCTAGGAACAGACACTACTAATTAGTATTACTGACAAGATGTCCTCCATCATCTCAGTCGATCATGACTGGCCTCAACACCACAGCCACAATCAGAATGTTCCATCTGTCCACTGTGGCATCAAAGCTTGCTATATAATCATTATATTCAGGATTTTCACATTTAATCAGAATTAAATTAACCATTAGACGTATCTATTTTAGATCTCAGATAGCTTTAGCTTTCTGAAATGAGCTCTGTAGATTTTTACTGTCTTTTATTTTCTGAGGTAATGTTCCAAAATTAGTTTTAGCTTCTTGCAAATTTGGTAGAACTCACCTGTAAGAACTCCCCAAAATGGAATTATTTGGAGAGAAAAGGGTTTGGTTTTATTAATATTCTCTGTTATTTTGTGTCTTTCATTGATTTCTGATCTCTTCTTCTTCTTCTTCTTCTTCTTCTTCTTCTTCTTCTTCTTCTTCTTCTTCTTCTCCTCCTCCTCCTCCTCCTCCTCCTCCTCCTCCTCCTCCTCCTCCTTCTTTTGGTTTGTCAAGACAAGGTTTCTTTGTGTAGTCCTGGCTGTCCTGGCACTCTATTTGTGGACTAGACTGGGCTCAGACTCAGAGATCTGCCTCCCTTTGCCTTCTGAGTGCTGGGATCAAAGACTTGTGCCTTGACTTTCTGTTCTTGAATCTCCATTTGCTTTCTTGGACTCTCTGTAGCTCTCTGTGTTGAACTGTAGTCATTTAAAACCGTTACTTCCTTCTTGATAAATGTATTTAATATTAACATGTTTATCTAGGTGCTTTTGTCATGTGACAATTTCAGACAGGACCTTGTCCTGTAGCCTAGCTTGGGACCAAACTTATCATCCTTCTGACTCAGTTTCCCTACTCAATTCTTTTTTGTTGTTTGAGAGTAATCCAAGTTGGCCTCAGCCTGGATCCTCTTGTGTTATTTTCTGGGCTACCTTTCAGGGATTACAAATTACCACTTTAGCTCTCATTATCTCATTTCTAATTCCTATTTATTTTCTTTTAAATTCAGTGGCTATTTGTTGATTATTCACATAGGACTTAGCTATTCTCTTGCTTTTAATTAACTTTATTCCATTTCATTGAAGAATAAGGCATTATCATGGCCTTTTCTTTTAACAGTCTGAAGTTTCCTTTACCTTATGGAAGCATGCCCTACTTTAAGACAAAGAAGTTCAAATTAAAAACAGTTGCCAGGTGATGTGAGGTTCTCTGATACTAGACTAAATTCTTTTAACTGAAAACCACAGTAACAGGAACCATGCTAGAACATTCTAATATACTGCTTGTTACTCATTTTTAGAAAGTACTCATGTCCTACTGACGTGAGGCATAGCTGTAGGTTATAAACTCAGGACTTTGCTTCCTTGGTAAGTTAAACATGAGCAATGATCCTATCTTTGACTTAAGCGTGCAGCAATTGCCTAGTCCTCTGTTATGAAAATAAGGCCTTGCCTCACCCTGAAAGTTTAGATAAAGATAAGGTGAGCAGATTTAGACAGACAAGTAGCCCACAGTAATCCTGTGAATCATAAATACTATTATCACTACATAAATAGTGATACATAGTAAGGAAAAATTATTAGCCATTTCCAAAAAACAAACCAAAACAAACAAACAAAAAAACAACAAAAAACAAAAACCCAACCAATATGAATCATACTGCTTCATGCACAATACAGGAAGAATAGAGAGAAAAAAACAAAACCACCCCTCCCCAACAACAAAAAAAACCCAACAAACTTCATTAGCAATTCAGACCTTAACAAAAACACACTAAAAATCCTTATGGAATATCAAACCAGGAACTTAAGGAAGTAAATTTCCCAGGTGCTGTAAAGTAGGCTCAGTGGTGAAGACCAGTCACTGTGCTGCTCCTGCAGAGATCACAGGTTTGGCTCCCAGCACCCACCTGATAGCTCACAACCTAGTGTAAGTTCAGTTAAAGGAGGTCTAATTCCCTCTTATAATTTCCTAAGGCACCAAGCACATATGTGACACACAGACAGAATTATATGCAGAACATTCATATAAATAAAAGAAATATAAATTACATTAAAACATGTTTAAACTTAAGAAAAATCTATAAAGCAAAAAAAGACCCGAATCATGAATGTGGAAAAAGATAAACTGCAAATCAAAGACATATCCACAGTAAATGCAGTAGACAGAATGTAAATGTCCTCAACTTCTAATCCCTGTCAACACTGAGTTAAGTAAATATAAAATGTAAAAGTTAGCAAAAATGGAGAATAATCCATATGCCATATGAGTTTTTTAACATTGATTTGTTTATTGTGTATGTATGAATGTATGAGACAAAATGGTCATGAAGTAATAAATCCTCATTTATCCTTTAAAAGTGAAAGGAATGATTCGTAAAACTCTATGCAGGAAGCCAGTGTGGTGGTACATCCTTCAGGCACACTCGTATATTCCACACTCAAAAGGTAAGAGTAGGAAGTAAGAAGATCTCAAATTGGAGGCCAGCCTGGGCTGCATAGTGATACCTTGTATCAAAAACCAAAACCAAAATGAAAAACAACTAAATCATCCACTTGTAGGCATGTATGAACAGAACCAAGATGAGCCAGGGGATGGATATATAAGATTCACTGGGATTTCATGTGGCAATTAGGCAATTCTATAATCATATTAAAACGTGCACAATACCAGATTTTTGGAAATGAACTTCAAAATATAATTACAAAGAACAAAAAAATAGTAAATAAATGGGAAGGTTCATTGAAACATGTTTTATAGACAGAATCAGCATGGAATATCTTGCATATAAATTTTAAAAATCCATCATCAGGAATTATTGTCCAAAAGGCCAGAATTAGATATAGGAACAACATGGAAAGCTCCTCTCTCTTTGGAGAAATTATACATTTAAATGTATTCTAATTAGTCAACACAGCAGAAGGGAGGGTAGGCTTTTGCTAGGGTGATCAGGACTCAGCCCTTAATTTTATTCTTCCCACATATAAGCACGTCCTTACATTCCTACTCCCAAACGTAGGCTGAAGTGTTCATTTCCCTTACACCTAAATCAAGGCCCCAACATTTCTCCCCTGGGTTATGACAGCTCTGATGAACTGAAATTTGAACAGGAGTCTGAATACCCGAAGGAAATGAACGCTGCAAATGTCTGGGGAAATCACGTTCTTGCTGAGGACAGAGCAAAGGCAAACGTGTGAAGAGCTTGCTTCATGTGGTTAAGAAATGGGGGCGGGGGTGAGAGTGAGAGGGTTGGGAACCACTGAGGGGAGAGGTGCAGAAGACAGAGGTGGTCAAAGCATGGAAGGTCGTACTGAACGATGACGCACCAGCGTGCGGGGCTGATGGAAACAGGGCTACATGGAAGACGAGGGAGTGAGGAAAGAAATTCTGAAAGACAGAGAAGATACAGAAAATGAGAGCTCCGGTGTGAGCAGACATCAAGTCACATGGGCAAACACCTTCCTAATGCTAGTTTTAGTCATTTCTGACGGCACTCAGCTGAGACGCGTGGGTTAGTAGGAGTGTGTTCATCTTCACTTCATCTGCAGTCTCCAGTTCTCAACTTTCTTTTAGACATCTGGCAAGGTGGTTGTTTACCTTGTAAGAAGTAGTTAGAAGATAACAATTAGTTGCCTTTACCATATATATTCGAACTATTTGGGGTTCAAGTCCTGGATAATTGGTAACAAGTTATACAGAAAAGTTGATCTCTGTAATCATATCATCTTCAATTATTCGGAAGATAGTATATAATCAAGAAACAGAGAAGGGAAAAAAATTAAAGGTCTTGATTTACTCTACTTTGGAATGTGTGGGAGACCTACCTTGTCCTAATCTCTTGGGATCATATGCCTTAGTTACACTGGTGACTATATGAGCTATAGTGACTATCATTTAGGAATGTACGCTTTAAGACTCAGTGTATAATTTTACATATTTTATCCTTGTAGACTGTCAAAATGGAACCTCCCCCACCCCCAGTCTGAGTTGCCAAGTAATGACAATTAAGAGACCCTGTTCTCATCTGCCTCTACTGAATGTTCAGGATACTAAGCTGCATGTCATACTGCTGAAATCACTACTATTTTGAGGTTCCTTAGCATACATAACCTTTAACATAACCTAATCTTTCTTAGTGGGACAATGACACAATGTTACATTTGTTACCATTAAGGTGCAGTCCTTATCAATTGTAAATAATTAGACATATTTGAATGACACACTGTCAGGGAACTTACAGGAACAAAACTGTCCCCACCTAGTCATAGCAAAGTGAGTTCACCACTTAGCACTTAGGAAACATTTCTGTGACTTATGTGACTACCCTTCTTTTTAGCTAACATTACCAGTATTTATTTTATATATGCCATCATTTTGGTTTTGGTGGTAATTAAAATTTGGCAAATACTCAGTGCATTACAATTCTTCTAATTTTTTAAAAAGAATTATTTTCCACTTTATAAAATCACATGTGTATGGTTAGGCATTTTGGTAATTGTGGAGACATAAAACTATTCATAACACTTCAAGCAAAAATACTGTTAATATTTTGATGTATTCTGACCTAATTTTCACGAAAGTGCAAATGAACTTTTTTTTTTTTTTTTGGTCTTTCGAGACAGGGTTTCTTTGTGTAGCTTGTGCCTTTCCTGGAACTTGCTCTGTAGACCAGGCTGGCCTCAAACTCACAGAGATCCGCCTGGCTCTGCCTCCCGAGTGCTGGGATTACAGGCGTGTGCCACCACCGCCCGGCTGCAATGAACTTTTAAAAGGAGAAATGTCGACACTGCTATTCCTCTCCTTGAGCTTTTCTAGAGTCTTATCCCCCTGCACTACTTTGAATTCGTGCCTCAATTTATTGACAAGATTATCAAAATTTTTACCCTACTTGCTTCCCTGCTTGCATCCTTGGAAACCCGAAATCTGCCTTCTACCATGTACCCTGAGTCATGTGTCTGATATGACAAGATTATCAAAATTTTTACCCTACTTGCTTCCCTGCTTGCATCCTTGGAAACCCGAAATCTGCCTTCTACCATGTACCCTGAGTCATGTGTCTGATAAGCAAATTAGAACATGTCTGATATGTGTATTAGAATGTGTCACTTGTGTGTCTGATATGTGAATTAGAAGATGTCACTCCTCTGCAAACACCCTCTTATGGCATTCCATTTGGTTTTTTGTTTGTTTGTTTGTTTGTTTGTTTTTGTTTTTTTGTCAAAATAGAAACTTGAGTGAGCAATAAAGCCCTATATTGTTTCTCTGTCCCGTTATTTACATTTCTGGCTTACTGGTCTTTCCCCATCTATCCCTGTGTCTTTTTCACTATTACACAAACTTTTGGGCTAGTCTCACTAAAGCTTTGCTAGAATTCTCTTCACCTTTTGCAAAATTCTTGTATTGCACATCCATTTAGCTAAACCACTTGTCTATGAAGCTTACTAAGCATACAAATTTCCCACACCCTTTGTCTTCCATACTCTGCTCTTGAGGTTTTACCAAAATATCTATCTCCTTCATGCATTTGAACTTTTAATTTCAGGGTCCTCTTTCCATTCAATTTTTTTCTTGCAGCTTTATTGGGGTATAATTTACATTCTACAGAACACCCTCTCAAGTATACTAGTTGGTGGTTTCTTGCAGGATGATAGAAAAGATTGTCCCATCACCACCTAGTTAAGACCATTTCTATCACATCAAAGAGCTAGCTTGAATGGTTTTCGAACCATGCCCACTTGCTTTTCCAGTCAGAAGCAACCACTGATCGGCTTTTTGTCTAAATATTTGCCTTCCATAAACAGTTCATATATGAATCACGTGTCATGTCTTCTTTTTCTACCCGCATCTTTCAGTTATATTGTGCTTTTGCAGTTCGCCCATGTTGTAAAACTGTGTTTTTGTTTCCTTTTGCCCCTAATAGTATTTTATTGTGTGGAATGCATCGTGGTTTCTTTATTTAAGGCCCATGAAAGACACTCAGATTGCTTCACATTTGGAGATATTTTGGCTAATGTTCCACTCATTATGCATAAAGAACAAATTTGAACACATCTTCACTGAAGCTTAGTGTTACCATTTTATTGCACCTCCTTGTAATTGTAATTTGAATTTCTTAATAATGATAATGATGGACACTTTATTTTGTGTTGATTAGCAATATGCTTTTTCTTCTTCAATAAAGCATGTCTTCATATCATTTGTCAATTCTTTACTGAGTTGTTTTCTCTATATTATTAAATTATATATTTTTTGCATATTCTGGGCATTTGATGTGCCAAAGTTTCCCAACTTTCAATGTGCAGATACCATCTATTACTGATCACCCTATTAATTTCTAAATGTCTTCCTTTGAAGAAAAGGGTTTTAACTTTTAATAAAGTCCAACTTATAAAAAAAACTATTCTCCCTTTATGGCTCATGAGTTTGCTATAATGTTGACTAACCCAAAGTCATAAAATTTTCCTTTTTATGTTTTGATGTGGGCAGGAGAAGGATTCTAAAGGCTACTCTGAGATTTGACTATTTTCTAGACTTGCAGAATTTATAAAAGCTATAATTTTCCAAGTGATGGTTTATTATTGTCCAGTAATATCTTAAGGGAAGATTGTATTATCATATTTGGGGGAAATAAAGAATCTATGAGGCTAGAAGGAGGGAATGATGGGATCAGAAATGTTACCCTAGAAATAATGGAAAACCTCAGTAGTCTTTTTGCACAGTGTTTCTGGAGATAATAAACTGAATAAGCAAGACACAGCTAAAAATGTGAAGAATTTTTCTTCACACAATTTAGATAGCAGAAGACATTTATTTTGACTCTTGATTAAGGAAGAAAATGGTGAAACCACACACACAAATTTACAGAAGTCAAAGCACAATTTTTCCTAAGTCCATAAATATAACATGCAGAGTGTTTCTTACAGCAATTGTTAAATGTCAAGAAAATGCTTTTACTCCTGGAAGTAAAAATAAATTTAAGCATCATGTTTTGAATATTATAACTATTATAATATTTATTGTTCTTGCAAATATATGTTGAAGTCATGGACATTATTTCTTAAAATTACATCTCTTCATTTCTTTCTCTGTTTCTTTCTTCTTCTACAAAACCATGAAGCAGTCTTGCCCTAAAGAACTCTGTAGGCTGAAAAAAAAAAAAAAAACATGTATTTTTTAAAACTTTTTTTTTTAAATAATGCAGCGTGAAAAATGCTGTATAGGACAAAACAATCTTAGAGTCCTAGTGAGAGAACTAGTGTCCAAGTGCACTCACAGAGAAATGGTGATGAGGTTTCTGAATCTGTAGCCTAAAGAGAAGATGACTAAGCAAAATGAAACTCCTAGAAAGAGAGGCAATTGCTTGATAGTACGACGTCCAATTATAAAATTCCAAATGTGGTCTCACCTGGGAATAGTGAATCGTTAGGCCACCTGTGATCATATTTTAAATGGCTCTTTAATTATGCAAAAGATGTTGAGTTTCTATGTAGGCTCCACTGAGGTCTTCATGGTTGGGTGCTGATCTGGGTGACATTCGCATCCCTAGAAGACAGAGACACCAGACATCATTCAAGCTTTCTGTCTGTCAGACTGTCTCTGTCTCTGTGTTTACACACATGTGTTAAGGAAAGATCACATGAAAGTGTCATGGGAAGGCAGCAGTAAACAAAGCAGGAAGCATGTCTTTGGCAGAATCTAAATAAGTCATAAATGTATCGTGGACTTCCAGTCCAACATCAATGAGGAAATAAGTATCTGTGGCTGCAGTGTTGGTCATAGCCGGGCCACTGCTAGCAAGCTATCTTTTCTGATCACAAAATTAAGATGTGTTCATTGGAATTACTTGAAAACTACAAGGGGTAGGAATCAATAAATATCTGGAATGTTTAAGGCACTCATCCATTCTGCTAGAGGTACACTGAATGGTACTGTGAAAGAGATGAACAGCTAGGAGCTAAGAGCAGCGTGGAAACTGAATTTTGTGGTCATTTTGAATCATGTGCGTTTCTGAGCCCCTGGTAGACAGCCAGTAAGGAAGATGTAAGAGTTACTGAACTAGCAGTGTGGGAGGTGGATGGAGGTCAGCAGTAATGTATTTGTTGCAGCCCAATGAGTTTGAAGCCTTTATAAAACTGTGGCTACAAATAACCTTAGGCAGCCAGAAATGCACATCAGAGACTCAAGAAGGGTCAGAGCTGACAGGCCTGATGTCACAGATTTGCAGGACAGGGGAGGGGGAGAGCCTTTTATTTTGGGGGCTGCACTGTACTCTGTATCATGAGTTGCAAAGGACACCAACATGGGAGATGTGGGAAGAGGGCCTTATAAAACAAAAAGCAAAAGCAAACCGAAACCTAACAAGCCAAGTACGTTTCAGAAGACAAGCGGCCAATAGTACAGCAGATTATGGATGAAAAGAAATAATACAAGACAGTGCACTGAGAGAGTGTGAGCAAGAAACACTTGGTTTCAGCAGACAGTGTGTTACACAGTGTTAATTATAGTAATTATGGTAATAATAATAATGATCGTCAATGTATTAAGGACTTACTGTGGGATGAGAACTGGGGTGTGTATGTAGATTTAGAAATGTAAGCATATTGAATGTACATGTTTTATATATGCACATCTCCACATAAATATGTAGATATACATATAATGAAGTATATTAAACAATACTTAATATATAAATATGAAGTTTATTAATGAATACTTTATATGTGCTTTTCTACATACAACTATAATACCCATTGTATATATGCACACATACATATTAATATAATTTAGTTTAGTTAATTCTTATATTTTTGGTTCTTTGATCCTTGGAAGTCATTTGTGAGGTAATTAATAAATTATTATTAGTGTGAGAGTCATTTTCAGGGTCAATTATCTGCTAAAATAACCTTCTCCAAGAGCTAAACTTATAGTAAAGTTGATTCTTGTTTTGCATCCTAAAGAGTTTAAATGAGAAATCTTGACATGATTGGCATTCACATAAAAATCATCAATTCAAGAAAATTTTATAACCATACACTAATGGCAGTTGCCTGTTCAGGTTTGATTGCTGAGAAACTTGCATAATGGATAAGAAGTGGCTCCAAGTTCTCCTTGTCTTTTAATACATTATTACTCATTTTGTTACAATTTGAGGAATTTGACGTGGAAGAATTCACCCTAAAACTGGTTGAACTAGTAGAGTGAATGATGATATTTAGTAAATTATTCTTTATATACATAGACATTTTATGGATTTAATGTTTATATGAGAATTCAGATAGTAAAATCCCGCCTATTTGAGTCCCCACATACATTTCATTTTATGGATAATTGAGCTTAATATTTTCTACATAAATTTAATCAATCAAGGCCATGGCAGTGAAATCAGAGAAAATTTGAAAATTATAGAATGATATAATTCTATAGTTACAACTATTCACATTTTACAGACTGTGTATATTTATGCCCCAAGCTTTTTTACCTTTTGATATGAATTTTCAACATTGATATTAGTTTATGGTAAATCAAGAGGAATGAAATTTAGTGACACATTGCCTGTCACAAAAAAAAAAAAAATCAGCTGAAGAAAACTAGTATTTTTATAAATGAGCTTATATTTGTAAAGACTTTTTCAAGGCCCTTATTTATATTCTGAAACAGAGTTTTTTCCATGTTTATGTGCTCTGTTAAATTCTCAGATGTGGATCTGTGCTTGAGGCTCAGGAACCTATAGTAATAGGTACTAAAAATGGAGGACCTAAGAAACATAAAGCATAATTATTAAATAAATATTAATTTTCCTTGTGAGACTTTTATATAGTTGAGCAACATATGACTGTGAGATAGAATCTGACCACTTTAAATGTTCAATCAATTCAAAAACATATTGGGATTTTTATTGATTTGACAATGTACAAAGTTCTACTTCAGGCTACATTCTTAAAAAAAACATTTCTTCATTGAATGATGTTTGACTTTTTTTTCTTTACAAACTTTGGAACAATTTTTGTTTTTCATTGTCTAATATTTGAGATTTTAGGATTTTGGTCAATATGAATATGAAGTTACACTTTAATATAATTAGATATTATATTTAAAATAAGAACAAAAGCATATGAAGTTTCAAAGTCTAGTGTGTGTGTGTGTGTGTGTGTGTGTGTGTGTGTGTGTGTGTGGTGTGAACATGGGCGTGCGGCTGAAATAGAATACATTTCTCCCTAAAGTTTACCTTAAACAGGTCTTATAATTTAGGAAAGAGCTTTAAAACAGGTGCATTACAAACAAGCAAAAAAGCTTGGGATAAGTAGTTTCAGTTTTTTTTTTCCTCCTCAGAAGCTGTAAAAGAAAATTACTGCCAGTACTTTTAATGTTGTTTACTTAGATGGAGATGTGCCAAATGTAGATGTTATTTACATCTATAGTGGGGGTAGTCACACTTGAAAATTTCTCACTTATATGTTGTTAAATATCAACCTTGACTATGAGATAAAATGCAGCCAAATGGAGTGCTGGGAACTGGTTGGTTGTGTGTGCTTTCTTTAACTAATAGGTATAAAGGAACTGTGAAGAACAAAATGAATACAATTTTATTTTTATTGGCTGCTGCATTTGCAAAAGCCATGAAATATGTGACTTCATTAGCACTATGAATTGCACACAATTTAGCAAGTCTAAGTTCTTGGCCAATTATTTACCATTGGATAAAATTATTAAAGGAAAATTGAAAAGTCTTTGTCTCAAGAGCATTAGCTATGTTACTGTATTTGTTGACACCAGCTGGCTTTGTAGGGTCCTACTAAATGATGAGTAAATCCGTATGTAAGTAAGAATGCAGCCCCCAGTCAGTCTGGGAAAATCACAAGACTTGTTTTGGAAATTGTCTTTATACAGCATCCATGCTCCTGAAGTTCAAAACTTTATATGTTAATTCAAACATCTCATTTGGTTTAATTCCAATACACATTTAAATTGAAAAGTTGAGATTTTAATCAAAGCTATGCAAGAAGATAGAATACAATTTTTCACAAGGTAATTATCACCATTTGACAATATGTTTTTTGTAAATTTTAAAGAAAAACAATTGATTAGAAGTTTTCTTAGTCCAATTGTCTCCTAATCTATGTAATTAGAATTTCTAATTCTTAGAAAGAATACTGAGAAATGAAGATTGATTTTCTCCAGGCTCAAAGAGCTGATTTTAGTGATACAGCATTTGAGTCAGTTAGGAATGAACATCTGCCCAGGAATGATGCTTGGGTTCTAACCACAGACCCAAGTGCCTTAACAGCAACAGCAATAACAACTATAAGAATTACTAAACCCTCACTGTTAAAAATCAGGAAACATTAAAGACACATTAAAACACTTTCCCCCCTAAAACTTGAAATGAAGTTGTGTTAATTTTGAAGTCATTAGCAAGACCACTGTGATTTTTAAAATGAATAACATTTTAAAATGAATAAACCTTATTTTTTTTCTTAATATTGTTCTTCTGAACAATTTGTCAGTCAAATTCTCCTTTCTTTATTTGTAAATAAGCCTTGCTTTAAAACAAGAAAAGATCCTAAATCGCCCAAACCAATTCTTAGATTTTAAGAGATAAAGACTTATCTGAGTCAATTAAATTATGTTTTCTTTTAATTGTGTGTGTGTGTGTGTGTGTGTGTGTGTGTGTGTGTATACACCCATGTGTGTCCATGTGGAACTCAGAGGACCACTTTGTGGAGTCAGTTCTCTCCTTGTATCTTAACATGTTTTCTAGGGGTCAAACCCAGGTTTCCTAGAACTTGCACAGCATGTAAGTGCTTTTACCAGCTGATAGACATCTCACTGCTCCACCAGTGAGTGTGTTTATTTACTTTTAATGAAGAGATGGATAAATACCCTTTTATATTCACAATTACTTATCTCACACTGCTCTTATGCTGTTAAAAAAAAAAAGGAAATATCATGGTCCCAACTCTTGAAGAAGCAGAAACCTCCTTGATGGAGTTAGATAAAAATGGCAAAAGTATTTCAAGGGATGCTATATGATAATATATGTTCAAGAGGCCAGACAATTACTGGATTAATACTGTTTCTGACAATTATTAATTTGACCACCTGAATTTTCCCCATAATATACTTTAGAACTTTTCTTTCTCTATACAGAAATAGTATTTTGAAAAAGATTTTTCCTTTTAATACAGTACTTAGCAACTTAGTATGATAATATATACTTTAAAGCTTAAATGAGTGTTTTACTCCACTAATGATAGGATGGAATTTTAACGTCCATTGTTTAGAACATCCTATTCTTACTAGAAAAAAAAAAAAAACATTCACTGGTAAGTTATTAAACTACTGATAGTTCAGTTTAACTATTGATGGGCTCCATTCACAGGACAAGTGTCCTCTATCTAGCATTATATTTTTGCTGTTGGCTTCCATTCTCATTGTTATCTGAATGCAGAGCCCTTTTCAAAATGGTGAGAAACCACACAAGACAGTCTGCATGCAATGAGAAATACACCACAGGCTCCTGTTCAGTGAAATTCAACCACTCCTGTTTACAAAGCAGCCTAGTGGAGAATAGCAACTTAATTCTTTTTATGATAAATAACTGCAGAAGGAGACAGTGGGTCAAGATCCACAGTACGTGTGTGTGAGAGAGACTGTCAAAGAATAAATAAATTATTATATAATAGGTGATAAACATTATGCCAGATTTCTCAGAGAAAATGACTTTTGCTGTAAAGTGAGAATAATTGATTTAACCATTCGTTGTTATTAGATTCTTGGTAGATATTGATAACCTTCAGTACTTGGCTGTAGATGGCCACTTACGCCACAAATACACTTGCCTAGTACAACTCAAGAAAGCCTTAGATCCAATTTTACCATGTGTAAAACATCTTTTTTTTTGTTTTTTGTTTTTGTTTTTGTTTTGTTTTTTGTTTTTTTTAATGTTCACAATCAGGATAAACACAGTCATCTGGCCTCTGGGTCAGTTTGATGCCATTCCAGCTGTTAGTCTTAGGACGCTCTCACACAGTACCTTGCATGGGCAGTTCTTCAGAGATCTGTGCAGCTGTGTTTAAGTCCTATTCTGATTGGAGAACAAAACAGCTTTGACTCAGCCACTGAGACACAGTCAAGCACATGGCCTGTGAACATCAGTGCTAACCTTACTCTGAAAAGATCTTAATTTACCTGGGAGATGGGCCTGTGAGCTTGGCAATGAGGGTATTGCACTGAGATGGAAAGGCCTATCCACTGTGGGTGGTGCCATTCTCCAGCTGAGATCCTGGACTATAAAGGGGGAGCTGGCCAACAGCATGCATTCATTGCTGCCCGTTTCCTGATTGTCAATGTAAGATAGCCAGTTGTTTCAAGCTTCTGCTGGCTTCACTGCCTTGGCACATGAGATTGTATGTACTTTTGAACTGTGGGCCCAAATAACCCCTTTTCCTTGAAGTGGCTTTTGTCAGGGTATTTGTCACAGCAACAGGAAAATGACTAAGCCAGAGCTAATACTGATTCCCTAGACAACCTTTTTCCACACCTTTGCAGGAACAGGAGTGCCCGTGTTCTATTGGGAACCAGTTAACATATTTGAATACCTCTCATTTCTCCCATGAAGTGGGCATCCAACGACTGTTATCTTAGTGAACAAAGCGTTTGTTAGCGTAAGATAAAAAAATAGATGATGTTTCTGGTAGCTTGGGACTTGTGCTTAAGTTTTTCACATTAAGCAGCCCTACCGTGCATTTATGTTTCTAATTAATGCACTTCAAATGTTAAACAGTATTTCCCTTACCTTCACTCGGAGGAGCTAAAACTGTTTCATCTATGTATCTCATTTTCTATGCTAGAATATGTTAGGCAAATTACATATGTCTTACGATAAGCATAAACATTTATTTCTACACATCTTTCAGGGGCTTTGTTCTTACTCTTGGTGAAGAAAATTGAGGCATGGAGTTATCCTAGTCTGTTTTGATGTCAGTCTTACAATTTTGACTCATACCTGAATCGTTATGCTATTCCAGGCAGATAAATAGTATTACGATACCCCTTTGCTTTTGTGTGATGTAGAACAGTGTTTACAGAACTAACTAACTTACAATCTACCACGTTCTGAGTGCTATGGATGGTGAAGAGAGGGAGCAGAGGAAGTCGATGAGATGAATTATCCTTCAGAGTAACAGGTTTATTAACGCTGCAGGTCATATGACGCTGGGGGATCTGAAGAGATGCTTTAGTTCTGCCAGACACAGCAGGGAATCTATGTTAAAGGTTTCCCAGGGAGGGAAAAAAGTCACAATCCCAGGCAGCATGCTTGGTTAATGTGGGACTGTGCTATGTGCCTGCAGTCAGGTTGTATCTGAGTGCTGGGGGAGGAGGGAATCAGCTCTTTGTGAGATCAATGGGTGGCCCTCAGCTCTTCATAGCAGCATCTGGAGACCAGAGAGACCCTGGAGGTGTGAATGCATTTATTCAAGCTTTGGGAACAACACCTGAATGGTCTGGGGATTTTAAAACACTGGTGGAGGAAGGGCTGGAGGTTGTTTGATTTGGGAGGAGGATAAGAGTGTAGAGGTGTGAGTGTGACCAGATGCTATTATACTACATGTATGAATGTGTCAAGGAATACATTGATAAAAATTACAGGTTGTAAATTTATATTTTACTTTTAGACTTTGTGGATATTGGAGGACAGCCCAGAAATTTATATTAAAAACAAACAAACAAACAAAAAAACCCTTCTGGTTCTAATGCAGCCTGCCTAAAAACCCTGCTGAAAGCTTTTGTTTTTTTTGAGACATACATTGTAGATGGAGTTCATGGCCTCTTTCCCAACCCTTCCTTTCAATGAAATAGAGCCTGTTGTTTTCTTGGTCTCCTAAAGTCTCAATTTACACATTTCTTTGTATTTAGTTTCCTGATTTTTGTAGTTAGGTTCTTGTGAGTGCCTGCATCATCCTGCAATACATCTCATTTGCTCCTAATGTCTCCCGTCACCCTCCAAGCAGATGACTCTTCCAAAAGCTTTCTCAGAAAAATTGTATATAAAGTGACCTTCTTATTGTTATGATATCTGGGGGTATATAACATTGTCCCATTTCATTACACTTCATAATGTATCACTTCTCCATCTTCTCACTGCAGTTTTCAATCTTTTATTTACTTCAGTGATTTTTTTCCTATTGTTTCTCTCTATCTTTTTTTAAAATGTTCTTAAGGTGATAGGCCCTTACTGATAAGAGGCATTTTCTATCTTCTAAAATAAGTCACCCATGCTAAAACTTTCCCTCTCAGAACCTGAGTAGTTGTGTCACACGAAATCTGACAAGTTGTATTTTCATTTTCGTTTATTTCAGTCTATGACTTGACTGTATGGTCTCTGGATTTTAAGGGAAAAGAGAATTTCCTGTGAGCATTTTGGTTTTATTTTTAGTTTATGTCTTTGAGGACATAGATTATTGTAATCCAGTTCTTTTAAGTTTGCCCAGCTTTCTTTCATTGTAATTTTATTTCACTCTATGTGTGTGGGTATTTCGCCTTCCTGTACTACTGTGTGCCATTTGCAGGTCTGGTGACTATGGAGGCCAGAAAAGAGCATCAGATCTCTTGGGCTGGACACATATAAGGTTGTGAGCCACAATGTGGTGCTGGGAGTGGAACCCCAGGTCCTCTGGAAGAGCAGCCAGTGTCCTTACTGATGGGCCATCTCTTCACCGCACCCACCCCCATGAGCTTCTTTGAAGGCACAGTTTATCTCCGTGTTTGTCCTTGAAAGCACTTGACCACAGTGCATTTTGCCATTGTTAGGCAGAATGTTCTTTCCCTGGAGACTGGAATCTGTTGCTGACAGTGTTTCTCTGTGATTCAACTAATAATCTGTCTAGCACTTTGGTCAGTTGTTGAGGGAGCGTGCTGAAGTTTCCAGGTGCAGCTGTGACTTCTGTTTCCTCCTTTCAGTTACCACAGGGAGTTTTTCAGCTCTCTGGCATACCGAGAATCACCATATCCCCTTAGCAAACTGACTCATTTACCATCTTGTTCTTTCTTTCTTTGTCTGTATTAGATACTTTTGCTGCAAATTCTACTTTACTATATACCATTTTCCATTATCTCTGATACGTGTTTGCTTGGCATATCTTTTCCAAGCCTTCTTCTTTGAATTTTCTTCTATTATTACAGTTGAAGTAAGTCTCCTAGGACACCTTAGGGAGCCAGAACAGATAAGGACTCCTGGCATTTCACTGACACTACCCAGGCATCTGTAAGAACGCAGCTTTTTGGGTCTGTGATAGCCTGTACTTACACTGTTTGGAACATTGATGCTTTTCATTGCTGGCTAGTGACAAAATTCCTGCTTTTTCACTAGACATCACCCCAGTGGGAGAAGAAGGAACACTTCAGTGCTTTATGGAGGTAATGAGAGCCCAACAAATTCGTGTGGTTTCCACACAGGGGTGGGGAAATTAGGACTACCTTAATAAGATGAAAGTCCCGGCACTGAGCTCTACTTTTAATGGTACAACCCAAGCAAAAGATAGGAGTAAGGGTGGGTGCAAGGTGTCTATGACAGTTTTTCAAGAAAAGAAGCCCATGATACCTACTCATCCTTTGCTGACAAGGCCATTTTTTTTTTTTTTTTTTTGGGACATTTGTCTGCAATAGAGTGGCTACTATCTACATGTTGCTTCCTGATCTTTCAGGTAGAGCCAACAGGCTTTTGATGAGGAATTTCTTTTGTCTTGTGACAGGGTATTGCTAGATACCAAGATAAGCACCCCACTTTTTGTTAATTCATAGCTAGGGGTGGACTTGAACTCAAGGTCTTCGGACTCAGCATCATGAGGGCTAAGATTATATAACCACGTAAAGCTGGAACATATTTAATCTGTATCCATTTGGCATTTCTAGGTTGCTAGCTTTTCAGCTTTACATCTGGAATATATGAGGGCAGGAAAATGCACGTCTATCTTCTTAGAGGCAGAAGCCTCTTAATAAGATTTTAGAGCAAGTGTAAGATTAATATGTCTGGAACTCAATAAACGCTTGTTGAATGCTAATAAAATCCTGTTGGATGGTTTATAAAAAACATAATAATAATATTCTCTAAGTTCAAAATTTCAGATACTTTCTCCTAGTATCATCTTCATTGTAACTATATTTTATAAACATGCATATATATGATTATTTGGTTAAAATATTGCATTTGTTAAAATTTCATGTCAGTTGCTATTAACAATTTATATTTATTCAGCAATGTAGCAGTAAGTGAATGACATAATTCTTTCATTTGAAAAATGTATATATTCAATTAATTTATTGATACTAAATAAATAAAAATGTAAGTCAACAAAGAGTCAATTTAAAATGTTCTTCTATTTTTTTATCATTCTTAGTCAGTTTTCATGCGTGAATGTAAAGTATTTTGCTTATGTTCACTACAATCACCCTCTCTTCTGTGCCTCTCGCTGTTCCTGACCCGTTTCTTCTCACCAATTCCTCCCCTTCTATTTTCACTTCTTTTTGCTTATTTATTTCTTTGTTTGTTTCGTTTTTGTGACTCACTGAGTTTAACTGGTGTTGCTTCCCTGAGCATGGGTCGGGGCTAGTCATTGAAGCACACACAGGGCAACTTAAGATTCGCTACTAAAGAGAATGGCTCTCCCTGCCTCGATAATCATTGCAGCCAATAGCTCCTCGTGAACAGGGAGGACTTTAGGAGTCTCTGCGCCATCTTGGGTAGGTCTTGTGCAGGTAAACATGGCTGCTAGGAGTTCATGGGTGCCATGGCCATGCTGCATTTAGAAGACTGCACTTCATAGCACTCCTGCCCATCTTCCAGCTCTTACAGTCTTTCCAACCCCTTCTGTCATGTTCCTTGAGACTTGAAGGGGCTACAGATGTCTCACTTAAGTCTGGGAACTCAACAGTCCCATTCTCAGCACTCATTTATGAGTTTCTGCACTCACAGTTGCCAAAGCAAAGAGAAGCTTGTTCTGACCAAAACTGAGAGCTGCAGTAGTTTGTAGATAGAAGCATAATTATCAAGATGGCAATACGGCACCATATACATTTAGCAGTGCTACATTTCCCACTAGGGCCTATGAACTGTCCAGTCATCGGCCTCTGACTAGGTTTACAGTATCTGTCATGAATTCTCTCCTGTGAAGAGGGCATCAAAGCCAATCAGAAAGTCATTCGTTACCCCTATAATAGTCATAACCATATTACACCAGTCAGCTTCATGCCTGGCAGGTGGGTAGCATAACTCTCAAGACTCTTATCTGGTAAGGTAGTTGGTGACTTTTCTCATCTAGGAGTTTCCATAGCAAAGAAGTAGCCAGCTCAGATCCAGCCTTATTTCTCTATGTCCTGCAACTGAAGGATGTGTGTGTGTCTTTAGTGATAGGGGCTTACCATCTGGTTCTTGAGGGCAATCAAGAGCAATGGCAGTAGTTTGTCTTGTTTGGGGGACCTCTGGAGCCCCAGTGACCAACAATTCACATCCAACACTGGGATTTTTGTTTAATAACTCATGGATTCTGCAAACAGCATTATCCATTCATGCAGGGTACCTCTGTTCAAAGTTCTTAAAAATGTTATACTTTATATTATATATGCAATATTACATTATATAATTATATACAATATAATTATTATACAATATAATTATATACAATTATAACAGTATATAAAACAGTAGGTTTCCATATGACTTTTTTTCTGCATCCTTACTTTGATTCTCCTTCTATCCCACATTTTTTTCTAGCCCTCTCTTTACTTTCCACTTCAAGTACAGATTCTTCATGAATGCTATAGAGACTCACGCCTTGCCTTGTTACTTCTCAGCCACTTTCCACATGAAAGGTAGCAGTGTATCTTGTCCATTAGCAGAGAACTTCCGTTACTCACCCCACATATGAATGTGGTAGATACATATACAAAATACACATTTACAGTTATCTAATTTGACCCTTGCAACAACTACTGGAGACAATTCTATTTTTCCCATATAAAGTTGAGAAAACTGAGGCACTAAGTTCATTTAGCAGATGAAAAATTCACCAGAGGTCAACCAATGGAGTTTTTAAATTTCAGCCTGGCTCCAGAGTAGGCATTCTTTCATTCCTTATTTCCTCTCTCATTCTCAATCTCTGTTCCTTTCTCTCTTTCTACTGGGGATTTAACCCAGGTCCTTGTACATACTGAATGCACACTCCTATGCAAACCACATCCCTATGAGAAGACGTTCTTACTTTTGGCATTTTCCTAGTAAAGTTCCAGAAGAACCTGAGAAAGTCTCTTTCTGATGGTTTCTGTCTCTGTCTGTGCCCCACCCTGTCATTTTCTCAGTCATCAGTTCTAAAAGCTCATTTTGTCCTCTTACCCTTAGCAACAGACTTCCTGTCTTTAGTATTTCAAGTAAAACACACATCTGTCTTTCCATATGACAATGCAAGATTTTATAGGTTCAGTGTGATCTAATCCACATAATATAATATTTAAATACCTTTCTTTCTGGCTTTTGGTTGCACAACTGTCTTCTGCCCTCTAATAATACCTCCCTTTCTGCAGGACTTTCAGCTAAAGGCAATAGCTCACTGCTTTCTTGAAGCTTAACTGTGGCCATTTCTTTGAGCTTTGGTCATTGAATTGTAAGGGTGTTTGATGTGTGAAATGTCTTCTGCATGCCACTTAAATGAAAGGAATATTTCATTTCCCCCATGTTTGTAGGTGTTATGATAAGAATTTTGGGATCATATTAGGACATATGTGATTGAGGAGAGACCAGACAGCACATAAGAAAAACTTGGTTTTATGAAAATGCCTCATAAACCTTTGCTACTTATTGAGTTGTTACCTAATAGAGAAAAATTGATTTTCTTGTTTTAGGGCCAGGAAGATTGCTTAGTGCAGTGGTTCTCAACCTTCCTAATGCTGTGACCCTTTAAGATAGTTCCTCACATTGTAGTGACCCCCCCAACCATAAAATTATTTTGTTGCTACTTCATAACTGTAATTTTTCTACTGTTGCGTATCATAATGTAAATATCTGATATACAGGATATGTGATATGCTACCCTCAAGAAAGGGTTGTTCAGCTCCAGGGGTCATGACCCACAGATTGAGAAACACTGCCTTAATGGGTAAAGACACCTGCCAGCAGGCCTGATGACTTGAGTTTGATTCCCCAGGACTGAAGGAGGCAATGTACTCCCAAAAATTGTCCTTTGCTCTCCAATGCCCACCATGGTGTGTATTCACCTACAACATGATGTACATATGCACAAAACAAGACAAATAAATGTGCGATAAGATGTTCTTGTTTAAGGAACTTTCGTTTTAGATTTGTTTCATCAGTTGAATGAATGTTCTTAGAGTGGATTTTATAATCAGAGCTTCAATCCTTTATTTTATATCCCAAAGAATCAAGCATAGGTTTTACTACAAAGAAATTGCTTGGCAAAATGCTACATTCAAATCAATTATTGACTGATAGTTTTTTCAAGAATGACAATGTTTATTAAGCTAAAAAATTTTCTCTAAAATGAAAAAGTGCTCATATCTCATTTTTTTAAGAGAAAACCATGTTTTTTTTTTCTTGGCTATTAATAGATATTTCAAAGATAAAAAGAAAAAAATCTTAGTTGTAGCTAAAACTCTTTCTATCTGGCATTAGTGTCTTCTAGTTTTATTTTGTTTTTTTTTTTAATTTATATACACTAACACCCTTACACACACATACACAACCTACTGAGTCCATGTGGTATTGCTCATATGTATATGTTTAGGGATGGCTATATGGGATCGGACAAACCTATCAGGGAGTTCTTTCCTGTAGAAGATTGAGTCTCCCTCTCTCAGCAGCCATTGCTTCTCTATGTGTCTTCCTCTAGGGTGTGGGGCTTGTGGAATTTTCCACATCAATGATGGCATATTCTCCAGAGTTGTCATTATGCAGGTCTCATTTGGGCAACCTTATTGTTGAGATTTGATGGGTGCAGCTTCCCTGTCTCATCTAGAAAACACTGTAAGAAGCTATCATGGTCCTCTGACTCTTAAAATCTTTCTGCTTCCTCTTATTCAATGTTCTCTAAGCATTAAGTGTAGATATTACAGTGCAGATGTCCCAATGGAGGCTATGAACACCATAATCATTTATTTTCTGTAATTTGAACAGATATGGATCTCTGTAATAGTTTTCTTCTGCTGCATGAAGTAGCATGTTTTATGAAGGTTGAGATCTTCACTTACCTGTGTATATAATGATTAGTATTTATAATATAGTTAGAAATTATATTGGCTTAGGAAAATAGCAGTAGTAGATTCTCCTCTAGTCTTTGACCTCACCAACCATGGGTAGTAAGCTAGGTTTATAGTGCTGGGCATGAATTGCTTCCAGTTAATTGAGTTTTACATCCAATTAGACAGCGGTTGGTTACCGCTAACATAAAAGTACCACTATTGCACCATAGGGGATATCTTGCCAGGTCAGTTATCATTGTGATTCATAGGCATTACAACTATGTAAGCATCTTAGTTATTGTTCTATTGCTATAAAGAGACACCATAGCCAAGGCAACTCTTAGAAAAGAAAGCATTTAATTGGGGGCTTGCTTACAGATTTAGAGGGTTAGTCCATGATCATCATGGAAGAAAACAAACAGGCATGGTGCAGGAAAGCATGTGTCCTCCAACATAGCTACACCTAATTCTTCCTAAACAGTTCCACTCCCTGATAACTAAGCACACAAATATATGGTCTTATGGGAGCCATTGTCATTCAAGTCACCACTGTAATATTACTGATTTTCCCTCTTCTTAGGCAGGCTGTGCATTACTTTCTGAAGCCATGAGATACAGTCCTCAGGAAATATGCCTCCACATAAGTTCCAGTTCAACTTCTCCAAGTCCTGTGGTTAAATTTTGTGATTTCCCATGGGGAGTCAGGGAATGGGGGGTGGGTTAGGGAGGGAAGCCCAGGGGCGTGAGGAGGGAGGACAGGGGAATCTGTGGTTGGTATGTAAAATGAATAGAAAACCTCTTAACAAAAAATGTGAAATAAAAAATTGTGATTTCTTAATCAATAGGGTCTTAGTCTCAAGTTCTTGGAAGCAACCTAGATAATGGCAAAAGTATGCATTGTTTCTGAGGTCCCTTGGACTTCCTTGACCAACCAACTATTTGAAGGGAGGGTTATGATGCTTTCCATTGCAGTTTTTTTTTTAGTTTTTTTACCCTGGGTAGTAACTCCATTAAGTGTGTGTGTGTGTGTGTGTGTGTGTGTGTGTGTGTGTGTGTGTCCATTATACATTCCAAAATTCTATGAGTTCTTTAGTAAGATCCAAGAGTCAGTTGATACTTCATTTTTTATATAAATTTCTTGCTTTTATTTTTAAATTATTTTAATGCCTTTTTATGTGTGTGAGTGTTTTGCCTGCATGCATGTCTGTGAATTACATGTGTGCCTGGTGCCCACAAGAGCCAGAAGAAATGTTAGATGCTCTGAAATTGAAATTATAGATCCTTGCAAGTTAGGATGTGGGTTCTGGAAATTGAAACTGTGTTCTCTAATTGCTGCACCACCTCTCCCACCCCAGATGTCTTGCCTTAAAGTACAATAAAATAAAATCTGCACATACATATGTTGTATGTATACTTTCAAGTAAACTTATTAAATCATCAGTTTTCCTGTGGCATTTTCAAACTTTCTTCATGTTATCTCTTCTCACTCCTCCTCCTTCTGCTTGAACTGCCTTCCCCTCCATTTATTAATGTCTCCCTATGTTCTCTACCTTAATGTTTTTCCTTGTATATTTGTGCTTAACAATGTGAGCTTAAAAAAAAAAAAAGAAAAGAAAATGGATCTTTTGTTCTTATTTGTTTCTTTATATAGATTCTGAGTTAATATTAACAATTAGAAGGTATTAGCTTCCCCATGATAGAAAGACACTTTAACAAGTGTAGACATGGACAATTCCTCCATAATCCAGCTACCAACTCAATTTGATATGAAGCTTTAGTCATTATTTAAAATTTTTTGGTAGAATATGGAGACAGGAAAGTTCTTTCATGAAAGGGAAATTTAACATTTAAAATATGATTTCCGTTTTTGATGTATGTTTTCCTGCCAGGTATTGTGCTCTAGGCCTTTAATCCTAGCTACTTTTGAAGCTATGATAGAAAGACTCTAAATCCAATAGTAGCCTGGACAGAGTAGTGAGATGTTGTCTCATAAAAAATGCATTTCAAATGTCTCATTAATCTGAACACCAAGTTTAAAGAGTTGTCATTCTTCCAAAGATATAGACATTCTATTTGTTGTAGGTTGTATACAATGAGAACAATTCTTACAAGAAAAATTTGATCTGCAAAACTAAATTGAATTGTTAAGTGATGTTGCCAACCAATTTAATTTAGATTTATCACTGCAAAAAATCCGTGAAATGAAACTATAAAAATGTAATTAGGTAACTCATAATGAGCATTGTACTTTATAAAATTACATAGCATATATAAACATATGTATGTCTATTGCTTTGCGTCTTAACACAATTTCCTGCTGTCTATCTCAGTCAGGTTTGTCTCATCCTTGTGATCCTCCTTCCTCAGCCACCGCTGTGCTGAAGTGACAGGTGTATGTCACTGCACAGGGCTTAATTTTCCTTGTGTTGAGGACATGTTAGGCCTTTAACCTTCTCTTTTTTTGTGTTAAACCAAAACAAACAAATAAAAAAGTCAGTGAATCAGAATATGCAAAAGTAAGGAAGGAAATCAAATTTTAAAAGGAAGAGAAAAGAGCACTAAAACCTACCATATCTATCAAGTGTTTCAATGCTGCCCATCTCCAGTTAAAGGTAGCATTGCAGATGTGCCTTCTCATTGACTTTCTGGGAGTCTGTTAGAATGACTAGTCATTTTGAAAACCAAACCCAAATGTTCCACAACTGATATCTGATCGATAAAGCAATATTTCTCATCAAGTTAAAACCATCACTCTAAGTGATGAAGTGAATGCATGGGAAATTTGAACACTTTAAATGAGAGAGGAGTGAGACATTAAAACCAGCTCAGCACTGAGGCTGTAGCACGCCCTACACTCAGCCACCAAGCCACAAACTCTCAGAGACCAGAATCCTTTGCTCTCTTCTCAATCAACCAGCAAAAGACAAATTCTGTGACTTTCTTCCTCATGACCTGGGCTTTACTTCTCACAGTAAGAAATGTCTTGTAGCATAAAAACTTTGATCTCCAAAACATTTCTTTTCCTGGTGTGATGTAAAGAACTGATTTTTTAAAGTAAAAACTGGCATATTGTATTTAGTTTTCTTTATCTTTGCAACTGAGAAATTGTCCTATTTTCTTTTCAGCATTGGAAAAAAATCCCTTTATGTACATACTGCATCCCTCTTGGATTAAATGCATCATATAATAATCATCCATTTTTTTTATTATAACATTCACAAGAAAAGATTTTGGTAATTGTGAAAAACTTCTATCTTTCAATTAAAATGATGTTTTCAAGATTATTATTTTCCAACATTCAAAAAGTTTGAGTGTCACAACCAAAGAATGACAAAAAAAAAATGTTGTTACCTTCCCTGAATGAGTAATCCTCATGCTTAGGGATTAACAGAGGAATGTACTTAAAGGAAGAATTTGGTTACTGATGAGATACTGTTTTTCTGAACTTACTACCTGGCTTTCAGTTATTTCAGTGTATTTTTGTTGTTGTTGTTTTTGTTTTTTACTATAGGAATTATTTTTGCTATTTGTTGCTATGTCAGTAACATTTCTCATTGTTGTGACCAAATCCCTGACAAAAAGTAGGTTTCGGGGAAGGAAGTATTTTGAGGGGATGCATGGGAGGGCATGGCAGCAATGGTGAGTGTGCCCAACTAGCTTTCTGAGTATATTAACAAATTTATCTGGGAGACCACAGGCCAAGTCTTCCCTTCTCCGTGAAATATTTCTGAAAATGCCCTCAAAGAAACACCAAGAGGTGTGTCTCCTGGGTAATTCCAGTTCTTCCAAGCAGACAATGAAAATTAATCATCCTAACTGACAAAGTCAATGGCTGCCTTGAAATGGCTGGCTCTTCTTAGTATTTCTTTTGAACTTCCTTTCTAGGAATATAAGCACACATATTTCTGAAAGGCAGGGTACTACCATATTGTAAACCTCCAAGACAACCTTCATATTCATAAAAGATATGGTTCGAATAGTTAGCCAGTAAGCCACCCACAATGAACCAAACCTCTGGCACATCTCCAGTGGGTTTGACAACTTTCATTTTGGGAATAGACAACTGGTGACATCCTTCTTTAAACATTTCAAAGTTTCTGTGTGGAAGAGTTAAAGCCATTGTTTTCTATATTATCCCTAGGGCTAAAGGAGTTTATATGCCTATCCTATAGGAAGATAAATGATTCTTAGTATAATGAAGAGTATTTTAGCAATAAGAATTACTAAAAAAATAGGTCACCATAAATTATTCCCATTTAAATGCTTAAAACAAATGGAATTCCTTCAATGAACAGGTTCAGAGATAGTTTGAATAGTCACTCAGTAGAACTGTGATTATAGAGTCATCATGGTAGTACTTTAGTAATATGAGGTTGTATATAAGTTACAAGCTCACATTAAGATGTTAAAATTCAACCGATTTTTAGATTTAATTTCATACTATAGCTTTGTTTAAGATATATAAATCTATGGTTACTATCAAAGTAGGTTTTGTGCCTTAGTGTAAACAACTGCCCTACAATAAATGGAGAATGGGTGATTATATTATTTTGCTATATTTCTTTTGATAAGGAGTTTGCTAGCAAACTCGCCCAAGAATTACAATCTTCAAAAGTAAATAACATCCAAAAGGGGTTAAAGGAAACAAGTTTAATCAGAAAGCAAGCCTGTCAGGAGATAAATCATCCTTGGTAAGCAATTTTTAAATGATGGTGGGTCACCAGGAACTTTATGTAGAAGATGATTATTAAGTCATGTCTGAGTCCATTGGAAATGTGTCATAATTGAATCATGCTAGCCGGACCAAGTGGCAGAATATACTACAGATGTTGGTCATCTCACTCATGGAGAATACTGGCCAAACCTATTCATGACTATATAGATACATATAGTATGCATCATAGCATCCAGGTCAACTGTGCCCAAGCACTGTCTAGTACAACTCAGAGAAGAATAATGTGGGAATCAGAATCCCTCTGTAATAATTTGCAGTTAGAACTATTACTGTCATGTTGATTAAAATGTGTATAATCAGAGTACCCATGCTGCTGGTGCCACCAAAAGAGCCAAGTTAATAACTCCAATGAACACTTTGTGTATTAGGTCTCTCTCTCTCTCTCTCTCTTTTTTTTTTTTTCTCTTGAACTGCTTGAGACTACCTTTGCATCCCTGTTTGACTGTGGTCATATGCTTCTACTTAATACTCAAGAGATGTTTCTCTATGGTGAAGACTCAATTTATTTTGTTATTCTAGTCCACACTACACTTGTATTTTGATAAACTGCAATTAAAATGAATTATAAAAATTGAGGAAAAATACATACAAAATACTAATTTCTATTAGTTACTTTAATGAACCTTGTCTTCAAAATGCCTGTAAAAATTTCTAAAAACTTTACTTTTGATTTCTATACTATAATTCACAAGCATAATTGCCAATTAAGTGCTGTATTAATGCTAATAACCTTTGGGAAATGTATACCATGGTAAAGTTTTACTTTTATGTATTGTGTGTGCATTTTACAGTACATTTGAAGCCCTGGATAATCAACATAGCCAGTACATTCATATTCATTAAGTGAGAAGTAGAGAACAGCTTTATGACTTTTGGTCTATAGTAGCTTTGCTTAACATCTTGGTTATAAAACTTAGGCAGGCTTTTAATAGTCATAACCCATATTTGAAACCAAATCCTTGTGAAAACAATGAACCAACTCCTAAGAAACTTACTATTTTAATGTCATTTTGCTGCTTGAAATTTGAATAAAATGTAGGGATATATTGTCAACACTAATATCAGGTGGTAAAGAACTACAAGTCTGTCCCATTATCATAGAATACAAAAGGATTTGGGACTACATAGGAGAAATATTCATTTCATACAGAACACCCTCCATCTTTTTACTGTGGCAATCATTGACAGAGAGCCCAAAGACTACATCAGTAATAATGAGCATGTGCAAAACCCTATAGTACAGTATTTAAAATTATGCTAAATTAACAGACTTGTGGGGGTATTGTGTTCCCCAAAATATTGTGCCCGCTAATAAACTTATCTGGGGTCAGAGAACAGGATGGCCACAATATTAAACATAGAAGTTAGGCAGTGGTAGCAAACACCTTTAATCCCAGCACTTGGGAGGCAGAGCCAGGCAGATCTCTGTGAGTTCAAGGCCACATTAGAAACAGCCAGGCGTGGTGACTCACGCCTTTAATGTCAAGAAGTGATCCTTTAATCCCAGGGAGTGATGGCAGAAAGTAGAAAGCTATATAAGGCTTGAAGACCAGAAACTAGAAGCTTTTGGCTGGTTAAGCTTTTAAGCTTCTAGCAGCAGTTCAGCTGAGACCCATTCAGATGAGGACTCAGAAGCTTGCAGTCTGAGGAAACAGGATCAGCTGAGGAACTGGTGAGGCGAGGTGGCTGTGGCTTGTTCTGTCTCTCTGATCTTCCAGCATTCACCCCAATACCTGGCCTCAGGTTTGATTTTATTAATAAGACTCTTTAAGATTCCTGCTACACAGGTTTTGCCATTTAAGAAACTGAATTATTCCTCCCCAATTAGTACAGTAAGTAAAATTCTTATGATTGAATTTGTATAACTCAGTATAGCCAGAAAATTCAGCTCTTTTTAAATTGCTGGTCCTACTAACATTTTAATTTTTTTCTTTTTTTTCTCTTAAAGTTCAGTTTTTTTTTCCCAATATGTAAGGTCTTTCATTGCTTTTTTGTTGTTGTTCAGATTTGATTTCATTTTGTTTTATTTGGAGGAGGGTTTCACTATGTAGCCTTGGCTGAGTGGAACTTGCTGTGTAGAAAAGGCTGGCCTTCAACTCACAGAAATACACCTGCCTCTGCCTCCTGAGTGCTGAGAGTAAAGGTGTGTGCCACTACCTCAGCCCCAAATCCAGATTTTCAAAACATTGCCGGCATACACTGCAATGTCTTGCACACTCCTACTTTTAGGCTTCATTTCCTGGATAATATTTTAACCCTTAATTAATTAGGAAAATCCCATATTCTTCAAGGCTGTGGAGACCATTCACTAATCATTTTGAGAGCACTCATCATTACTTTTACTATCCTTTTGACTGATATGTTGGGGTGAGGAAAGCATGGACTTGAGATTCTTATTAACAGTCAGGGTCTTATCCTACTGTTAGGTGAGCAATGGGCTCGCTAATTCATGTACCCAGTGATCTCAGCGTTGTGCTTTAACAACATGCCCCTTTACTTTTAAGTAGATTCTTCAGATGGTGGGAAAGAATTTGTCTTGGTCTTGGAGTAGATAGGAGTATCCTTTTATAGAAGGCTGGCCATACAAATATTTTTTTCCAGTCATAGTTCCTTCTAAGCTTCATCCGTATGGTAAATTATCTAGAAAAATTCAAAGAGCTCTCTCTAATAGTATCTTTAATCTATCAATCAGGAAGCTTAGGGATACATATCTAATATAATAATTTCATACTTAGAGGCTTCCTTTATGGATATGCTGCTTCCTAATAATGAAAACTGTTCTTGAGCATAGAATCATCAACATATTTACAAGGAGCAAAAATATATACCCATAGGTAACCAGTATGGTTCTCTTATACATTGTCATATACTAGAAACCATATTTTTCAGGTAAGACTTCCTAATACAGCCATATCTATCACAAAGCTTTACATGAACTTCACTGTAAAGTCCAGTATATACAACCAAATATAATGGAGAGTCAAGCATGATGGCATATGCCAGTAATCCCATTTACTCAAGACACTAAGGATGCAAGTTTTAGACCAGCCTTGGCAATTTTGTGAGACCCTGTCTCAAACTAAAAAGGGAAATGGCTATGTAGCCCAGTTGTGGAATGATTACCCTGTGGTGAGTCTTTTTCTGTCCTGCCAGCCAGCTCCCAAAAATGACACAGAGACTTATTATTAATTATGAAAGCATGGCTTTAGCTTGGGCTTAGTTTTAACTAGCTCTTATAACTTAACCTATTTCTATTAGTCTACGTTCTGTCATGTCTCACCCATCCTGCTTTTTCTGTGTCTCCTGGCATCTCTCTCATGCCTACATTCATCTCCTACTTCCTCTCTCTCTGACTGGCAGTCACCCCGATAGCTCCTGTGTATTTGGCAATTCTTGATTAAATCAATCACAGCAATATATCTTCACACAGTGTACAAAAATTCCACAGCATTACCCAACATGCATAAGGCCATAAATTCAATCCCTTGTAACTAACATGGAAAAATAAAAGTAGAAATCACATCAAAGAACCATCTGCCCTTTACATTCTTTAGAGTACCGAAGAGGAAGCCAGATAATCTGACATGTGTTTATCTCTTTGATAGTAACCACACAACAGAAAATACACCTCACATCAACTCTTGAGTAAGACATGCTGATATAGAAAGACAGTTATAATCATTCTAATTTGTTAACATTTACAGTAAAGGTTAGTAATGAAAACATTCATGAGGGATCTAGTATGGACAAAAACTATATAGTAGCTCTGAGGGGTGAGATGGGGGAGGGGAGGGTTTGTACATTTAGCTAACTTGTCCTTTTTCTAGGAAATCATAATAAATCACCAAATGTACATGATGTCAATAATAAAAAGAAATTGCCCCAATTCAAGCTGTGATAATAATCCCCAAAGGTCTGTGAGGAAGTGTGTACAAAGTGCTTGTAGAGCATAGGAATGCTGTGGGATAATGCTTTTGTACCCTGGTTTAATAAAATGCTGCTTGGACAGTGGCCAGGCAGAAAGTATAGGTGGGATAAGCAGACAAAGAAAATTCTGGGAAGAGGAAGGCTGAGTCAGAAGATGCCAGCCCACCATCCAGGGAGGAGCATATAAAGGCACACAGCTACAGCCACAGAAAACATGGTGACTTACAGATTACCAGAAATGGGCTGAGTTTAAGTGTAAGAGCTAGTCAGTGGTAGGTCTGACCTAATGGCCGAGCAGTTTATTTAATATAAGCCTCTGTGTGTTTACTTGGGTGAGTGTGACTGTGGGGCCAGACAGGATACAAGAAAACTTCTGGTTACACAGGAGGGAATGAACATTTCTTTAGGTTGGATATAGGGAGGTTTTGAGGATGAGTGTTAGCTGAATCTTCAGGGTCAGTTGAGCAGGGACAGGTTGGTGAGGAGGTAAAGGAATGATGGACAGGTATAGTTTAGGGCATGGTGTGTTTGAACACTGAGCAGAAAACCTACAAACAATGGAGCTTCCTCTTTCCCCGACTACCACACATTTTTAACTTTGAGAAGAAATGGAAGGGGGAAAAAGTTTATAGAACCAATCATTTCGGCTGTTCCTATGTGATCATAGCATTTCTTATATGAATTGTCAAGCAAGGGATGAGCTTATAAAAGGATATTAATGTGTCGTTTTTATCAAGCAAAGTAGCATTACAGAAAAGGTGATTTCAAAGGCACATGGGTCTTTCATTACATCCTTCAGGGGCAATGTTTGATCACTGAAAACAGGCTGCTTTGTTCCAGTTTGCTCTGATGTTTGGCATTATCCTGAATACATATGCTCTGACTTGGAAAGAATCAGTCTGTAAAGATTTAATAGATTTGAGACTTGCATATTCAAAATGCATGTCTCCTGGTTAAAATGGAATGAAAACTACTTGAATATGTATGTCTATGCATAAGCAAACATACTTCAGACACACATCTCAGCAAAAGTTTAAGAAGCAATCACACATATGTGTTTATTCTGAGCTCATGAAAGTTGTCTATTTTTAAAATTCATCATTATATTAAAACTCAGGGAAAAGTATATTTTAGGAGGTATTATATTGGTAAGAACAAAGTATGGGAAACTTGCCTGATTCAGGGATCTACAAGTATATGGCTTTGTTATCTGTCACTGACACAACTTTTTCATTTTGGAGACCCCTGAGCAGCCTTTCAAGTATAGAAGTGGTGAGGATGTGGTTCAGCTGGTAGAGTGTTTGCCTCACATGCTCAAAGCCCTGGGGTGCATCTCTAGCACCATGTTGACTGTGCATGGCAGTACCTGGGACACACAAAGCAGGAAATCAGAAGTCTATGGACTTCTTGGGCTGCATCATGAGTTGAAGACCAGTCCAGTATACAGTATACAAGACATTGAGAGAAAGAGAGAGAGAGAGAGAGAGAGAGAGAGAGAGAGAGAGAGAGAGAACTTTCCTGGTTAGAAACAAAATGGTAGTCACATGCTAAAAGAAAACTTTTCTGTTAGCATTCACATAGTGTTCTTATCCTAATATTAATAAAGGAAGTGCTTAGGATGAGACTAGAAACCTTTAATGTGTTGGCTAGAACATGTAATTTTACTGTCACTGAATTTTCTGGCTTCTCGCCCTTACAAACTGATATATACTCTTGCACAAATTTCTCTTTTGAATTTTGGATCTTTTTGAACCTATAAAAGAAGATGGAATTTTCTGCCATTCAGTTTGCTATAAACCATATGGAAGAGTAGACACTTTCAGCTAAAAGGTATTCACTTAAATGATGTCCTATTTCACATAATAAAGAAAAAAATCTTTCTTTAACACTTACATATCTCAAATCCTTTTCCTGTTCCCCACCTTGGTGACACCCAAGGTTTTCTCTGGGAGGGTGGCCCATGTTCCTCTGATTTGTTTTGCCACAATATCAAACCAGGTTGTTTCAGTTGTGTACTTGCAGACCAGTGCTTTACAAACCTTAATGTACTGATTAATCATCTGGGGAGCTTGTTAAAAATGCAGGTTCTGAATCAGCAACTCTGGCCAAGATTCTAACAAGCTCCCAGGTGACACAGTGGACCACAGTTTAGGTAGTTAATGTCTAGAGTACAAATGACCTCTTATTAAATTGGCATTTGTTCTGGGACCCTGATAACTGGAAATGTAGATTTCCTGACTTTAAAGTTACTTAAGACCATTGTTTTGTGCATTATAAATTTAATAAAAAACTGTATTGTTTTGACTCCCTCTACCTATTCCTTCTTAAAACAAGACAAAACTACACTAAAAAACACTTCACTTCTCTTACTTTACGATTTAGATACAAGAAACTACTGAAAGTTTCCAGAATGTGCCAAGTTTTTCTTTTCATATCTTAGGACTTTTCTAATACTATTCTGCCCATTTTTTGCATCATGTGACCCTTCCTTCAAAGTCCACACTAGCCGTTGTCTCCTTCAGGATTCCTTCTCCTTTGCTCTTGCCCATGGAAATGAAATGCTTCTGAGACTTCACGATACTCTGCCTTTCCTACCTTATGGCTTCTTCCTGGTCTTTTTCAGTGGTCTGCCTACCTGCCCACTCTTTGCAAGGCTGTGTTCCAAGGGAAAAGACTATACATTTTATTCCTGATGCCTACTGCCACTTACAAGGCCTAAGACATTCAGTTACTGACTGAGTGGAAAGGGGGCCTTGATATATTGTAATCATACAAAAATATAATGCAATGTTTTTTTTTAATAATGAACCTTAAACTAGAATTGGGAGTAATAAAAACCAAACTCACAAAAAGTTAAATACAGGATGATATAGTGGTAATGGTATAAAATGTTAGTATGTGATTTATCATAGCATATAACTGTTCTCAGTTCACTGACAGTAAATGTTGCATGGATTTCTTTATTTATTTTCTCCCTCAGCTTATTCAAAAAAGTACTTGAGACTGGTAACTCTGTGTACTCAGGTTAATGAAGGCACAGGAACAAAAGTAGTTAAGAGAGCAGTGGGAGAAGGCAAATGGGGATTGTGGATCAGATACTCAAAGCTTGAGGACCAGACAAGTTGATCCCCAGGACTGATGTTCTCAGTACATGTTGGACTTCCATTTCTACTCTGCTTGGGAGCCTCACCTCCACGAGTCTGTTCGCATCTCTCTTGTTCTTTGCCCTCTGGTAGAATCTGGCCACAGAGGTACTCTGGAAGAACGAGGAAGGTCAGAATATTTGTTTTCTTAGGTTGCCTAGAGGTGGCTGTGCTGTTACATAAATTGTCCCTATGTAAGTCAAGTACCTTCAGATTCTTTGATTGTGTTTTATCATGCTACCTGTTGAGACACTGATATAGTCATAGAGTGTTTTAAACTGGGTTAAATCCCAGCTTTATAAACTTTTATGAAAGCCATGAATGCCATAAGAGGGTTATAGTATCTATATCTATATCTATATCTATATCTATATCTATATCTATATCTATATCTATATCTATACCTATATCTATATATCAGACCAGAGACTGTGAGGGCACTAAAGAAAAAAAATGGAAATAGAAAATTTACTTTTCAAAAGAGAAAAATTCAGAAAGCAGACAGAGCTAGCATTTTGTCTTTATAGCCTTATGTTTAGCTTGATCAAGAGGCTTTGAGCCATCATGGAGGGAAGGACACATTACTGTTGTATTTACATGCTTGTGGTTGTACAGTGCTCCTTACACCAGTTGTAAACTACTGTTCATTTGTGATGCAATTGTCTTCCAGAGAAGCTGTCTTGAGTTGTCCTCTTTATGACTAGGGCTGACTGTTCAGAACTGTGATCTCATCTGCCCTGATGTTCATAGTCTGATTGTTTCACTGCCCATTCTCCTTCTACTGGGAGACACAGAAAGAACATAAATGAATGAAAACCTTCACGCTTGTATCTAGGATGAGAGGTTTGTCAAGAAGGAGGCTGAAATCGTGAACCACAGTGACGCTGCTCTGTTTTGCTGGGTTGCTCTGCCACCTATTGCCATAAAGGTATTGAGCATTGTCTCCAGCTTGTCAAAGAGCAACAGATAAAAATGGCCAAAGAGACATAAATTCACAATGATGAAGGGAAGCAGATCTGAAAAACCAGTAGGTAGCTGTTAGTATGACACCCTGGTGCACAAGCCTGTCTGTCTTTGGGTCTTGGATTGTATTATAGCCCTGTTTGCAGAACTTACTCAAATTGCTGTTGACTCACATAGGCCTAATTCTGTGACCTGGCAAAAATGTGCCATAAATCCTGGCAGTGGGAGACCTGGCTGTGGTTTGATCTTGGATAAATGAGCTAAAGGTGATGAGCAAACTATAAATTCATTTAAAATAATGAAAAAGAAGATTGTTTATCCTTTGCCCTATGAATAAAATGAAAATCCAATATGTTTCCTGTTGTATGGTATACATTTTTGGGACAGTCAGATTTAATTCCTGTTTGTTAGGTGGCTAAGGGAAGAATTGAGTGAAAACGTTTTATGTAAAGCTCTTGACATTGATTTTGGTTTTTACTGCTTAACCTTTTTTTAAAAAAAGATTATTTTCTTTCTTTTCAGGGTCTATTTATGAAATGTTTGGCAATGAATGCTGTTTGTCAACAGGAGAAGTGATTAAAATCACAGGTCTCAAAATTAAGAAGATCATGGCTGAAATTTGTGAGGATAATACTAGAGATTCTGTGTCCCAGAAGCCCTTTGAATTGCCCATGAATTTTCCAGGTACAGTTGATTGCAACCACTTCACAAACTATTAATAGTCATATGCAATAAAAGCAATTGGAAACAAAGAAAAAATGGCAACTTTCCTACCGCTTTGGTGTTGCTGCTGCTGCTGTGGTTTTGAGACAGGTTCTCACTAAGTAAACCAGGCTGACCTTGACCTCAAGATTGTCCTGCTTAGGATTGCAAGTCTGCAATGGTGATAACTGCCTGGGATAGGCTGTGTAGTTGTGTGGGTTGAAGAAGTTATAATTTTTATAGGTCAATCAATTCAAGAACTACAAAAGGCAACCATGTTGTGCATTTTTCATGTGGGAACTAGTCATTTTAGTTAACAAATGGCTATTTATAAGTGTTTAGTGTGTCTTTAAAGTACGATGATTTTTGCATGGTACATAGCAACATAAACACAATATTAATGAAGGAATGCAATATTTTCATTCATGAATGTATACATAATATTTAAATCAAACTAAAGACCTCTATAGTATTAATTATTTTTTTCCTTCTGGTGAAAAATGTAAAGAAACCTATCTATTAGCTCTTTGAAATGTACAGGACATATTTATTAACCTTAGTCATCTGACTGTGCAATAACACACCAGACCTTCTGGTCCTGAGGAGTGCATTTTGCCAAGTGCATCACTAGATGTTCTAACTAGAGTCAGTAACTCTGTTAGCTGATCATGGTAGTGCATATTTATGATCCCAGCACTTTGAGACAGGTTGATCATGACTTCAAGGACAATCTGCACCACATAATAAGAACCTGCCCATATATCCCTCTCCAATAAAATGATAAAAGTGAAAAAAAGGTCAAAACTACATTTTCATGAGGGGTTTGAAACTAATTAGCATCACTTAAACCTATCTACTTTATTTTTTTAACAATTACTCCAGTTCTTTGCCTCTCTGCCCACAGGATCTTATTGATCTGGTTGCTCCTTTTTATCTATGTAACTCTATTTAGGTATCCAATACCATGCCTTATAGGAATTGGTTGCCCTACATCCTACCCTTATATATGTATTTCTTCTTTATGTTCTTACGGTATGAGTACCACAGTATGCATATTGTTAGGTAGCCACTAGTGATTCACTTGTCCTGTTCTCTAAACTATGGGCTGTCAAACTTTCTATAAATGGCCAGTCCATCACATTTTAAAGCCTTGTAACCAGGTTTTTTGTCATTATTACCCTGCTACACTCTTGTAACATGATGATCACTATGGCTAACATACCAGGTGACCAACTGATGACCATGGTTTCTGGCTCAACAAAAACTTTAATATAAAAAGAAGTGGATAGCAGAATTTGGCCAGTCAACTTATTTATTGGTGTGTGTTCTACACTGCTATTTCCCAGACTTCATATTTCTACCATCAAGTACATTGAGAATAAACTCAACACTTGAATGGAATGAGCAAATGAGTAGTGAATGAAAAATCACAAAAGCTTTATAATGTAATATGCTTCACAGTATGATTGATGTATACCTGAGCTACATAGGATCAGTAGGTCATGTTTCAGCGCATGCATTTGATAGCTCTACTTCCAACTCCACCAGCTTTTTGTTGTGTTATCTTGACAAGTTATTTACTTTCACCAAATGTAAAATTAAATACTAATACTACTACTTGGCTCCTAGTGACTAAAGGATAATATTAAAACATAATTAAAGTGCTTGTTATGGCATCTGGAATGTAGCAAGGTCTATTAAATAGTGTTAACTTATATTACTATAATTAGGATCCTCATAGATATCATTGGGAGAATCCAAAAATGCTCTTCAGAGAATATGATAATTAACCTGATGTTTGGAGAGTAAAAATAAATTAGTTATATTTAGGAGAAGATTCTTCCAAGTGCCATTCTCTGTCCCTTTTAACCAAAAGCTTGCCTTTTCTTTTATAGCCTTCCTGATCTTTCATAACATGGTTTTCAAACATGGCTACACAGTGAACTCCTCTAGGGAGGGTAGAAAGTCACGACACATGAGGCATCCTGATTTATTTAGTTGAAGTCTGGTCAGGAAGTTTTCTCAAAACTTCCAAGGTGGTACTAACATGCACCTGAGGTTGAGAACCAGTGCTTTATAACAAGTATTCCTAAATAATAAATTGAGATGTTATCTCTCTCTCTCTCCCTCCCTTTCTCTCTCTCTGTCTCTCTCTCCACATACATACTAGATACACATGTCTCATATATCTATGTAACCCAGGCTAGCTTGGAATTTCCTTTGTAGAGGAGTCAGGCCTTAAACTCACATGGAGTGCCTAACTCTGCTTCCAAAATGTTGGGATTAGAGGCATGTGCATCCAGACCTGGCCTAAATCACTATATTTTTATATCTTAATTATTGTACTCATTGTAATTTACATGTAATTGGAGTTGTTTTTGTGCTTGTTGATGAGTGTGATCTAAGAGATAACAAGGTGGCTAGGAGCAGAAGTGAAATCATTTATGGCTGTAATTCTCAGTCATCAGAACAAGATGTTCAGACATTCATTTATTTAAAGGTTCAGAATCTTCGGACAGCAGAGGAGTGTCTTACTGGACTAAAGTCTAATTTAGGTTATGATTATTTGGAACTTCCTTTGAGCTGCCAGTTAGCATAGAAGTTTTTCATTAATTGAGTAAAAAGTTTAAAGACATGTTTACGAGTGACTCTTTTTTTTTTTTTTTTTTTTGGTTTTTCGAGACAGGGTTTCTCTGTGTAGCTTTGCACCTTTCCTGGAACTGGCTTAGGAGACCAGACTGGCCTCAAACTCACAGAGACCTGCCTGGCTCTTCCACTCGAGTGCTGGGATTAAAGGTGTGCGCCACCACCACCCGGCACAAGTGACTCTTATTACAAGGGTCAGAAATAAAATAGAGGGATATGGTGGTTGGGGGATGTTTTCTACCAAAAATACTTCAAGATCCTATGTAGTGTTTCTTTGTTAATATCACTGGGGGAGACAATCAGTATCAAGGGCATTTTCATAAATCTCCACAGCAACATATGCTTATTCTATATTAATTTTTTTCATTTAAACTCTGATTATATTTTAAAATTTAAAATTCCTGTAATGTTTTTAACAGGACTTTTTATTGACATATGTTCATTTTGCATAGTGATTGGCTTCATTTCCTAGACTATATCTGTACTTGGAACACATTCATTTCCTTTCCCTTCCCTCATCTTTCCTATTGTTCCTATTCATTCCCCAACTCTTGCTTCTACATAAATACATATATAATATACATATGTTGTACATAACATATTACATACACACACACATATATGTGTGTAGTTTTACATATCTGTGTGAAAGTCTAGGATCCATAAATAAATGAGCAACAAAAACATGTGATCTTGTCATGTCCTTCAGCTGTGTCTGTCTTTCAGCAAATGTTATAATTTAATTCTTCTTTATGGTTAAATATACCCCACTGTGCATGTACAGCACAATTTGTTGTCAGTTCATCTCTTGATGAACACTTAAAATGATTCTGTAACTTGCCTACTGTGGATAGTGTAGCAATAAACATACAGGTGACAACATCTTTGTGGTATGTTGACTTAGAGACTTTGGACATATACCTCGAAGTGATGTATTTGGGCCACATGCTAGTCCTATTTTTAGCTTAGAGGAGGGCTGGAAAAATTAACGTTTCCATTTGTTATTTATTTTCTGGATGATAACCATTCTGGCAGGAAGGAGATGGAATCTCAATGCTGTTTCATTTTTTTTTTTTTTATGGCAAAGGATTTTGAACATTTCATTCATGTATTTATTGATCATTTGTATTTCATCTTTTGAAAGCTCTCTGTTTCATTGTCCCATTTACTGAGTGGAATTTAGATTTTTTTTTCAAGTTCTTTATGTATTCTGGATTTTAATCCTCTGTGTAGCTGTCAAAGATTTTCTTCTATTCTTAAACTGTCTCATTACTGAATTGTTTTCTTTGCTGTTGCTGTTTAGAAACTTTTTAATTCTATCACATTTATCACAGCTTAAAAATTTTTTCAACAAACCAAACCAAGGGAGTAAAAGACATTTATAATGACAATTTTAAAACACAGAATAAATGCATTTTAGAAGATACTAAACAACAGGAAGACTCCCCAAAGGTGTTTTAAAGCATCCTGTCATATTTGCTCAACTCCTCAAAGTTCTTCTTGTGGCCGATTTCTAATATATTCAATTGTTAGAGGACATACTTTCTGAAATGTGAATTTTACAAGTATACTGAGACTTTTTTTGTAAATATGTACTCTATGTAGAAAAATGTATAACCTATTCTTACAGAAGTACATTAAAGATACTTGTTTATTTATAGAGGTCTTCAAATAAACTCATTTCCTAGTTGATCCTTCATAACAACATAATTATTATTGGATTCATGTATGTATTTATTAAATGACAATAGAAGTGAGATATTTAGGGGAAAGGGGAACAAAACAGGAAAGGGTAATCAGTGGATCAGGGTGAAGGGTAGAATAAACTCTTCAAACTACACATAACTTATATGTGTTAAAAAAAGAAGTTATGATACTAAATACTGCAATTTTTACTACTGAATTATATAGTTCCTTAAAATTCTGTACATTTTTGTTTAATGTACTTTGAGTGTCTGGGAATAAATATCTATAATGTGTAAGTGTTACCATTTTTCAGTGAATAATCTCTTTTAACATCATATAAACTTTTTCAGTAATAACATTTTTAAAGATAAATTTGGTTAAATTTTTAAAATTTATTTTGACTTGTTGATTTTTTTAAAATAATGTCTTGATCTCTGGCTAAGCTTGACACTGAATTTACAATATTCCTGCTGTAACATACGAGAGCTGGGGTTACAGGTGTGCACCAAAATGCTCTACTATATTTTGTCTGATTTAAAATAGTTATTCCAATTTTCTTTAGTTTTGCTTTCTTTTTTTGCAACTATTACATAGTCAATCTTCTACCTTTTTTCCTCTCAAACTACTTATGTTTTTAAATTTAAAGTCTGGCTTTTGTAACACATAGCCTATGTTTGATATTTCTCTTTTATCATGCCAAGCTGCTTTTTAATAATTGTTTATTCACTTTTAGTTAATATCATAATTGATAATAAAGAATTTATGACCACTACTTTGCCCCCTTTTTCATGTTATCTACTTTTCTTCTCCTTCATTATTATCTAATTTTTGTATATGGGTATTTTCTAACATTCCACTTCACTTCTTTTGGATTTTTTTAAAGAAGTGTTGGGTTCATAACGAAATTGACTAGAAAATTCTATTGTGAGACCCAGTCTCCAAAATACCATATTGACCAACCAACCTACCAACCTAACACACACACACACACACACACACACACACACACACACACATTTCACAATGATTGTTAGATTACATAGTAAATGTAGTAATAGTATATTTATTTTAACAAAGTATTAGATTATCTTGCAAAATGACTTTGTCATTATTTTACTTATATCAACAATGAATGGGCATTCTTGTTCCATGTTCTCCCTGGGAATCAGCTCTATCAGTGTCTGCATTAGGTCATTCAATACATGCATATCTAGGGTATCAATGTCTTGTTTTAATCTGAAATTCTCAGATGGAACACAAGTGAATATGGACAGATTTTCACATGCTTTCTTTGGTGAGGTATCTATTAAAGATTTTTGTCCATCCAAAATGTGTTATGGGTTTTCTTACATTATAAACTCTTTGTATATCTTGGATAAAAACCTATTATCTCATTTAAATTTTGCAAATATTTTCTCTTAATTCTTTGGCTTGTCTTCTCATTCTCTTGATAGTGTTATTTTTGGACACATTTCTAATGAAGTCTAGCTTACCATTTCTTTCTTTACTAGATTGTGTCTTATGATTATACCTAAAGTTCATCTCCAAAATCAGTGTCATCTAGGGTCTCTTAAACCATTACCTGGTGTTTTGGGGTTTCACATTTAGGCCTTCTATATATGTTGAGTTAATATTTGTAAGGCATAAGTTCTGTGCCTGTATTCACTTTTCTGCATGCAATGGTCTAGAATTCGTTGCAAAGAATATGTCTACTGCATTATGTTTCCTTTGGTCTCTTTAATTGGCTGTATTTCTCTGAAATCATTCCTATGCTCCACATTGTGTCACGTTGGTCAATCTGTGTATTCTTTCCCTAACACCACTTTCCTCTATAAAGTATCAAAGTATGTTGATACTTGATAATAAGTCTTGATGTCAGATAGCAACATTCTTTTGAATTTGTTATTATTGTTCAAAACATTATCTATTCTGTGGTACTTTGCCTTTCCACTCAATTCAGTCTTTGTTAATATTCATAAATAACCACCCAAGATTTTGACTGGATTTATAACTTACAGATATAGTTGGGAATAACTGATGTTTCATTATAATTGTAAAATGTTCTAGCCATAAATATAGAACATTACTCTATTCATTTATACTGTTTTGCTTTTATCAGAATTTTATACTCTTCTTCATAGAGAAGTAATATATATTTTAATATTTTATATCTATTGCATTTAGAGATATTAAATTTTTACTACATTTAAATTTATTTGTTGGGGAGGGATCAACTATGCCAAGCTGTGCATGTAGGTGTCATAGGAGAACTTGTAAAAGTCAATTCTTTTTTATATCATGTTGATCCTGCAGATCAAACACAGGTCATCACATTTGATGACAGGCACCTTTATTTCCTGAACCATCTTGCCAGCTCATCACTTTGAGCATATTTATGGGATGTTTTAAATTTCAAATTCAGCTTGACTATTTCTCATAAAAACAAGTACCAACAAACAAAACAAAACTTTTTCTCCTTGCTCTAATTGCCCTTTTATTTAGGGATGTTTTTATTAGAGACTATCTTGGATTATTTTTGCTGATGCTTTCATATTTTCTACACGAACAAATGTGTCATCTGTAAACAAAGACACTTTGATTTCAGCCTCCTACCATTAATGATCAGCACAATGTTGAAAACGAGGTTAAAGAGGCCATGATGGTTGTCCCCTCATCTAGTTAGTAAGCCCTCCAGTGTGTTGACAAGTACCCTTATAGTCTAAAGTGCTGAGGTTTGTGTTACTGTTTTTGCACTCAATGGGTATGGGATTTTGTCAAACTCTTTTTATGTATTTGTTGGTGTGATCATATGATTTTTCTTCTTTAACATCTGTGTATGATAAATTACATTAATTAATTTTCAAATGTCAAAGCATTCTTGCATTAGTAAATAAAACACAGTGATTGTGCAGTATAATCCCTTAGGGTAGGATTTAATTTGATGATATTTTTGAGGATTCTTACATGTATAATAGTGGGAGATATTGTTGTATAGTTTTCTTATTATATTGGCATTAGATTAGTGCTGGGCTTATCCTACATTGAATCAGAAAGTATACTTCTGTTTTTAATCTTTAGGGAAAAATCATAAGATACCTCATAATGTTCTTGAATGTTTGGAAGAACTTAACAGTAAACCCCATTTGGCCCTGGAATTTTCAGGTCTGGAACTCATTAATTATTAATTTAATGTCTTTAATAAATATAGGTCCATTGGAAGAACCTGTTTCTTATTTGGTGAGTTTCTGCAGATTTTGTGCTTTGAGGAGGTGACTGTTGCAAACAGGTTAGCAATACGTGAGAGCATGCTTGTTCATGTGGTCCATTACCATACTCACAGTGTCTGTCATACGATTAAAGAGATCAGTCTGTTTTGATTTGAGGTGTTCATGTCTACTTCCTCTTTGTTTTCATTGCTCCAGCTAAATGTTATTCTATTTTCTTCATCTTTTAAAGGTGCCATGTTTTGATTTTGTTGATTTTTTATATATTGATTTCCTGTTTTTAAGTTAATCATTTCTGACCTAATTTTCATTTCTTTTTTTTCATTTATTTGATATATTTGCTTCTATTTCTAGTTTCTTAAAGGAGAGTTTCTTGTGTCTTTTTTACACACATAGACACATGTATGTATACACATTGCAAACACATGCACGGATGTGCCCATGTACATACACACACACACACACACACACACACACACACACATCAGCTCCTGTACCTGCATGTGCATGCACTCACACATGCACACACACACACACACAAGTGTAAATACATGCACAGATGTGACCATGCACACACACACACATATACACACCCATTCATGCACATGAATGACATGCACTCACATGTGCACACACACATATCCATACACAGATGAGTACACACACACTGAATAAGTGTTAGCACTTTCTTTGTGAGGCAATTCTCTACTGACAGCACAGTTTCTTGATTTTTATCAGTCACGTTTTTTTTATTTTCTGTTATTTTTGAAGGATAATTTCACTAATTACTGAATCAAGTCACTTGGTCATTTTCTTTAAATACTTTGTGAATTTCACTCCTCTCTTGTTGGACAGTTTCAGTAGATTCCATGCCTATTTGTTCTATCATAAATGTTTCATCCCCCTGAATTCTTTTACAATTTTTCTACCATATGTTAAGATGCAGTTTTTGGCCTTTGCCCTGCTTGGCATTCTCTGATTTTGCTGATTCTGCTTTTATGTCTAGTATTAATATGGAAAAATATTCTCATTATTTTTTCAACTTTCTTACCTGTTCTTTTTCTGATATTCCCATTATGAATATTTTGTACCTTTTGTTTTTCATAGTTCTTGAATATTCTGGGATTTGAAAGACATTGTTTTATTTCCTCTTTGTTTTTCTAGAAGATTCTGAGATTTTTTTTTTTTTTTTTTCTGGCTCATACCAACTCTATTAGCCAGCCCATGAAAGGCATCTGTTGTCACAGTGATTCAAATATGTGAACCTGACTCTGGTGCTTATTTTGTTTTATCAAAGTGTGTGTTTCTTTTTCAGTGTGTAAGCATTATACTTTCCTTCTTGATAACCAGACATGAGTGACAGCTGCTGGGGCACATATTCCTATAGTGGCGTGATGACAAGGTGCAGGCTGAGGAGGTAAATTCTGTAGTTCTCATGCTTGCATTGAGCCTGTGCCTCTGCCTCTGAACTGTGACTTTCAGAAGAGCCTGCCTTCACCTTTAGTGGGACAGGATGGCTACAGTGGGCTGCATTCATGCAGATGGGTATTTTCCTCTTCTAGAGTGGAAGGCTAGAAAAGCTGGTGTTTTCATCCTTGCTTTACGTTAGGTAGGCTTTGACAAAATTCCAATCGTTTATGAGCTGGTTAATTAAATTTTTTCTTGTGGGTGTTTTGGACTTCCTGAGAGTGGTTTTCTATCTTCTTGTCTCCTGAGTTGTACCACTGTGGCTTTCGCTCTCCCACAGAATTTCATTGGCATTTATATCTGCAGACACTCAGTCATCACTTTCTGCCCATTCTTCTTTCCTAAATCACAGATGTGCACTTAATGTCAGACTAGACCTCTGAGGTCAAACACTTCATAGACCTACACGTCTTCAGTTTTCATTGAATGATTTTTGTCTTTATTTGGGGTGTGTCTTCACAATTCAGGTATAGGTGCTGAGGTACATTCTCAAAGAAAAATAGGATTGAGAGGCTGTGGTCTCCAAGGTTTATCCTGGGTATGCACAGAATCCTAGACCTGGGCAGAGTTGTATGTGAGTATATGGCCTTCTAAATTCTCTGCAGTTCTATTGAAGCATCCTGGTATCCTTAAGTCAGCTCACATACCCAGGTTTTAAAAGACTGCTCCATTACACCCTTGTTCTTCCCTGCAATGCATTGCACGCAGCTGAGAATGTGTTTGAGAAATGCTTTCGGGAAAATGTTTTTTGTCATGAAATGAACTAGAAATTAGTAAAATAGAGATGACTCTTTGTGTGGCCTTCCAGCGAGCTACTAGATATGTTAAATACTTGCAGTTTTCTGGACTTGGGGTTGAAAAAGCATCAGCCATATCCTTCCACAGCATTATTTTTCAGGTTACTGGTTCTCAAAATTGCCATGGTGTTTTGGATGGGGATTTTGGGAGAATGGGGACGTAGCAGGCTCAAACACCATGTTGGCTCTACTTCCTAAGGTTCAGTCACCTTTGTGGATTCTTCTGAGATTGTTCCAACTCTTTGTTTAATTTGTAGTCCTGAAATCCCTTTTCTAAAAAGCAGTTTGTTGATTTTATGTAGGAAGCAATTTCTAGAGACTCCTGCTTCATCATTTTGATGATTTCTACCAGCCTGTGTTGAAATACTTAAACACAGACACTCTATTTCAGATAGTGGTTGAAACCTTCTGGGGAGACCCAACAAATGGATCCCACAAGGTTTCATTTGTAAATAAATAAAATCCACTGAGAAAAGATACTGGCCGATGTGCCAAGAACAATGTAGCAGACAGGGCTCTAAAAGCTTAGGTTCCAGCAAGCATCTAGGCAGGAAAGGTTCACAGAGATTTAGGAGAGACAGTTTTAGGAAACAGGTGCAAATCTTTTTTGCTGAAAGGTAGACAGGAAAGTAAACTTTCAATATACACCAGTTCACATCCTATAATATAACGTTTCCATATGTCTCTATTTTGTCACCTCCCAAATGCTCAAAGACATTAAAAGATAAAAAAGTGAATATTCCATGTCTCTGTAGGAATAAACAAACTGCCCAAGAAGCACAGTTTGTTCTTTTCAAAGACAGCTCTCTTTGCTGAGCTCAAAAACTTGGCCGTTGCTGCCAAACACAACAAAAATATATCCTGATCCATGGTAGCTGATTGCATTATCCCCGAAGATTGGTAAATCACATCATATCTGCTTTATAGCAAGGATCCAAATTCTTAGATTACTTTCTAGAAAGATTTATTCCTCCTTTGTGGTGTGATGAAGTGTGAATAACAAACATCTCCTGGTTAGTCATGAGAAATACCCTGAAAGAAAATGTTTCCCTACATCTTTATGGATGAACAATGATGTTTTTTCCCAAACAGCAATTGTACATTGTATCTCTTATGCTCTGGTTTCCCTTGAAATCTTATAAATCTTTTGCCTTTTTCATTGTGTCTCTAAACCATATGCTCAAGGAGAGTGGTGGATCCATCCGTAAAATCGCTGCTAAAATTACAAGGCTAGATTGAAGAAATTTTTCTCCTTGAATTTTTATACCCTAGTCTATGAATTGTATTACTGTGAAGGAATCCTATTTCAGGAGACAGGAAGTCTGTAAGAAATGTGAAAGTAAAGCATAGAGATCGCATATCCCTTGCTGCTCCATGCTCTAGGCTATCTTTACATACTTCATGGAGGTGAGATGACTGTGTATCAGACAGTGTTCTGAATATGTGTGTGTTTATATGTAAGTTACAGAATCAATCTGCATTTGACAGATGAGACCTTTGAGGTAATAGGAGGCAGAGTAACCTGCCCAAAGTCATATAGTTATTAAATGTTTTTATAAATCTGCACTAGTTCTGTCTAATAGAAATGAGTTACATAAATAATTAAAAATTTTCTAGTAGTCACATCACTATACTATGCAGTGCTGCATAAAAGACACATAAAACACAAATTCAGCATCTTAAGACAAAAAACATCTCATATGCTTTTCTTGAGCATATGAACAGTTAAAAACAAAAAAAATTGACAATAACTAGTGACTAAAACTGGCCTAACAGAAATGCTTCTCCATAAAATTGATTATGACAAAATGATGAAAAAAATTATCAAATATTTATATGCCTTTTGAAAATGAATTTTCTCATTGTTTCATTTGGAAACTAGTATATTTAATTCATGGAATAACTATAATCTTACATTATTATATCAATGATTTATAATCATAAATAATTTTTCATTTGACTAAAGTGTGACTTCCTAAAACAATCTGATAAAACATTATGCAAACATTTAAAATGTTCACTTATGATGATTAATATCTCAATCCATTGTTTTTGAGGAGATTTCTTGTTAAAAGAAGCAAGGTGTAAGGAAGGATTTGCTTTTTCCACCTGGCTGTGAGGAGGAAGTAGATTTGAGAGCAGACCCGCACAGAACTCTGTCCCTCACAGAGCTTGCTACCCAAAGAAGCAGGAGCCATTTCCCTATAATTTCTGGGTTAGTTTCTTTTGGGCCATGTCATTCCCATTCTCACTTAATCAAAATAAACTCAGTTGTGGCTACTATATAAAATGTTTCCTGGCCAAAGGGAGTTTTCTGTACAAACCATGTGAGAAAATACAAATGGACATGCAGAAGAAAGCCAGCCTTTTGTAGTAATTTTCTGTTTTAATTTTGGGGTCAATTGTCTTGTACATTTAAAACAGTAAGATTAGCTTTCATACTTTCTATCCTTGGATTAGCAATAGTGCTTATCACCTTAAAGGCAAATTAGACTTGGAAGTTCTAGGTTAAAATAATATTTTACTTCCCACCCATGTGTATTTTTTACTTCTTAGCATTGGATGAGAATTTTGTTTTGAAAACAAGCATTTGAAAATGAGCAAATCTGTAGATGAATTTCTAAATGTTTTTATTAAATAAAAAACACAGAGCCAAACATAGGGGTGAAAGCCTTAGAGAGATCAGGGAAATAGGGAAAGCCACCAGCCAACCTTACCTCACCAACTCTGCGGCTTCCAAATGCGGGTTGCTTCCTGTCTACCCACACCTTGATTGCCTTGTTGTTCTGCCCTCTGATTTGCTCTGTCTAGCTGCATCACTTTCTCTTCCTGCACAGTCCTGTCACTTCCTGTCTGTACAGACCTCCAGAACTCTATGGTTGGTACTGGGATTAAAGGTGTGTGTCACCACTCTTGGCTCTGTTCCCTAGTGTGGCCTTGAACACACAGAGACCCTGCCTGCTAAGTGATAGGATTAAGGGTGTGTACTACCTCTGCCTGACTTCTTTGTTTACTTAAAATGGCTTGCTATTTCCTCTGATCTCCAGGCAAACTTTATTTATTAAAGCACAAATAAAATATCATCACACAAATCCACAGCTGATGGTGTTCTTTAATAGTTCATGTCTCCTTCTAAGCTCTATTTTATCATTCCTCGTTCATTTTTTTCTGTACTTGTAATTCTCCTAATGAGGTTCTTTCCAGCATCACCATGGAAAGACCATCATGAGAGCAACTAGCTTGCCCTTAAACACTGAACACTGGTCTTCAGGTCGCTTCACACTTAACAGAACATTAGTATAGTATGTTGTTTTATTTATACTCAATGGTATTTCAAGCATTTAGAGGCTGTTTATAACATCCTCCATGATAACATATAGCTGTAAAAATAGTACAAATTCTGCCTTACCTTATATCTTGTTTCTTTTAGCAAGAGTCATTGGAGTACAAGATGGTTTCACATCCTCCATTGACTCCACAAACCAATATGCCCAGTATCCACCGGGATCACCATTCATGTAAGAGTAATACAAGGGTTATAGTTGAAGGACTTACACTTTCAGGTCATTATCAAAGTCCGTAGCTCCTATTTGACTACTCTTGGTGTTGCACAATCTATGGGTTTTGATAAACGAATGACATCTAGTCACTGTTATAGTATCCTATGAAATAGTTTCACTGCCTTGAAAGTCCTCTGCACATCTTTTAGTCTTCTATACTCCCACAGCCTTTACTGATTCTGCAGTCCTACCTTTTCTGAATGTCACGTGGTTGGAATTATGTGGTAAGACAGCCCTTTCAGATTTTTGTTCATTCCCTAAATATATTAGTGAGACATTTCTTTTTAACCTGGCCTGATATTTCTTTGTCTGTATATGCATTGTCTACCCCCCCACAAACCCTCTAGATTTCTCCAAGTTTTAACAATTCCAAGGAAGAACTGCTGTAGACATCAATGAATAAGTTTATTCCCCAAGTTTAAAGTGTATCATTGTTCCTAATTATACATGCAACACATCTTCCAGAAAATTAGACAATGGAAGGAATGCCAGGAAAGTAATAAAAACCCTGTAATTTTCATGCTAGAGCTTTCTAAAATTATTTGTATGTGATATATTTGTTTATATTACTTATAGGTACAATAAATATCCACCCACAGGTAGTCACATGAATTAACATAACAGACAGCAGTTCATTTCTATAGTCTTGCATATATCAATAAATATTCTTCAATGTACAACTTTTATTTTCTGTATTTCTCATATGCATATTTATTTCTCACATTCCTTATTTATTGACTTTATCTTGATAATGGTTATTGATGCCATTTATATTATAATGAATAATCTTTTTAAACAAATACTTTAGTTTTACTACTGACTATTGCAATTCCATGGACTTGAAAATGTTGGCTTAAAAATAACAATATTTTTCAAAATTTTTATTTGTTTTAAGACAGGGTCTTATTATGTAGCTCAGACTGGTTTTGATTTATGGAATTCCTGTCTCAGCCTTCTGAATACTATGAAGTTGTGTGTGTGTGTGTGTGTGTGTGTGTGTGTGTGTGTGTGTGTGTGTTGTGATGCTGAGGGTCAAAACTAGTTCCTTGGTTCTCCCAAGTTACTACTCTACCATTAGCTAGATCATATATTCATATTGATATATTGATATATTCATATTCATATATTCATATATATTGCTAAAGCACATTTTTTGCCAGTCTGTGTTCCTACTAGGGACATGTGAGGGACCAACCTAGTTGCTTTTTGAAGGCTGAAGTTGAACTGTTTGGCTTCCCTTTATGTTTTTAAGTTAACAGCTTTATTAGAACATGATTTAGTGTAACAAAACCTATCTGCTTAAAGAACACAATTCAATAATCATTGAATCCTTGATGTCCTTGTCCCCTAAAATAAAACAAAATAATCTTTAAGAAAAACACTACAATTAAACTTATAATTTATCTAGAATCGAAGAGAGGAGTGAGGTCTGAGACAGACAGCAGTGTGTGGACCACCAAGTGTACATATCTTCAGATGTGACATCAAGGTGCCTGTCTTGTATCTTGTTGGGTATTGTTTTAGAAAATGTGGTGAATAAATATGCTCAGGATCAATGAGTTGGAAAACCTTCAGCATTGAGATAATGACCATTATTTGCAGATAATAATAATACACAGAAAAACAAATAGAATGTAATGAAAGAAAAAGTCGAGAATTTTCTTAAGTTTTCTAAGATGACAAGTTACAAAAAAAGTGTAAAACAATAACAGAGACATACATACATATTTATAAATAAAAACACGCAGCTATGAGATCATTTATAATTGTTCACTATATATATTAGGATTAAATATTGAATAGTTACCTGACTTAATCACGTATGTATATGTGACCTGAACAGAGAAATATAAATGACTAAGGGGATGATAGGAACTAAAGGGGGGGATAAGGTGAATAAAGGCAGGTAGAAGGCTAAGGAATGAGTACACTCACCCCACAATAGGTAGTTATATGAAAAAGAGGAAACACATTTTCAAAGAACCACAAAATATATGGAAAAGTGTATTAAAAATAAATAGATATATTGAATATTTGAATTAGAAATTTGACTATTGTAAATATTTTGATTCTGAATTAGTTTATGTTTGGCTCAATGATAAATGTAACTTACATTTTATAATAGTAATTATGGTAATATCAGTCCTTGAAGATATAACTGTAAAGTTTATTATGGAGAACAAAAGAGCAATAATATTTAAATATTTTTCAAAATTGAATGCTGAGGAAGTATTTTTCTACAAATATTAGCACCTAATATAAAGTTATAAGTTATATTACATGTTATGGAAGCGGAATATTACTTTGGTGTGGGGAATTAAGATGTTTATTATGTGGAGCCTTCTAATCTACAAACAGACTATCTCTCCATTAATATTCACATACAATTCAGAGAAAGCATATCAAACTGGATCACCAACCTTCTAACACATAGCAAAAAAAAAAAAATAGAAGTAAAGAAAAAGTTATTATTTAGCTAAGACTAATTCTATTTGAAGCAGCTTTCATATTACAAATTACAAGACTGGTTAAAACTAAAACATAAAACAAAAAAATCAATAAATGATTTTTTTATCATGATGAGGCAGGTCTATAATCTTAGCTATAATCTCAGGTATCTGAGGCAGGGGGATCACCAAGGTCAAGATCTTCCTGAGCTTCAGAGTGATTTGAAGGCTGGACTGAACATCTCATCTAGACTCTTTCCCCCAGAAAAATAAATAAAGGAAAATAGGGCTGAGGGTGTAAATTAGTGCAGAACACTTGATTGGCATGTGTGAGGCTCTAGGCTCAATTTTTAAACACACACACAAACACACACACACACACACACACACACACACACACACACACAATATTAACAAAAAGATAAATTTGTGGGAAGTTAACTGAGAGACGACCAATGGACAGAAGTAATTCAAATGGTTTCTACCTATATGGAATCTCGTTTGTAGTTACTGGTGTAAATTAATGCAACAGTGAAAACTTCCACATATGTAAAATTTAGCTACATTTTTTTTTTCTGATTGTGGGAATAAAGCTTCAAATAATGGCCAGCTCTCCTAACCAACTGAAAGAGGAAATCAGACACTCTCTGAAATTAAATTCAGCAATAGAAAGCCTAGCCCTTCTGAAAAGATTTGATATACTTCAGGTTCCACCTGTCAACACTCACTTTGCACATGTGCAGAGATTGTGGTTTAGGACTGCACTGTACTTGTCTATGCCTTGATCCAGCCTACCTAGAATAGAAGTCTATAGAAGAAATGGTCTTCTCATGTTTAAAGCATTAATCCAATGTTTTACATATCTGAGTACATTCTAAAGCAATAATCATTGCAGAATTTTTATTAAGACAAGATAATATAGCCAGCTTAAAAGTAATAGTAAGTAATGACAAATGTTACACTGTGTTATTAAGCCATTAAAAGTCTTATCTTTGAAAAATTCTTAAGATGTTAGGTTTCGTCATGGTTTGTATACTAAAGAGAGAAAATAAGCTGGGCGGTAGTGGCGCATGCCTTTAATCCCAGCACTCGGGAGGCAGAGGCAGGTGGATCTCTGTGAGTTCGAGGCCAGCCTGGGCTACAGAGTGAGTTCCAGGACAGGCACCAAAACTACACAGAGAAACCCTGTCTTGAAAAACCAGAGAGAGAGAGAGAGAGAGAGAGAGAGAGAGAGAGAGAGAGAGAGAGAGAGAACCTATACAAATACATTACATAGTAATGTTTCAATGTTTTAAAAAACTTTTCTACCTATATATACATAAATATTCAAAAGTTTATGTCAAGAATTAAGAGGCCCTCTCAGTCTAGTGAAAATATGAGTGATTTTGATAGTAAATATATCTGCATAGATGAACCCTACAGGCACACAGTGTCTCTCCACATGCTTCAAAAGTCTCAATGAACTTGTGGCTAAATTCTCAACTCAGCAGTTTCCTCCTCCACTGAACTGTAAAACATGAATGTCATAAGAGTTTACCCTCCACCTTGACACACAGCACACAGTAGGTATGTGATGGTTGCCTGTGCTTACTATGATTACCTTTAAAAAATATACAGGGAGTTTTTTTTAATTAAATTCAGCCCAGCCTAAAAAGACCTTTCAGGTTCAACTGTCTCCCGTATTTTCATTTTTTTTATTTCAAATTTTATTTTTATACAGATATTTGTGTTTTAATTTTACATATCAGCCATGGGTTCTCCCATTCCCCTTCCCTTTAGACCCTTCCCCCCCCCCATTCCCATCTCCTCCAGGGCAAAGACTCCTCTGGGGATTCAGCCCAACCTGGTAGATTCAGTACAGGCAAGTCCAGGCCCCTCCCTCCAGGCTGAGCAAAGTGTCCCCACATAAGACCCAGGTTCAAAACAGCCAGCTCATACACTAAGGTCAGGTCCCAGTCCCACTGATGGAAGTGGATGCAGAGATCCTCAGCCAGGACCCAGATGGAGCACCAGGAGTCCAATTGGCGAGAAAGAGGAGGGATTGTATGAGCGAGAATTGTTGAGACCAAGATTGGAAAAAGCACAGGGACAAATAGCCAAACTAATGGAAACACATGAACTATGAACCAAAAGCTCTGGAGCCCCCCACTGGATCAGACATTCTGGATAAGTGAGGCAACTGAATAGCTTATTTTCATTTTTTAAAAGTAATTGGTCCTTTATTCTTAGTTTTGATGATATAATTTTGATATTTTCAGTCACCTTTGTTTGCAAGTGAAATTTTTATTGAGAAGTTGAAGAGGGCTGTTAGACTGTCAATAACCTTACTAGTTACAAGCCATAGGTATAAAGCATAGAGAAAGTCTAGTTTGTTTACCTTCCTGTGTAAAGTGATCACAACAGCAAGTCCAATCCTTTTTGTCTTTTTATTCTCATCTAATTTTATTCCTGAAGTTGAAATTAGCTATCAGGAAACGTTAAAACTGTGCCTTCACTATATGAAACAGTGTAAACTGGCTACACATTAATAAAGAATTCACACACACACACACACACACACACACGCAAGAAAACAAAAGAACGCCTTCTAATGTAACATGGTAGCTGCAGCACTATGAAAAGCTGTGTCTAAACACAAATGTTTAGTCTAAACACCCTGAGAACTGACAACAGAATGTCACTTTTCCTCAATTATGTTCCAGTGTAGCAATAGCAACAATGTTAAGTTCATACTTGCATCCGTTAAATGTCAGTATTAAAATATATGTCCTGTACAGGCCATTTGCATACTGCATGCTCATTTCCGCCAAAGTGAACAAAGCTGTAACATAGGATGAGGTGGGGTAAGAAAACAGGGCAAGCATCCCCCTAAGAGCTGGGCAGATACCCACAGGCCGGGAAGACTGTCAGCAATTAGCACTCTCCGGGGAGGCAGTGGGAGCAGGGAGGCATAGGTTGGGGGGCTGAGCAGTGGGTAGGATGATGAGGGAGTCATGAATACATCCCAGTGTGATTAGGAGGCCTTGTGCCCACAGGAAGACTGCCTAGATCTTGGGCTCAATCAATGGCCTGAAGATAATTGTCAGAGGCCAGCAAGTCCCATCGGGCAGCATGGGCTACCCAAGCTTGAAAGTGTCAAATTTAGGTAGAATTTTCAAATTCCTGTTGTTCGGGACTGATGAAGGCCTATGCTTGGAGGGAAAGGTTTCTATTTTAGACTGGGGAAAGTCATTCAGTTTTCTTTATCTTGCAAATCAAACAATTTACACCATAATCTGCAACATCCATTTAAAACTTATGGTTACCTCAGAAAATTATACCTCTCTTAATTTGAATTTAATGTAAATGGATTTTAATTGTTTTTGCGTAACTGGGTAACAGATTAAAAAAACAAAACAAAACAAAACAAAACACTGACTACATGGCAAAAATCAGCAAATATGTCAAACAAAGCACCACGTTCCCCAGAAACACCATGGCATATGTTGACAGTTACAAAAGAATTGCTGCTGTTCTCACCCTTCACACCAGAATAATTTTTTCAATATTTACCTCCCATGTGTAGAGAGGGAAACATATGGGGCTTTACATAATCATAAGCACAAACAGGTGGCTACTTAGGTACATTTAATCTGCAGGCAACATCAATACCGAACAACACAATCAGCTCCGCATGGCTCCCAAAATCTTGCCACGAACATTCCATTAGCAAATTAAGATCATTAAAACAGAGGGAGGGGTGGTCTGCCATCTATAGCTTCACCTACCTCTCAGAGTCCTGAATAAAATGCATTTTCAAAAACACCTTGGCATTTTGTGGCTTCTTTTGTTCGAGGCAACTTGGGTAACTGTGCATAATGCACACCTTGTGAATACTGCAAGTAGCACAGCATGTGCACTTAAATGTGCTTACATCTTTCCTTGTACTCTCCCTGCCACTGCTCTTTATGAACATAAAATTACAGTGGTTAAATTTTGAGCCTTTTATCAAGGCATAGGTTCCGATTCCTGAGAGCAACCTTGAAATACTTCTCCAGAGTGGGCCACCTAAACATGTCACCCGAGGCTTATTTCCATTTTCAAACACTGTGGTGAAATCTGTGCAAATTATCATTGCTGGGAAAATTTGCTCTATGTATGCTTGGGCCAGAGTGGCACATTTTTGTCTTCGTCTATTAGAACTGGCCTGGAATACATAGTGTGCTTTAGTTGGCACTGAACTTGTAGTGATATTACACCATCTGACCTTACAATCTCCCTGCAATGGCTTTGAACCCAAGTGAAGGGAAACAAGAAAGATAATAACCAGTTTCTTTATGGATTGTCTAAACATGCTACTGATTTTAGTTTAAATATCATAATGACTTTATAAGGTAGGTGATATCATTTCCCATACTTTTTAGAAGAAGACATTGTATCTACAAAGGTTTATGTTCTCACATGCGTTGAGGAAAGCGCTGGGCCAGAACTGAATTCCAGTTTTCAGAACTGGCAATTCCCACGTGAAACTACCTAACTCTTACCATACATGTGCCTGAGTTCTCCTGCCCAAACTCAACAAATCCACAGCATTTTGAAGCTCCTCCAACAAAACTCAGTGTGATATTCTGAGGTGTGTATGGTCTGTGGAAAGAAGTTATGTCCAGCCATGGAGTTTCTGAATTCAGATCTGTTACTCATCCTTAACTTACTACTTAGGAAGAGAATGTTAACATAGACAAATTTGTATGGCACATTTATTACAACAGAACCTCAGCTATGGGTGTCAAGTTATACCATCTGAGCTGAGATTCAGTTGTTGGCTAAACATCTCAAACTTGTACAATGTCCTTCCAAAGAGTTTAGATGCCTCTGAGGAAAAGGTTCTATAGTGGGGTTCTTTCACCTAGTATAATTGAATCAAAGAGAAAAAGATGAATTAAAAGGTTTTGTGATGTACTCTTCACTGTACGCTAAAAGAAATATTAAAAGCTTTCTATAGCTACTGCAGACTATCTCGGTGCAATTATTGATACAATGATGCTTGGACATTGGAATTCTACAGCCTGGCTTAATCTGCAGCTTGGTCTTTATCTTTGATGTATTCTCTTCCCTCTCAACTACTCAACTGAACTTCCATGAGGCATTTCCAGGTCACAAACTTGGACTTGCTTCCCTTTCCTTACTGGGGTCATTTTGAGACTTTCCACAATTGGTCTTAGTCAAGAGGATGAAAAGTACTCATGAAAATTTTTCTATGAAAATTATAGGACTCCATCATTGTCTCATGGTGTTCTGTAATTATCCAGTATTCAACTAGGAAATCTAGAGATGTTTCTCATGGCATTATTCCTGTGTACTCTGGCATTTGCTCAAGGACTTTAGCTTTCTTTTTTACAGGATATTCCATGTACATAGTTGCAACCTGAGGTTGAATATATATTCAAATGCTTCAAGTTCTACTTAAACACTGGATTTATGGAGTCTTTATGATCTACTACAGAATATCTTGGGGATGCAACAAAATGATAGAAAAGCAACAAGGAACATATAAAGTGAGAGATCTTTTAGGCAAATACTGAATAACAAGGATGTTTAGGAATTTGATTATAAATCAAACTATCATTGGAGATTACTCAAGAAAGTCTCTGCTTTACTGATGGTAAGAAAAGATTCACAGATATCTACACTGGACAGTCTATCTCCAAGCCAGCTCCTTCACACACATCATTCCTTTAATTTTTTAAACTATATCATATATATATATATATATATATGCTTTTAGATCAAGTTTATCTGCTTCTGTTTGTATATGTTAGATTTTACTTGCATCTCAGAGGTAAATGTTTCTTTAAAATAACTGTGGTTATATGTTTATATTTGTTAACTTTGAAGTATTAAGGGATGGTCAGCCTATTTTCCTGTTTCATTGGGCTGGAGTAATATTATTCTACCTCATCATGTAGCTGAGGAAAAACTTAGGTGGGAGTAAAAACACCAACTCTGTCCTGTTTAGCTTTGTTCCCATGTGTTGGTGATGGAATTATTCTCAGTACATGGTTTCTTTTAGGGCATGTTTGAAGACATTTGCCCATTTCATGAGGATCACTGTATTTGAAACCTATAATCATTTATTTAAAAATCTGCTTCAGTGTGGCTGGTGACCTACAGCACACTAATGTCCATGAACTTGGCTGGGCAGTTCTGTCAGCCCACCTGATTCATTGAGTCTCTAGTCCTCCCTCTGCACATCACTACAGGAGAGATAGAGTACCACCTGATACCAGGGACTAGTGCCAGACAATGTCTTAAAGAACAGTCATTTTCATTTTCTTCTCTTGTTAGATTTCTATGTCTTTCTACACCCCAAAGGGAAGATAGATATCCACCTGGAAGCAACCTGTGTCAACTTATGAAAGACCTGGCAGCTGGTGATTTGTCATAATGATGTAAAGTTGAAAATGCATAACTTTTTTAAAAATATGAATGAAATATAATGAAAAGCATAAAATGATTAAGGCTTTGTACCTTTGAAAGCCAAAAAATCTACTATGTTTCTATGAGTTTGTGATAAGAGAAAGTTTATTCAAAATTTCACATCTGTATTTGTGAAACCTTCATGTTTTATTAATGGGAACTATTTTATGTTGCTATTTTGAAAATGAAATTGTATCATGCATACAAATTGTTGCCCATGGTGAACTGCTAATACGTTAAAAACTCTAATATTGCTGATATGAGAAGATAATGAGAAAAAGAAGCCAAATTTTATTTCAACATTATTTATGTTGGAGATAGAGGAAATAGATTTGGTTGCAACTAGGAAAGAAGGTTGAGAATTAGACTAGAGTGGAAAGATTCAGTAATCTTCTAAATGATTTTATATGGTGGATTCGTGGTCATGCTCTGATATATTTTGAGGAGACATAACTTTTAAATGTATACTCTAATTCTGTGAAAATTGATTATACAGGAGAGAAAAGGGTAAAACAAACAAACAAACAAAAACCAAAAAACGAAACTATCTGATGAGAATAAACCATGCACAGAGAACTACCAATGAGTGATCCTGTCTTTCTGGGTTTGGGGGAGACAGGCTGGTCTGTGCCAAGGGAAGACCACCTGGGAGCGCCGCAAACATGCCTTGTGACTCAGAATAAACACGTTGTTCTTGTGAACAGTGTCCTTGTAAGTCATATGTGTGACAGGGAGACAGATTGGCTTAGCGGCTAGAGGCAGAATTTGGATGTCACAGCTCTTATTAGAGATTTTTAGAGCCGTGATTAGGCTGTGAAAATTGTGACCTTTTCCATGTTTCCCAGTAGTGATGTTTGCTTTACTGTTCCCAAAAGATAATTATCAAGATAAACAGTGCATATAAAACATTGTTCAGACTTGGATATGTCTAAAAATGTCTCACTTATTAGTGTTTTGAACATCATTCAGTATTGGTAAAGGGCCGACAAGATGGCTCAGAGGGTAAAGGCTTTTGCTGCCAAGTCTGAAGATCTGACTTTTGACCCATAGGACACACATCATGGAAGGAAAGAACTGACTCCTGAAAGTTGCCCTCTGACCTCCTCTCATATGCCATGGCATGGGCACTTCCATACAATGTGTGCACATAAATATAATAAAAATCAGCAGCAGCCAGGCGGTGGTGGTGCACACCTTTAATTCCAGCACTTGAGAGGCAGAGCCAGGTGGATCTCTGTGAGTTTGAGGCTAGCCTGGGCTACCAAGAGAGTTCCAGGAAAGGTGCAAAGCTACACAGAGAAACCCTGTCTTGAAAAAACAAACAAACAAACAAAAAATCATAAGCTATAACTCCCTCACAATGTAAAATAATAGACTTGAAAGAATAAATTCATTTCTTAACTAACTTCACTACTTTAATTTACTTCATTTTCCTTATAAATTTTTTCTCAAGTAACATGTTCATTCTAAAAATTTATTCTCCTAATTTATGAATAACAGTAAGAGCCAACAAGATGGCTTAGCAAGGAAAGGTACTTGTGATCAAACTTGATAACCTGAGTCTCTGAGGCCCACATGGTAGAAAGGTAAAAGCCCAACCCCTCCAAGTTAGCTTCTGACTTTACCTGCTTCCCAGAGCATGTGTGTCACACACACACATGCACACATAATAGATAGATAGATAGATAGATAGATAGATAGATAGATAGATAGATAGATGGACGGATGGACGGACCGATAGACAAATAGATCAATGTGAAAGAATAGCACACATTATTTGGAAAAAGCATGCCCATAAAGGAAACCTCTAATTGTGAAATTATTGGTATCATATCCCTAAACATTGTGACCGGTGGCATCAAAGAGACCAATAGAGAGAACTGTTCCAGTTTCTCTAGATAGTTCACCACAGAAACGAAGCTTAAAGGGGACTATAGCTGAAGGAGCCATGTGTGTGGATAGACTTCTATAAAAAAAGATGCTGCCACTGCTAAAGACCAAGATTGTTTCCCACTGTCTGAAAAACAGACCTAAAAATAAATGAACATGATATTTGAACCCAGTGTTCAGACAAGTAAGTAAGCATGAACAGCAAGTTCGCTGCTTAACTAGGAGTGAGAAGAATAGGTTTTATTTTTCTCTGTTCCAAATCCTTGTATTCTTTGTGCAAAAAGATGATAGAGGTGATGAAATCCACAACAGACCTGTCTTGTGTTTAATTTTATGTTTAGCTTCTTACACTGTAAATTAAATATGCAATGTGATGCCATTCTCAGTAAAAGTAAACCTGTCCCATTTTACATGACACCAATGGCTAATTATTAGGAGGACCTCTTAGGACTGGTTGCAATAGTAAGTGAGAGAAAAATTAGTGAAACAGAGTCCCTGTATCCCACCATTTAGTATGTTAAACTATGTTCTATGTCACTTTCTAAGAGAAAACATACAAATTCATAGATACAACTTCTTCTTGCAATAAGACATCCAATAAGATGGAGTGATTTACCTGAAATAATAGTAGCTGGTGGGGGTCAGGTAACTTCTGATCCCCAATGTTTTAGGTCTGTTAATACTTTAGGTGACTCTACTCTTCAAGAAAGATGACTCTAAATAATTCTTCTGTGGCTCAAGTCATTCATATAGCTAAAACAGAAATAAAACTACTTTATGAGCTTCTAGATAGCCATTTAAAAACATATTTCACAAATTACTGGTACTTTCTATCTATTTATAATGACTGTAGAATCTTACAAGTAACTATACACTAACAAATGAGATTAAACACATGTGGGTACACACATGCTCACACACAGACTCAAGTAGTATGGCAAATTCAAGAATACAAAGTATTGGATTTTACTTGATATAAAAATTCCTAAAACAAACAAACAACAACAAAAAATCTTCCAAAGAAAATGCTTCTTTTTCCAGTAGTCTTCGTGTATACCATTTGGTAGATGAACAATTTTCAATATAGAAAGGTTTTAAGTACAGGGGATTGGGTTTTAGTTAAGTATAGTGTACTTGCTTGCTACATACAAGACACTGGTACCTTTTCAAGAATTTGTATTCTAAATGTAACCTGAATTCCTTTTCACTTTGTGTGATCAAACATAGAATTAAAGAACATTTTTTTCAGAAAAATTAGAAAAATAATTATAAATGTGCATATAAGATGCCACAACTTAATTAATTTGTTATATTGATAAATTTAATTAGAATACATTTATTGAATAAACCACCAAGATATTCTTCCATGCCATATCATTTAAGCTTTGCAAATATGCTCTCTCCTTAGAGCATGCTAGTATATTACATACTCACTCATCACTTTATATGAGAAAACAAGTTTTGTCTTTATTTTTCTATAGCATATACTAAAATCTATTTAACAAATACATTTCTGAATATAATATAATGCACACATGCCCACAAATAGAAAAAAAAGTAGCTTAAAGAAAGAAATTCCTTAGCATGTTAAAAAAGCTATGTTTCAAATAATAAAAATTCAAGGTAGTGATATTGAGAAAAGTACAGAATGTGAAATTAGTAAGATATAAATTATTATGATAATGAAAACACTGAAACTTTAGTAGAAAAATCAGAGAAGCTGATCTACAACACAATTTCCTTACCCAAGGCTCAGGGACATCACAGAAGATGGGGTGGAACGATTGTAAGTTAGAGGACCAGGTAAACTGCTGTGAAATTGTGTCTCATAGAAAGGACAGGGCTCCTTCACCAATGATACCTCAGCAATATGGCTGCCTGAACAAGACCAGAAGAAGCACAGCATCAATAGACGTTGCTAACACGGAAGGAGGAAATACCCAGAGGCCTACCCTAGACAGGGAACTACAGATGACTAAGGGATGCGGAAAATAGGAGAAATAGTCCTTCCCAGGGGTGAGCCTTTAGTTGATTACCCAATGCCAACTGGTCAGCCTGAAATCATATACTACTAACTAAATAAATTGAGAAGACTGTATTCTAATTACACACACACACACACACACACACACACACACACACACACACACACACACCAATAGCAACTAAAAAAAAGAGGCCATGATTTTAAGAGGAAGAATGGTGGGGGATGGGCATACAAAGGGATAGAGGGAGGAAGGGAAAGGAAAAATGATGTATTTATGTTTTATTTTTTGAAAACAGAGAAACAATACAAAGAAAGAATAATACACTGAAGATACTCAGTCCTGAGGGATGGTTAGGCGACTCAATGGGAAAAGGGCTTGCTATATGAGCATGAGGTCCAAAGTTCAGAACCCAAGTTAAAAATCAGGGCAGGCATAGCGGGTGTCTGCCATCCCAGTATTCAGGAAGCAAATTCAAGGGATGTCTGGAGCAAGCAAGCTAGTTAGACTAGATGATCAGTGAGCTCTGAATTCATGAGAGAGAACCTGCATCAATAAATAAAGTGGAAGGGGTTGAGGACATCACCCTCTGTCAATTCCTGCCTTCCCCCAGACATGGGTACCAATGGATGAACACACTCACAACTCATATGTATATACATATGCACAAAAATGAGTCCAAGCAACATTCTAAGCCAACATAATTTCATGAAGCCTTGTGAGGAGAGCTGATATACTGTGATACATTATGTTATGATTTATTAATGTGTGTTTTCCTCTGAGAATTCTATAGAAAGAAAAATTGGACATTCTACATGTCAAATTACCCTTTGGAGAGTCATAGTGCTTCAAAAGTAGCTTAGAACTCACACATTAATTAGAATGATGTAATTATTTTTCATTATGGTAAAGTATACACAACATCAAATGTATTTTAAAGCATATGGTTCAACTACACTTAGTACATTAATTCTCTGGTTCCAGCTGTACAGCTTTTCAATCAAAATCTGACTGCATCTATTTCCTTCCAGGAAATGTATTCCACTTTTTAATTGGTGTGTCTAAAGGAGAATATATTCACCGAAAAGCTAATCAAGTCTTCTCTTTTTTCAAAATTAGAAAAATGTAGAGAGATTAAATGCCTTTCTTAAAATCACATTGGTAGTTAAGACAGCACACATCTTAGCTGGGTTTCCTATTTCTGAAGACAGGGTATTTGGTATTTCAAGAAACTTCCCCTTGTTTCCATTTCTGTTCCTGTTCAGATGATTTAATAATCTAAGTATATGCTGACATTTTTCATAGAAGAGTTTTAAGACTCAAATAAGCATCTTGGGCTGAGGATATAGCTCAGTCAATTAAATACTTGCATAGCAAGCTTGAGGACCTGAGTTCTAACCTGAGTTTCTAGGTAAGGAAGCTGGGCATGGAGCCTATATAATCCCAGTTCTGAGAAAATGGAGTTTGGTCCTGGTCCTCACTGAAGAGCCTAATCGGTGAGCTCCAGGCCAAAAAGGGACCTTGTCTCAAAGGACAGTAGTATTCCTAAGGTGGTTTTTAGGCCTCTACACACATGTGCATGCACATCAACAGACTCATGCCCACACACTTATCATAAAATAGACACCTAAGATGTAAAAGTTAAACTATGCTTGCTTTATGACTTTATCATTACGATTTTCTGATGAGAGCTTTCAATATAATAACTCTAATCACATGATTCTCTTTTTAGGTCTGTTTAAGGTCATGGCTGATAAAACTCCATACCTTACAATGGAAGAAATCACAAGAACCATTCAAATTGGATCCAGCAGACTGGGACATCCTTGCTTTTATCACCTGAAGGATATACAGCTAGAGAATCTCACCATAAAGCAGGGTGAGCCAATAAGGCTGAACTCAGTGGAAGAGATTGATGGAGAAATACTGGTGAATTGCGGTGTGGTAAGGAGTCATCAGAGTCACTCATTTACTCTGCCATTGTCACACGAAGGAGAATTCTATGAGTGTGAGGATGAACATATTTATACCCTAAAAGAAATTGTTGAATGGAAGATTCCAAAGAACAGAACACGGACTGTGAAGCTTACAAATTTCTCAAACAAGTGGGACTTACCCAATCCATTTCCTGAAGACTTTTATGGGACTTTGATTCTCAAGCCTGTTTATGAAATCCAAGGTGTGCTGAAATGTAAGTATACACTGATAATGATGCCCTGGGTGAGTGAGCATTGTGTGGGTTTGTGAAGAACCCCACAATGGATTTAGAAACTGAAGAATAGGACTCTGTCCCTGCCATTCATTAAGTCTCTTAGATTTTTCATATGTGCTTAAAAAAACCACAACAGATCTGACTTAAGGAGCAAATGAAGTAGTGAGTATGCAGGTTATGTTATAAAGTGTATAATGCTATTCAAGCCCAGGATGCTGTAACTATCAGCTAAAGGTAGATTAAAATGCAAGTTCTCTTTATTACTGGTTATTACGAGTTAATTTTTAAAAGGAGTATCCAAAAGCAGCTTTCTTGTTTTTTTTTTCACACAGTGTCCTTTACTTCTATTTCATGACAACTTTTTTTTTTAATCTCAGCCTCTTATGACTAGTCACAATTCTTTTATTGTAGATTCTCTGACTTAAGGAAGAATGTAAGGTAAATTAATTTTCAAACTGTTATATTTCAATACATAATCTTCATTAATTTTTTTATATTTTAAAAGTACCTGCATAAAGCATTGCTATTCCAAAGATGTTAATACCTCAAAATTTCAAGCTTATGGTATGTAAATGAAGCCATTAGTGGATTATAGAATTCTGATCCTGGATCTAGCCAAGCCTGATAGCACACCCAATATATTCCTAGCATCTCTGGACACTGAGGAAGGAAGATGGCAAGTTCAGGCCTACCTGGGTGGGTGACACAGAGAGTTCAAGACCACCCTGGTCAACTTAGCAAGACTCTATCTCAAATAAGAAATTTTAAAAAAGGAACACAGAATATAGATGAGGACAATTGTATAACATAGGTGAGATCCAAGGCTCGATAACTTTCACAAGGGGAGCTTTGAGTGAGTTGTGTTGTTTCCAAAGTAGTACTAAAGAACTTAAAGATCATTAAGCTTGTGAAAAGCTACCTCCTTAAATGTCTCAAAATTGATTTTTCTCTTCCCTCGTTGTTCTTATACACTTATGAAAAGAAATTATGTGAATCTTTTGACAGGTTTTAGAATTGTGTGTTAAATTCTATCATGCTAAAAGATTTAATTAAAATTGGATCAATTCATTTTGATCTAAAGGTAGGAGAACAGTTTGTATGGTTTGATTTTATAAAATATTGAGACCACTGTAAATTTTAGAACTCATAGTAGTGCTGTGTTAGCTGGCCCAAAACAAGAAACTGAGATGGATGATTGAGTTTGTCTTACTGGTCATGAATAATAGATAGCATTTTCTTATTTTCAAATCAGTGAATTTTCTAAAATTATCATCTTCTACCTATTATATGCTTACAAATGAGAACAAACCCAGAACCCAAACATGTGGACAGAGGGGATAGAACATTTAATGAGTTTGGATTATGAATCAGGTGCTGACAGATGAATGAGAAGTAGTCAAATGATGCAAAGATGAATTTAAAGACCCACTGCAGAGGCAATTTATGGGAGAGTGGCTAAGCAAGTGAGTGGAAATTCAACATAGCTATATGAAAAAAAAAAAAGAGGGCAGAGATAAACATAAACATATGAATGGCAGGTGTGTGTGTGTGTGTGTGTGTGTGTGTGTGTGTGTGTGTGTAACCATCCACAGAAGGTCATGAAGTTTGTCCAAAGAGATAAACTTGAGATTTATTCTAATCAAGAAAGATTGTTAAGCTGGGAGAGGCAGAACATATGAGCATAGTAATTCCATCAGGAAATTCAGCTGGATAGGAGTTCTGTTCAGTGGACATAGCAATGGGAAAGACAGGAAACACAGATGTACTTAGGTATGTACAAGATGTACCATCCACGGGGTCTAGAAGTCTATTGGATGGGAACATGGTCAACTGATCAACCTTATTCTCAGCCTTTGACTTCATCTCCTGGTTGAATGGATATGCATTTATTAAATGTGAATAGCAGAAGGGCAAGGTTTGTTAAAGAAATTGTTTAGGTAGATTTAAATACAGTTTTCTGCCAACCAAGCAACAACCTTTGGCTAAACATCCTTCATGAAATGTTTCAGCCCTGTATTTACTATGAATTACAGTTAAATTTTAATGTTCCTTATGCTGGACCACTATTTTTGTAAAATTTTTCAGTGTTACTTCTTATCTGTTTGGCAGCTCAAGATATGTACTGTGAGAGACTAGTTTGCATGTATATAGACTGCAGAGTATTTAGAGGAAAAAAAAAGATGGTAGCCTGCCACAAGTGCCCCATTAAAAAAAGAAACTTTTGTGTTATAGGTGTTTTCCCTGAAATATGACAAGGGAATGATGCTTTCACTCCATCGTGGCTTTCCTTTGCATTTTTGCATTTTTTTTTTTTTTTGATTGAGGTTAGATACTCCTTGAACTCAAGAGACATTGTACAGTTGCTTCTACCATACCTGGGCATCAGTCTAAACCCCTTAGGCTTGAGTGTTTTTTCCCCCAAGATGACAGTAAAAAAGAACTGGTCTGGGAGGGATAGGATGTTTTATAGTAACCTTAGAGGAAGGTGGAAAATCATGGGTCCCTAAAGGGCTATGAAATACTGATTTCCTGGGGGGAAAATGAATATGGTAAGTAACTAAAAGGAGGGAATACAAATATTTTCCTCTTAAAGCTGGTTTTTATGTTATTAATATGTTATTAGTGTGATAATTCATATCCCAGTAAAAGAAAAGCAGCAGAAACAATGCAGCAGTTCCGACCTGTGGTTCACAACCCCTTGGCCGTCAGATGCTTCTTTCACAGGGGTCTCCTAAGACTATTGGAAAACACATTTTTACATTACAGTTCCTAACAGTAGCAAAATTATAGTTATGAAGTAGCATGAAAATAATTTTATGGTTGGGGGTCCCCACAGCAAGAGGAACTGTATTAAAAGCTCAAAGCATTAGGAAGGCTGAGAACCACTGTGTTAAAGGGAAAAACATGTTCCTGGTTTCTGGTCAAAATGCCATTCTAGGCCTAATATGTTCCTGGCTACCAGACACACTCAGAGATTGGTCAAAGTGTTACCATGCTATCAGGATAAGTATCTGAAATCTGTAATTATTGGTCTCATAAAAATAATTTCAATATGTGTGTTTTAGTTAGGATTTCTACTGCTGTGAAGAGACACCATGACCATGGCAACTCTTATAAAGAAAAACATTTAATTGGGGTAGCTTGCTTACAGTTCAGGGGTTTAGCCCATTATTATCATGGCAGGAAGTAAGGCAGCATCCTGGCAGATATGGTGCTGGAGGAGCTGAGGGTTCTTAAATCTTGACCCACAGGCAACAGGAAGTGGTCTGGAACACTGGGCATGGCTTGAACATATAAAAGCCCTCAAAACCCACCCTCACAGTGACACACTTCCTAATAGTGTCACTCCTGTGAACTTATGGAGGCCAACTACATTCAAATTACCACAAAGTATTTCTGTTTTTTAAAAAAGATATGAAATTCATGTGATTGGGCACATGAAAGTTTCAATATTTATAAATTTAAGTTTGCTTTATAAAAATAGAGGTCTTGAATATTGACTTTGTTAATATTATGTTTTGTTGCATGCATTAATGATTAGTTACTTCTTAACTAAAAAAAAAAAATCAACATCATACAGATCCCTTTCCTTAATCTTTCAGAGAAAAGCTTAATGCTGCTCAAAGCTTGGGGGCCCAGACTTTATGATGTTATAGAAAGACATCTACTCATGCAAGATGCAGATGGTTAAAAACACTAAGTAAAAAGGAGACTCAAAAGGATAGTTTTGGATATTGTATTTTAGATGATAAGTGAATAGGAGATAAATACCCCCATTTGTAGTTTCCTAAGGCCTTTTGGCATCACTATGCAATTTCCTTTCTTTCTGTCACTTAGTTTTAAAAATACTTTCAGCTTTTTATTAAAATAAAAAAGCTGAGTAATACCCAAGAAAGATGTGACAAAGTTACATGGAAACACTACGGCTTTGACCGTTCTCAAATTTCCCTACATTCTCCTACTCTGAGGTAACTCCTGTTAGTATTTTCTTCCCTGCTGTCTGGAATTTGCTTTCCCATTCCCTAATAATAGGAACATTGATGGTTTTCAAGACATGGACCATTTTAGATAGTAATGACTAACTTTCTCATATGGCCATGGGCATATATCTCCTCTTCTTATTTCCCATTTCCAAACTCACAGTGCATGGTGTCAAGTCTCAACACCAGCATTTTTGTTAATATGATTGTGACCCAAGTAGTTTATGATGAGTATAACTCTTTTCCTGTTGTGATGACTTTGTTGTTCTGGATTGGACTTTTTCAATCCTTCCCTACATCTCCAACATTTCTGATGAAAGAGAAAAAAAAGAAACTCAGACAATGCAATTTCCCAGAGTGAAGATGTCAGTCGATTTCTATTTTTCCCCTGAGGGCATTCCTTCTGGGGTCTCCCATCCTTACTCCAGCCTTAATGTGCTGCCATAGACATATTACATAGGGCTTCCATTACAAACCATCCTGACAGTGCCTTTCTCTGCCTTGCATTTGTGTTGAATAGCTGTTTCTTTAATCAAATACAGAAATTCCCCTTTCTCTATTTTCTGTCCATCCTCTACACCCATCCTAAGATAAGTAAAGAAACTGCAAGTTTGAAAATTTTTTTTATCTCCCATGCCCACACATGTGACAGACAGGTTAGCCACTATAAAATTCTAGGTGGACAACAATTTCCTGAAATCTCTGCTCCTCCCTCTTCTATGATTGCTTTTGAGAGACTGTGGCATCCTGTGGTCTCTGCTGTGGCCTGTGGTGGCCTGTTCTTTCACAGTGATGACAATTTTGGATCTGGAAATTTAGGTGTTTCCTTTCTGAAAAGACTTTTTTGATAATGTCTTCTCAGTAATATTTTGTGTTCTGTCTTTCTTTAACTTCCAGTTGCATATTACAGGCCCAGCCCCAAACTAAGACTTTTGTTCTGTCTCACTGACTTGGTTTACCTCCATGGAAATTCTCTTAATCACAGTTCCACTATAATGATGAATTTTAAATTTCAGTTCCCACATCTTTAATTTCTTAGAATTAGCTTATACGTCACTTAAAATAGGTTACCCTAATTTGGCTTTAAGAATGCAATAAGCTATTTTATTCCAGATAAGATATTTATATTTTCCCACAGTGTTGATGTTTATACCTGTATTTTATAGCCTTCATTTGGTTTCCTGGGGTTGTTGTTGTGGTTGTGTTGTTTTGTTTTTTGTTTGTTTGTTTTCTCCTTTTTTATTTATTATACTTGTGTTTTAATTATACACATCAGCCATGGGTTCCCCTGTCCTCCCCCCTCCCACCCCTGCCCCCACCTTCCTCCCAGCCCCTCCGCTCCATTACCATCTTCTCCAGGGCCAAGATTCCCCTGGGGATTCAATTCAACCTGGTGGATTCAGTACAGGCAGGTCCAGTCCCCTCCTTCCAGGCTGAGCAAAGTGTCCCTGTGTAAGCCCAAGGTTCCAAACAGCCAGCTCATGCACTAAGGACAGGTCCTGGTCCCACTGCCTGGATGCCTCCCAAACAGTTCAAGCTACTCAATTGTCTCACTTATCCAGAGGACCTGATCCAGTTGGGGGCTCCACAGCTTTTGGTTCATAATTCATGTGTTTCCATTTGTTTGGCTATTTGTCCCTGTGCTTTTCCAATCTTGGTCTCAACAATTCACACTCTTACAGTCCCTCCTCTTTCTGGACAATTGGACTCCTGGAGCTCCACCTGGGGCCTGGCCGGGGATCTCTGCATTCACTTCCATCAGTTATTGGATGAGAGTTCCAGCATGACAGTTAGGGTGTTCGGCCATCTGATCACCAGACTAGGTCAGATCAGGCTTTCTCTCGACCATTGCCCTTCAGTGGATGCATTATTGTGGATTTCTGGGGACCTCTCTAGCACATTGCTTCTTCCTGTTCTCATATGGTCTTCATTTATCATGGTCTGTTATTCCTTGTTCTCCCTTTCTGTTCTTGATCCAGCTGGGATCTCCTGCTCCCCTAAGCTCTCTTTCCCTCGAACCTTGCCCTTCATCACTCCCACTGTCATCCAGGTTGTTCATGTAGATCTCATCCATTTCTCTGTCATTGGGTGATCCCTGTGTCTTTCCTAGGGTCCCGTTTTCTAGGTAGCCTCCCTGGAGTTGTGTAGCAGTCTAGTCATCTTTGTTTTACATCTAATATCCTACTATGAGTGAGTACACAGTTTTGATCAGCCATTCTGATGAAGTGGTTTCATTAGTGCCTGCTATTTGCATGCGAGACAACTTTAAAAAACTTTCAGCTGAGGTACCATTTATGGATAATCTCTGTGTTTTTGAGTTCTAGGCTTTTTCGTCACAGCTGTCTCACTGGGAATTATCTTTACATACAGTTGTATGCTTTTTTTCCCCCTATGGAATTTATTCAGGTTCTCTGAGATATTGCCCCGCTGTCTTGTGGGGTTATGAAATCACTGAATGGGAATGACAAGTAGCTGAAGGACTCACCCTGGTCCCCATGGTTTTAGACTTAACACTTTTGTTTTCAGACGTACACTTTTCCCATTACTCCAGGGTCTGAGTTCCTTTCCTGTTTCCTGAGCAGAGAAGTAGTTGGGGGTGTGGGTGGGGGTTCGCACCATCCCTAGAATAGTGTGGAGACCTGAGTTTAATATTGGGACATTAAAAAAAGGTCCTTGGTTTTAACCACTAGCTTCATTTTCAGATTGAAGGGACTTGTATGTCTCCAATTCCTAAGCATCTTGGGAATTCGGCAGAACAAGAAAGACATACTTTTACCCATGTCTGTGTCCTCAAGCACATGCTCATTTGTGGTCCTAGTCTACTAAACCAGTCTACTAAACCACTTCACTTGCCAAAATAAGATTTCTGTCTTCCTTTACCTCACTTTGCAGACGTCAAATACTTTGACTCTAACTCTTTGGTTTTTTGTTCATGTTTGTTTGTTTGCTTGTGTGTTTTCTTTTCTCTTGGTTGTACTATTTTATCTTTGTGGTAAGTTTGAGGGATAAGAAGATTGGAAAAATATATTTTACTCATAAATCTCTTTGCTTACTTAATTAATCTTAGACCAAAATTTTAGCTAGACCTACTATAAACTTTGAATGGACTGGATGATATTATTGCAAATATTAATTTGTTGTACATATACAACAGTATTTTAGTAAAATAATTTTTCATGAATAAGGAAATTTCTAAGGTATTTACATTTATTTTAAAGCTTCTGATACAATAAATGTTAATAAGTACCCAGTAAGTCAAGTACAAGAGTGAGTGATTAAAGCAATAAAATAATGTTTATGAACAAATATTTAAATCACACCATACACCAGATCCTATTTAGGTAACAACATTTTTTTCCTGACCCAGCATATGTCTATTTGATTTATTATGATGGCATATTTGTGATTTTAATGATTAAAAAGAATGCTAGCTTCGTGGCACTGAAGTTGTTATTGTTTATATTCTTACTAAAGGATTATTTTGGTTAGAGGTGCTTTTCTTGATATATCCATGAACATTCTGTCATGACATGATATCTCATGTGAACAGACTAGTTAGCTTCCATTTCACCTATTTCATTACTGCTAACAGAAATATCAAAAGGAAAGCAGAAGGTGGTAAATATTTTCTTTATGTTTATATATGTTTTATACTACCAAATACTACATTTATTTCTGTTAGTATTCTTCACAGAAATATGTATTCATGTATATATACCTACTTATACATATATACACATATAATTGGTCAGTACATGTAGTATTATTTGTTTATGTAAAAGAATTGACTTTTGCAAGTGTGAAGCTGATAATAAGTCCTAAGCCTGTAGGGTGGGCAGGCAGGGTGGAAACCCAGGTGTGAAATAATGCTGGAACCTTGAGGCAGAATTTCTTTTTTTTCTGGGAAACCTTTGGTTTAAGACCTTCAATTGAGTTCAGTTGTTAGTAACATAGACACGGCATCTTCACAGCCAAACTTAGATTAGTGATTAATTAAGGGGGAATTATAGCCTAATCCTGTCTAGATGTAAAAATAATCATTGTGTGGCTGCAAAAGGAGACCCTGTCTTAAAAAATAAACAAAACAAAAAACCTAAACAAATAGAAAATATACTGAAATATATCATCTAGTATAAAACACATTATTTCTCAGATTTGTTTAAAAAAACTCAAAGCATGAAAGGTAAAATAGTGTTGTAAATAAACATATAGCAAAAACATGTATCTTCATTTTTAAATGACTTAATTTCTCAATGAGGGTCATAGAATATTTTCTTCAAATCTCAAGGTTTAGAACAAATCTATATTTTTTTAATGTTTAAAATATGAACAAGTGTTATCATTGCATAGTGGTGCCCATTTTTAATATGCATTGGTGTTTTGCCTGCATGTGTGTGTTGTGTACCTGGAGAATTTCTCTCCAGCTCCCACCAAGCTCCAGCAGTCCTACAGTCTACTTACAAAATAAACACACAGACGCTTATATTATTTAAACTGTTTGGCCTAATGTCTCAGGCTTCTAGCTATCTAGTTCTTACATCTTAAATTAACCCATTTCTATAAATCTTTACCTTGCCACATGGCTCGTGGCTTACCAGTATCTTACATGTTGGCACTCATGGCGGCAGCTGGCAGTGCCTCCTGACTCAGCCTTCCTGTTCCCATAATTCTCTTCTTTGCTTGTCCTGCCTATCCTTCCTGCCTGATTACTGGCCAATCAGCATTTTATTTACACACAGTGATATCTACAGAACTGGAATTGGAGTCACAGACAGCTATGAGCTGCCATGTGGGTGTCCACTTTTAATCTGAATACTTGGGAGGCATAGTCAGACAGATCTCTGTAAGTGTGGGGCCAGGCTAGTCTACATAGTGAGTTCTAGGATAGCCAGGGTTACATATGGAGACCTTGTCTTGAAACACTCAAATATAAACAAACAAATGAATAAATAAATAAAATATGAACGTGAGAAGTTAGAGGAGATTATCTAGAGAAATGCCAGAGTATAACATTAGTACACTTGAAATAAATCTGAATAAATTTTTTTAAAAAATCAATCACAAAATAAATACCAAGAAAATTTGGGTTAAAATGGTTGAGCTAGAAAATACATTTTAATTTAAGAGTCTGGAAAAATTCAGAACTCAGAAATCACCACTATAACTCCTAACTGTGGTGTAATAAAGAGGATTATCCATTCCAAGAATGTAACAAAACAATTCACTGGCTAATATACTGCCACAGAATTTATAACAGTGCTTTTGTTTAAAAAAAAATGCCAATATGTACCTTAAAAGGCAATTGACAAAGAGATCAAGCTTAAAAAGTGAAACTGCCCAATGAGTAAGTAATGACCCTCCTATTAAATAACAATACAGGGGAAAGGAAGTGGGGAGGAGCCATGGCTGTGTAACTTGTTTCACGTGGTACTCCCTGCCTTCATGTTCTCAGTAAGACCACCCAAGCAGATGTTCAGTGTTCTACAAGGGAAAATTTTGTATCCAAGGAAACATGCACTGCCCAACACTGACTAAGATTAAATGTAATTGTTTGTTTTCTCTTGGAAGATAATTTTTACTGGGTCCTAAAAAGTCAGACTGAGATAAGAGGGCCTCTCTGGTGGGTCATACAGAAAGGCAGAACCCTCTGAATAACATTTGGAGTGGGGGAGGGAGGGAAGGAGAGAGAGAAAGAGAGAGAGGGAAAATGACTAAGGCACACACAGAGATCAGAACCAGTCTTGGTTTGTTAGAGAAAATGGCACCAAATTGCTTTTCATAACAACTCCCTTTGGATAACCTGATAACATACCCGGCCAGAATAATTCATATTTACCCAGAAGGAAAATTTGGGAAGTCTAAACTATGGTTGTCAAGTACATATTGCTTCTGCTTCAGTCTAGTTTCAAACTAGAAAATTTGCAACAAATACCTCCAGGAATGCCTCTCACGCTGAGTTACTGCTGTCTTTTCTGTCTGTCATTTTGAAGTCAAAGACAGCGCCTCAGCAAGTGACATTTTCTAACTCAGCTTACATTCTTTCTATCTCCTTTTTTATCAGGAAAGAAAATTGCATTTTTCCCATTGTAAAATAACAAGTGCTTCTTAAAAGAACTCAGAACACACACACACACACACACACACACACGCATACACAAACACAGATGCACATGCAAGTGCACATACATATGTACACTAAACAACCAGAACTATATTTTACAAAAATTCAACTGGGTAATCAAAATTCTTTATAAATTTATTTAAAATGTGATTTTCCTTCTCCTACTATGGATATTTTAAATAAAAGCATGTGACACTGTTTTCTGAGAAAAATGAAAGTGCTTGAGAGATCTAGGGGTGATTCTTCGCTGTAACTGTACTCACATATGAAGAGTTACATCTACCCCACATTTAAACCATAGGATGTCAAGCTTTCTTCACTTGCTCCCCCTTGTGAACCTCCTGCTAAGAAGGGAAGGTTTCAGTTCAGAACAAAGAATTCACAATATCTTATTTTCATGCTATTTGAATACAATATTCCTAGGCAGCGATTTTCTGGTATGTACTGTCCTTAGAGTTGCCTGTTTCATGAATTTTGGAAGACATTCTCCTGTTACTTCAGACATCTCTTCTGTTCTCTCTTCCACGTCTTGGTGTTCCCACATCATGTGTGACACATATTTTGTAACTGTCCTACCATTCTGAGCTCTTGGATTTCATTCTTTTCAATCCTTCTACCTTCACTGTAGGACATTTTACTGGCTTATCTTCCAACTTCTCAATTCTTTCCTTGGCTGTATCTAGGCGACTGTGTAATCCATCAAGTCATTCTTCTTTCTGTTCCAGTTTCCTTTTCCCCTAGACTTCCCACCTCTCTCTTGCATTACCTGTCTTTTTTTTTTTTTGCTTCGATGTGTCTCTTTGTATACTGATCATTCATTAAACACTCAGTCAGATACTTCCAAAATCTCTTCCACATTTAAATTTGGTTTGTTTCCCGACTGCTATTGGTTCGTTGGTAATTAGGGTCTCGGTAATTCAGGCTGGCCTGAAGATGAGCATGAACTCCTGATTCTCCTGCCTCCATCTTCCAAGTGTTGGGATTACAGGCATGAATGCAACTTGAATTTGGTTATGACACATGCTTTGCTTCATCAGGTTGCCCTTTGCCTTCTACAACACGCAATTACTCACCATAGGAAGCCAGACAAGATGTTTTAAGTGGAAGAAACAAAGTTAAATAGTGACTAGTGTGATGCTTCTCTGTTCAGAGAGAAGGTGTTTTTGTTGTTGTTGTTGTTGTTGTTCTTTTTTTTTTTTTTTTTTACTGTGCATGCTGTAGCTGTGTCAAAGGCTAAAATTTCCTGCAGTGTCTTTGCTCAGCCCTGCTTGCCTTTCTCTGGAAACTTCTTTGTAGCTAGGATCTCAGACGTCATTCTTTCATTCAGAATCCTGCTATAGTATAGGAGTTGTTAAAAATCTTTGGCCAGTGAGGTACTGCATTATCTTATGATTAAGGTTTACTCAGTGAGCCTGTGTTTCTTGGCTATGGTTTTCACAAGTGTTTCTCAGCACTGTTTGGGGATGACAGTCTCTCTATCCTGAGATGGAATTGGGTATTCCCCCTCCCTATGTGGAAACAGAAGAGGTTGTTGGGTATTTCCCTTTTCCCATGTAAAACCTGAAGTAAAGTTGACTTGGGTTGGGTAAGTCCTTCCTTCCAGTTGGGTAGGCTTTAGTAAAACCCCACTTGCTGGCTAGGCACTGATAAAATAACTGTCCCTAGACCAGTCCTCTGAAGAGATCAGAGGCTCTGGTAGCAGCTTTTATTCGTCACCTTGCAAAATTCACGAGGGGTTTTTCCCTCTAGTCTTCACCTAGAGAACCCGGTGTGTTTCTGGAAAGAAGGCACAGGAACGAGTAGGGGCCCTGAGAAGCACTTCCCGTATAGGTTAGTCTCCAGTTCACACTTGGATTCCAGCAACTAATCAATACCCCTTTAACATTCTTACTAGTGTCTGGACTCCAGTAGAAGTTCAGCTTGCAGTGAACTCTGACTCTGTATCATCTATACTTTAGTTTTAGGTTTCCTATTTCCCTATGACCCCCCCATTCTCTGATGGAACTAAAGCATATTGCCTATGCTATTTCTCTGTGTGTTTAGGCATATACAAAGTGATTTTATTCGGTGGGTTTTGTTTTAGTTTTAGTTTTGATAAACAATAAAGTGTTGGGCATAAAAGAGTTCCCTTTGCCAATATTTTTAGATCTTATGTCTCTATTATTTTATAGAAATTTGACAAAGGCTCATTTCATAGAGTAGACCATTGAATGAGAGAATTTGCAACTTTAAGGGACCCAGCTTAAATGGAGTCTATGTACTTTGATAGTAAAACTATTTTTACCTAGTGAAATTTTAAATAGAAGTATACTTTACTTAATCACTACTTTTAGTGTTCACTCAAAGGACATTGGCATGACATCTGCTTTTCTCTCATTTGGTTCCTTATCTCCTGGGATGGAGACAGCATTCTAGACGGGAATATATTGTTGGACAAAACAGTGAAAGACTTCTAATCTTGGTTCTACATTGTGGCAGCAAATAATAGGAAATGGTCATCATGAAAATGTAAGCTCTGTGAAATGACTGAAAGTAAAGGAAGGCATGGGAAGTGCAGAAACTGAGAAGAACACAGGGAAGGCATGGGCTGTCATTTTAAGCAGGACATTTAGAGTTGATCACATGGAACAGGCAATGTTTGGGCAGACTTGAAAAGGAAGAGGGGTCTGCCATGAACATATCTAACCAGGGGACCTACAAGCAGATGAGACAGAGCATGGCAAAGGAAAAGGATTGATGACAAGCTCTCAGAGAGAGGGCAATGAGTTAGAGTGAGGCATCTTAGCAGATGAAGTCAAAGTGGTACCAAAGACCGGGTCAGGACTTGGATTTATTTCATACTGTGGTTCTGTGAACAGATGGTAGATAGAATCATTTTAGCACCTAAAAAGAATATCTGGCTACTCCTTTGAAATCTGGCATTATGGAGACTCCTTGGGAAGACTTGGAACAAACCAGGTAAGAAATGATGTGGCACAGACCAGAATTGTCTTGATTAGGATGGGGTTTCTCAGGTAGTTGAAAAAGAGGAAATTTGAAGGTGTCTCTGGGATTGGTAGAATGAAGAAAGACAAAGAAGATGGAGAAAGTATTGGATAATGTTTGCTTTTTGGGGAAGGGCAGACTTTACTTCAAGAATGTTAACTTTTAGCCATCTACTATGTGTGCAAATAGAGATCTTAAATAGATACATGGAATTGAGGGGGATTACTTGGACAGAACAGTAGCAGATAGATGCTATTTAAAGGCATAAACACGCAATGTGAAGGTTATAGATAGAGAACTGTAGGTGAAGGGTGTAAATAGATGATGACAGCCACAACACTTTAAAAGGCATGTGTATGTGAGCAGTGGGTGGTGTGGAAAGAAAAGAAACCAAAAAGTGAGAAAAATCATACAAAAAGGGGGGAAATAGATCAAAGTGGAAGGAATCAAACCTGCTTTGTCCAATGCTATTGGTATATTATGAAAAATGATAGAGACTAACATCACTTCAGTAGCGTTAGAAATCCAAGGACCAACCCGCAGCAACTTTATATTATATTCACAGATTAGGGAATCTTGTAACTCTCACTAGAGGAACTTCATTGTGCAGCAGATGGAGACTAACACAGAGACAGGTAACTGGCCAAAGTATAGAGAATAAGCAACTGTGGAGTCCTCAGCCCTAAATAGAGACATCTGTATCACACCCCTTCCTCCCAAAGCTTGGGTATCATTGCTGAGGAGGGTGCAGGAAGACTTCAGACCCAGAGGCAGTGGGTGGCTACAAGGAAACAGTGATTTCTGCACACAGGTGGGCAGCTGTCATATGAATGCACAGCCATTTTGACAGCATGCATATGGCCTGTGCAAACTCAAGCCAACCCAAATCATAACACAGAGATGGAAGATGAGCATGGAGTCTCATCCCTGACTGAGGAGCTATTGGTAATTGATAGCTGCTAGGAAAGAGAAATTCAATTTTCTTTTAGAGTTTTGGCTTCTTGCCACTCTAATATACTCTACTGGATGGCCATACACCCAAGTATATATAGGCAGCCCTAATTTGACTTGATGGATTTTAAAAGAAATATGTAAGGACACAAAGTTGGGTAGGTATGGAATAAGGGATGAATATGGGAATAGATGGGGGTTGAACATGATCCAAAGGCAATGTATGAAAATCTTGAATTGCTAAATAACATTAAAAAAAGAAATAGAAGTACTGTAGATAGATGAGTAACTAGACACAGGAAATTTGAATACAGGGGTTAGGCAGCTTGGCCTGAGATTTCTTCCTCTGTCAACTTCCAAAAGTAAGCAAGCTACTTTTTGCACATTGCACCCACTATGATGCAACATAGGTAAGGACCTGGCTTGCATTATGGACCTGATGTTCTGATGGAATACTTCAGAGATACCTCAAAATTCAAAATGGCATCTAGTCTACCAATCTCTAGTTGTTCCTGAATTTAAAGAATAGTATAAAACCAGGATGGCCATCTACAGTTTGTTCTAAAATGCTGAAAACTGGCCATTTTTATTTAATTAACAAGGTTTTAGTTTCTAAAATTGCATGGATTTAAGAAGTCCATGACATATTCTTATAAGCTTTATAAAATGAACTGAAAAATAAGAGAACTTAGGATATATTTTTCCTTAGAGTTTTTCTCTTTGTTATTTATTATTTTAAATGAGCCTATAAATTTTATTGCACTTAATTGTAAAGGTCACCACTGATTTAACTTTATTTTGCTTTTAAATAAAATAATATTTTTATGCTATGTCATTATAAACTCTATTATAAAGAATATATGTGATATGACACACATTATATGGGTTGTATTTTCCAAGGCTGAATAAATGGTTAATGATAAAAATAACATATAATGGTGTATAAGAAAAATATTTTCTAACCTCTCATGTTTTTAATTTTTAAGAACATGGGTAAAGTGTATGATGTGGTGTCATATTCCTATAATATCAGCACTTGGGTAGAAGAGGCAAGAAGATCGTTACATGGTAAGGTCTGTCTGGGATATACAGTGAGTTCCAGGTCATCAGCCTTGGCTACAGAGTTAGGCCCTGTCTTCAAACAAACAAGTACCAATAAGAAACCCCACAACACACAGCCCTACCCAATTCCACCTAACCTAGTCCCCCTCAAAAAAACAATAACCAACCAAACAACCAAATAAGAACACTGATTTACAGTAACTAGAGACGGGGGTGGGGTGGGGTGTGGGGGAACAATATGAATTTAAGAAAATGCTTATAAAACTTATTTTAGAAAGATGTCAAAATATATGCTGTCATAAAATAATTTTTAATTTGAGAATATCTGTAATATTATTTTGAGATTACAATCTGGAGAACAATTAGGTACTATGAACACAATGTTCTAAGTGACTCTTAAATCTCAAAGAGTTCTTAGAATACCAACTCGTTCTCAGTGTCACAGTTGTGTTTACTATATGTATTTTTTGACTGTGACCCACCCTATAACAGCATTTCTATTTAGGAAAAATATAGCACTGTTGGAAAAAAGTTAACGTTGACATTCAAAAAACATCTGCCTTTAATGCCATGCTTAGAGTATATTACTTCTTGTGGGGTTTTGTTATGTTGTTTCACCCTTAAGGATAAGATTTGTGTAATGGTTATGTTTGAACCCTTATAAATGAGCTTCTCCTAAATTACCAGACTTGTTCCTATAATGATTTTACAAATAATTCCTTGGTCTCAAAATCATGACTTAAAATATAATTTTATCAAATAAATATTTATCAAATAATAAGACTCTCATACATATCCATTTATTTGCTTTGTATGTATGTATGATACATGCCATAAAGCATATGCACACTTGCAAGAATGAGTAACACTTGAGTTAGGAGAGTGATTACCATTTGTAGTAGTAAGGAGGAAGTGATTTTTGGTAAAGTTTATAGGGGTATAAGAAGGGATTGGATAATGTCTATGTCTTAAGCTAAATATGTTGACTTATATATCTCTTTTGTCATAAAGTTTCAAAACTGAAAAGGCTCACACAAGGAAAATTATATCATGATTATTTGGGTTCTTTTTTCCCTCCTAAATGAAATTTATCTATGGGAGCAGGAGACCATCTCATAGAAAGCATTTTGAACAAAATATCAGATTTTTTTTTTCCTTTTTTATTTTCAGTTCAAAAGGACATAGTCCGGATTCTCCCCAGTCTAGACGTTGAAGTCAAAGATATTACTGACTCTTATGATGCTAACTGGTTTCTTCAGTTGCTGTCTACAGAAGATCTTTTTGAAATGACCAGCAAAGAGTTTCCTATAGTAGCTGAAGTCATCGAAGTGTCTCAAGGGAACCAACTTTCCCCAAGTATCTTACAACCAGGGAAAACCATTGTGATCCACAAAAAGTACCAGGCTTCGAGGATCCTAGCTTCAGAAATCCGAAGCAATTTTCCTAGAAGACATTTCTTGATCCCCAGTAGCTACAAAGGCAAGTTCAAAAGGAGACCCCGGGAGTTCCCAACAGCCTATGACCTGCAGATATCTAAGACTGAGAAGGAAACTCTTCACGTGGTGGCCACCAAAGCCTTCCATACACTTCATAAAGAGCTGTCCTCTGTGTCTGTGGGGGACCAGTTTCTAGTGCATCATTCAGAGACCACAGAAATTGTCTTTGAGGGAACAAGAACAGTGAATGTTCTGGCCTGTGAAAAAATCCTCAATAAGTCCTATGAGGCAGCATGGCTTCCTCTGTACATGGAAGGAGGTTTTGTAGAGGTGATTCATGATAAGAAACAGTATCAACTTTCAGAGCTTTCTACACAGTTCCGTTGGCCTTTCAATGTGAAGGTGTCTGTAAGAGATCTCTTCATTAAAGATGACATTTTGGCAGCTACTCCAGGACTGCAGTTGGAGGAGGATATCACAGACTCTTACTTACTTGTTAGTGACTTCGCCAACCCTGGAGAATGTTGGGAAATTCCTATGGGCCGATTGAATATGACGGTTCAGTTAGTTAGTAGTAGTAATTTGTCTATGGATACAGGGCCAATTGAAGTTAGGACTCTGGTAGAAGAGATCACTGAAGAACAATATTACATGATGAGGAGGTATGAAAGTTCTCTCTCAAATCCCCCACCTCGCCCTCCCAAGCATCCCTCAGCAGAGGAAATGAAGTTAACCTTGCTCAGTTTGGCAGAAGAAAGAGCAGTAGACCTACCCAAGTCTCCCAAGGTAAGACTGTGATTTCACAGATGGTTTTCTCTTCTTGAGACAATAAGTTTTGAGTTGCTTCCAAGTTTGCCTTTTCCCTGATTTCCCTTCTTTTCTATCAATTTGAAACAAGCCTGTGTAATGCATGCTAGATGAATGAACATCAACAGAGGAGAAACCGTTGCAGCATTTTGTACTTTGATGCTTCACCAGTAGATGTGGCATGAAATCTGTGTTGAGTGAGAAATAGAAGTGAAGACATTTGACTATGACTGTGAAAACTGCCATTCCAATGGGTTTTGACAATTAAATGTGTTGAAACAAACAGATACCTCAGAAGAAAGTCCCTTTTATTTTGGAAATGTGGCTCATTTTTCTTAGGTAGAATTGTCTTAATACTTCACCCAGGAAATGAGCATACAATAAACTCCCATCATCTGGGGGTGGGTAGGAGTTTACTGGTAACATGCATCTCTTAACACATGCCTTCATTTTGTTTTATGTGCAGAAAGATGTAAAAATATCTTGGCAGAACTGTGTGTGAGAATGTGAGCATCTGCCCACATAATGCCTCTTAGAATTGTAATCTTTAACAGTTCTACTGAAAAATAGAATCAATAAACCTAGAGGCACCACAGGATCTCTATGGAATTATCAAATCCACAACTGCTCAAGATGGTAGACCATAGTTTAGCAGCATTTGTATTTGATGTCATTGAATCTTAAACACTGCCTGCTGGCTACCTGAACTGAGCTTGCCCTTGCTCAGGACAAACATGGATTTCTGTGCGCACGGTTGAGGTTCTGTGGTGTATGGAAGGAGGTATTCTGTCCCAGCAGATGTTGTGCTAGAAGCACAAGGAAAACAAAACAGTTAGTAAAAGAGATACTTCCTGTGCATTCCTCATATTCAGGAACGATGGCAGCATTGGGCATCAAGACTCATAGATGGATGTGGATATGCTGGCAGTTGTATATTTCAAAGATTGTTCTAATTGTATGCTAAAGGAATCCTTGAAGACCACCAAACTAATTTTCTTGAAGAAAAAAGAAAAGATAAAACCAGCAAAAATTTCCTATCTGGAAGAATAATTTTTAAAAAAAATGACAACGCAAAATAGTTCCAAAATAAAATTGATTAGCTCAAGTAAAGGGTTTCTTTGATTCATATACTTTGTACTATCACTGGTGGTCAGGATGTAGGTCTAGTATTCACAGATTCTTAGCATTTTATTTCAGGAGTGAAGAGAAAAACAAACAAGCAAACAACTCACACATATTTGCAAGAGTAATAAGAAAACAATATTCAAAACAAAGCCATAGAACATATAAAAATACACTATTAGAGGTGACAGTGGCCTATACAAGTGAAGATATTCAAGGGGCCCATTATTGTTTGGGTCTTTCATTTATTGGTTGTCAACTTGGCATGCCCAGAAGAGGGACACTCAATTGGTGGAATGCCTCCATCTTATTGGCCTGTGGGCACGTCTGTAAGGCATGCCTATGGTGACTGGGGACATAGTTTGGGTGGTTGTCCATTTCAATTAACATAGGCTTTGCTTACTGTGCATAGCCCTTCTTAACATGCATCTGGTTGTAATTATATATAGGCAGGAGGTGAATAGAAAATTGCTAACAGATTATTGTGTTCATATAATGCTGCATATTACAATTGTTCAAGGTGTGTGTGTGTGTGTGTGTGTGTGTGTGTGTGTGTGTGTGTGTGTGTGTGTGTATAATATGTGTGGGTTAAAGGTCTCAGATTGCCAAGTGCCTGATGTATGTAAGGGATGTGTGTATACTCAAGCCAAGTAGAGTTCCAAGCGACTAAGCTATTTCCTATTCTTGCCTGCTTCCAAGTAAGAAATAGATGTTTTCCTATTTTTTAATCAGCAGGCAGTGTAATATCAACCACTCAAAGATGTCTACACACAACTTCCCAGAACCTACTAGAATATAACAAGGCATGGCAAAAGGAATTTTCACATATGCTTAAAATCCAGGACCTTGCAATTAGAGTATACTGAAATATCCAGATAGGTCTAACTTAGTCACTGAAGTCTGTGGTGACATTTTGTTTGTGCTCTAACAAATAAAGCTTTCCTGAAGATTAAAGAGTGGAGATAGCCAATAGTTAACCATAGAGGTCTGGAGTTGTGTACAGACAGACAGAAAGTGATATGGCTCGGTGGAGAGAGGAATATAAGGCAGAAGGAGATAGGAGCTTGGCCTCTATTGGCTGAGGATTTTGTATAGGTAAGAACTAGTGGCTGGCTGCTCTGCCTCTCTGATCTTTCACCTTTTACCCCTTAATATATGACTCTTGGTTTTATTAAGACCAATTAAAATTAGCATTACAGAACTCTTCACAAGAAACTTTTCCAGTGAAGGACAGTATTACCTGAGATGTGGTTAAAGAAGAATGCCCAAAGAGACAATGTTCTTGTTTTCAAAGAGAGAGGGAGGGACTTGGGCACAAAGTGATGATGCTTCTCCAAAGTGTGAAAGCACAAACAGGGTTTTCCCTAGATGGTCCAGAAAGAAACAGTTTAGCTGGCAATATGTCAGTTTGACTCCCTCAGATCTGGGTTGGACCTCTGACTTGCTGAACTCTAAGATAATAAAATTGTTATTTAAAATAATAAAATTTATAGTAACATTATAACAAGAAGAAAAAGACAAAATATGATTCAAAGAGGTTTAGAGATTAATAAAACACCTTAAGTAGCTAAATCTGTGTATATGAACTAGATCATATTTTGTTGGAAAGTGATTTGATTGTTTGTGACGGTGCTGTATAACCCAGGATAGCCTCAATCTCGTGTTCTTCTTGCCTTAGCATCCTGAATAGCTAAGAGATTTGTACCACAAATAACCCACTTTCAAACCTATAACTCACCTTTACTTTCCCTCCTCCCCTTTCCCTTTCCTCTTTTTGTATCTCTTCCCCAGCTGCTCCCCTTCTTTCCTCCCTCCCACTCCTTCCCTTCCTTTCTCTTCCTCACCCTGTCATAGTTAGCTTTGGTTGTCAAGTTGATATCCCTGGAAAGAATGACCCTCAGTTGATGGAATGCCTCTATCTGATTGGCCTGTGGGTATGTCTTTGGGGCATTTTATTAACTGCTAATTGATATAGGAAGGTGCAGCCTACTGTGGGCAGTACCATTTCTAAATAGGGGGTCCAGTGCTATATAAGAAAGGTAGTTCAAGAAGTAAGAGAAAGTAAGCCTGTAGACAGCAGTGCTCCCTGGACTCTGCTTTAGTTCCTGCCTTCAGGTTCCTGCCGTGAGCTCCTGTCTTGGTTTCTCTTCATGATGGACCATAACCAGTAAGCCAGATAATACCTCCTAGTTGCTTTTGATCAATCACACTAACAGAAACAAACCAGAATACCCCCTTTCTTTATTTTCTAACTTTTAAAGTGAGTTTTATTGGCTCCTGTGCCCATGGGGAACCTGAAGGCACAGCTAAGCTTTAGAACCAGTGGGAGCAGGGATCTTGATAATAGCTAGAGTAATATTTGTTTTTCTTTTTCTATTGGTTTTACTTTCTCCAGCTAGTTTTGTTCGCACACATCACAGGACTTCTAAGAGTTCCTGCATCATATATTTCAGTTTCAATACTAGAAAAGAATGCTGTCTCATTAACTAGACTGAATTGAAAAAGAGAAAAGACATAGGTTGGACTGACTCAGCCAGTTTACTGGTTGCCTCAACTGTAGGTCAAGTTGATGAATGTTTTGCAAAGAAAACAAATATTCTAGTCTTAGAATTCTGGAGGCTAGGAAGTGCAGCATGAAGTTGCTATTGAGTTTGTTCTCCAGTTCCAAGATGGAATCTTGTTCCTGCATCCCCCAGAAAGGAGAGCACCATTTCCTCATATACCAGAAATTCAGAAGAGGGGAAACTCATCCCTCAAGACTTTTAACAATAAAGTTAAGTATACTTTTGCATGGCTGTATCTTTTGGCCTAAGCTCTTTCAATCTATCCAGCTCCCAAATAAATCACACATGGAGGCTTATTATTAATTATGAATGTCCGGCCTTAGCTTGGTTTAGTTTCTAGCCAGCTTTCCTTAAATTATCCCATCTACTTTTTGCTTCTGGGCTTTTTCCATTCTCTTACTTCTGTAAATCTTACTCTTACTCCATGGCTTGCTGTGTAGGAGTCCTCCTCCTTCTCTGGCTCTCTGATGTTTTTCCCCTCCTCCTAGATTTCTCCTTCTATTTATCCTCTCTGCCTGCCAGCCATACCTATTCTTTCTCCTGTCTTGCTATTGGCTAGTTCTTTATTAGACCACCAGGTGTTTTACACAGGCACAGTAACACAGCTTCACAGAGTTAAACAAATGCAATATAAACAAAAGTAACACACCTTAAAATATTCTACTACACAGGGATGGCAGATCAAGGGTGGTGTTAGTGGACTCCTAATCAGACCATTGAGAAGAACGCACAATTTCTTGTTTCAGTTAGTTCCATCAATTCTCATGTGGCTAAAACCAAAGCACTATTCTCTGAAATCTCTTGAAAACATCACTGACATTACCATTTACCTATGTTCAGACCTGTTGGCCTCCTCATCTTCAATAATTTTACCCATCGTGAAGACTGGGATTTGCTCAGTGGATCATTGATGGAACACAACAGGTCTGTCAGTTTCTGTGACATACCCAGGAAGTCTGAAAACCAATGGTTTCTTATTATCTCTGTATCATGTTTCTATCTTTTGTATTCCCTGGAATAACTGTAGTAATGCTTTTCTCTCATCTATGCTCTCATCTATGCTTGAAATAATTGGGTTTAAGATTTTTTTAATGTTTAACATCATGAAGCAGCCATTTTAAAACAGGCCTGGGAGTCTTGGAGTTTTACATGGGATATTGCTTTAAATTTGGAGAACATTTTGTGAGGGTTATTCAGAGTTTAAATATTCAGACTCATTTAACTCTTTAAAATGCCTTTTTATATGCACAGAAAAGATTGCTAGATGCTTCATTATATGGGTTTACTTTTGCTTTCTTAATGGGTCATTAACTAGATCATTTCTTGCAATGCTAAATAACGGTGAATGTATAGGTAGGCTAAAAGTAAGAATCTAAAATGTATTAAGAATTAGTCAAAGAATTCTTTTCCATGGTAAGATTACCAACTATTCTCTTGTGTTGGAAATGCCCTAGCAAGGCAAAAGAAATGTCAGTAGAAACTTGAAGACTATGACTTACATACAGGCAGAAGCATGTGAGGGGACACTGAATATTAAGAAAGGACAACTACATCAAGGCCAATATGGTTTTACATGGATTTTATCACTTGCTAGAAATGATATTCATATATGGGTAATAATGTACAGAATCTAAACATAGGTGGGGCGTTCTAGGGAATCTGCACAATTCTTTTATGCTGATGACATAATGTGAAAAAAAAACTTTAAATTCCATGCACTTGGAGTGTTAATTAGACAGATACATGTTACACCGTAGCTGAATAAACAAAACCATGCTTCCACTGTGTCCTGAAGAGGAATGATGTAGGGTAGACTCCTGCTCACAAATATGGTTTCTGTGTCAGAACTAGTTTCAGGTAGCTTGGAAGAACATAGCCTCGATGGGGTTTTGCCTGTCATGGATATAAATGGCTATAGCTTTGGAGTACCACAAAGGAGAAATGTAACTTCTATATTCTGATGAAAGGGCCTATAACCGGAGAGGAAAAACAAACCTTCAGTTGAAAGATGACATATTCCACATCTTTAGGGACTGTAGCTGGGCCCAGAAATCTTGCATTTCATGAACTCTGTTTGGCCATTTAATGCCCCCTGTGTCCACTTGTTCCTGGAATTTCTAGACTTCTGTGGGCGAGAACACCCACAGGGGATGTTAAGGCAAGGAGCCAGGGATGCAGTGATGGCGAAGTTCTGTGCAACAAGCAAAATAGGAATGCTGCACAAGAGTGAGAGGTGGGCCTGCAAAAGGCAGAAGGAAAGCCAGGGTTCTGCACGGTGCAGAAAGAACACATGCGCAGCTGCTGCTACTGGCCTGTCACTTCCGAGCTTAGCTGTGACAGTGGAATCTTATTAACGGCACCCAGGCTCCGGGGCTACACGGAGATGAGCGTGGCAGACACTCAGTCGTAACTGACAGGATTCCATCCCAAACACTGTGGTTTTTGTTTTCTTTTGCGTTCCCTGGATGTGCTGTAGGTATTAGGAGTGTTGAAAGAGACGTTATTGTAGAAGCTGTGAATCTTCTTTCTCTCTAAACGGAGAAGATTTTCAATACAGCCGTTTTCAAAGACCACAGGCATTGAGGATGGAAAACAGACATCCTTAAAAACTTTCCATTTGAATCTGGAAAAAAAAAAAAAGACAAATGGATGTCACAAAGGAGCCTCTCAGAAAATGAGCCCATTTTTATTTAGGAGATACAAGTTTTATACAAAAAAAAAAAAAAAAAATCAGATACTTATGTGTTGTTCTTACAGCATGGCACAGATTAATGAGTCATCATTTTCAAATTGCCCAAGTTTGGAGCACAACCCATTGGGATGTAAATTACCAAATGTAGAAGGAAACAGCGAAAACGATGGAAGAGGTGGACTGAGCATGAATAAACAAAGTGTTAGTGGCCAAACGTGAACAGTTAAGAGCATTGGTTGCTCCAGGTTCAATATCCAGAACCCACATGGTCATTCACAACCATCTTTAGCTCCAATTCCAGGCTCTTAACTGCTCTCCAGCCCCCATATGCACAAATTTCTTATGCATATAAAATGACTTTCAGTGGAATGAATTAATTATACACATTCATTCATGAACTCACTAGAAGTTATATCATAATTTCTTCCTAAATCTGTTTAAGGGGCAAGAGAGATGGCTCATCAGTTGAAAGTGCTTCATCGTAGAGGAGTGGAGCTTGGCTCCCAGTACTCACACTGGAGGGTTCGCAACCTCCTGTAGCTCCAGCTCTAGGGGCTCTTGGGCCCTCTTAGGAGTCGGCTTGGTATCCTTCCATGTACGCACATCCATGCACACAGGCACAGGTACTCAGATCTGTAAACAAATAATAAAACACAAACAATCTGTTTAAATGTGATCAATGATCATCTGCTAAAGAAGTTCTATGCCAGAGAAGTACCAAACTAACATGCCTGATGTGCAGGGAGTTTGCAACTCCACCTGCAGGAGACCTAAAGGTCAAGGAAGTCATCAGGATGAAGAGATATTTGGTGCTGCCACAGAATTCTTAAACATGGGCTTCCCAGGCTCAGGACTTGCCTATTTTGGCCCAATGCTGAGAAGAGGGCTCAGTATACTTTGAATGTTCCCAGAGACAGCAACTGGGTACAAGTGCAAAGTATAACAATGACTGTGCCATCTAAAACAAAGCAAACAACCAGAAAAAGCAAGCGTACAAACAAAAAAATCCCTCCTTAACATTCAGTCTCCGTTATCAATTTCTCATCTTTGGAAATACCAGCACAGTTGATGGAGTAGTCTAAAGCAGACATCTGGAAATGGTCTTCTTTTCTTTCTTCTTTCCTTTCAGCAACTATTACTAGGCAGTTCTTCTGTTGTGTGTTCATGATTTCTTGCTAACCATTGGTTGTGGCTATATTAGATTTTCAATAATAATTAAGTCTTTTTAATGTTGTTCTTCATATTATTAGTGTCTTTAGTTGATAGACAGGAAGACTGAGGTTTATAAGATAATATATTTATATGCAAATCAATGTAGATATTGATATAGTATAATATGTACAAAGGAGGACAAGTAAGGGAACATATTAGAACTTAATACAGGAAACAGATATAAGTCATGAAAGAGGACATAGATTAGTATTTTTAGTTTTAACTCTGACATGGATTTTTTTGGGGGGTTGGGGTGTGGATAAGTCCATAAAAATATATTTGATACTGAAAGTGCAAAATCCATAGTGAAACTTCACAGCTTTGGAATGGCTGTTCTGTATGGAAGTCCATTGAGGTATATCGACTTTGGGTCTGGTTAAATTTTTTTTGTTTTCTTTTTGTTTTTCAAAACAGGGTTTCTCTGTGTAGCTTTGGAACCTGTTCTGGAACTTGTTCTGTAGACCAGAACTGGGGTCTGGTTAATTTTAATGTATGATTCTTGTTTGTTTGTTTGTTTTTTGTTGTTGGTTTTGGTTTTGGTTTTTGGTTTTTTGAGACAGGGTTTCTCTATGTAGTTTTGGTGCCTGTCCTGGAACTCACTCTGTAGCCCAGGCCGGTCTCAAACTCACAGAGATCCGCCTGGCTCTGCTTGAAGAATGCTGGGATTAAAGGCGTGCGCCACCATTGCCCGGCCTATGTATGATGTTTTTATTTGAAATTTCTTTTAAATAAAGTTTTAATAAATTTAGAAAAAGTATTTTTACTCAAAGAGAGCTATCATTAAGTGTTAAAGCTAGAATTGTTTGTTTTATTTTATGACATGAGTATCTTACTATATAAACTAGGCTAGCTGCGAACTCTCAATCCTCCTGCAACTGTGTCCTGAGAACCATGCATGGGCATGTCTGGCTTAGAACTAGACTTCTAAAATTTCCCTGGCTCTCCTCTACCTCCCCACATATAACTCAGACCTGTACTCGGTGCTCCTAATTTGGGTTTCTACCACAGATCACACACATTCCTGCCATGCTCACTGATTTACTATAGATTGCTAAAATGTTCTTTTACCTTTCTATCTCCTGAACTAGACTCTGTGCTTTAGAAGCCTGGAAATGCATTTCTTTAGGAGTTATCCACATACCAGTCATCAATGCATTTCATTGATTCTTTTTGCTACCACTGCTTTTCAAAACAGATTATTTTGCACATGTGTGTGAACTTTTTTGGAGTCATGTTAAGTTCATACATGCAAACATATATGTGGATATATGTATATATGCAATATATACATAGAGTGTATATAGGTATACTTGTGTGTCTATGTTTTATGCATGATTGACTTCACTCGTTATTTATTATGGGATTATTTAAAATATGTAAGTACTATTTATCAACTAATGCTTTGGGTTTTATTATGCTTTGCTACATTGTATTTATGTTAAAATCAATTTACTTGTTTTACAGAGGTTATTTTATTTATTTTTGACCATGTTAGTATTTCATCTCAGTACCTTATTCATGATAGGCAAGCACCCTAAAACTAAGCTATATCCTCAGACTGATCTTCCCTTGCATGGGGGTCAAATTCACGGACTCATGCATGTTAGGCAAACATTTTCTTCTAGTCTCTCTCTCTCTCTCTCTCTCTCTCTCTCTCTCTCTCTCTCTCTCTCTCTCTCTCTCTTCTCTCTTCTCTCTCTCTCCTTCTCTCTTCCCTCACCCACCTTCCCCCTTTGCCTCTCTCTCTTCTTTCCTGTCTGTGCTGGGAATCAAACTCAAGAACTCATGTATGCTAAGTAAGCACTCTATCACTCAGCCACATCCCAGCACTGGCATTTAAAACTAAGACCATAGCTTCAATGAATATTCATCATTATGTATTCGTATGTTGGTATATGCTTGTATGACTTTTATATGAAGGCAGGTCTTATTCATTAGACAATAAATAAAAAAAAGTTAAGATCAGAAGCAGCTTTATAAAATTAATATTTTGTTCTATCAGTTGTATATTTCCATCATTCATGGACCCAGGTACAAATATATGCATGATTCCATTTTAGCTGTCCCTGCAATAAAGTGATGTATGGATATATATATATATATATATATATATATATATATATATATATATAACCTAATACATAGCTCTAGAATCATACTGATAGCCCCAAAGCTAAGAACAAAATGCAGCTTTGTGCATTTAAAAGTGGGTTGCTGAACTATCTACCTAGGCAGGACTTAGAACCTATAGTCATGTCTGGCACTATTAGCCAGCCTCCCATCTTGGCACAGGAGCAAATGCCTTTAAAGTAATAAAGACTTTAAAGTCTTCTTCTTGGCTCAGACCTAGTAAGAAAATGGTGAAGTTAGCAGAGCAGGAGAGAAGATCATTTTGCAGGAGTTTGCTGACTACATTTTTAATATAGCACCGGTCCTCTGGTGCTAAGTTATGTGGCTTCATGTGATCTATTTGGGGCCTTCCCACTGGGCCATGGGAATTTGAGGATAATAGGAACTTGTATTTGACCCGTTTCTAAATAGTTGAAAAGGCTGTGCCTGGAGCTTCCCCCTGCCTGGCAAGGATTAAAGAGAGAAAATGGCACTTGTAGAAATGTCACAGTGATGATGTAGGTTGTCTGGAGTGAAGATGTGAACTTAAGAGAGGAGAAAGAACCTTGTTTAGTAGCTTCATTTCCTGGAGAGATGAGCTGAGAGTGGCAGCCAGAAGTGTTGGTCTTCATCAGGAGGCTTCAGTTCAAAAGTACAGTTGCCAAGTAATGTGCAGAAATTTCCCATGAAGAAAGGGCATGGTTGAATCCTTCTATGTGTGTGAATATACAACAATGGCCTGAGAATATGTGCTCTTTGTCCTCATTCTCCTTTTTACCTTAGCTCTGTGCTGAGAGTCAGAAAGATTTTATGAATAAAGAAATACTACTGAGAAATTAAACATCCTTACTTTTTTGCTATAGACAAGAAGATGTAAGGATGGAGACTGAGTTTTATTATTGGACTAAAGTGAGCCAAAGTTATGTATCTGTTGCATGGTAAATGTTGATGGATGTGTGGTGCTTGTATGTGGTATGTGCTAGTGTGAGTACACACATACGTCTATGTGCTAGTATGAGGACAACACAGAAGGATACCAGGTGTCCTCCTCTACCACTGTCCCTCTCAATGTCTTTAGAGAGACTCTCTCACTGCACCAAAGCTTACCATTTTGGATAGACTGACTGGCCAGATCCGCTGGGCTCCAAGCCCCAATACCGCAGTTATAGGCTTGTGCCAACATGCTTGCATATTTACATGCATGCTTTGATTTCAAACTCAGGTCATTTTTCTTGAAAAGCAAGCACTTTGCACTTTACACACTGAGCAATCTCTTTAGCCCAAGAAATTTTGATTTTTAAAAAAACTATTTGTTTACTAACAATTCCCTCAAAAGATCTTTCAAGGTTATTGTAATATTAATTTTAAGTGACACACAAAAGCAAGATTCAAATTGTTTCTGGATAAACTTTATGAGTTTGCTCAATATGTCCCTTAGGAGCATGTGTGTTTGTGTTGCTGAAAAGCCATATACTTTGTATTTATTTGTGTATTCATTCATATGTGAGTTGGCATGTTCAATGCCATTACTCCCATTCATAGTCCTGTATGTCAAGGCTTTTAACAATTGCTAATAGAAAACATCAGCACTCAATTTCAAATCATTTTTGGCACTCTGTAATTCCCAAAAGTGTATGTGGAAACTTAATTTGTTTTCCTTGTTGGCATCCTTTGATGTCTTACTCCTTTTTTTTTTTCTTGTTTAATTTTCAGTCAGCTTAGGAATTTTCCATGTAGATATGACAGTCATGACAGGTTTTCCCAATCTTAAACTTCAAAAGCTATTATATGAAATCTGTTCTCATACTTTCAAAGGAACCATTGGTAGTGCACTTAGGAATAAACATGGGTGTATTTGATTCTGGTGTCAGCTATGTAAGCGGATTTCTAAAGGGTCTTATTAAGTAAAGAACATAGAGCCAGATATAGGGGTGAAAACCTAAGAGATCAGGGAAATAAGGAAATAGGAAATCAGCTAACCTTACCTCAGTAACTCCCTAGCTTCCAAATGCGAGTTACTTCCTGTCTACCCATGCCTGTATGCCTTGCTGTTCTGCCATCTGATTTGCTCTCTCTGTCCAGCTACATCACTTCCTCTTCCTGCCCAGCTCTGTCACATCCTGTCTGTCTATACAAACCTCCAGACCTCCATAGTTAACTAGTGTTGGAACTGAAGACATGTGTCACTACACCTGGCTCTGGTTCCAGTGTGTCCTTGAACTCAGAGATCAGACAGATCCCTGCCTCCCAAGTGATAGGACTAAAGGCGTGTACTAACACTACATGACTTTTGTGTTTACTTATAGTGGCTGTTTTTTTCCTCTGATCTCCAGGCAAGCTTTATTTATTAGAGCACAAATAAAATATCATCACACAGCTATGAACAGGAAATGAATGTTCTGTACTCTGATGGTCATCAATATCTGAATCTGAACCCACTCTAAGTACTGTTTCTTTGAATCTAACAGAAATCAATACTTTTTGAACCAGAATCACCCCACATTTTCTTGGTTTAATTTACCAACTCTGTATTATACTGGTATTAGAGACTTATAATGTAGCAGTTCTATTGTGTTATTCATATATATGTACATAAATATATGTGTATGTGTGTATGTATAGTCTTCTCTTTCCCATTTTTTCGGTCACAATGTAGACTCTCAGTTACCTCATTCTGCTTAATGAACTTTTTAAAGGACCTCATCGACTTAAAACAAAACAAATACTTTGTGATAATTTAATTAAAATGAAATTGATCATTTGGAGAATTTGAACTTTATATTTGATTTTTCCATCCTGTTAAGTGGTTTGACAGTCCATTCAGCTGAATGGTCTCATTAACGACGTGTGAATCTCTTGTAATTCCTGACAACTCTTCAAGTTTAGAATGGAGGGAATGTAAGCTGAAATGAAGTGGGAGAAGACTGTGCTGTGTGCGTCTGTATATAGGTTGTCACGGTGTTAACACTGTGAGATGTGAAGTAGATGGAGGGTTCAATGGAGGAGTGCTGTGAACCAATTCACCTGTTACAGGTCTCATTCTGGTCTGGGGCTGTGATTAGGCCAAGGTAGTAGGATCAAGGATTGAGAAAAAAGTCAATCAAGGGGACATTGTGGCACCTGACGCTGCCAGGGACCAGGTGGATAGTGATGAAGGCTGTAAGTAGCAGCTAAGACCATGTCTATTTGAGTACAAAACCAAAAAATGTCTCTCCCTGCTGCATTTCCTCTCCTACTTTTAATAAAGAATCTTCATTTCATAACTTTACTGCTGACCTTTAAAAATGAGCTTATTCCCATCTGAGTTCTTTTATTAACAGAACTGTCTTTTCTTAGGCTTTAAACAAACTGAAGTCTTTGTGGAAAATATTGAACATTTCATCTGAGTTTAGGTAACTGTAGTTTAAAACAACATTCTGAAAAAATTAAGAGAACATAGGTTTTTCCCTGAATTTGTTACTCATTTACAGCATGATCTGGGATCATGATAGTGTCCTGGGCTATAAATTTAGGGTTCAGTGAATGACCAGAACCCTATCTTCTGGTTTATACATTGCACACACTTATGATTCTGTATTTATATACTATATATTAAAGAATTGAGATTAAAACTATTTCTGTGAATATCTTAAAATATCAACAGGATGCCTTGTTATAGATGAAAACTCTAAAGAGAAAACAGGGAGAGTCTCCTTACTCTCTTCTTGTATGTTGGATGATAGTGGTCTTTCTGGCAATGTACTATAAATTTCTATCTTTGGTACCCAAAGTCTACAATGTGATGCTTGATTTAACAGGGCCCGATTTTTCATACAGTGGGATATTGGCTTCTATTTTTGTCTTCCTCTATCTACGTTTTACAGGAAATTCCCATTTAGAACCACCCCACCCCCATCTCAGTTCTACATCTCAGAAACCTGATTGCCAGCTTGGCATCCTTCCCCTAGCTCTGCAGGGCACTATCTCTGACTGACATCCATCCATTTGACATGAGCACTCCCTTATTAGGCACCCTTGCTGGTTCTTCTTAAGTGTCCTCTCTTTGGCTAACAATTTGGTACCCATATTCATCCATGAAGTGCCATTCCTCATGAGAAGCCTGTCCCTCTTGCCTCCTGCATTACACAATGCATGAACACACTGATTCCGTGTGGTGGTGCCGACTACTCCTTCCAGAAACTAACCACATTTGCTTGCAAATAAACATAACAATATTGTTTTCCCCATCTCAAGGGTGTTATATTTATGACTCTATTTGCCTTAGAGAGAGCAGAATTAAGATACCAAGAGGCTGTGCCGTGAAAGGTAGGAATAGCTTGTTCTTGCAAATGGAAAGAAATTTAGCCTCATTTAGCTAAAAGCACAAGGCCTTTCTAATCACGCATTTGACATCATGACCAGGCCAGGGGGAAAATGTACCTGCTCTATTATAATTGGCTCTGCTCACAGAAATGGATTTCTCATTGTCTGTGCAGCTACAGGAAATATAGTTAATAAAAGCACATGTCAGCCTGAGTGAAGCTGTTCTGTAAAGCTCGGCCAGACCACTCTGTGAAACTGTTATTTCCTATTCTGAAAACTAAATCTCGAATCACAGTTAAAAGATAATCAGTCTTCGGCAGGGTTGTCTTTAGAGGGAAGCAGTAATTCTGGTTTGATTGGTGACATGGGCTTTTCAGAGAACCGTTTCAAAATGGAACAGTTGGAGAGAAGCAAACACATGCCAAATGGACATTTCCTAGAATTTTTAGGACATCAGGCTATATTGATAAGTATATTGCATTTTTAAAAAATCTGTCTTTTCTAAACAATACTGGTAAAACACTATAGCTTTTTAGACTTCACTGCTTTGACCCACTGTGACATAACCCTGTGAGACAGTTCACAGATTTTATGGTCATCTTTTGTAGCTGAGGTACATTATTCAAATTTCCAAAGGTCCACCATCAGCTTTCCAGCTTGTGGCCTGCAGAACCATGAAACATATTGGAAAGGTGATGTGTGAGCATCAGTTTCAATGCTTTTTCTCTTGTGTTCTTTTTGTGGACACTGTGCTTGCTTCTGCCATTGGTGGCACAATATCATCTCCCTTCTCGCATAACTGGAAAGAGAAAACCATAAGAAATAGCACACTCGTCTATATGTGTATTCCAAAAAATATAAAATATATATTGTTCATTTTTACACACACACACACACACACACACACACACACACGCACACAGAGTGAGAGAGAGAGAGAATTAATATGACCTCACCAAAGAGAAAAGTTTATGAGTTTAACTTATACATTTCATGATTCAAACTGAAGTTGTTTGTTTTAGATGAAGGATATTGGGCCTAAAAACAGTAACAAGCTTAGAAACAAGTATACATTTTTTTTGCATGCAAAAATAAAACTGTGCAATATTGTTGGAAAAACTGTGTTTTGTACCATTTCCTAGCAGATTTGAGGCTACGTGTTCTGAGCAGAAGGACCACCACTCTGGATGAGCCAGTATAGATTCCTCTTTACCTGCTCAGTTTCCTCTAAGTACACTGACACTTCTGGATAATTCTCACTGCCTTGAGGAGAATTTTACAGAGGACAATTTGAACAAAGGAACCAAGGGAACTTGACCACTGTTTCACTGGATTTCCTCAGCAATTTCCTTTTGATGATTTATTTGATAGTATTATTACCCGTGTGCATGTCTTATCTGAGATCTGAGATACTTTGCACAGTAGACACTGTGTTCTGAACATGTGTATAACTGTTCTCAAGGGATGCTTCATTAGTCTTTGTCTAGTATTGGACAAGAGAATGAATTTTCACGCTGTGAAAAATCTTGCATTGGAAATATTTTAATTATACATGTGATTCACACAATTTCAGTGCAAAACTAACCTCTCTCAGACATCTTTTTCTCCTGCACACTACCCATACTTGGTTTGTTGGAATATGTAGAGACAGCTTACCAAACTAAACAGAACAATAGTCCCTAGGCTACATAGAGTTATCACACGCCACTGGAAGGACTATTGTTTTCTTCTAAGACTAGAACTGGCTTTGGAGCCAGTCAGTGATATGACTACTGCCTTAAGAATCACCAAGACTCTAAGATATTCTTAAACTATTAACATTGGCAATAATGGTTTTGTTCCTACAGGTTTACCTGAGCATTAATGCCGTTTTCTTTTGCTTTTGAAATTTATTTGAAAATATTGAGACTCCTTTAAAGTAAATAAATTTCATTTCTCTAATATTTCATTACTTTGGGAGAGAAAACAGGAATTAATAAGGAATTAAATAAAATAGTCCTGTCTAAGCAAAATTTATAAATTATAAAAATGTATTGTCTGATCACACTAAAAAGACAATCTCCACTGGGGTCATTATGTTTTTGGATCTCTTAAAGAAAATATTCAGGGCTAAATTTTTTAAAGGACTTATTTTCAAGTAGAATGCCACAATCTGGAAGTGCATTTTAGTGCCTTGTAATTACCAATAAATTGTTACCTTTAAAGGTCTGGGTAGTTGGGAATAAAGCAATAACTATGAATCTCATCCATAGATTAAATGAAAATGTTAACAGTGAGAAAGAAAATAGTTTGCATTTTTTTTTCTTGTGGAATAGGGATTAGAATTTACATTGGACCTCCAACTTCCTGTTATTCAGTAACAGAAAGCTACTGAGTATAGATAGGAGAGATGGCTCAGTGGTCTAGAGAGCTTGGTGCTCTCCTAAAGGGCCTGAGTTCAGTTTCCAGCAGGTGACTGACAACTGCCAGTAACTCCATCTCTAGCGGATCCATTGTTTCATTGTTTTCTTCTGGTTTACACACACACACACACACACACACACACACACACACACACACACACAGACAGAGAGAGAGAGAGAGAGAGAGAGAGAGAGAGAGAGAGAGAGAGAATAAAAAGAAATCTTTGAAAAAGAAAAGAAAAACACAGAGTAAATCAGAAAATGGTGCAGACATTTAGCTTCAACCCCCTGATTATGATTGTTAGGAAGCAAAGCTTCATCTTTCATCTTAATATTGTTGAAGAAAGACTACTGGTAACCACCCCCTCCATTGGAAGTCTTGCTTTGTCACTGGAGATAACCAGTTCAGGTCATGTATCTGATAGGAGTCATAGCTAGGGCTGTCCTTGTAGATTCCTGGGAGATTTCCCCTCCACCCACATTTTTAGCCGACCCCAAAATGCCTCCCGTTTTCTAGTCATCTATTTCATTACTCTCTTGCTCCACCTCTCAACCTGATCACTTATGTTCCCATCCCAATGCACGCCCAGTCTACCCAGGATATCTTGTGGTGGTATTGAGTTCCCCCAAATATTGTGTACCCTAATGAATTTTTCTGGGGTCAGAGAACAGAACAACCACTAGATTTAGAGACCAGAAAATGGTGGCACACATGCTTTTAATCCTATAACTTGGGAGGCAGAGATCTGTGAGTTTAAAGCCACACTGGAAATAACCATGCATAGTGACTCACACCTTTAATCCCAGGAAGTGAATCTTTAATCCCAGGAAAAGATGGCAGAAAGCAGAAAGGTATATAAGATGTTAAGACCAGAAACTAGAAGCTTTTGGCCTAGTTAAGCTTTTAGGCTTACAAGCAGCAGGTCAGCTGAGATCCATTTGGATTAGGACTCAGAGGCTTCCAGTCTGAGGAAACAGGATCGGCTGAGGAATTGGTGGGGTGAGGTAGCTGTGGATTGTTCTGCTTCTCTGATCTACCAGCATTCACCCCAATAACTGGCCTCAGGTTTGTTTTTTATTAATAAGGCCTCTAACAATTCGTGCTACAATCTCTCTTCTATTTTCTCTTCCCAGGGAGTACCATGCATCCCTCCTTGAACCCTCCTTTTTCCTAGTCTCTCTGGGTCCATGGATTGTAGCATAGTTACCCTTTATTTTACAGCTAATATCCACTTATGAGTGAGAACAATTTTGTGTCTTTCTGGGTCTAAGTTACCTCACTTTGGATGTTTTTTTTTTTTTTTTTCTAGTTCCATCCATTTGTCTGAAAATTTCGTGATGTCATTTTTTTAACCACTATGCAATTCTCCATTGTGTAAATGTGCCACATTTTCTTTATCCATTCCTTGGTTGAGGGGCATCTATGTTGTTTCCAGTCCCTGACTATTACAAATAAAGCTTCTATCTATCTATCTGTCTGTCTGTCTATCTATCCATCCACCTTTCTTTCTTTCTTTCGTTCGTTCGTTCTTTCTTTCTTTTCAATAAATTTATCAACTATTTAGTCTACATATCATCTATTACCTATCTACACATATACTAGTATTCCATCACTTCCCCTTTATAAGCACTTGCTAGAGTGTTACAATTTTGTTTCTAGAGGTTTGGAAAAGATGATTTTGATGAATTTTGCTAGTCTCTCTGTGTTTTTATGAAGGATTGGATTTTTTTTTTTATTTAGTCATGGTAATTGTTAACTTTAGGTCAAGCATGTAGCTCCCTTTTCCTCAACTTTCTGATTCCAAAAACAAAGATAATAATTAGCTTTAGAGAGCTGCTGTGAGGATTAAGCAAGTACATTTAGGAAAAATGCTTAGAATAGCACCTGGAATATAATCCACTCCTACCAGTCATGTGAGCCAGGCAAATTCATTTGAAATACTTAAGTTCAAATAAATAAATGGAGTAATGGTGAACTGAAACTCTTCTACACAGCAAATGAGACAACCGAATGAAGAGACAACCTGCAGCATGGAAGAAAATATTTACCAACTGTACATCCAGAGGCATTATTACGCAGTTCTATCTGTATGGAACTCTTAACAATTCAGTAGCAACAACAACAAAAAGCAATTCAAATGGAGAATTTGACTAAGAACTATTAAGTGTAGGCAGGACTTGAATAAAAGGAAGCTTTTTTTTTTTTTTTTTTTTGGCATACTGTTGGTGGGAGGCAAATTATTTCCATAATCAAAATCAGTGTGGAGCTTTCCCCAAAGGGTTAAAAATGGAATGCTTCTATGATCCAATAATCCTTCTACTGGGTGTTTACTCTGAGGAAATGTTGCTGAAGAGATGCCTGCCTTCCAGTGTGCACTGCAGCACTCTCCACAGTTGCCAGCATTCACAATCAACCTAAGCATCTGTCAGCTGATGAGTGGATTAAAAATGTTGTACAGATATACAAGGGAGTGTTATTCAGCCATTGAAGAGCTAAATCCTGCCATTTGGGATACTGTAGCTGGGCCTGGAAAAACAAATGTCAGGCTCAAGCTGTCAAGTGTTGGATGACCTCCCTTGTATCCAGAACCTAAAACGTCATCTCTTAGGATTTGAAGTGGTTGTTTTAAGGGGAGGATGAGAAGGGTGAGGAAGATTAGCAAAGGAACAAAGGTACGGTTATTCAGAGGCAAACAATTCTGGTGCATTTTTGTACAGTAGGATAACTACGATGAAACAAAGAACTATGCATGGCTGGGACTGAAAAGGAGGAGTTTGGGAAGGTTTTTCCATGGGAAATGATACATATTTGAAGATGAAAGTGTATAATCTAATTTAAGTATATACAATGTATGCATGTGTCAAAACAACATGATATGTGTAACGTTGATATTTTATGTACTAGTTGGAAATAAATACTAAACTACATAATGAGCTTAAATATTAATAAGCCTATCCTTTATTTTTCTAAATACTGGTTTTATATTCATAAAGTTGTGTGCTGTGTTTTCTGATTGCTTCAAAGAGTCCTCACAGCAGTTGATAATGTTGTTTACATTCCATTACACTGAATATTCCCTGAAGCTTCTTGAAGCGAGAACAGACGGCCAAGCTGTTGGAGGGTTGGCGATCCTATTTACTTCTCAGATCTGTAGGCTGCAAAGCATACATTACAGACTACTTCAGCCTTTTGTTACCTCAAAAAAAAAAAAAAGGAATGTTACTTTTTCAGTGTTATGTGTAGAAGTGCATTTTAGAGATGGTCCTCTTAGGGTACAAATAAAAATGTGAAGTGTCTTATGGGATAGTAACAGCTGTCAAAGTTGTTGATGTTCTCTTGGAATGTCTGCATCTTAATGACAAAGCTCTCAAGAGACCCTACCCTCACCAAGGACATTTGGGCAGTAGAATATAGGACTTCTTCAGTGCCTTCAATATTTACAAACTCAAGCCTGTTAACGGTTTCCATGATAGGCTTAGTACTCAATTACAAAGGATGGTTAAGAATATGTAGTCATACATTAGTTATGACAGAGAGTCATTCATCCTCGCCTATAAAAATGACAATACGTATAACATTTACCTAACTGTTATATCTTTGTTAGTATACTTAAGGCACTGATATTTGAGTAAGTGAGAGAAGACTGGGGCCAGCTCTCTGGTTGTAATTGTTCATTTATAAGAGTTAGCAGAAACATTGTAGATTTGGTTTCTAAAATCCTTTCATGTGGTACATATCACACCGTGTCAGATTTGAAAAAAGCAAAATTGGCCAGTATAAGATTGCTTACCTGAAATCCTACAACTCCTCAATCTTAAGCAGGAGAATTGTTGAGTTTGGTGTTAGCCTGGGCTAAGTAGTAAGGTTGTAAGTTCAAGGCTATCTATCATAGGGCTCCAGAGTGAGGTCCTGACTCAAAAAGAAATGAGAAAGCAGAAGTTGGAGAGCCAGAGTGAGGGAAACAGGAGGAAAGCCTGTGAGAAAGATCATAAAAGGTTTGCCTCAAGATGTGCAGAGTTATAAATCTGGAGTAATAATTTCTTACTTAATAACCAAAGATTTGACCTAATAGCATATAATTTTCACATGTGCTCTAGATATTACAGAGAGATTGATAGCTAAAACAACAGTAGGGTGACTGGCTTTCTAATCTGATGATTTAAAATTCTCATCCCAACCTGGGTGAAGTAATAACAATATCACATACAAGCTGAGAAGATGACAGAGCCCTCGATGGAGTCTAATCCCAGTATGGATATGGCTCTACTCCTAGGAGGAAATTTCCCTGTGCTACTACAGTCCTTTCTTTCTTCAGAGCTACTTAGAGTAATTTGGATAGTCAGGCAACGATTTCTGCTTCAAACTAGCAGAACTGAGTTCCATAGTCACTGATTAGCCTGTTTTGGGTCACATAGGAATCCCTGAAGAGTGACTGTAAGTGTGCAAATAAATGTGTAAGAGTATTTGTGTATATGTATGAGCACCTGTGTGCTGTGTTAGAGTGTGTGTGTGTGTGTGTCTATATGGGTCTCTGTGTGAAAGTGTATGTGTGTGCGCATTGTTGTGAGCCAGTGACTGTGTGTTTCTATGTAAGGTGAGTGTATGTGTGTGAGTGGGTGGTTGTGTGGGTATATATGTGTGGGTATATATGTGTTGTGTGTGTTATGGGAAGAGACTGTAGTACGCTGATTGACAAGTCAGCACCACACATTCTGCTCTGCAGACAGTACATGGACTGAGTAGAAGGATGTACCCTATATGAGAGTGGGGTCATTGCTTGAAGAAGGAAAATGGGCTCTGGGGAGACAAATTTCTGATAGGGAATGTTACCATGAGGGAAGTATTGGTTTTAATCTTAATTTTGTGTACGGGTGTTTTGCATGCATGTATGTGTGTATCACTTGGATGCCTGGTACACTCACAGGCCAGAAAAGGATGTCAGATACTCTGAGACTTGAATTATAGACAGTCGTGAATTGCCATGTGAATGCTAGGAACCAAACCCCTGTCATTTGGACAAGTAACCAATGCTCTTAACTGCTGAACCATCGCTAGGCTCCAGGAAATATTCTTTTATAACAGTTCCTTATGAAAGTCCTTCTTTTGAGAAGCAAAGCTATACAGAGTAGTATCTTTAAGGGCATTAAGTTTTAAAAAGTGGCCTCTTCTAAGTGTCTGTCATCAGTGGAGCTACCAGAGGCCAGAGAGGTCACAAGATTGGTCCTACACCAAACAGCTTCTCCTGATTTAGCCTTAGTTTGACAGGCTTACGTTTTTTCCCCTTTCTTCTTTTTTAGAAAGGTGAATTATAGGCATCTATTCAGACTTTCATTACATCTTACTACACTGCATTAGAAATACTATCTTTCATCTGAGTCCTTCAAGGCAGGTGTTTTATTCTTCAAAGTATGGCATATCTTTTTTTTTTCCCTGTGATTTAGATTTTATTTGCTAAGTAAATGAGCAAAGCAAAATGAATGAAGAGGTGATTGATGATTGACTCCATGCCACTGGAAATCCAAAAGACTATGCTAATCTCATTATCCCAATATTGATTTGAACAAGCTGCCTGTGTGTCGTCTCCATCCCAGGATGTAATGCACACTTCAGGAACAGTTCAAAACTTAAGGCACTGAGAGATGGGAGGTCGGAATGCTGTTACAGGGGATGTCTCTGAAGTGAACCTCCACTTAAAGGTGCAGTTTGTCATTCTTTAATGCATAGAGAAAAATCAGTCTGGGAGAAGGGCTTTCAATGCCTTCTAAAAGGTGATAAAGTTGTGAGCAAGAGCGATGGAGCACTTAGAGGAATTTGCTGAACCCCGAGAGTGCTCAGTAACTATCATTTTGACGATAGACTGATCAGATGGAGGATGTCTGTACTTTTGGCTCTCTGTAGAAATTTTGTCTCACACAATCCCTGTCTTTGTTTCACAGGGGAGAGAGGATTTTGTCATTATTCTGTGTGTGCCTTCTGTATATGTATAATAGGAAGTGGCACCTAAGTTAGATAAATCTGCTTCTGTGCAAGATTAAAAACAATTGACTCTGTAAATGGAAATTTGTGTTCAAGCAACTCAGTAGGTATTTTTCTTTCTATCCTTTTTTCTTATCAACAAATGTTGATATGTTGTTATCAACCTATGTCCACAGTTTATTTCAGTATTTTCTGTGGGTCATTTGTAACAATGGACTTAGATATAATTGCCACACCTTACACACACATACATTGTTGTTGTAGGATATTATTTTAAGGTGTGTTACTTTTGTTTATGTTGCAATTTTTTAAACTCTGAGAAGCTGTGTTATTGTGCCTGTTTAGAACACCTGACGGTCTAATAAAGAGCTAAATGGCAGGAGAAAGGATGGGCGGGGTTGGCAGGCAGAGAGACTGTATAGAAGGAGAAATCTGGGAAGAAGTAGTAGTAGTGAGAGAAGGAGAATGCTAGGGGCCAGCCACAAAGCCACGTAGCAAGCCATGGAGTACAAGTGAAAGGTAAGAAAAGGAAAAAGCTCAGAAGGTAGATGGGATCATTTAAGTTAAGAAAAGATGGCTAGAAACTAAGCCCAAGATAAAGCTGGACATTCATAATTAAGAATAAGCCTTCCCCATGTGTGATTTATTTAGGAGCTGAGTGGCGGGCCCCTCAAAAGAGCAAAAACAAACAACACATTGTCCTTAGTCAGTGGCACAAAGGGTCACAAGAGAGGCATGTACATTATTGTGAATCAGGGGACATGGAGTGGTTGTGAGGAGTTTAAGGAATGAGTTTAAGATCAAAGCCACGTGGTCAGTCTCACGTGTAAAAGTTGTTTCCGTGGAGAGTCCAAAGCATATCAAGATTCATTACATTGTTTTTCTTAAAGGTAAGTTATATTTAAATAAGCTGAGTACACACTGTATAGATTAAATGATCTCAAAGCATATGATGAGCTTGGTTACAAGGTTGCATGAATGTTCTATTTGTGAAGGCAAGCTACAAGAGGTATTCCAGAAAAAAAAAATCATACTCATACCCCATAAATTATGAAGTGGATAACAATTTCTACATTAACAAAAGAACTAATTACAATATTGAGTAGTCCTGGATAATAATTGGGACAGCACATAATTTGGATGTGTCAATTTTATATCTCATTTACTTGAGTAGTTGAAAAGTCAACACATTGTAACAATGGGAAGTTTTTTTTTTTTTTTTTTTCCTAATGCGTGTAAGGACACATAAGTAATACTTAAGCAGCCACCAAAATCAATGTTCTTTAGCAACTGGCAGTTGAGTGCAAGAGCAAGGACTCCCTCATCGGTGACATTGCAATATCCTTCCAAGGAAATTTCAAGAAGGTCCAGACAGGATGAAGCCACAGCATTTACTCCTTCTGAAGTTATGCCATATCTATAACACCTGGAGGATTTTGGATTTAGTGCCTTCAGTTTTTGTACTTACATAGGAGCCACAGAGCCATGTCTGAATACCTCGGTTCTAGCTTTTGGACTTAAGGATGTAATGCCTAACTTATATTGGAATCTACTATATGCTCTCATATGCTCATTATTTCAATCTTATATCTTTGATGTTTGAAGTCAAATATTTAATGTCTAGGAAAAATGTGGAAATTGATTATTAGGCCCCAATGACAGTTCCAGGAGTTGACTGACTTGGTTGTTGACAAAGGCATCATGGCTGCCCCCTGAAGGGTATTATTTCTTTATTCTCCCTTCCTTTCACTTCATCCATTTAAAAGAAAGGTTTTTTTTTTTTTCAATTTGAATGGCTTTTAGGACCAGGCTTTAATGAACACTTCAAAGTAGTCTGGCTGGATGAAATACTGTTATACGTCACTTACTAAAAATAAGATGCAAAACTGCACACAAAGAAAATGAAGCATTATGCTCTGGTGGCTTCCTTTTAATGAAAAAATGGTTTATATATGACAAACGGTATTACTGTCATACATATCTTCAATATTCTGGTGTCTCTAAGGGACTGGTAAATTTTAAAAGGTTAAACAACTGAAAAACATTAAAAGTTCAGCTGATAACTAAATTCCCCAGAAAGCATCTATAATCACAGTAAATAGAAATGAGTAAACAGTTACTAAATGCCAAAAGTCATCAGAAAAATCAAAACCCAAGTGTATGCTCTTTATAAACAGTCAATTTTAAGTATAATGATACAAGTTAAATGTAAAAGAACAGAAAGACACCCATTGTTTCTACATATATCTGCAATTGAGGAGGAAGAGTTTTAACAAATGAAAAGTAATTTTCATTTTGTGAATCCAATTTAGTCCCAATATCATTTACCTTGTGCTGTAGAGAAGATGGTTAAAGGCCTTTTCTTTTATATTTGAATGGTTTTCTGTTCTGATTATTGGCTCTCTCTCTCTCTCTCACGCACACACACCAGAGTCTGTGAGAGAGAAACACATGTATACATGTATATACTTGCTTTTTATTTCATTAGTTTATTAGCCCTTCCAGCTTTGAGAATGCTTTGAAATTTCTTATTTCAACTGACAAACTTCCAGAAAACCACCCAGAAGTATTTTGCATTTGTCAGATTCCAACCTCAGGAATCTCGAGTAGCACAGCATTGCTATGATCTTCATTACACACAAAACTATTTCTGGTGGATCCTGAGGTAGGAAAACTAATCATTCCTTCTGAGAAAACTCTCAAATTCCAGCCGTCATGGTCATTTCATATACACCTTGAAGTGAAAATGTACTCATTGGCAAATAATACTGTTTAGAAAGCCCAAGTGATGTTTGGAATATGAAAACTACCCGCTCCTTTTATCAAACCAACAATTCCCAATTGATAATGGAAACAAACAGACTGAAAGTAACAGGGCTCCTGCAGCAGTGCTGCTGAGCCCCCATCTCACTTACCACACAGGTAAGTCATTGTTTTCCAGTTCTTCATCCAGGACTTACATTTTCATTTTGTGTTAGTGTGTGTTCACGTTTGTGTGTGTGTGTGTGTGTGTGTGTGCAGGTCAGTGGTGGACACTGGATGTCCTCCTCTATCTCTCTCTACTGTATTCTGAACCTGACCTCATTGATTGGATAGCCTGATTAGTCAACAAGCTCCAGGACCTAGCTCTCTTTGTTACCCCCAGTGCTAGGCTTGCAGCTGTGCCTGGCTTTTGAAGCAGATGCAAAGGTTCCAAACACAGATTAGGCCCTATGCCAACAAATCTAACACACGTCTTAAAGGTCTTATTAATAAAAAACAAACCCGGAGCCAGGTATTGGGGGGAATGCTGAAAGATCAGAGAGACAGACAGAACAGGCCACAGCTAACCTCACCTTGTCAACTCCTTAGCTGATCCTGTCTCCTCAAACTGGAAGCTTCTGAGTCCTCATCTGAATAGATCTCAGCTGATGTGCCACTAAAAGCCTAAAAGTTTAAACGGGCTCTATTTCTTGGTCCTCGCACCTTATATACCTTTCTGCTTCCTGCCATCACTTCCTGGAATTAAGGGTGTATGTCACCATGCCTGGCCGTTTCCAGTGTGGCTTTGAACTCACAGAGATCCAGGAGAATCTGTAGCCTCCAGAATGCTAGGAGTATAGGGGTGTGTGCCACCATTTTCTGGCCTCTGTAGCTAGTGGCTGTTCTGTTCTCTGACCCCAGATAATTTTATTAAGGTGCACAATACATTGGGGGACACAATATCACCAAAATAAAGACATCTCCCTAGTCCCTGAAATATTTGGCTATCGTCCAAAATAATAATAGAATTGCCATATTATTTCCAAATGGCAACATTGTTTTCATTTTAAGTGTAATTGTTTGAATAAAATTTAGTCTTTCTTAGCTTATACTTTCATGCAGCAACCTTTTGTTTCTTTTGATATTTTGAGTACTGAAAGTTTCAGCTGAAAATATGTTTTCCTGTTCATAATGTCTCAGGTGTTATTATGGAGACTATTCCATAGCTCAAAAGTGCTATAATATCAATTGATCACCCTGTCACAGGTAGGCATTACAAACTACAAACTTTTGAAAATAAAAGGAGGAAGAGGGGGCAAATAATCTAATTTTAGAGGTAAAGTAAACCCTGAAAGTATTTGTGGTTAATGAAAGGCAAGGAATAAGGGACAACAAGAACAAACAGAACAATTTTGAAAATGTTCTATATTTGAACTCCATTGCTTCTGTAAACACTTTAATGCACATGGGTAGGTACTCCATCTCCAGCACAAGACCATTAGACTAAGTAAACAAATGAAATTTCACATATGTTGCCTATAGAAAACACATGGGAAATACAAAGTTTCAAATTCAAAGAATGGGATGGCAAATACTGTTAAAATAGGATCAAATACTATTCAAAAGACAGCTTAGAAATTGCGCCATGACAAATAAGATACCACATCCAGGAATATAGCTGAGCATAGAACAAAAGAATTTATCCTGAGGCAATCAGTTCTTTAGGAAAATCCCATGGTATTAATGTATATGTACTTATAGTTTGAAACATGTAAAATAAAAATCTGTTAGAGGAAAATTGGTAAATTCACAGTTATAGCTGGACATTAGAACATGCCTGTAACAGTAACTGATAGAAAGGGAGTGTAGTGTTTTGAATAAAAATGCCCCCCCATAGACTCATATATTTAAATGCTTAACTGTCAGGGAGTGGCACTATCAGAGAAGGGTTAGGATGATTAGGAGGTCTGGCCTTGTCTGCAGTTGGGGTGGGCTTTGAGGTTTCAAAAGCCCATGCCTGTAGCTGGTTGTTTTTCCCTTTTCCTCTTTGCTCTTTGGGGCCCACCACTCAGCTCCCAAATAAATGCACATGGAGTCTTATTCTTTCTTCTGAATGCCCAGCCTTAGCTTGGCTTGTTTCTAGCCAGCTTTTATAACTTAAATTATCCCATCTACCTTTTGCCTCTGGGCTTTAATTTTTCTCTGTTGCTATATACCTTTCTTTACTTCTTACTTCATGGCTTGCGGTGTGGCTGGGGGGCTGGCCCCTGATGTCTTCCTCCTTTTCTTACTCCTCATTTATTCTCTTCCCAGATTTCACCTCCTATTTATTCTCTGCCCTCCAGCTCTGCCTATCCTTTCTCCTGCCTTGCTATTGGCTGTTCAGCTCTTTACTAGACCAATCATGTTTTAGAGAGGTGCAGTAACACAGCTTCCCAGAGTTAAACAAATGCAACATAAAAGAATGCAACACATCTTTGCCTCATTAAGCAAATATGCCACAGCATAAACAAATGTAACACATCTATAACTAATATTCCCAAACACATGCCAGGTGTGCTCTCTCTCTCTCTCTCTCTCTCTCTCTCTCTTTCTTTCTGTGTGTGTATTTCTGTCTGTCTCTCTCTTTCTCATCGCTGTCTCTATCTCTCTCTCAGCCTGGAGATCTGAATGTAACTCAGCTACTGCTCCAGCACTATGACTACACCCATGCCCCCACCTTGCTCCCTGCCATGACAACAAACTAAACTTTAAACTGAAGCAAGCCCCCAGTGTAATAGTTTCCTTTATAAGAGTTGCATTGTTGATGGTGTCTCTTCAGAGCAATAGAACAGTGACTAACAGAGAGAGAAAGTAAGAAAAAGAGTTTGCTTATAGGGAAAATTTAAAAGGCAGATCTAAGTCGGGCAGTGGTAGCGCATGCCTTTAATCCCAGCACTCAGGAGGTAGAGCTAGGCGGATCTCTGTGAGTTCGAGGCCAGCCTGGTCTACCAAGTGAGTCCCAGGAAAGGCGCAAAGCTACACAGAGAAACCCTGTCTCAAAAAACCAAAAAAAACAAAAAAAAAAAAAAAAAAAAAACCCAAAAACAAAAGGTGGATCTAAATTGGTTGCATTTATTTTGTTAAATATCCCACTTCAAAAGCATGCTTACTTTGTAAGTCCTGGAATATTCACTGAGAAATATAATTAGTATCCACATTAGTTATCTATTTTTGATCAAAAAATTATACCAATAGACAATACATGGACAGCAACATGCTCATCATTTCACAGTTCCTGCGAGTCCAGGAATCCAGGCACTTAGGTGGATGGTCTGGCTCAGGATTGCTTATGATTCTCAGTTAAGGCCCCAGCTAAAGTTTCCCTCAACTGATGCTTTGCTTCCTGTCATTGTGTCCAAAGCCAGGCCACTGGGGCTCTTCACAGAGCTGTCATCTGATTAGCAGCTAGCAAGGAGATGAAGCCTCTTTATAAACTAGTTCCAGCAAGCACATCCTTCCAAGGCTGCTTTATTCTATTAGTAAAAGCTGATTCTTAAAACCTGCCCACTTTCAAAGTTGGGGAATTTGTAGAGAATGAGTATAGGTAGAATTGATGGCTGGAGGTTAAGTTTATCACTTTAAAGGCTAGAGCATTGAAGACTGCTTGCAGATTTAGACAATGAGGAGACAAACCATAAGTAGTAAATTATCTGATTACAACCTGATTAACCAGAAATCAATAACAAAAAAATTTGAGAAAAATACCTGATAATTTGGCTCATAAGGCCAACTTCTAAAGAATTCATGTAGCAAAGACAGAAATTACAAAGGAAATCAGAAAATAATTTGACGTTTTAGAAAACAAAGTATGACATTAAACTTCTATAGTACAATTAGTATGATGTTTTATATACATTCATGGTTTTAATTCCTCATCACAATAATGTCTTCTACCTTAAGAATTCAGTAGAAGAGAAAAGAGTAAAAATAAGAATTAAGAAATAAAGATAACAGCTGAAATAAAAAATACAAAGCAATCAATGAAGCCAGGTTTTGAGATTATGAAAAAAGAAAACAGAATAATTAAAAAAATTTTAAAGGCCAAATTAATAGAAAAACATGCACTGATCAGAAGATTCAGTGTTGTTGACTGTTGATTATCTATCTCCCAACTTAATCTATGTATTCATTGTAATTCAAATAAAAATCCCAGTTGAATTCATAATATCAGTAGTTGAAAAGTTAATACTAAATGTAAATGGCAACATAAAGAACCTTAAATAGTGAAAGTAATTCTGTAAAAGAAAGCAATGTATAGGGAAAATAATATTGTTAATAAATGTACTGTAATCAAAACAGTGTGGCACTGACATAAGAAGAAAAATAAGATGGTGCCTGAAAGACACTGAAACAAGCCTACTCATACATGCCAAGAGGCTTTCCCAAAAATGTCCATGGGATTCAATGGGCAAATCTTTTTATTAAAAGTTGCTTGGGGCTGTAGAAACAGTTCAGAATACTTGCTGACCTTAGAGGGCACCCAAATTTAGTTTCTAAAATTTAGTTACTAGCCAACTCATGACTACCTGTAACTTCATTTCCAGAGAATTAATGCCCTCTGTTGGCCTCTGAGTAGTGCAGATGTGGCATACCCCCTTTCTCATACACACACACACACACACACACACACACACACACACACACACACACAAATTAAAATAAAAAAGTAGTCATTTATTTATAAATCAGATTCTTTGGGAAGCAACTCATTTATTGTTTGAAAAATGCAGTTTATTTCCATGGACTTGATTTACATGAAGACATAAAGAGATCCTGGACTCAAAGCATGACCTGGATGGAAACAGGCCTTTGTGGGTTTAGGAAGGCTGGTGAGTATATCTTGAAAGTGAGAGGAATGGGAATCATCTTTGGCTAGACAATCTGTGGTAGCTAGTCTCCAAAACTAGTCCCCAGCCCTGCCATATTTGAAGCCCTTCTATTGTTTACTCCTGTAGTTTAGATGTACAATAACCCCTTCGGCTCGTATATTTCAACAGTTGTTTCCCAGGTTCTGGTGATGTTTGGTTCGATTGTGGAACCTTGCTGGAGAAAGAGGGTTTCTAAGGGAGAACTTTGAGGCTTTATAGCTTGCTCCCACTTCCATTTTATAGCTTGCTCCCACTTCCCTGCTGCCCATTCTCTGCTTTCTAACTGTGCATATGATATGACTAGTCAGTCTCATATTCCACCCTGTGATGATGGAATTTATCCCCTTGAACTGTAAACCAGAATAAACTATACCTTCCTTAGATCAGTTTTCATCTTTTTGTCATACAATGAGAAAAGTAGCCGGGTGGTGGCGCACACTTGTAATCCCAGCACTCGGGAGGCAGAGGCAGGCAGAGGCAGGCAGATCTCTGTTGGGTTTGCGCTTCTCTGGGGTGGCTTCAGCCAATTGAACTACAGTGAAAGTGTCATTAGTCCAGGACTCTTGCTCAACCCTACAAGGTCAGGCAGTTTTTCCTTTGCTCTCTAAGATAGGCCCAGTCAGCCAGTCACAAGAGTTGGCTATTTGGTTGGAAAGATGATTGGGGTACTCAATTGTCAGACTATCCTAGCAGAGCCTATGTGTCTTCACATTGTCAGGCTGAGGACAAGACATCATGGATGAAGTGCCCCAGATGATATCCACTGGAGCTGGGCCTGGTTACTTCAAAGCGGTCAAATAACAAAACAGCATTGTGCAAAGTCACTAGATCTTGGGGTGATTTGTTACTTGGCAACACTTAACTGAGCTATTTAAGTCACTGGCTGTATAAGAACACAGAGTGATATAGATTAAAAATGAATAAATGTGATAATTATGAGTGCCTTACTTTAAACTTTAGTTCACCTTAAATATTTTTCTATAGCATATAGTGATATGGCAGCTGGTATTAGAGCCACACAGAGTCATTGCTCTATTAATTATGCTTCAGGTTTTCTGGCTTCTTTAATAAGATGGTTTTTTACAGAGTGATACTTGAAGCCATTTATAGATCTTGGCAGGCAAAAAGATACCAGATGTCATGCCTGTGATGAAAATACCCGTAATCTGCCTGTTGTCATGAAAGGATATTTTTAAAATCTTAAAGCGGAAGTTTAGAATTGTAGAAACTTATCAGTCATAGAAAGATAGATATTTCTTAAATAAATATTTTTAAAATCTCTGAATATTTTTAACAGTGTTCCAATTTTAATGACAAAAAATGAGATAAAGAGGTTCAACATACTCTAAAAATGTAAATCCTTCTTTTGGAAGAGTCAAGTGTTAGAACTTGGCAGCTAGTGGGATGTCAGGGATATGTCTGATGATCAGAAACATAAGACACTCCTCTAAAAGCTTGCCAGTAGGTTTCAGTGCCTTCACATTGGCTTCCTTGTGTGAAACTGTTATAAAAACTACATTCTTTGTCTTAGACCCCAAGGAAGTATATTCCAGGCCAAAGTTCTTATTCTTTTATTGAAAAATCTTGAAATCATCCCTAGCTTCTTAATTATATTTTAGCCATACAAATCATGTAAAAAGTTACTTATGGGCTTCAAATACTTACTTGGAGTTAGTATATCTTTATATACAAACTGACATTGAACTCTGGAACTTACCCAGCACTATCATATCAATTTAACTTAACTTTGGTACCTTTTTTTCTAAGTATGTCATGATTGATGCATCCAGGAGTGGGCTAACAATCTTACTCCTATAGAGTAAGAATTCCTTCTGGACTGAGCTGAATGCCCCCCTCCTCCCCCCTGCTGCGTTTAGTGAGCCAGATAATTGAAGGCATCAGATCTTTACCATTCAGGAGACCTTCTCACAGGTTTAGACTTCTCTGAGAGTGTGAACATTTTAATGATTTGGACTTGAGACAGAGAATGGATATTTTCAAGGAAGAACCGTGTTAATTAAGAGTCTGTTAGCAGGTGCATTGGCTACATAGAAAGAATCTTCGTAATAATGTCACAGGAGTAAATCTGGCTGTACACACACCAAGTGCTGCAGCCACGGTCTTCCAGAGGCTGACCTCAAGAGCTTGATCATTATGCAGGAAAACAAGAAAGGAGCCATGGGCCTAGCTACAGGAACTTTTCCTTAAAGAGCCTCAGTAAGCTGATGAAGGTTTTCTTTGCAGCATGGGCCCTTGTAGGTTGGAGAGTAAAACTCAAGCAATACGAAACTTCCTGAAATGTGAATCATCAATAACGTGTTAAATACTGCCTAATCTCATTGAAAATCAAGAATATGCAAATTTTAAAATGAGGAATTTGAATTCACTCAAGACAAAATGAAAATAAAGGTGAGGCTAAACAGAGTATGAGGACACAGATTTTTGAATGACTTACCTGTGTGCATTTGAGCCTGGCAGTATCATTGATCAGTTACTTGTATTATAGAAACTAACAATTATATGTTCATAAGAAAATCATTTTTAAATAGCTTTAAATACTGAAGGTATTGAAGTAATCCAGATGTCTATTGATGGAAGAAACATTAGATAAGCCACAGAAGGTTATACTATGAAGCTTCTAAGAACTAATGCAGGTACAGGTATATTTTAAATAGGGCTCAACACAACTTAGTGAAAATAGCAAACTGTGAAGCAAAATATACATTGATTTTCCATTTATTAAAAATCACAGACAAAATTACACATTTGGATATGATCATGTACATCTCTACATGATGTGATTCACAGACACACACACACACACACATGTTATTTGCAGTTACACTGGGGAAGGAGGAGAGAGAATAGTGATGTAAGGGCTATGAATATATGAATTTGTTAATTGTAAGAAAGTATAAAAGAATGGAAAAACTCTATAGTGTAACTTAAAAGAAGTCCATTCTTGTCTCAAGTGATATTAAAGTAAATTGTGAATAATGACTTTCATTGTTTCAACATCCAATGTGAGGTTAGTGACTGCTATGGAATTTTTCCATTATTATTATTATTATTATTATTATTATTATTATTATCATTATTATGTGTTTTAATTTTATACATCAGCCATGGGTTCTCCCTATCCTCCCCCTCCCACCCCCACCCCACCTTCCCCTAGCCCCTTCCCTCCATCCCCATGTCCTCCAGGACCAAGACACCCCTGGGGATTCATTTAAACCTGGTGGATTCAGTACAGGCAGGTCCTGTCACCTCCTTCCAGGCTGAGCAAAGTGTCCCTGTGTAAGCCCAAGGTTCCAAACAGCCAGCTCATGCACTAAGGACAGGTCCTGGTCCCACAGCCTGGGTGCCTCCCAAACAGATCAAGATGTTCAATTGTCTCACTTATCCAGAGGGTCTGATCTAGCTGGGGGCTCCACAGCCGTTGGTTCATAATTCATGTGCTTACATTCGATTGGCTATTTGTCCCTGTGCTTTTTCCAATCTTGGATTCAACAATTCACGCTCTTACAGTCCCTCCTCTTTCTCGAGAGTTGGACACCTGGAGCTCCATCTGGGGCCTAGCTGAGGATCTCTGCATCCACTTCCATCAGTTATTGGATGAGAGTTCCAAGATGACTGTTAGGGTGTTTAGCCATCTGATCATCAGACTAGGTCAGATGAAGCTTTCTCTCGAACATTGCCAGCAGTCTACAGAGAATGTATCATTGTGGATTTCTGCGGACCTCTCGAGCACTCTGCCTATTCCTGTTCTCATGTGGTCTTCATTTATCATGGTCTGTTATTCCTCATTCTCCCTTTTTGTTCTTGATCCAGCTGGGATCTCCTGCTCCCCTAAGCTTTCTTTCCCTCAAATCTTGCCCTTCATTACTCCCACTGTTGTCCAGGTTGTTCATGTAGATCTCATCCATTTCTCTGTCATTGGGTGATCCCTGTGTCTTTCCTAGGGTCCCATTTTCTTGGTAGCCTCCCTGGAGTTGTGTAGAAGTCTGGTCATCTTTGTTTTACATCTAGTGTCCTCCTATGAGTGAGTACATACCATGTTTGCCCTTCTGAGTCTGGGTTACCTCACTCAGGATGATTTTTTTCTATATCCATCCATTTGCCTGCAAACCTAATGATGTCATTGTTTTGCTCTGCTGAGTAGTACTCCATTCTGTAAATATGGAATTTAAAGGTAATGTCAAAGGGCCTTTATTTAAATGGAGCAGAGAAAAAAACCTTAAGTTTGTACAATAAGCATGCTGGGCAGTAGAGTGCAGTGCCTGAGTAGGTGAACTGTAGGCTGCTAGGCATGTTGGATTTCCTTTGTGTTTCTTCTCTACATGTGAAACTAGATACTATCTATTTAGCAAGCTTGTAGAGGAATGCAAGAAAGATATAGGAAAGCATTTCATACACAGCCAAGCAAATGACAGATCCCCCTTTTGGCATTAATTTTCATTTATTCATAGCGAGTACAACGTCAAGAGTTTAAAACACCTTTTTCCCCTCTGTTTAATGTAAAGAAAGTGAAGAACCACTAACTCAGAGCATTTGACCAGTTCTGTGAGATCCTTAAAAATACATGTTTTGCCTGGTGGTGCTGGCACATGCTTTTAATCTCAGCACTCAGGAGGCAGAGGCAAGCAGATCTCTGTGAGTTTGAGGCCATCCTAGTTTACAGAGTTCCAGGACAGCCAGGGCTGTTGCACAGAGAAATCTTGTCTTGAAAAACAACAACAAAACTCAAACAAACAAACAAAATAAAACAAAAACAAAAATGTCTTATTTACAAACATTTTGTATGTTTTGCTCCTTATTAAAAATCTTCATTTGATGTATCAGCTTAAGAAATAAAACAATTACCTAACCATGATTATAGTTTTCATTTTCCTGTTGAGGTAGAAGTCCACCAGAATTCAGAAAGCAACTTGGACATAGACATTTGCAACGTGAATTAGAATCCATATTATTTTCTGATGGTGTGTGTCTGAAGCCCTGAACATTTACATTTCAAACAGAGCACAGCCTTATTCTATTTCAAATGGAAAGACTCCTTAGAACTGACCACCTGTTAAGCAAGGAAGTCTAGCCCGGTGTGCTAGGAGCTAAGTCTCAGGCTGTCAAAAGGGTAGAAATTTCCAGAAGAAAGAGAAGCAATAGGAATAAACCTTTACCATTCATTATCAAATAACTGCGAACACAATAAGTAACTCAGGAACTTCTGTTTCAAAATATTCTAATATTTTTGAACCTATTAGATTTATGATATGAATAATCACATAAATATATAAATAATCCGGGTAATTGTGTCATTTTTAAACAACTTGAATTTTAAAATATAATTAACACTCTTTGAGGGCGTCATTCTTGGTCTGCCTTTATTCTTTCATAAGAGAAATTCCCCCTAGTCTTTTTAAAAATTGAAATACATATTCTAAAGGAAGCATTGATTAGCGTCTCCATTATATTGTTTTCTTTGCAAAATATGGTTTCTTTTTAGGTAAGCCAAAGCTCCCTTTAGACTGCCAAACTGATGATGAAGCAAAAATATTTACACTTTGAAGTCAGGAGGAACAGCTTGCTGGGTTGACAGAGGCAAGGGGGAGAGAAATGTGCCTGGAGTCACTAACGAATCCGGAAACACAGCATGGCATTTAAGTAAGTTAGAGGGCGTGGGAGATGAAGCCCTGGAATATAAATACTGTTAGTTACCATTTGTTTCACTCTGAAAATACACTTCTTCCATTAAATGAGGAAAGTATAATCTGTGTGGATGGAAACATCATAACTATCTACAGTGAGGAGCAGAGCAGTGTGTGCATTTGTGTGCCTCTTCGTGCTGTTTTCCAGACAAAGGTTCTAAAAAGAATAGAAAATATATCTCTAAATTCGGGGAAACTCCCTCTGAAACTGTCTTAGTTACTTTGCTATTGCAATGAGAAAATACCATGACCTTGACAACTTATAAAAGAAAGGGTTTCATTGGAATGACAACTTCAGAGGGCTAGAGTTCATGTTGGAGAAACAGGAATGATAGCAGGAACAGCTAAGAGCTCTCACATCTTGATCTTCAAGCAGTTGACAGAAGGAGCCACACCGGGAGCACAATACCTCCAAACACATCATACCCTCGCATCATTCCCAAAGAGTTCTGCTACCTGGGGGCCAAGTGCACTGGTGTGCGGGTCTATGGGCGCCATTCTTATTCAAACCACCACATGAACCATCAGCAAGTTCCAGTTATTACAGTGGACCTGTTGAACATGTTTTATACACTTCAGTTATCTGAAGAAAAGGAAATAACTTTCTTGGTATTTGAGATAAAATAGAAAAGATGTTGACTCTATGTTTGATAACAAGCTATTTTTAACTCATCTTTGTTAAAGTGAATGTTTTAAAACGAAGATTTATAAATGTTACTTAATAACTCATGACCCATTATATATTTATGAAACACTGTTACTTAACTGTATCAAACAAACAAGTCAAAAGGTACATGAAGTGTGTAAAATTCCGCTGGAAATTTCTTGTGTTCATCATAAACATATAAGTGATTATTAGAAGAGCTAAGGATGAAATATAATGGGCCTATGGAAAGATAACTGAAATTTTGTTAGACTTCTCATATCAAGTTATTATAGAAAAAAATTAAGGTGATTTTAAATATGTTTCACAGATTAAAAGTCATTAAGCCTGATGATCTACCTTTGGGAAGCTAAATTTTAATCTCTGTGGCTCTATGCTGCTTTTAGTCACTTGACAAAGCTTAGTCCTGAATGGGTAGCAATGAAAATTTATTTGAGAGTATTCATAGGTTTCTCTGCAAGTGGGTTTTCATTGGTAAACTAGCATTCAAGTATACATGGTGCTTTTCCATTCCCTCTATATAACTTGAGAAGTAGTTCTTCACATTTGGAATTAGAAAAATCTCTTCATTGTTTAGAAATGGGCTTCAAGTTCAACAGCATGCCACCACTTGCCACCATTGTAGTTGACCCTCTTGTGCCTCAAAATTGGTCAATGAGGTCAGCATCCACATCTATGTTCATGTTTGAAAACCCACCCCAACTTGAACCTTTATTATTCACTCTCATTTTCTTTTTGTTATACTCATGGTATGATGAAAACTTTGTTGCTTTGAGAAATATTTCCTGGAAAATAGTTAACAGACAAAGTCATTGAGTAATAAAGAGATAAAAGAAAGCTGTGATTCTTTTCTCTAAAATAGTTTTATATGTGAATTTAGTCTTGAGTCTACAGAAATGGTGAGAGCCTGAAGAGACCACTTATGTTTGTTCATTTGCCTTGCTGAAGTTTTGAGGCAGACAGTATAAGTTTCAACTGTATTCTTGACTTTAAGAGTTCTTGAAAGCCTCAGTAGATGTCCCATTGGCATACTGGAGCATCCTGTAATTAGATGTATAGGGTTCTTGGAGTTGGCATGAAGCTTTGCTATCCACAGTAAAAGGAGTTTCTTTGGTAGTAGCCTTTACAAATGAAGATATCAGAACAAAATGAAATATACACTCCTGCTGTCATTGAAGTTGGCTCCAATTTTTCATAAAAGTGACTTCACAAAAAATTTCTTAAAAATCTTAAATGTGCAAGAAAATAATATGCTCAAAAGCTAGTGGCAGTGTTGAAGGAGTATTGGGAAGATACTGGGAGGCACACCCATTACCAATGAGTGCTGTTGTCTTGGCTGACACCAGCATTCAGCACTTTCCCCTAAGAGGCTACCTTGGATGAATGGCATTCCCAAGAGTATGTTTTAGGGATCATTTGCACCAGATAAGCAGTGGACCCAGGCAAGTGTGTGTGGAGCTATGTAACCTACTTACACTATCTTTGAGGTGATGATTACTTAGGAGACAGTTAAGAAGTGTAATCACATTAGTCATAGGCTCTTCTGAATACACACCTTCAAAACTACTTCTTATCAATGTTTCTTGCCCCCAATTAAAGGGAAGTATTCACCTTCCAAAGAAGTGAAAAGGGAAGACAAGTCAAATGCTGGCAAGCGGCCATAGGGAAATATACAGGAAATGGGTTTGGTCCTGATGAATCCCTTAAATTTGGTTTTATGTTTAAGTCACCCTTTTATTATTATTTAAGTTATCCCTTTTATTGTTATTAATGTTTTCTCAATGCTTTTCAGTAACAGCATGTTATCTTATTTAATTCTGCTGTTGCCATGGCTTGAGCCATGCACATGTCTTTTTCCTCACATGTAAGGGACACCTTCTATATGTGACCACACACTCATCATGGATCTGCTCCCACATCTTCTTCCTAGAATTCAGCTCCTTGTCAGACTCCAGGAATTGTACTAGAGATAACTGTTCTCCAGAATGGACCCATTAGAAGAAGCCGAATTTTCCACTCTCTCTGGTGAACTCACACACCATTCTTGGCTTGAGACAGTACTCCTTCATTGTGGCAGATTCCAAAGCGAAATCACCTTCCTATTCTGTGACGGTTCTAGAGGAACATGACTCACCATTCCACTGACAATGGTCCTTGGGGATGGTTCTTCATTGTCTGTTTGTTCTACATCCTAAAAACCTGCAACAGCTTCTCTGGCAGTAATGGCACAACTGATTTGAAGACCCAGAGGCGAAATATCCATTGATTTGGTCAAGTCAGCACTTTTTACAAATGATTACTGCATTTTTTCTTATTCCTCTTACTCCTTTTTTTCTTACAAAAATATTTATTTCTATCTTATGTACATGAGTGTTTTGTCTACATGTATGTATATGCACCGCATGTGTGCCCAAGAAGCCAGAAGTGGGTGTCAGAATCCCTGGAAGGGGAATTACAGATGGTTCCGAGCTGGCAGCACTTTCTTCCTCCCTCTTTTCAGTTTTCTCTCTCACCTTATTTATTTTCCTCTCCTCCTTCTTTAATGTTTCTTCTCTGTACCAGAAGAGGTGACCATCCCTGCTGTGGGTTATATCCTATTTTCAGGAACTTTAGAGTTAGCTTGCCAAGGAGAGCCAGATGGAAATGGTATTTGTTTCACTCCGTTTTGTCTTTCTGCCTGAATTAGCTCCTGTTCAGTCCTTCAGTTTCTTTCTCCAGTTTAGCATTTTAAGTGGGAAGCTTCTTCCTTCTCTCTAAGTTGCCTGCAGAATTGTGTTCTCCCCCAGAAGAACAGCTGGCTACTGGAGATGCTTGACACTTCAGTTGACTTCTGCACTCTCCAGTCTTTGACGCTTCTCAATCACACCATTAGCTGCCATTTTGCCAAGAGCCATCAGAGAAACCCAAAGCAGTGGAGAGCAGCTTTAGAGCAGACCCACCCAGATTTAGGCAGAGACCTACTTCAGGGATTTCATAATTATTAAATGAGATAGAGTATATGCAATGTCAGGTACCCAGTGAGTACTCAGTAAAATTCACCAATTGTAAAAGTTTTTAATTGTCAGTCTTATCACAGGGATTGTTCTGCCCACTTCCCTGTTTTTCTAAACTAGTGAAGTCTTCCTTATGTCTGTGTACTCAACCTAGTTTCCTGTGGGTATAGGACTTGTGTAACTGTGTCTCTTTTCAGAACTTTCTAGTGGTAGTATGTGGCCTGTGAGTGATGACATATTTTTTTTTTAAAGTTTTACAAGTTCTCTGCATATTATGTATACACATATTTCCTCACTCAGAATAGCCACATACCAAGCCTTTTGACCAGTGAGAATATATAAGACAGTACAGATCTGTGGGAAGAGACAATGAACTAAAGATGAAGAAAGGAAGGTTTTCTTTTCAGTGACATATTTTTAAACATTTGCAAGCAGAGGGTTTTCTTTCCCTTCTCATTCATATGTCATACATGATACAGATGGTAGCAAACCTAGGAAAAATACTTGGTTTTGTTTTGAAATCACTTTTAATAATAATTTAGTTTACTATGCAGAAAAAAAGTGTTGCTCAGGAACACCTATCTGTCTGGAGGAACCAGCACTGACTTTAGGTATTAAAAAGTAACTGCTTTTTGTTTAGGATCATGTCAGTAAGTTAACTCAGTCAAAGACAGCAAAAATCTTATTTTTGATGAGCTAACCATAGAGTTTACATGAAAGAATTCAGTAAGCTAAAAAGCACTGTATAATTCATAGTAAGAATCAAAAGTAATTTAGTCACAAGGATTCGTTGATTCAAAGATTCACTTCCTCGGTGCCCTTAAATGATACCCCTCTATACTTTCCCTTTAAGAGAATATAAATTCTTTCTTTCTCAATATAAAAATCTATGCAAAAAATAGATACTTCTATTACAATATCACAGAAAGTTTTACTGGGAAGTTTTGTTATGGAATGAAAGTATGTTCTTTGGACTTGAAGTATAGATATTTTTATTTCGCACTTTTCTTTTTTAAGATAAGATGATCCTTTTTATGGCGGTGCTAGGTTTTCATTACTTTGGTTGCAAAATAATCACAAACTGACAGAAATGTTCAAATGGAAAAAATGTCTTGTTTGAAAAGTTGTGGCATGTTATAGACTTACCACCACCACCACCACCCAAAACATATTCCAAGATTAATTGTGATAGTCTTTTCTATTGGGACATAAATAATTGGACTGCAGAGCAGTGCATTTGGGAGTTCAAAGTGATATTACTGTTTCCTTGTAAAATGCTCAGCAAAAAGATGTTCTCATGTAACTCACTTAAGAAATAAATTTGATTAGTATATTAAAATGCTATGCAACATATTATCAATTCCAATTTTCCCCTTCGAGCTGAATAAAGCAACTGTCATATTAGTAAATAATTAATTAACAAAAGACATGAGACTATGTGGTTGAGTGACAGAGGACTTGAAAGGAAAAAAATCACAACTTCCTCTAAAAGTGCTGGAAATTTTTCTGAAATGTTTTGTATACTGATCATTCCGGGCTCTTCATTTTTATTATCATCTTGTCACACGTAGCCATTAGCAGCTCCTGGCAGACAGCCATCTTGAGTAAAGTTGAAGTTGGTCATGGAGCCATTGTGTTGGAGACTGTCACATAATAGCTCCCATCTTTCATGCTACTGCACAAGTGACGTTGATGAGAAATAACCTTGTGGTATAATTTAGAATTATAGTGGGATTTGTCAACGGTTTTAGAGTTGTGTTTCTGGCATTGATCTTCAAGTTAACAAACTGTTTCTGTACTACTGTTTTTAACTGGCAGCAGCTGCTTTGTTCACTGGTGCTTGGGCAGTCATGCAAATGAATACTTGCTAGCATATGGATACTTTCATGTGTGGACGTTTAGAAAGTCAATCTGGATAGTGTTGGAATGAAACTTTAGACACTGATGTCCTTAATTTTTTAGGTGAGATAATGACAAAGACAGACATGCTAGTTTAACTGTCAACTCAACCTAGGATCACCTAGAAAGAGATTCTTATACAGACCAGGTTGGTCAGTGGACACATCTGGGGGGTGGGCAGAGGTGATTGGTTATTAACTGATGTAAAGATTCAGGTCGCTTAGGCAGGGGGTCATGGACAGCCTAAGAGAGAAAGCTGAAAGCAAGCAAGCACAAAGCCATGTGTCATTCTTTTTCTGTCCTTGTCTTCCCACAGTAATAGATTTTAACCTGAAACTATGAGTCAAGTGAGCCCTTTCTCCCTTGAAGTGAGTTTTGTTAGAGTATTTTCTCCCAACAACAGAAATGAAACTGAGAGGTCATCAATTTTCTGTATTCCCTTCCTTTCCTTCTCTTTATCTTCCTAGAGGGTCATTTGGTGGCTTATCTTGCTTACATGCCATGAATCCTTTATTGTACTTAGGTTACTGTTGGCCATCTATTACTCAATTACAATGTACAGAATGAGGGTATTGCTGTTTTCCAATATTATCTTATGGGACCCATTTCTGTATCACACAAAAACTATAGTTAAGCTGGCACCAAGATTTAAAACATCCAGAAGATGGTATCCTGATATGCCAGATGGTTTTCTCCAGCATCCTATGGAACTTCAGAAAACACTGTGGATGAAACTGTGAAATGCTAAACACTATATTGGAAACATCACAATTCTTGTTCTATGACCCATTACCTCTCAGTAGCAACCAAGATGTGCTTAGGCTCAGAAACCAAGCTAATCAGTCTCTTGTTTAAAAAGAAAACACTTAACAATTATGCTTATTGTTATCATCATTTTGTATGTGTTAGGGGTACACATTTGTGATCCAGTGTGTGACTGAAGGCAGAGGGCAACTTTCAGGAGTTGGGTCTCTCCTTCTACTGTGGGTTTCAGAGACAGAACGGAAGGTCATCGGGCTTACACACCAACTGTTTTTATCCACTGAGCCATCTCACTGGCTCAATAAAATCTTTAATTGAAAAGAATTGGGGAATTTTGTAGTTAGGAGCCCAATGCCTATCATGAATACCTCAAGGTTTGCCTCCTAAGCGATGATGCACTACAAGTCCAGCTTGATACTGGCTTGTGCGCCCTTCAACATATTATTGTATACACTTTGCTGGTATTTTGTTGGGAACATCTGGATCTGCATTAGGGAAACTGGCCTGGAGGTGTTTTTGTTTGTTTGGTTGGTTTTTGTTTCGCTTTGTTTTGTTTTTGCTCCTATACCATGCCTTCTTGGGCTTAGGTGGCAGGAAATTCTGGCTTAATAAAATAAGTTTATAATTATGCTTTCCTCTCAAATATTTTGGAAAAGTCTAAAGATAATTTAGCATTATTCTTGCTTAATTTACCAGTGAAAGTCCTGGACATTTCTTTAGCGAGAAGTATTTAGTTATTGATGAAGATTAATCACCAGCCAGGCTGGCCTTCCTATTTTCTCATGATTCAGTCACAATACATTGAATGTCTATGTCTAATTCTGTACCAAGTCCTTCTGGTTTTTCCAGTTGTTACAGCTGTTCGTGGTGACTCATCATGATGCTTTGTGTTTCTGTGTTATTCCTTGTGATGTCCTCTCTTTTATTTATTATATTTATTTGGGTCTTCCCTTTTTAGTTTCTCATCCAGGTACAGTTTGTTCATTTTTTCTTTGAAGACAGTTTTCAATTTAATTCATTTGTCCTTTTACTTCTCTAGCTCAGATTTCAGGTGTTTCTATTCTGACGGAGTTTCTCTTTGTTAACTTTGGATTTAGTTGATTCTACTGGTTTTTGGAATGTGAAGGAAGGCTGCACACTAGACATTGCTCTCTTTCTTTCTCCATCATTCTAGTGTGTGTGTGCACACGCATGTGTGATGGGTCTTTATTATGCTACTCAGGCTAGTCTGAAACTAGCTGTGTAGACTCCTCTGTTCAGGGTCCTTCTGCCTGTGGCTTCTAAGAGCTAAGCTAACAAACATTGGCCACCACACCTCCCATGTCATCTTTCTTAATGCAGACATTTATGGCTATAAACTTCTACCTTAATACTAATTTTGCTTCATTTCATAAATTTTGATGTGCTGCATTTTCATTTTCTTTTGTTTCAAGTTTATGGTGATAACCTTTTAATTTCATCTTTGGTTCATTTTTATCTAAGAATGTTAATTTTTCTTTCTGCTTCTAGTTTAATATTAGGTACTTAGGAAAGAGTCTTGACATAGTTTTAATCTTCTCAGGAGTGTTTTAAGTTCTGGGAATTAAACCCAAATCCTTATACCTTAGGCTAGTATGGTACCCCTAAGCTTCTTCTCTCATCTTCAAACTTCTTAAATGTTATGCAAATGTTTTGTGGCCTCATATGATCCATTCTGGAGAATGTTTGCTTGAGAAGAATATATATTCTGACATTTTGTGATATACTGTTATATTCATGTCTCTTAGGTCCACTTGGTTTCTATGGTGGTTCAATACACTATTTCCAATCCGATTTTATGAGGAGATGTATAGTCCATGTTGGTAGCACAGCACTAAATCTTCTTCTATTATTGACTGTTGTCTGTCTGCCAAGTTCTCATAATATCTGTTTTGTATATTTAAGAGCTCCAGTATTGTGTGAGTGTATATAAAAAAAATTATTACAGCCCTTTGATGAATTATACAATGACCTTGTTTCCCTCCCGTGACAAATTTTAAATTTAAAGTTATTTTGTAAAATATAAGCATTACCATCTCTGCTCTAGTTTGGTTAGTCTGCACAAAAAAATTTTTTTAGCATCTCTAAACATTCAGCCAGAATTTTTCTTTGAAATTTAAGTAAAATTTCTTTGTTCTTTTCTCCCTGTCTTCCTTGGTGACTAGATAATTTTCATAGTGATATGCTTTGATTCTTTCTTCTACCTAGTATAGGCATGTTCTTTGGGTTTACCAAGCCTTACATAAAATATTTCATAATCATAACAGAGTATTTTAAGCTGACAGCAATTAACTTGAATCACATACAAAAACCCTATACTTCTGCTTCTTCCCAGGAGCACATCTTGTTATTGATGTCACTATTTACAACTTTTTATAGTGCCCACTAACAAATTATTGTAGCTGTGGTTATTTTAAATCTTTTGTCACTTAGATTTAGATCAGAATTGAAAGCAAGTGATTCAGCTTTTTGGTGGTCAGAGAGTATTTTGCAATTAGATATTAGTATTTTTAACTAGAATTTTTTCATTTCTACTCTCATTTCCTGTAAGGTGGGTGTAAAGATGTTTAATTCTCTAAGCTTTTGCTTGTCTGGAAAATGCTCCCCCCCCCCCTGTATTTCTGAAGGACAGCATTGTCTGGAAAAACACTCATAGTTGGCAGGTTTGGGGGTTTTAGTCTTGTTTATTTGTTTGTTTTCTCTTTGATACCTCTAATGTACCACCCCTGCAGTCTTCTGGCCTGCATGGGTTCTGCTGAGACACACACTACTCAGACTTTAGGAGTCATTTCCTGTTCTAATGAAACCTGCACATCCATTTGTGCATTCTGTAATACTTGTTACTGAGATCAAAGGCACTAGCAGCAATTCTCATCGCCTCCTATACTTTAATTAACTTTCTATTCAGCAGTATATCTGAGGGTGAGCCCATCTTACAGTTTCAATTTTATCTTCAATCTTTAAGCCTGTAGTCTAGTCATGCTTTGCCAGGGCCTCAGCAAATAAGGTGACTTAATTGGCATCCTAACCTTATTTCACAAATTTTCCAAAATTCCTCCTCTAGTCACAGCGTGTTTTTCACTTACTTGTGAGTCCACCACCTTATTAGCAATGCCATGTCTCGTTAAGATATATGGCCCACACAGCAAAATCCCTATGCGGGTGAGATGGAGATTCTTTGTGAATGTCTTTGCTGTTGACATCTTTCTTTCAGAATAAACTGATAACTGACTTCACGATGACTTTGCTTCTCTATCAGCTCTACACAGTGCTCATCCATCTTCGGTATGAGGGTATGAGTAAATGCCAAGCTCAGTCACTTTGCTTGTGGTTGGACTTGTCAGATCTAAACCACAGTTACCAAGGAAGGTGCCAGCTCTGTGCAGTGCAGAGGTTGGACAACGCCATGCTTTTTCTGTTGAAAGAAGCAGACCTCTCTCCCCATGGCAATTCCTAGATTTGGAACTCACAGCAGCTCAGGTCAGGATCCAGTATTGCTGGGAGATTTTTACTAAAAGTAATAATCGAGGATATGGGTTTGCCACAAAAGCCAAATTCAAAGGATGCTAACTAACCAGAATGAGACTTAACATTTGTCACACTTCTTCCTGTTCATACTTCTTCATTTGCAGATGGACTTTTAGCTCTCAAGACATCACCTAATAGGAGTAAAACATCTGGATTAGAACTGAGCCTGGATACAGAAATCTGACCTCATGTGTATTTCAGTCTGGCTTTTGATTCAAATGTTTCAGTATGAAAGAACTTTGTGTGTGAACTTTCTGAATATCAAATTTTCACTCAAGAAAGCATCAACACATTACACAGTCATGTTATTAAAGGTCTACTTAGAGGTTCATTTTCTGAGAAACTGTAGCTTTCTGTGAACAGTCTTTGTAATGTGGCATTTTAAAGGTTCCTTTGGTTTATGCAATTGCTTTTGTTTGCCCTTGAAGTTTATTATTTTTATATCTTTCTTTGTTTTAGCTACCTAGCTAGCTAACACTTGGTGCAGTGTTTGTATGGTTGCGTGCTGTGGTGTGCCATAGGCATGTCTGATAAAAAGAAAATCTAAGAGAGGTTCAGAGAAAAGTATAGAAATGCATTCTACAGAAAATATGAAGGTGAAAATCTTTTGGGTTCCTCTGGTTTCCTTTAGTGTGAATGTAAAGAACACACATTGTATTCAGTGTAGATTATGAGCATTAACCTCTTTTGAGGTTCCTGTTACACAATCCAGGATCAATTTTGGTTTTATATATTTAGTTTTGCAGCTCTGGCGATTAAACTCAGGACCTTGTAGATGCTAAGCAAGCACTTTACCTCTGAACCACACCCCTAGCCTTTCCCATATAACTTAATAATTTACTTATTCTTTGAGACTTTCTCATATGTACAAGATGTGTTTTGATAAAATCAAACTCAGACCCTCTTTTCCAACTTGTCTCATGCCCTTTCACTAAATTAATGTAATTATAAAAATAACTATCCTATGAGTAATTTATATGCATGAATGAATACGGCATAAAATGTATTTAAAGAGAAACAAAACAATGTGAAATAAAGCATGGTTAATTTTGACAAATCTCTATTTTCCTTACCCCTGCTCAATATGCCTCATAACTAAATTCTTTTACCTTATTCCTGCTCAACTTGATTCATAACTAATTCTTTTAGGTTATTATCTTATACAACTAACATTTTCTATGCACATTATATGTCTTGTGTGGCTAATAAATCTTCTATTATTTGCCATTTATTGCTAAATCTGGTACCATTTTTCATTTATTGCTACTAATTTTTTAGCATAAAGCTGTATCTATATGCAATATATCCTTATTAGCTCCTTCAGCATTTTTTTTTTTTTTTATAAATAGACTGGCTAATGCTTAGTGAACATGAGTAGAATTGGCGTTTCTAGATCATATTCTAAATTTGTGGTTGAGTAATCTTACTTCATCTGAGCCAATTTGTGAAGACAAAATTCCTCAAACATTTCTTTAAAATAGAGTCAGTACTATTATTGTGTGTATATGATGTGTGCACTGATTCCATGGTGTGTGAGTGGATGCTAGAGGACAATTTTCAAGAGTCAGTTCTCCACTCCCATGGTGGGTTCTGGGGATTGGTCTTAGGTCCTCAGGCTTGTTCGGCATGCACTTATTATACTCACCTCTTTCTGTCTACTGTGCCATCTCGCTGGCCCTCACAGATTTTGCTCAGCACTGTGCTATATTGAAGAGTGATGGTTGTCCTAAAATGCTAATTTCCAGTTGTCCATTTGGCTTTGACTTCCTCCCTAATAAGATAAAATTCCTAATTTAACATGGCTTCTAGTATAAACATTATCTTTCCCAGTACTTCTTACATGTATGTTGGTTGGAGGACAAAGTTTGAAATGCTGTATGTAAATTCCAAGATTTGTTTCTGAGGGAGGCTAACATGGAAGGCGAGTCACTGGAGTAAGTAGGACAGACAGAACTACAAAAGCCATCTTGGCCAAAGGGGAACCAGTGTTTTTTGGAGGTTTTGAAGAGAAAAAAGAAAGAGTTCTAGCTGTGTCCTTAGGATGCTACAGATCACGTCAATGATGGGCAGCCAATCTCTATTGTACTACCATGTGAAAAAGAAAAATGTCTCTTCATTGTACCACTAATATCTTGAGGTTTTTTTCACATGTAGTTATTCATTGAAAGTAAAATATTTAGGAAAAAAATGAAAAAAAAAAAGAAAACTGGTTATATACTGAGTGTGAAACAAGTCATTTCAATATTGTTATTTATAATAATTTCAGGAAGATATACTTCTAAATTTTATGTAAGTAATTTGGCAAATATTTGAAAAATCTACCCATATTAGTTCAAGGGGATCTAGGTCTAAGCAATGTCATATTTTTAAAATAAATGTGATTTGTTAAATTCTTTACCTCAATGCAGGATTCAAGTACAAAATTATTATTTTAATGCTACAACTGCATCATTATAAATGCATGTGTCCTGTGTAATAGCTATAGTTTTGCATGCAAGTAGTGCATAATAATTATTATCTATGACCCACTAACTATAAATGAAAAATAGGAACAATAAATGACTCAATAAAAATAGGAGATTGAATTTACTTACATTTTTCCTTTTAGCAAAACAAACAAACAAAAAACCCATAGTATCACTCCTTCCCCTGCCGCCCCAACATCCCCCCCACCCCCCGCTGAACTGGACAGTGTATAGTTGAATATGTAGAATTAGAATTTAAAATTGAACCCATCTTAAGGTACAGTGTTAACATACTACGCTAATACTGCATACAAGCCCTTGAAGTTTGGCAGAGGAGAATGGATGTATCCTATTATCATACCAACACTGCCATTGGTTTCATTTGCATAAAACTATAGCCTCCAGATTTCATAAATGTTAAAGACTGTCTTTTTTTTTTAATTGTTTCAAAACTACTTTGAATAGCCAAGCATGGTAGTACAAGCTTGTGATCCTGGCTACTTACTAGACCTAGACAAATGGAACATTGGAGTCTACTAGTTCAGACTCATCTGGTCAGTATAGGGAGACCATGTTTCAAAGAAAACAAACAGATAAGCAGTACACTTGGTGGATTCACTATCATTCCCTAAAAATTATTTCATACCTGAGATTTGTTTCTTAGGTACATTTTTTATAAAGAGAATTATCAGTCAAGGTTATGGTCATAACCTAAAGACTTGGATGCATTTTAACAAATTGTTGCCCCTCAGTGAGAGGGCAAGTTGTCTGGAGTTAGATGTTTTGAGTAGTTTTTGAATAAGTTTTCCTTTGTGTGTGTGTGTGTGTGTGTGTGTGTGTGTGTGTGTGTGTGTGTGTGTGGCTAAGCAGAAGACTCAGTTTAAATATCTCCAAACTCAGAAGTCCCTCATAAGTTCTACTAGTTATACTATAATTTCTTTCTATATTTTTCTATTTTTTCTTAAAACCATAATACACAAGCAAAAAATCAGTAAGATTTTTTTTTTTTTAATGCCCAAACAAAGCCATATAAGACCAAAAAAAAAAAAAAAAAAATCTACAAAAGCACCATTGAGTTTGTTTTGTTTTGGTTATCTACTGCTGGGAATGGGACCCACCCTGAGGTGTGGTTTATATAACCAGTGAGGTTCCATTGAAACATAATATCTATGCAGTGAAATGACATGTGTTTAACATACACAGTTTGATGATTTGAGACACATGTAAAAATCTATGAAACATAACACTAATTACCATGATCAAGATAATCAATATATCTAGAGCTATCAACACTTTCTTATATCCTTTTGCGATTACAATTTCTCTCCTCTTTCTAATTTTTAAACTTTTTTGTTTATGTTTGTGAATGTTTTGTCTGCGTATGTTTCTGTCCACTACATGTATACCTGGTGGCTGTGGAGGTCAGAAAGGTGTTTAGATCCCCTGAAACTGGAATGACAGACAGTTATAAGCTCTTGTGTGGGTGCTGGGACTTGAATCTGGGTCCTCTCCAAGAGCAACAAATACTCTCAGCTACCGAGCTATCACTCCAACTTCAAGTTTGACTGTTTTTTGATGTCTCACATAAGTAGAATCATATAGCAATCATTTCGCTCACTCATGACCAACATTATATTTACCACGATACCTTCTTGTTTCCTTAGTTTTGCTGCAAATTAAAAAAAAACAAAAAACCAACAACAAAAAAAACCTCCTTTTTGTTTTGTTTTGTTTTGTATTTTCTTTTTTGAGACAGGGTTTCCCTGTGTAGCTTTGCGCCTTTCCTGGAACTCACTTGGTAGCCCAGGCTGGCCTTGAACTCACAGAGATCTGCCTGGCTCTGCCTCCCAAGTGCCATCACCACCTGGCAAATAACCTCCTTTTTAAAAGTTGAAGGCTGAGTAATTTTATCCTGTGTGTGTGTGTGTGTACTGTTTTATCTACTTATCTCTGGATGGACATTTGGATTGTTTCTGGTTAGTGTAGCTAATAGTGCAATGAACAAATGAATGCAGATATCACTGTGTCCATCTGCTCCCCCTCCTACATTGGAATAAGTAGAGTTTGAAGTGTCTAAGATAAGTGGATATCAGAAGAGGTTGCAAAAGCAATAGAATCAGAAGAGATAACAAACAAATTTTGTTTCCACTGAAAGTTTTCAAAGGGCCAAACCTTTTGAACTTCCTGAGTAAATGACCAAATGACTGACAACCCAAGGAACAACATGGGGCTTCCATGATTTGTGGGGAGGCCATTTTACAGGTGATCTCTATATAGTGTGTTTCACGGGCAACCCTGGGCTTTTCACCTGATATCATATATTGGAACGTTCATGATTGAGTTCAAGAATTTAACAAAAGTTCTATATCTAGATCTCAATGATTTATCTTTACTGTTTGGCTCTAGGCCAAAATGAAATGTCAAGGGAGAGCACACAATATCCTTGTAAGCAAAAACCTAGTGAATTGTTCCTTTACCCAAGTAAACACCTCTGGGCATCATAGAGAAATGACTAGAATAATATTGAAAGCCATAGGCTTCTTTTCTACAACCTCAACATTGTTCACAACAGAACTGATTCCAAGTAAAGGATTTGCTTCTTTGAATGCATTGTGCACCTGAGAAATTTGGGCTAAGAATTATGAAAGGCATTGATTTAATCATCCACTTTTTCATCCTTACACATATGTCAGGCAGCCTGGGGCACAATAAGATGTCTGTAGTTTTATTTGAATTCAGCATCTGCCCACAGAGTAGCTAAGCAACACGTGTACATTTTCCTTAAGAGACTCTATCTTAGGAACCTTTTATTCTGTCCTTTCCCTTGAAGGAATGAATAGGACATCTCAGGACACTCATTTCACGCTTACCCTTCTCCTGAAATCTCATTCTTTTGCTCCTCTTAAACACCAAGATTATTTCTAACATGAGCATTTTTACTTCCTTTCATTCACATCTATTCATTTCTAAAGGTCAAGCAGACTTTTTCATTTAGATTGGCTTGGGGTGGGAGGAAAATTGAGAGGAACAGCATTTCCCCAGGCTCAGACTTTCATCTCTGTGGTTTTGGATGCCCACACGATTAGCAAACAACTGGGAAACTCAAAATTAAAGGGCTCCCATATAAAACCTTCACTAGAGCTAAGGTATCACCATTTTATCCTGGAGATAGCAGTTAGCTGATGGCGCTTCTTGCCTTTGAATACTCATCGCTGGGCCACTTGACGTGATGACCTTCACCAGGAAAGCAGCTCACTTTCCCTCCATTAAATTATCTTCCTTGGGCTGTATGGTATTAGTAAACATAATCTGTTTCTTTAAACATGTGGCTTTTCACTAACATATCCCATGAGTTTTGGGGGAAAAAAATCTAAGAAGAAACATATTTACATGTTTTAGTTAACTTAATTCATATATGATAGCTTCACACATTCATAGAATATGGTAGGGATGTTGACGTGAAGATATTATGTGTTATCAAATCAGGGTCATTGGCCAGCTCCTCAAATGTATAGCATTTTTTGGTGTTTTCATATAGCAATTTTGAAGGGATATAAAGTAAATTGTCATAACTGTGGAGATCCACTGTGCAAAAATAACCCTAGGACTTAATCCTTCTGTGTACTCTAGTACATTCCCACTAATTAACCTGCATAACCCCTTCCTTGTTACTCTTTCCATCCTCTGGTAACTCCCTCTCTGCCTTTTGTATCATTATTTCACTAGACATCATACCTTTAATGATATCTATGTTGCAAGCATATGTCAGAATGTCCTCCCTGTCAAGGTTGGATAATATTTCACCACAGGTAAATAATATAATTTGTTGACTCAGCCACCCACCAGTGCACACTTGGATCAGTTTTATATCTTGGCTGCTATAAAGAGCCTATGAAAGCAGATCTACAAGTGTCTATTCAGATTTCTGTTTTCATTTCTTTGTGAGTGTGTGTGTGTGTGTGTGTGTGTGTGTGTGTGTGTGTGTGTTGTGAACATGGGCATGCACTTGCACATGCACACACATGCTTGCTCATGTGTGTGATTGTGGGCTCACATGCTCCACCATGAGGATGTGAGTGTCAGAGACCAACTTTCCAGTACTACTTACCTTTTCACCTTATTTGGGACAGGGCAACTGGCTGCTGCACAAGCCAGGCTAGCTACCCTCTGAGCTTGGGGAACCCGTCTCGCTTGCTATAGAAGTGAACTGGGATTGCAGACACTTGGAATACTGTGTCTGGCTTTTATGTGAGTTCCAGAGATCTGGACTTAGCTTGTCAGGCTTACACAGCAAGTAACTTTACCAACTGAGCCAGTCCCCTACTTTACTCTGAAAAAGATGTTATCAGTTATGCATCAGATTTGGTTGGCTGATACTTTATCAGATATTTATGCATTTAGATCCATGAGCAACTTTGTCATTTGTTTTCCTTTCTTAGAATATTCTTGTCAGATTTTAAATTTAATATAATTTAATTTTTTTGAGACATATCCATTCTGTATGGCCCAGGCTGGACCAGATTTCACAATCTTCCTGCTTCAACTTTCTGTGTTGAGATTTCAGACATGCAGCATAAAGTAAACTCAGTTTTCAACACTACATAATTAGAATTGGACTTCTCAGATCAAATGATAGTTTTCTGGGGAATTTTCTCATGCTTTCATGGTGGATCACATCTTTTATCCATCTTCCATTTTTCCCAGTGCTTGATGTGATTGGTTATACCATTAGCCTTCATTTATTTTTTTCTGTTATAATTAATTTTTGATCATTGTTTAGAAATACCAGTTTGTTGGTTGCTTGAGAGCAATTGGCATGGATGGATTTAAATGATTTCTCTGTCTTCCTTCTGGCCTGAGCACATCATGTGACCTTGCCCTGATATTGTAGCTGGTCAATAATGCTATTCCCATTTAGCATTTCAAGTTATTATTTCATTGATCAAATGTGTTGGAATAATGAATCCACGTGGGAAAGGATTAACTGAGAGGTAGAGTGACTATAATGACATCATGGGTCACTGTTCAATGGAACATTGGTTATACAGTCGAGGTTACTAAATTCTTACCTGAATACTTTCTATTATGCCTTTCGTATACTTCAAGCTGGGAATCTGTTGTCTATCATTAGTTTTCTTGTTTCAATCCATAGTATGTGTGTATGGTGTATCTATGCATTCCTGTGTGTATACATGTTCAAGTAGCCACACATATAAGTGAGCATGTGAGTGCTAGTGGAGGTCAAAGGTCAATTTCAGTCTCTTCCTCAATAGCTCTCTATTTTTTTTTTTTTTTCAAAACAGGCTCTCTCACTAAATCTGGAGCTCATTAATTCAGCCAGGCTGCCTGGCTAGTGAGCATCAGAAATCCACCTGCCTTTGCCTCTCTATCACTAGGACTGCAAATGCAGTATGCCTATCACCAGTTTTACAAATGTGCATGCTTATGTGTCTGAGCTCAGGTCCACATGCTTGCCCAGGAAGCACTTTATCAAACCAAGCCATTTTCCTAGTTCCTTCACCCCAATTATGCATCTTTATTTTGTTATGCAGTCCAATGCATCTATGTCTGGCCGACTCTTCCTTTTTCTTTGATTCTAATTCTGTACTTAAGTGAAATTTGATGAGAAACATAAAACACTGCTGTTGTATAAGCTATTTTCAAGATCCAAAGAGATACCAAAGGAAATAAAAAATGATATTGTGGTGACAAATTGTGTCCCCCCCCCCGATATATTTTGCACCCTAATAAAGCTTATCTGAGGATCAGAGGAAAAAGCCAGCCACAATATTAAAGAAGTCAGGCATTGGTAGCACATGCCTTTAATCCTACAATTTGGTTTGTTTGTTTGTTTGTTTTTCGAGACAGGGTTTCTCTGTGTAGCTTTGCACCTTTCCTAGATCTTGCTCTGTAGATCCGCCTACCTCTGCCTCCCGAATGCTGGGATTAAAGGTGTGCGCCACCACCGCCCGGCTAATCCTACAATTTGGGAGGCAGAGATCCATCTGGATTTCTGTGAGTTCAAGGCCACACTGGGAACAGAGCCAGACATGGTGACACATGCCTTTAATCCCAGCACTAACCATAGAGGTCTGGAGGTCTGTACAGACAGACAGGAAGCTAAACAGAGAAAGAAAGTGAGATGCAGATAAGAATGCATATAGGCATGGGTATACAGGAAGTAGGTCTCTTTGGCTGAGGATTTCCAAGTGGTAAGAATGTGGATGGCTTCTTTCTGCTTTTCTGATCTCTCTGTTTATCCCAGTATCTGGCTCCAGGTTTTTATTAATAAGACCATTTAGCAATTCATCTTACATGATGTTCCATATTTAAATAAAGGTTAGACCTTACTTGACTCCTAGAGAAGGACATAAAATGCATAAGACCATGCAGCATTCACTTCTCAGTGAAAGATAAGTTGGCCTGTGCGGTGGTAACTTCTGCTGTGTGCATTGTGTCTATAAACAACAAGCTGAGAAATGGTAAAGTAGGATTCTGGGTTTTCAGATTTAAAACTGAATTTTCTACCAAGTGACGGTATTTGTAGGTCTTCATTGTTTTCTCCAAGATGTTATCTATGAAATTTAAGTACTTTTGGAGGTGGGCAAGCAAACAGACCCAATTATCTTTTTATAGGATGGAAGAGAGGGGAGGAAATATATTCAGGCATGATTACAAAAGCAAAATTCTTAAAGATGTTTTTGAATTTTTAGAGCATTTGTTGGAAATATAAGAAAA